>NC_069133.1:14446379-15671379 GCF_026914265.1 Mya arenaria
TTCTGTATATTGGTTAAATGACGTCGCGTTATCCAATCGGAGCGCACCTCCTTGCGTGTTATACAATATGAACGTCAAGTTTTTTCTCCCACCTCAGATAAGTAGATCCATTAATTTAACCATGCTAGAAATTCTTATCTTGCCCAAGGGCGAAGATAAAATGCCCGTATGGAACTTCTTTTAATGGTTACCACATTGTAATTACCTCCCTTGTTGAAGACTGTCATCTGTAGCGCATTATGGAAACCTTGCCTTGTGGCAATATTTAGAACGCGAGTTAATTATTTCTCGCTTCAAATATCACCAGAAAACAGTTTTCACGCACCTTTCAAGAAATAATGCTCACTCTTTTTAAAACTATTTAAAGACCGATCAGACCATTTACATACTCTGAATCACTGCGCGAATATCCATGACAACCACGAATTATTGCATATACGTACGCAATTATTTTCACTAAGCAAAAAAGAGTTCCGGCAAAAAAAAAACATTTTTATTTAATTTTGTTTAACTGAGGTGGCAGAAATAGCATCTACAATAGCCGCTCGTGTAAGATAGGTTCATTCCGACCCTCGCGCAGGGTGTTTTGCGGCTATCTTACACTCTCGACCATGGAAGATACTTATAATCTCTACAAATGACTCGGATAATGTAAATATTACAAACTAAACAACGGAAATAACTTTTTTTATATATTCTAGCACACCGGATAGGCATTTCCGGTGAACTCAGCCGTGCTGGAGAACTCCATCTGGCATCCCCCCATGCCAGATGAGTCACGCGCTGTGACGTAATACTTTCATTTTCTTTTATTAACCACTAAATGTAACCATAGTTATGAGATTTCAATAGATGAGTTCGATTAACATTAACTTTACAAAAATATTCCTTAAAAACAAAACAAAATAACCCTTAAAAGACGTGATATCGAAGGAACTTATTGACGTATGCGGTGAATACAAATTACTGCGCGTCATGACGTCAGTAAACATCATCGCACGCGCTTTTTGGTGAAATGTACAAAAACGCGCTTTCTTATGTATTTTCTTCACAAAAAATGTAATTAAAGGTATGCTAGAAAAAATATCTATCATGTGTGTCCGTTCTGGATAGAAAAATTCGACCCTCGGGCACGCTGCGTAGCCGGTAACTCGGCAAGCCTCGTTACCTGGCAACGCAGGTGCCCTCGGGTCGGATTTTTCTATCCGGAACGGGAACACATGACAGATATTATTAAGAAGGCTTTAAATTAAAAAAAATGAGATTACTTTATTCAAGTATTTATCTCTATGTCGAAATCGTTGCCTACCATGGCGTACGATAGCAATTATTAGGTGTAATAGGGGGCGTTCTGAAAACCATTTTACCCTTTCGTCTACACACAAGAGTAGCGCGTTGTAAAGTATTATTTTCTATATTAAGACGAAAGCTTTTTTCCGCTGTGTTATTTGTAATATTTACATTTTCTTCGTCCTTGAGTTGATAAAACTTGATGTTCATATTGTAAAACACGCAAGTTGTTATGGGGTGATTGTTTACTTCAATATTGCTCTCCGATTGGATAAGCGCGACGTCATTTAACCAATGATATACAGTGTAACAAAAATCAGGTATCCTTTTATACAAACATGTGTTGTCGGTTACATTTCGATAAAAGCAAATACTCAATTAAAGAAGACACTGCTATTTTTTTTAATCGTAATGAATGATTATTTAAAACCAGGGGCGTAGTTAGCCCTCTATTCATGTGGATTCATAATTGTCTAACAGAAGTCTAATTTACGGTCCTTATACCAATGAACTGAATAATTACATTTTCAATGTCATTGTCCACAAGTCTGTAACATCATGTATAGTCAAGTACAAATACTGTAACTTTGGCTGAATTGTTGGCCAGAATCATCATCAGCCGCGTACTCGCGTGTAGGCAGCTACGCGTCTGAAAATGTTAATATAAATAGGGCAAGTGACCAAAAAGCGCTGTTGCGCTCATGGAATTTGCTCGCTTGTCTAACCGCCTTCATACGGCATAAAGCAAAAACAAATGCAATCAATCCTGAAATAAACGCCAGGTGGTGTGATAAACACAGATGATTTGTGTGCATACTGTTTGCAAGGCAATCAGCTTTAGGGAAATGATACGTTCATATTGATTCAATTGATTGTTTAAAGTAAGTGTTTATGGTGAAAGTGTGCTATATCGATTTATCATATCCGTTATATAGACTTGTTATCTATTCTCTGTCTTCGAGGTATGTAGAACGATACGTAGGAGTTTATTATATTATACAGATTATCAATAAATTGCAATGAAATATGGTGTTTATTGGTTCCGAAATAGCAGTTATATCGAGTGTCTTCGGGGCATCGTATTTCCAATTTAAGGTATTTGATGTACAAAAAGGTGAATGTTGAATATCTGGTGACCCCATATTTTGGAATCATTTGAAATAGTTTTGTCAGTAGAATAATAATTCATAACAACATATCGATTTGTCACAAGCATGCTTGTTTGACTGCCAGACGTCGTTTAAGCCCAAATCCAATTGAAATAGAGACCAAAAAAATACAAACTACAATTACTTTATATATAATGTCTTTTACGGTCATTTATTTAAAGGGACTAGACACCAGATGGTCCAAATTTCGGCAAATACAGTATATCCTCGAAACAAGTCTAAAATTGACAATGAGGGCTAGAAGGAGGCAAATAATACATCATTTTACATGATTAAAAGAAAAAAACGCAACAAACATGGTGCTGTATCATCTAAGTTTTCCCGTTTACAAATAGTGTATATGGTTTCTCAGTTAAAACCATATCTGTTTATGAGTACAGATTAAACTATTTTTAAACTTACTGGAATTTACGTGGTAGACAAACCCAGTAGATTTAGACTTGGAAAAATGCGCAAAGACTGCGAAAGATGCATTTATCTTCCATGGCCGAGAGTGTAAGATAGGTTCATCCCGACCCGAGCGTAAGGTGTTTGGGTCTGGATGAACCTATCTTACACGAGCGGCTATGGTAGATGCTATTTCTCCCACCTCAGTTAAACAAAATTGCGTAAATATGTATTTTTTGCTGGAACTCTTTTGTGCGTAGTGAAAATAAATGCGTATGGATATTTTATATTCGTGATTGTCATGGATATGCTCGCAGTGATTCAGATTATATTACTAATCAAATCGGTCTTTAAATAGTTCGGAGGAGAGTGGAGCATAATTTCTTGAAATATGCATGAAAACGTTTTTATGGTGACATTTGAAGCGAGAAATAGTTAATGAGCATTCTAAATATTGCCACAAAACAAGGTTTCTATGATGGTACAGACGACTGTCTTCAACAAGGGAGGTAATTACAATGTGGTGACCATTAAAAAGGAGTTACATACGGGCATTTTATCATCGCCCTTGGGCAAGATAAGAATTTCTAGCATGGTTAAATTATTGGATCTACTTATCTGAGGTGGGAGAAACTTATAGTCGCAAGCGATGTTATACATCAGTAAGTAGGATTCATTGTATTGTACACAGCGATGTGTATTTATGTTTGACAGTTTTCTTTTTTCTTGCAAGTGTATAATTTGGTGTCGAGTCCCTTTAACCTCATTAATCAGCAAGCGATACCGTTTAAAATGATATCAAATAAAAGCGTCACCAGACATAAAAAATAACAATATTTTATTACTTAACATGGCTTGATAAAAATAAAATGTTTATTTTTCCATTTGATACCTTAAGTTCTAACCTTGAAAGTATGTTTCTGTTTAATGACTTGAACATATGTTTGTCAGTAATGCATCTCGACTTTTCACGTAAACATAAATAAACTATTTATATATGTAGTTGTATTCAATAAACATCTTAGATTAAACTTAATGATAACACTAATAGCTGGCTCTTTTGATTGGACTATAATAATTACTGGCCAATGAAAACACACAGATTTTGGTACTTAGATTTAGACCTATCTAAATTATTGATTGCATGAATATGGCACCTAAACAAGTTTTACGTTCATGCTTTTTAATCGGTTTAACCATGTGCGTCTCTGTGAGATTTCCAGAATGATATTCTTTATTGTTCTTTTTTAAGCTTATCAGAGGTTATATAATGATATTCCGGGAACAATATTTCTATCATGATGCGAAGATGTACAAATACCCTTTTGCTTGTAAAGCCGCAAATATTTTGAATGACGCAAATGTTTTGAATAATGTGTATGATGTGAATGCCTTAAACGTAGCGAATGTCGTGTCTTGTCAACGTCTCGATCATCATCATCATCGTCATCATCATCATCATCATCATCATCATCATCATCATCATCATCATCATCATCATCATCATCATCATCATCATCATCATAATCATCATCATCATCATCATCATCATCATCATCATCATCATCATCATCATCATCATCATCATCATCATCATAATCATCATCATCATCATCATCATCATCATCATCATCATCACCAAGACCACCACCACCACCACCACCACCACCACCACCGCCATCAGCATTATCATCATCATCATCAGCGTCATCATCACCATCATCATCATCATCATCATCATCATCATCATCATCATCATCATCAACTTAACTTTCCTTTCATTGTCAAAAACAGTTTGTGACTAAATATGAGATGTAATTCACCCGATATGTGTACGAAAATGTCATAGACGTATCGTCTGAAACTGTCACCAACGACGCCATTATTTCGTGCATCTGTTCATGAATACGTATGTTGTAAAGGTTAATTAGAGATGACGTCCAACGTCATGATCTCAGATTGCACACATGATAATGAAACTATGTGAAAGTCATGAGTTGATTTTTATTGTGACCAAATCAAATAATTGTTTTCTCTATCAAAGGAGGATGTGTGAACTGTAAATTTAGCTATGTGCTATTTACGGATATGCCTGATACAACCAAATGGAATAAAACCATTCCCTACGATACATATTTTTCCATTAAACGTCAATGATATTATAATGATGTCGTAGTTATAGCAAACCGTCAGCGTGCATAGTGAAGGGATTGAGGAAAAGGGATGTTTTAATATCATAACTATAACTATGGACGTATGACGTATTTTCTATCGACACTTTAGGTTTGTGCGCATGTGTTAAAGTAATACGTGCTATTTTATTACGATATGTTGCCGTGGGCGGATCAAGGATTTGACGCAAGAGGGGGCGGATCTTTGGAGCGTAACCTTTTGACTTGCGCCCCTACCTCAGAACCAGCATTTCTTTCGTGAAAAGTGTTGACGTTGGTTTTTGAGGGTAATCCCTCAAAAAAGTTTTAACAATTTTAAGTCCGAAATGGCGCATTTGGGAGGTCTTTATTCCTTAATGTCGCCATATTAAAATAAAAGGTAAACTTAGACAATATCTTTTAAAAAAATGGTGGGGCGGGGGGTTGTCTAAAATAGTCGAAAATTGCGAGATGAAATGTAGATATACATTTAATTATGTGGACTTTTTACACTGAGCTATATCAAGGACATGATATAATAGCATGCAAGGTAAATAGTTCTTTCATAATACATCGAACATTCAGTTTTTTTCAAATTCGCCACACTATTTCCTTCGACATGAGGCGAGTTATTAACTTATTTTACCCCAAAAAGGCATATAGTGTGAACATTTGTTTAAATGTATTCGCTCTCATGTTTATGTGAGTTATGGTATGTATTTGTTTTTAATTGTTAAAACATTAAGTCTTTGCTTAAAATCACATGAATGAGTGTTTCTCTAATGTTCGAGTATAACGGACATTGCATGAAAAAATAGTTTTATTTTCAACTTCCCCACAAGTGCATAGAGACGAATTCACAATATTTTGGCAAAAAAGGTGGTACTTAATGAAACTACATTTAGTACGTAGTCTAACATGCATGACCTGCAGACGTTGCATTCCGTGGTAGAAATAGGAAGGGTAAATTGGGATTTTGCTATGAAGAAACCGTTTAAAAACCGATTACGGAGTGGGTAATTTGTAGAACTGACAGGTGAAGGTTTTAGGGATGAAAGATACTCTGTGACATAACCGTTATAAACTTTGTTAAGATGACATGATTTATGATCAATGCGTCTTTCAGAGCATAGCTCTCTATGAAGGACAGAAATGGATGCTAACTTTGTTGCTCAGCTAACAATTCTTCCAGCCTCGTTTCATTTTTTTTGGAATTCACTTTTTTCGTTATCAGTGAATTATCCAAAAAAGTATCAGCGTATTCAAGACAGGGGCGAATGTATTTGACTGGGGCGAATGTATGAGGAGTATATAGTTCCTTCTATTGCACCAGTCAATAGTAACCACGGCCCCAAAGGTCCGGGGAATAGCGGGGACTTTGACTTTCGGTCCAGCCAAGCCCGGGTAAAATCCTCGTCCTGCGGGGACGAACTGCTGGTAAAATCCCCGCCTAATGCCCCCGCACCCCAGGGACCCTAGGTAAGGCCCATTCCCTGCTATTTTGGGGGCGAAGACAAAACCACCGCATTCACCCGGTACTGTGGGGCCACATGGAAGGTAAAAACACGGCCCATTTCCCCGGCTATCCCCGGTATACCCCCGGACCTGGAGGGGCCGTTGTTACAATTGGCTGGTGCATATCAAGTTGGAAATAAAGTTTTCTCATTATGCATATTCTTTTGATAGTTTGATTACTATATACTCAAAGTATTTATGCCCGGTACAAACACTAGACACGGTTAAGCCAAGGTGCTTATGGAATTTAATTTCTGATATTTGATGGCCATACATAGACAACGAAGGAAAGATATGAGATTTTCTAGAGAACTAAATGGACATTGTGTTTACTAGATTAAAGCTAATTAACCATTTTCCACACGAGCACTTATGCTATCAATGATTTTTTAATAATTATTTCAGTAGCCCTTATTGGTTCTTCAAGGATATAAAGACTTGTATCATCTGCAAATAGTCTGATATTTCTTTCCGATGTTAACAACAATGTCGTTTATGAAAATCAGAAATAGTAAAGTACCTAAAATCGATCCTTGCGGAACTCCGAAGAGAACAACACGTTGCCTAAGATTGGTGATATAATCACGAAATCATGAAAGCAAGTTGCCGCGAAAACCAGATTTTGAATCTTGACAAGCGTACTATTTTGCCAGACCTTGTAAAAGGCTTTGCTGATATCAAGAAACAAAAACTACTACTATGTTATCTTCATTGCGACTATGCTGCCTTCACTATCACTCGCACTAGCACTATGTTAGCCTCAATATCCCTATGTTGGTCCGATAGACACTTGATTGGCCTCAATATCACTATTTTAGCTTCAGTACAACTATGTTACCCTCACTATTAGTGTGTTGACATCAATATCACTATGTTAGCCTTAATACCACTATGTTGTCCTTAATAAATTTATGTTGGCCTCACCATCAATGTGTTGACATTAATGCCACTCCGTTGATCTCAATATCTCTGTGGTGACATAAGAACCACCGTGTTCGCCTAAATATCACTGTGTTGACATCAAAATTACTCTATTGGCCTCAACATCACTATGTTTTCCTCAATATTACTAGTTTGTTGGACTCAATATCACTATGTTGGCCTCAATATCACTACGTTGGCCTCAATATCACTACTTTGGCCTCAATATCACTATGTTTGTCTCAATATCACTATGTTTGCCTCAAAATCACAACGTTGGTCTCAATATCACTACGTTGGCCTCAATATCACAACGTTGGTCTCAATATCACTACTTTGGCCTCAATATCACTACGTTGGTCTCAAGATCACTACGTTGGCCTCAATATCACAACGTTGGTCTCAATATCACTACGTTGGCCTCAATATCACTACGTTGGCCTCAATATCACTACGTTGGCCTCAATATCACTACGTTGGCCTCAATATCACAACGTTGGTCTCAATATCACTACGTTGGCCTCAATATCACTACGTTTGCCTCAATACCACTATGTATGCCTCAAAAACACTTTGTTTTCCTCAATATCACATCGTTGGCCTCAATATCACTATGTTTGCCTCAAAAACAGTACGTTGGCCTCAGTAACACTATGTTGGCCTCAATATCACTATTTTGCCTCAAAAACAGTACGTTGGCTTCTATAACACTACGTTGGCTTCTATAACACTATTTTCGCCTCAATATCACTTTATTGGCAGTAGTATCACTATTGTGGCCTCAATATCACTATTTTTGGCCTCAATAACACTACGTTGATTTCTATAACACTATGTTGGCCACAATATCCCTATAATGGCCTCAGTATCACTACCTTGGCCTCAGTATCACTATTTTGGCCTCAATAACACTATTTTGGCCTCAATATCTCTATAATGGCCTCAGTATCACTACCTTGGCCTCAGTATCACTTATTTGGCCTCAATAACACTATGTTGGCCTCAATATTACTATGTTGGCTTCATTACACTATGTTTTCCTCAGTATCACTGTGTTGGCCTCAATATCACTTTAGGCCTCAATATCACTATGTTGGCTTCGGTATCACTACGTTGGCCTCAATATCATTATGTTGGCTTCAATATCATTACGTTGGCCTCAATATCACTATGTTGGCTTCAATATCACTACGTTGGCCTCAATATCACTAGATTGGCATAAATATCACTACGTTGGCTTCAATAACACTATTTTGGCTTCAATATCACTATATTGGCTTCAATATCACTATATTGGCTTCAATATCACTACGTTGGCCTCAATAACACTATGCGGGCTTCAATATCACTATGTTTGCCTTAATTACACTATGTTGGCTTCAATAACACTATGTTGGGTTCAATATCACTACGTTGGCCTCAATAACACTACGTTGGCTTCAATATCGATATGCGGGCTTTAATAACACTACGTTTGCCTCAATTACACTATGTTGGCTTCAATATCACTACGTTGGTCTCAATAACACTATGTTGGCTTCAATATCACTATGCGTGCTTCAATATCACTACGTTTGCCTCAGTTACACTTTGTTGGCTTTTATAATACTATGTTTGCTTCAATAACAATGTATTGGCTTTAATATCACTATGCTGGCTTCAATAACACTATGTTTGCCTCAATTACACTATTTTGGCTTCAATATCACTATGTTGGCTTCAATAACACTATGATGGATTCAATATCACTACGTTGGCCTCAATAACACTATGTTGGCTTCAATATCACTATGCGGGCTTCAATACCACTACGTTTGCCTCAATTACACTATGTTGGCTTCAATAACACTATGTTGGCTTCAATATCACTACGTTGGCTTCAATATCACTATGTTGGCTTCAATATCACTGTGTTGGCTTCAATATCACTATGTTGGCTTCAATAACACTACGTTGGTTTCAATAACACTACGTTGGCTTCAATATCACTATGTTTGCCTCAATTACATTATGTTGACTTCAATAACACTACGTTGGCTTCAATATCACTACGTTGGCTTCAATATCACTATGTTGGCTTCAATATCACTATGTTGGCTTCAATATCACCGAGTTGGCTTCAATATCACTATGTTGGCTTCAATATCACTGTGTTGCTTCAATACCACTGTGTTGGTTTCAATATCACTACGTTGGCTTCAATATCACTGTGTTGGCTTCAATACCACTGTGTTGGTTTCAATATCACTACGTTGGCTTCAATATCACTATGTTGGCCCCAATAACACTATGTTGAACTCAATATCACTATGCACATAGTGAGCACAAAAACAAAACGGATTCTGACACGAGTCCAACAAGTAGAATCACTAACCTTTTGAAAAAATAGAGTATGTTTCGTGCGAACATAGAAAGCGAGAAAATACACGGATACAATTATGGTAATTCATTTTTTAAGATTAAGACTTTTTTACATATCGTGTTGAATAAAAATAAAAAATATTATCACACCTTTAGCATTGCACTTCCATGTATTTCGGTTGTGTCGATTTTTTCTGGTCGGTCGTGATAGGGTTATCATTAAAACCACATTTTAAGTGGATTCAATTGATTGTAATCCAATGAAAATCATGTTTATTTGAATGTGTTTGTCATAGCAACATTGTCGTGTTTAGCTAACAATTCTTTAAGCCGGTAACGCTGCTGACCGCAAACTGCAAATAGTATTTCCATATAGGTTCTACTCTAAAAAAAATAGCTTCCGTCAGTTACATAAACTTAAATAAACATTAAAACAAAACATTCAAGTAGTGCCGAAGACTTTCATTGCACATTCAAAACTACCACCTGCATTTACAGTAGTTTGAAGATAGGTTAGCGAATTAGTTTCTTCATGGTATATAAAAAATGAGTACTATTAAGACCTTTTATCTCTCGCCTTTCCTCAATTCACTGTGCCTAGATTCTTCAAAAGAACCTATACCGCATTCTATGAAAACAGTCAGCAAGCCATTCGAAATTTATCGGCCAGTTTACATTTAACTACGCTGCATGTAGATCGCGTTTGAATTTCAATTTAGCAGTTTAACTTAATGACTTTACTCATGGGAATCTTGAATAATTTTGCAATTATATACTTCATTTGCTATCAATTAAAACTTAAATATAATAAATACTCGATAAAACGCTATAATTAATTTAAACTATATTTCAAAATTATACGAACTACTTCTACTGATATACCGGCATATATCCGAAGTTGTTTTTGATGGAAAATGGCCGAGGAGTTCAAAATGTCAGCGTGTAACCTTTTCATGACACAAGCGAACATTTGGATAACGTTAGATTTACATTGGTCTCATTAAGTGCATTCACTCAAGTGCAATGGTAAACTTCGGCATCTTAATGCGGAACGAGCTATGCGAAGGTGATGGGTAGGTTTATTTATACCCGCACTCGGGCAAAGCCCATTTGGTGAGTGCTCCGACTAGATTATTAGTCATATAAGGTGCATAGACAAAATGTAACCCTGGTATGAGCGGTGCGGCGAAGTATCAAACCTGCAAAACCTGGATACGCAGTCAATTGTATTACCACTAGACATTGGATCCGCCATTAAGATATAGACAAAAACAAACAAATGACAAATCTCCAATAAAATTTGTATTAATCTCCTTACTAAGTGATTACTAAATGTCAAATATAACCTTTCAAAAGTCCCCTTTAGATTAGAAATCTAGATCACTATGACGTTTAGCCAAAAATCGACAGCCAGCTGGATAATAGTTAGGTAGGACATTCTATTAAACTGTGAACTGTGTAAAGTGATATTACTTTTCTCTATTGTGAGAAACATATAGGTTGAACATGCTGGTGGTAACCCCATATAATAGGTGGAGAATGTGCCATTATTGCGCAACCATGTACCTACATCTTGCCCGCAAACATGTACCTATATTTTGCCCGCAACCATGTACCTATATTGTGACCCCTCCCCCCTCCCCCCCCCCCACCCCCAACACACACACACACCCGTGTCTTATGAAAGTTTTTTGGATTGGATTATTTTTGATATAATAATTTCAAAGGACAAATACAAAACACTCCCTGCCTAAAAGGGCCTAGTTGGTTCACTGGTTCTCAAATTATATTAATATACCTTGAATGTAAATGGTTTTTAGAATGCATTCCCGTATAGAAAACATGTTCGTCGATTTATTTCAACATTACTCCAACATATACACCCTTTGATTTATAAATATGCATTCAAATAACATGTTCTTTAGTCCAAACTAACCCGAACCTGATATATGTGCACACGTACACAGCGTTGATTTCAGACTCTTTCAACTAACATCCCGTCCAAAATAACCTGAAACTGTCATTTGTATGCACCTATGCATATTGATTTTAGACTCATTTAAATAACATGTTATAAGTCGAAAATCATCCGAAACTGTCATTTGTGACTCATTTAAATAACATGTTATTAGTCGAAAATCACCCGAAACTGTCAGTTGTGACTCATTTAAATAACATGTTATTAGATTAAAATCACTCGAAACTGTCATTTGTGACTCATTTAAATAACATGTTATTAGTCTAAAATCATCCGAAACTGTCATTTGTGACTCATTTAAATAACATGTTATTAGTCGAATATCATCCGAAACTGTCATTTGTGACTCATTTAAATAACATGTTATTAGATGAAAATCACCCGAAACTGTCATTTGTGACTCATATAAATAACATGTTAGAAGTCAAAAATCACCCGAAACTGTCATTTGTGACTCATTTAAATAACATGTCATTAGTCGAAAATCACCCGAAACTTTCATTTATGACTCATATAAATAATATGTTATTAGTCTAAATTCATCCGAAACTGTCATTTGTGACTCATTTAAATAACATGTAAGAAGTCAAAAATCACCCGAAACTGTCATTTGTGACTCATTTAAATAACATGTCATTAGTCGAAAATCACCCGAAACTGTCATTTATGACTCATTTAAATAATATGTTATTAGTCAAAAATCACCCGAAACTGTCATTTGTGACTCATTTAAATAATATGTTATCAGTTGAAAATCACCCGAAACTGTCATTTGTGACTCATATAAATAGTATGTTTTTAGTCAAAAATCATCCGAAACTGTCATTTGTGACTCATTTAAATAACATGTTAGAAGTCAAAAATCACCCGAAACTGTCATTTGTGACTCATTTAAATAACATGTCATTATTCGAAAATCACTCGAAACTGTCATTTGTGACTCATTTAAATAATATGTTATTAGTCGAAAATCACCGAAACTGTCATTTATGACTCATTTAAATAACATGTTAGAAGTCAAAAACCACCCGAAACTGTCATTTGTGACTCATTTAAATAACATGTCATTATTCGAAAATCACTCGAAACTGTCATTTGTGAATCATTTAAATAATATGTTATTAGTCAACAATCACCCGAAACTGACATTTGTGACTCATTTAAATAACATATTATAAGTCTAAAATCACCCGAAACTGTCATTTGTGACTCATTTAATTCAAACTTACCTTAAAATGTGATATATGTACACGTACACACGTTGATTTGAGACTCATTGAAATAACATGCTAGTAGTCCAAAATAACAGAAACAGAAATATGTGACTCATTCAAATAACATGTTATTCAGTTAAATTATTCGAAAATGTAATACGTATACACATTCATATATCACAGTGTCAGGTGATTTGGGTATCAAACCATATGCATGCATTCAATGATAATGCATCTCTAGTTATGAACTATGAGCTAGGTGATATATAATATATAATATAAGGCACATTGCAAGAGTATCATCAATTTCCTCAATCCCACAACTCTCCTAAATAACTGTGGAATTATACGTCATTAAGAACACTTCATGTCATTATTGTAAACAAATTCAAGGGTTTCGATCAAAACAAATCACTATAGCGCACAGTGGTCACAAACTGGATCAGGAAGAGAAATATTTGATAAGTATATTGTGAGCTGTTTTCTACCTCCTGTACCCTGTGCATAGGGCTAAAAATGGGTTTGGTTAGGGTTACATCCTTTTCAAAAAAGCAGGTATGGTAGGTAGACTTGTTTTTATTATTTATTAGGCTATATATAAGAACGTTATTGTCATCATTGGAGAATGGTGTTAAAGTGATCTTCTATGTAAAGCTTAAAAAGGTTTTCAATTACATAATATGAAACTCACACTTTTTGTAAACAAAAAATAACAACTGACTATTAAAGGGACTGTGTCACAGATTGGCTCCAAACAAAGTTTTTTCTGTGACGAGTCTCCGGACAATTATCTAATAGAATGTGTTACGCTTTGATATCATAATTGTAAAAAAGTACCAAAATGTAAAAGAAAAATTGTGTCGGAGACCGGGTTCGAACCCGCGTCGCCAAAATTTCAGTCCAGCGTCCTACTCTCTGAATAACAAAGGCTTATACTAATTGGGTGACATAATTAAGCTATACACCTACCTCGGAAATATCACGTGATAACACCGACTAGCCAATCACGCATAAGGAATGAATTCTACCTGGTAGACATACCCAGTAATCTTTTTAATGGAAAAATACGAAATAACTGCTAAACTTAAATAAATTGTAAACTATGTGGTACTTCAGTTAGTAAGTTTCAATGCATTGTACACATCGATGCCATGTTTATGTCAGTTTTCGACAATTTTTCTTTTTTCCCGCTATTTTATCATACGTGAGACAGCCCCTTGTTAGGGTCGGTGCCTATTTCGGAGGTAGGTTCGGGTAATCCGAACCAAATGTATTTTTTAGGCTTAGGGGTGAAATCAATCATTAGAACAGAATACAAATCAATTTGAGTTCAAACATTCATCATTTTAATATACAAAATGACCCTTGCTCATTGGCAGGAACTGGTACGTGTTCATACATACATGACGATCGGCGAGACAATGCATGATATAGAATAAAACTTAGCATATGCACACACATCATGGCATTCCATGATGGAAACATTGATTTGATTCTTCAGAAAATACATGTCAAATAGACTTTGAAAAAAAAAACGCTTTCACAAGACAATTTTCACTTTCCACATATTCATCATTATACTGATCTATTTATTTCCAATAAAAACACCATCCACAAACATTAACTTAACCTACAATTTAGTTAACTGTTTTCTATGGTGGCTAATGTCTGCCGTTTCGTAATTTCGGCCCAAAGAAATGGAATGGTTGTTTATTCTCGTATTATCGTTTGATTAGCGAATCACACAGCGTGATACCACACAGGAAGACCTTTCATTAAAACTTGACATTTTAGCAAATAGTTTCACAGTCATTAATTAACTCTCTCACAAAGTACAAATATGTGTCTGTTGGTCAATGACAGTAATAATGAAAAGTTATATATAATAATGCAAGTTATATATATCTATATAAAGACGTAAAAGAATGATAATATTTAGAAAATTAATAAATACAAATTACAATAAAGAGTTGCATAAACAATTTATACACTTACATAGAATCTTATTTAGCTGCATTAGGGATATGCCTACCAATGTTGATAACTTCCCATGTGGGTTTTTAAAGGCTCAAATATCAGCTCCAGAAAATCAACTTTCACACATTAGATTTTTAAAAGTTATTATATCAATATTATGCATGTTTACAAAAGGTACGTATATTCCTCATCCTTTCTGTGGGCAACCTAAAAGATAGTGGAATTCGTCACCAACTTCATTCAGGGTACATAGTTGACATTTTCTATCATTTTTATCTATACCTAGCATGATCTTCCTTTTTCAATCGGTAAATGATTATGACAGAGTCTGGAGTTTACAAGAATTTGATCACGGCTTTCATTAACGTTATTATAACCGTTATCAAGCTTGAAATCAGTTTCATAAACTTTGCTATTTCTACATTTGAAGGAATTATAAACATCACTATATATTCTGGGTGTGTATGAATTGATCTTTCTCTGTGATTTCAACTAAATCAAGTTTGTTTTAATCTGCATAGCATTGTTTTTGCCAAATAAGGCTTATGCCACATCCATCAACATTTTTAAACCATCCATAATAATGTTCATGGATCTTTATATAGAAACTTATACATTATTTACGACAGGGTGCATTGTTTATGGGTCAGTTAATATAAAATTCTATTACTAATTCTTCTATACACCACCACGGGAAGTGTTTTTTAACATTCAGAACAAACTACACAAAGTCAGTGTGAAGCTTTTTTATCAGATAAAGATCTCCGAAACCCCATAATTCACGAGCATAACATACAATAAGTGCAACCGTTTTGAAAGCTAGGTTTGCCAGTAAAAAATAATTACTCCACAAGCTCAGTAAATATGCAATGAAGGCATATAGTGTGAGCATCTGTTGAATTGTATTCGATTTTTTATTTATTTATTTTGAGTTTTGGTTGGATTTGTTTTTCTTTGTTATCACATTTAGTCTATGTTTAAAATCACATTAATTTAACTATGTGTTAGTGCATGTTTTAAATGAAAACAAGTTGTATATGCTAGTTTCTTTTTAATGTTCTGTTCTGGTCTGTTATATATGCGATCAAAAAATTAATAGAATATTTTTTTGAGGCGGCATCGCACTGATTTGATGTCGTCGTTATTTAATTACTATTGTCATGACGTCATCACTAGTTAATTTCTCCTTAGGGAATTAAGAGAAATTATCATCCCATTTTCCTGTAATCTTTTCCATAAAAAATAATGCATATAAGGATTTGTTGAAAAATTGTATAAATTCAAGGTATATTGTCAGTCAAGCCAGTATCTATTCAAATAATTTGAATTCAATTATGCGGATATTCAATTTAAATTATCAATGAAATTGAAAGCAAAATACGTAATATCAAGGCATTTTTTCTCAAAGTTCTTTTCAAAATTCGGCGGCTACTAAGCTGCTCCTTTTGACTTTTCGTAGAAGTGCACTATCTTCTATTTCATACAGTTATAAACTGAAATTCATATTCTTTTCAAGTTTTGACAATTGTGTAAAATAAAAGACAAGATTCGTCGAATTTATGGTAAAAATATTGGAAATCATCAATGAAATCGTCTATTTTGGGAGCTCCTACGAACACTGGTGTCACTTCGAAACAATTATGTATAGAGAAGATTGTCAAAATATATTTGCATCATTGGTGGATATATCTAATTTTAGTCTCCATCCGATCTCATAAACCAGTTGAGAACAGTATCGTCTGACAGATCTCGGCTAGGTTAAATGTGCTTGTGTCATAAAATACATTGCCACTTATGTTTCCTCATTAAAGCCTAGGGGGATAAGGTCTCCCAGAATTCTGAAATCAAGAAATAATAAAAACGTATAATAGGTCTTTTACTTCTATTTGTAATTCATTGCTGCCTGAACCATCGTTTTAACATACAAACAATATGCATATGTGGCGTCGTCTGTGGAAGTAATGATATAAAAAAAAACGAGTACGGTAGCTATCTGTTATCAGATTTAAAGAAGAAAAACACTGACCTTAATTGGTGATGTTTTTAAAATGAATTTCAAGGCCATATTTATGCGAAAAGCTACAGTAACAAGCTCAGTAGCAAAAAGTTTAAAGACATAAACCCGGTTTAATGGCACTGGGTAATGTCACATTTATGTAATATCTATAAACAAAACGTCAGTCGTTAAATGGAAACTGCAGATAAGGGAGGGGTGAAACAGTCGCAACACGCCCCCCCCCCCCCCCCTCCAAAACCATCATTATCGTAAATGGTAAATATCCTGTTAAATATCAGATATTAATTATCTACTTAACTTTGGGTTTAAGGTGTTCTCTACCTAACGATTGAAAGTTAACAAAAAAAAAATGAAAATCAAATTGGATTTAGTTATATTGTCATTTGAATACTTTACACTGATGCATACTTTTCAATAATAGTTAAACTTAAATCCTTCCTGATATGCTTACCTCTTACACCAATGGGGTAAACCGCATTGGAACGGTTAGCACTCAATCGGAACACCTCGGCCATTTTCGTCATACGACGAGCCGCGGGTGTAGTAAAAGAAGTTCGTAAAATTAATAATTAGATTGTTCATGAATTGTAGTGTTTTAACGTGTAATTTTATTCCAACTGGTTCCCAGTGAAGTGAATTATTACATAAAATATTTAGATGCTAGAGAGTAAAGTCCTTAATGTTTAACTGCTTGCTTGAAATTACTACGCGATCTACTTTCCGCGTAATATATATGTACATAATTCTGACATTGAAAACCATCCAAACACGTCCGAGGTTGTTTCAAAGGAAATTGCCCGAGGTACTCCGAATGGGTCAGCACTATCACATTTTAATTCACTTGGTATTAACAATCATCACACATAATCCATTATGTATCATAATTAGTCACGTGATATTTTGTTCAATGAAAAGGAAGTACTTCTTAAGTTTTTTTCAATAAATTGATTCCAGTAAATCAGCAGCCAGCCGTTATTGATTTTAATTAGGTGAAGCGGAATATATAAACAGTGACTGGCGCAGTTAGTGGGAAGTTTACAATTGATAATGTAGACCAATTAAAAACATTTAGATAGTTAATATGCTGTTTTTTCACAAAATAGATGGCGATGCTTGGCAAAAAACCATTCATTTTTGTAAATACATTCTAATTTTTATTTTTTTAACTACATGTATTACATAATGGGAACACGAATCGACCTGATTTCATCAAAGCCAATATGATCTTGAAGAGATTATCAAATTAACTCATAAATGTACTTCAAGTATTTAAAGATGCAATTTACTTTTTAATTATAATGCATTTCCATGTTTAACTCATTTGAATTAATTGATCAAAAAACAAAATAAAAGCTTATGATTTGTGTACAAAACAGAAATGTTTTTAACTGATGAATTGTGACAACGTAACTATTAACTAAAACTCCCATTTATAAAAGCTGATTGCATTTATATCTGTACACATATCATAAGCATTAACAGGAAGTTGAATAAATATATATGCGTGCATCGATCTATAGTGTGCGCCTTTTTGTAATAAGCACAGGAACAAGGGTTTAACATGCGCAAACTCTCGTTTAATTGTGTATGTTGAATCTAGCGAACGCGGCATTTATGCATGTCATGGCAGGCACCAGCTTTAAAGTAAATTAATAAATATCCATGCTCTCTTGTTTGAGTTTTGATTTGTCTGTGAATAATTGGATTGTGGTCTGGCTTGTGTATATAGATTTTACTTTTTATGGTTCAATATGAATTCAACTACATTGAACAATGTATTTATCGTTTGAAGTTGGTTTGCCGACTGATTGAAGAGTTTGCCAGTGTGACACTATTTTTTAACCTTGAACGTGCTATGTAAATATCCGTCCGTGCAAATAACGATATGCATCAGGGACGGCTCAAGTACTCTATGTTAGAGGGGGCGTAACTTAGTGGCGTTACGTTTTGACTTGCGCCCCTCCCTCAGAACCGAATTATTTTGGTTTGAAGTGCTGAGGGTACTCCCCCTTGAAAAATTTAACAAATACTAGTCGACTTGTATTACTTTTTATTCTTTTATATATTATCTTTTATTAAAACCAAACAAACAAGTAAACTTTGACGATTTTAGGGGGGGGGGGGGCGCCGGGTGCCCCCCTTCCCTTGAACCGCTGGTGTGTATGTTGATAACGTTTGCAATGTCTCAAAGGCGATGTCGTCATCGTCAGCGTCGTGGTACAAAAAGTTAAACATTGACCATAAATAACAAAACGTTGAAGTTATTTACATAAACTTCAAACACATGACTCTAGTTTTATTAGCACCTCGGAAACCTGTCCTACCCCTTCTTGTCTTTGTAACTGTTATGTTTATGCATATGGCTTAGTGTGTGGTTATTATATACGCCTACTTCATTTTAGTTTAATTAAACTTCAAGTAAAAACAAATTTGATTTCGAAATATTTTTCATGTCACGTGATCAATTATGTTTTTTTTTAAATTTATCATGCACGACGGTCATCCGTAAAGTTCGTGGACTGCCATGATTAATATTGATAAAAAGACGAAATTGAAATCAAAGTCTACAAATATATAAGCAGAATAGAAGTCTTAGGCGAACTTTTTGGCTTTTTTTTCCACATATTCCTTGGAATCGTTGAATTAAATTGTGTATTTTATGATGACGATTGTCAGATTATTATTATCCAATTAGGCCTTAAATTTGTTTGTTTGGTTAGGGTTACATCCTTTTCAAAATTAGGTAGGGAAGGTAGGGGGGGGGCTTGTTGTTTTTTGGGGTTTTTTTTTTAAGAATGTCATTTTTATCATTGGATAATGGTGTTAAGTTATCTTCTGTATAAGCCCTTAAGGTTTTCAACTACAGAGTGAAAAGAAATTAAAAAATATATATTTTTCATTTTCTTTATTTTTTTAGTTTTTCATTGTTTTTTCAAACTGACTATAAAGACAGTAGGGTCGGCGCCTATTCCGTAGGTAGGGTCGGGTAACCCGAACCAAACGTATTTTTAGGCCTTAGCAGTAACAACCGACCTGTTTCACCTGCTACGTACCGAATACCACAAAGCAATGCCATTTCCCGAGCTGCATGCATTACAGAAAGTACGTGGCCGGAAAACATTCAAGCCGCATATATACACATTCGATCGTTTTAATTCTGTTTATAAATATTATGTTCTAAGTTGGATCTACAACAAAAAAACATTATAATTTTAACGAAATTTAGAATACAACCTACATTTTAAGCCAATGAGATTGCAGACAGGCAACCATTAAGTAGAATTTCAACTTTGGAGCGTGTTTAAAGCTGCACTCTCACAGATTGAACGTTTTGAGAATTTTTTTTTTGCTAAAATGCATGGAAACTAGTTATATGAGACCGCTGATAAAAAGATAGATCGCAGATTTTTTATATTTAGTTCAAAAATTGATGTTTTATGCATTTTTCTTAAACCTTGTAACGGTTTTAGACATAAAACATAAATTTTCGAATGGAAATATGAAATTCTGCGATCTGATCTTTTGTCAGCAATCTTTTATCATTGGTTTGCAGATATTTACGCAAAAATTCGCTCTTTCCAAGACAAAAAATAATAAAGTTGTAAAAACGGTATATCTGTGAGAGTGCAGCTTTAAATCCACCTACTGTCTATTATCCGATACACACGCCCTGCGTCAGAATTTGCGTCGACAATGTATCAGCCAATGATGTTGTATTTTAAGTCAGTTCGCCCATCATCAAGAAATTCACTTCATATCATCCATAACTATACTTGATTTCTTTAAAATCGTGACGTCATATATGGTTATATGACATCATTTTTTGTTATATGTACATGACGCAATTTCCTGTTTAAACACATTGTTTACCGAACGTCTTTAAAAGTGTTTTGTTAACGAAATCAAGACGATATACCACCTTTTTCTCCCTAGATTTAGCTGGAAAATGTACTACTTGAATAAATCTTCATCATCTTCATTTGCAAATAAACATAAAATGAGAAATACACGTATGCCTTGATAGAATTTCCGATTAGAAAATTATTTTTGCCAATTAATTTCTTTACAAACATGCGGATGTGATATATTACTGACCAATAGAAATAGAGCAATGTTATATTACATATGTGAAATACAGAACAAATGCGTGATGTTTATATAATACCGGCTACAAGGGATCGCATGTGATGTTTAAATAGCTTTATAAATATTTAGATATTAAATCTTGTTATGCCAGTCACATAAAGTTACCACTTAAAATTCTATCACAGTTTACAATCAAGTAAAAGCAAAAACAGCGACAATGTATATATAATTACCTAATAGGATAAAAAAGTGGACTTATCAGTAAAGAGTGCAGTTCGTCACCAATACCGTTTAGATTACAAAACATACACTTTCTATTGGTTGTTTTATGGTTGCTAGAACGGAAATGCAAAAATGTAAAACGAGATTTGGGTAAGATAATAAGGTTCCCTTCAAATTTTACATCGGGCTTAAACAGAGATTACATTCTACCCTTAGACGAAATATTAAATTGTTCAAAACATGTTTGCTGAAATTGGTCTACACGTTCAGATTTTACAAGTTTACTAACCTGTGTTGCAGGTACTCTTGATTGGTTAAGCCAAACGTATGAATAACCTGTTGAATCAAGTATTAACTTGTTATAGTTGGCCCAAAATGAATAATTGCTATGTAACATGTATTTATAGATCAAGAAACTCATTTTCGAGTCATGGGATAAAACGAGTTTACTCCAGTAACTTATCAATCTGGTTTTAAGTGTAATATAAAGAGGGTATCTACCAAGTTCCGAGTAGAGCATGTAAGGTAGAGTACTCTTATTAGTATATGTAATCCAGCGTAAACAAACCCAATTAAGTTGCTCCAATAATTACAGGTTTGCAAAACCCCAGACTTCACATCCGTAGGTTAGATTGGGAATAATGGTTACATCATAAAGCTTCAGTTGTATGTATCAATTCTAAATAAATAGAGCATAAATTGCTTTGCTAGCCTGACTTATTAAATATTTATGGCAATATATAAAGCTACCAGTGGGCGAGAAGTATACACCTAGATATTTTTATTCCTTAACTATCTCTTTTACTTGGTTGTCAATGGTTAAGTTAAATTTCTTTAGATTACTTGCACTAAAACTATTATTTTAGTCTTAGAGAGATTAATATTTAATTTCCATTGCATACAGTAGTCTTGAAAACAATTCGACTTTGTCGAAAATTACGTTCATTTTCTGCAAAGAGTACAATGTTGTCAGTGTACAGGGGGATGAGTAATTGGAGGTACATCATAGTCTCATTTGCATAAACTTCTATAGAAACATGTCCCTTTAAGGAAATCGTCTAAATTGTTAAGGTATATAGAAAATGAAATCGGAGAAAGTTTTTCTCCCTGGCGGACTCCACAAAAAACTAGTCAACATGGGAGACAGTCGCCCATCGATAGAAACTCATGCTTTATATCATTTTACATGCTTTTATGACTGTAATTTTTTTACAATGATATTAAAAAGTAAAAACGGTAAGATATCGTCGCAGCTTGAAAACATTATCAATGCATACAATGATCGAATTTGCTTATGCCATAAACCAGCTCGCAAGACAGTGTCAAATGCGGTCGAAAATCAATAAATGAGTAAAACAGTTTCTTTTCCTGGGCTCTAAGTTTACCGAGAAGGAAATGCAATGTAATAATATGGTCACAGGTTGAATAACTGTCGCGGAATCGGGCTTCGTTCTCGTTTAATAAGTAATTGCCATAGAGGAACTTGTTTATGCGTTCATTAGGCTAGACGTGAATAATTCGCCTAAACAACTAAGAACGGTAATCGGTCTATACTTTTGGGGTCTCGGTAGGGGAACCCTTGTTTTTGAAAAATTTGCTTTATTGTTCAAATAAGCCATTCTTCAAGGAGTGTACCAGTATCAAGGATTGTATTGAAAAGAGTACAGAAGGTTGGAATCATATCGATGCGTTTTTAAAGTATCCATTGATAGTATTACCAAGCTGCGACGATGTTTTACCGCTTTTACTTTTCAATATCATTGTAAAATCTATATGGGCGAGGTGTTAGGTGCCCGACTAAGCGTGCCAAGAGAAATTGTTAACAGAGTTTTATAAACTTATTAACAGAGCCTAGCTGATTGTTTTAGTGTAAGATCGCAATTTAATTAACGAGTGAAAACCAAAAGCTATATTTCACCGTTATCCGTTAAAAAATAGCGCATAATGGTTTCCCACTTTATGGTGTGTATATTTAGCATGTGAAAGTTACTTGATTAATACATACACATACACCGACACTACTTTTAAATTGACTGGGAATTACGATGGAGACAAACCCAGTTAATTTCGAACTGGAAAAATACGCGAAAATTGCGGAAGATACATGTGTCGTAAGCGATGTGATGGATCAGTAATTAAGATTCATTGAGTTGTACTCGACAATATCCATAGTTTTTGGCACATTTCTTTTGTATCCTTATAATGGCGTCAAGTCCCTTTAAGACCTATGATAAAACAGATTGACTTATATTTACATGTGTTTCAAACAACAACAACAACAGCAGGGGTATGTTCATATTTCCTTTAATAAGCAATAAATAAATATCACAGATACTTTGATAAAATGGTCATATATTACATATTAAGGTATCCTTTGTACAATAATTTGTCAATACATCAAGCCATGAACAAATATGTTATTTTTGGGTTCCGAGCGACCACATATAATTTAATGTTAATAAAAGGGGTATCGCATGCTGATCATATACATATACATGTATAATAAACGTCCGAAAACCCTTACTTAGTAACAATATGGCAGAGTGAATTTATCATCTTTAATTCAACGAAAAGCTTGTATTGTACATAAGATACCTTTAAGGGACTGGCTCATGCTTTGTAAAATGCACTATTTTAATGACGAAATAAAGTGTGGCAATCATTAGGATTATTAAAACGAGATATTGACTTGTCCCTTTAAAAAAAGGGTTGGAATATGCTTAAATATTCTCTTTAAAGTCCATGATTTTGAACAGAATTAGTAACGCTTTAAGGTTGAATTCGTTTTTTGTCAGTTTTCCATTTTTTATCTTGAATGTACCGGCGTAGTTTCTCTCTCTCTACTAAAACCAGTTTTTAAGTTGTATACTTAAATTGCATTTTTTAGCAATTCCGGTATCAAAAAGTAAAATAATTATAATAGTATTGTTTTTAGATGCACTACCGTAAAAAGAAAGAGTTTGGTCCAAACACACAAGCGAGTCCCTACAAACAAAGTCGGGTCATTACATTTTTAAACATTTCTAACGTGTGATGCAGGTTTAAAACCAATAGTTTTAGAAATATTGTCACAAAAATCAAACTCACAATAATATACATACTAAGCAAATATGAACGACAAAATAAAATATTGAAGTACTGGAAAATAAATAAGCTGCATGTTAATCTCTGTACAATTGATGACATGAAACAAATGGTATGTGATTGGGATGAAGTTAAGAAAGATAGCATTTCTTTCTTGAAAACATGATTAACAACTCATGAAATGTATTGCACAAATAGCCCGTGTATAAGTGTTAGTATGAATGACGTCAACGCCAGATGTACACTTTTTGCTAAGCTTTAAAAACATGAAAAAATCAATCCAATAACAACACCAAATATTGGCTTACTTAAAAGTTTTCCCGAACAACTTTATTAAATTCTTTCCGTGTAAGCCGCAACGTTTCACCAACATTCGCCACAATTTAAAGGCAATCATGTTAAAAATTTGAAAAATACAACCTTTGCGACGAAAAAGTATGAATTATCACAAATATACAAAAATAAATTTTGAAATCTGCCAAATTCAACTCGTACAACAAGTTCAGAAATGACATTTTGAGTTATTGTCTTAGATCAAAGTTATGTATTAAAACACATTTTGTGCGAATCGGTACAGTTAATGTACTTCCATTCAAAACACAGAACTTGACGTTTCTTTTTGAGACAACATCTTTAAGAAAGTGTTTTATTTAGCCTTTTCTACTAAGGTTTATAAAAGTTGCCTTTAAGCTCAGCTGCAAAGGTTGCCGATGTGACAGGGTCCATTTAAATAACAAGTTGATTGATTAAATCATTTTAAAGATTCATTTTTCTTTTCCTTCAAGTTTTATGTAAAAACGGATATCATTTATGAGAACAAAGTAACTTCTAAGATGAATGAATCTATAAATAAGCATGAAAGCATGGCACCAACAAATTCAAAACTCCATATTCAGGGTATAGACCAATTTGAAGGGTGAAGAACAAATCTCCAAAAACGATGTATCAGGAGTTTGTTACTAGGTCAATTGCGCCCTATACAAATAAATAAAATATATCGCGTTTTTGGAAAATAGTTCATCACAAATAGTCAATGTTTGAAT
Organism: Mya arenaria; assembly: GCF_026914265.1. Taxonomy (NCBI): domain Eukaryota; kingdom Metazoa; phylum Mollusca; class Bivalvia; order Myida; family Myidae; genus Mya; species Mya arenaria. Next base: position 14,471,794 of record NC_069133.1, read on the forward strand.
GGTCCTTAGATATTTTCTGTAGTTCTTTTAAATCCGATGTATCAACCGTATCTGTACGCCATCTTGTGGAAATATTGTAGCCCCTTCAACAATTTTTAACTTCGGTCCCAAATTCTCGCCGGGAAGCACAGTAAACCTTCTCAAAAGTCTCACAATGGTCATTTTACCCTCCAACTGAGCAAGCCGAAGCCCCACGCAAGCCCGAGGGCCGCTCCCGAACGGCATCCATGCCATTGGATGACGTTTCGATCGGTTTTCTGCTGTAAACCTGAAAATATAAATGTTACGCTCATTTAATATTGCAGTGAAACCTAGCAGGGGCCAAAACGTGTTACGTATATTTTGATATATTTGATTAATTACAAAGATGTGTGTTCATGATAGGAAAGAAATTGAAACTATTGCATCTTAAAGAGACTATTTAATGGTTTGTAAAATGCACCTTTTATAAAAACAACAACAACATTTCACTAAGAAATAAAGAGTGGCAAATCATAAGAAGTGTTAAAACTAAGTTACTGATGGCTAGAACCCAAAAACAAATGTTATATGCCCAAACATTGTCTTTAAAGTCCACGATTTTGAAAGGCATTACTACCGCGATTCAGCGAAGGGTGTTGTGTGATTGGTTTATTGACATTATCACGTGATGCTACCAATGTTTAAATGTTAAAATATCCGTCAGCTTATCCATTACCATGTTTAACTTATTTGACTTAAATCATCAAAACAGCATGTGATTTGTGGGAAAATATAGATCGCTTTTTAACTGTGCAGTTTGTGGCCACGTAGCTATTAATTCAAATAAGCGTTTGCATCTGTTTGTTTGTTTTTATCATCAAAGTTAAATGATTCAAATATGATAAAGCATTTGAATTTTAAAAAAATGGCATCAAACTATAGTGTGTCTCTTAAAAGTGTTATCAAAATCACGCTCAAAACGTTTGTGAATATGGAATCAGTAACTTGATGAACAGGAATAAACAAACAAGACTATATGTCTCATAAGTTCTGTAGAACTCAACACAATTGAAAACATTAAGGTGATAACTCGGGTACAACTACACACAGGGGCTGTCACCACTGAGCTGACAGTGGAACTAGTTTGACCAAGAACATAATTATATTACATTGTCGAGTATTGTTGCATGTTGTTACTGAAGAGGTGAACTAGTATTAACCCTACTAACAACACAAACATGATCATTCGGATACAGATAGATGGCGTGGCTGTCACCTCTATAATGGCTGCGCTAAAATAGCTTTACCAAGAATATACATTATCAAATTTATTACTTATTTTAGATTTGACATTTGACCATATTGGTGAACAATATATTAGCACTACGTATGTACATTATATTGGAGCAGCTGAAACTACTAACAGACAAACACGTCATTGTCCCTTCGGCTTTTACCTTCTAACATAATAGTATCGCATTCTTGTGTATTGTCGCTATAGCTGTTTCGGGTTCCGTCTGACTTTTCTTTCATACAACGGGAATAATACAGATTTAAAAAGCTTTTTCAATATCCTTTTAATATATTTAAAGTGAGAATTTCGCATGTCTTTTATAAGCGTCACAATGATACGGCATTTACGATCTAGTTTACATTTCATTCGTCGTGATTTGAAATGACAATTACATGCTAATGCCGTCCTTCAAATTTGGAAGCGAAGCCGTTTGAAAAAGCAATGGAACATTATCACATTTGCTTTCAAAAAGAAAAATAACAATACACTGAAATCATTTTTCTTCGGTGTTAATTTCTGAAATACCAATATTATTACTGCTGTTTTGTCATTTTACAAAATTACAGTTTATTCATAGGATAATTTGTTGATTTTATACACTTCAGATAGATATTTAGCCACCCCACATCGCTGAAAATCTTTAAGGATTAGTTAATTCCATTTCACACTGTAAATTAAACTGCCCTATTATGACACCGAGGCAAAATACAAACTGGAATTTTTCTTTTAGGTCGACACGGATATTTTGAGGTCAGTATTCTTTGTATATTGTTATTAGCAATTATGGATGAATTTCTGTCTTTCAAATCCAAACCACTGTGGGGGATTTACACTCATTGTAAATTGTTCGTGAAAAGAATTACATATTTTACAGACATTAAAAAAATGATAAACGATTCGAAACCCATTGTATGAAATCAATCATTAGTAGAAGACAGATCAAATATTTAAATAAAACGATATTAAACCCGTTCTTGAATGCCCAATTGTTGTGCCTTTCAAGATTATCGGCTATTCAGGATTAAAGTCTATCTCCTCGCTCTATTAACCCCTTGAAAATAAATATCACTTTTTCACCCCAGGTTGCATAAAATTGGTTTATCAATTTTTGTGTGAAATGAAACGAGTGCAGTAAAAGACATCCAACGGGTGCTTATTTGTATGCTTTGCTTATCATTAGATTAACAATACATGAATAATACATTTGAACGATACCACAGAGACATTTCGCTTAGAAAACACACACAGTGTGCTCTTGTTTGATTTGATAGAAATAACCCTATGCCGAACTCGGCACGAAGAAGAACATAAACAATTTACATAACTCACTGGCTTACCGTAAGGCGGTTGTAAACTCAATATAGAATTAGAAGGCGTTAAACCAGTATTGCGCTAAGCCCCCGCTATATAAAAAGACACTCTCATTTTATTACTCAAAGTTTAGGCATAAGCCTTTAGGCAGCAAAAATGAGCTTTCCCTGTCATGCATCAGAGATCATTTGTATTTTTATTAAGTTTACTTTTTGATACCGAAATTGCAGGGAAAAAACAATTTAACTATAAAAAAACGGTTTGTAGTGGGGAGCGAGCCCAGGACGGTACAGTGAAGAAAAAAACACACACAAAAACTAACATATCTCAAAGATAATAGTTAAGCATATGTCAACATTTGTTGATGGGTTCAAGCCGTCGGTATCTTAGTTTTGACACTCCAAATGATTTCCCACACTTTATTTTGTATCTAAAAAAATCCGTAAAAAGTGCATTTAACAAACCACGACAGAGTCCACTGAAGAATAAGTTCATTTTCCAACAACCTTCTATAAAAAGCCATGTAGGCTACCAAGCTTACCTTAATGGGTCAAAAGTATTCGGATCTTCTCCCCATTCGTTTTTGTCGTAATGCAGGTCCCAAACGTTGGCTTGTATGACCATACCAGGTTCTATGTTGTAGTCACGGACCTTTGTAGAACGCATACATTGTCTGGCTATCACACTGAAACACACCAAACGAATGGATGAATATAGCGTTATAACATGAGTACTCTAAAATGATTTGAATGGGAATATGTTAGTGTTTTAGATACGTTTCTTTCAAAAGGGATAGGGTGCTGCTAAAAAGATACATAATACTAATGAAAAGGGACAGAGTGCTGAGAACAAAACGGGTACATTGTATCGGGCTGTGAAGAACACTTCAGTATGATCAATTTGATCACAAAAATGTTAATTAAATCTGTTTACTTGAAGGAGTTTAAGGTTTCAACTGCTAGATACATTAAGTTGTCATTAATTTAGAATTATGGAAATATTTGCATATCTAAACCATTTAATTCCATGAAGGTAAAAGGATACTACTGTTGGTCTCACAAAGAAAGAATGGATTCGGGGGAAAGGGGATAGGTCATGAAGATATATGTACTTCTTTTGAAAAGGAATTCTAACAAGTTTTAAACTTTTCATCCAACCTTTATTTGGATGATTTGATGTCAGTCACGATTCACAAGTCATTAAAAAGAACAAATTGTTGGATTTTAATAAAATGATATTAAATTTCTTTAAACTCCACTTACGTGCTAGCTAATGGGTATTTTCTCAACGTCTCGCACCAGACCATATCCAAATATTCCATTTTCATCACGTTATCATATTCTACAACATCGTCATCATAAGGGAAGTATTTGTCAACCTCATCTTGAAGAACACACTGGACCTTTGGGTTGCGCGCCATCTCGTACATAACGTAAGCGAGGAATGTACTTGTTGTTTCATAACCAGACAGCAGAAAGAGAAGACACATAGACCCCAACTCCTGTAAATAACATAAAAACACTTGCTGTAAACATAAAAGCTGGTGCTGATAAGGATAAACCTCTGAGCAACAGTCCTAAACCATGCAATCTGCAAAAGTGATTACTGATTCAATAGGTTGGATCAATGTCAGGCTAATTATCCGAATCTCCATGTTTTGAATGCATGTACCAAGTATGACAAATGAAGATTTTATTACTTTGAACATGAACATCATGAAAGGGAGGGTGGAGATTCGCACCTGTGACGAGAGAAATCTGTGTTTTGCGATGGTTTTGGGGTTGTCTTCTTGGTCAGAAAGTTCTTCCATATCGGATCGCCCTGGATCGTACTCGGAATTCAGGAAGAGTTCCAAAAGATCATGGGAGTCTTTCTGAAAATTGAAAAGGTCAACATTGTAATTGAATAATGTCACTTACCAAAGGTCTATTCATCTTTTGCTTTAATTGAGTCTGCTTATTAAAAAAGAAAGTTCAAGGAACCTGTTATTTGATATTCCGGTAATTGTTGCATGGGAACAACAAATGAAATGTGCAAATATTTCACGGCGATTGGAAAAGCGTGGGTTAAAGAAAAGCTCAGCGTTGCCTCCTACACCGAAATGGAAATTTCTTGAATGTCATAAGTGAATCATTTTGATCGATGCTGTCCAGTAGGAAAACGCGGGTGTTCCTATGCTAATGATAATTAACAATTCCTACGCAAAACTAGTATTCTATGCTTTGGCATTTCAAACTAAGCAGGAGACCTGGTATGATATGAGCTACATTAAATATTATCTAAGCTTAACACTTATAGATCAGGCACTTCTATTTCTAGTTCTAAATGTATTAAGTGAATGCTTCCTGTGAATATTAATCGGCATCAATAACGTTTCTAGAAATCTCTGTAAACATAGGCATCCCCGTATCCATGAAAGGCTTAATATAGATTGAATCATGATTTTTTTTAATAGAAGCGCTGTTTCTATATTCGTCTAAGAACGCTTTATGGCTCCTGGTGCACTATATCATTTTACGACACCTATTGTAAGTAATCTGACACTCGTACAAGTTATGTGTGACTTACAGCAGTTGCTTTCTTTCTGCCGTTGATAATACTCTGCAGCTCGTTTTCCAACCATATGACGGGGTTGAACTTTAGCTTGCCCAGTAGGTAGTATATTGATATCCAGAGCCGATGAAGGGTTGGGAATATAACTGAAATAAACCGTAGAAATTATATAACCTTGTACCTTTGGGGGAGTCGTAGTAATAACATAAGACTCTGTGTCCATGGTCATAAGCGTCTCAAAGTAAGACTCAAGACTCTGTGAATTTGTAAGCGCCCGGCCCCAATATCACAAGTTTTGTATGTTTTTATTATTTTTATAAACGTATTTTCTTATAAAATGTGTTGATAAAACATTTTGTCAAAATTTCGAAGAAAACTATTGCAGAGCTAAAATTGTACTTGAGAAATAGTAAAAAACAACAACATTAAATTGTACTCAATTATATAATATGTTGTAGATTTGTTCATTGAAATCAACATATTCTATTAGAAATTGGGCCTTTTAAGGGGTAAAAACATGTATTTTTTCATTTTTGAAGTTGTATGGTAAAATAAGTTTGAGATTGCGGTTTGGCTTAAGTATTTTTGTGATATTTGAGCCCGGTGTTTCAAACTCAGACACAAGACATTATTGAATATGCGCCCAGGTCTACAATCTGGCTTCTGGGCTAGCATCCGTAGTTTTAAATACATTTTGATGCAGTTGATTTTAATTTATATATCGTTAAGTATTTTATATCATAGTAAACCACATTTTAAAATTATATTGACACAACACGAAGGTGTTTCAAATTACTTACATCCAAACAAGAACAGAATCGGCCTCTTTGTTGTGTCATTGATGACTCCACGACAGTTTTGCAAATATTCGTCATTTGGTTTCTGTATTGACTCGGCGTTCAACCCAAAACCGCATTTTGCAATGGTGTCGAATGTTAGTCTTTGAAGAACACTGGAAAAAGGAAGTAACTTATGTGTTAGATATTTTACAATGAATCATCCGGTCTACAAAGCATCACTAATTTTGAATTCCTTGAAAAATATAAATTTAGACTAAATACTTTTTTTATTGCCATTTGATTTTGTTATTTGATCTGCGGTTTATTGGTGTGCTTGTTTTGACAAAACAAGTATGTTTTATATTTGGAATTAAGTCAGTCCTCAGTGAATGTATATACAACAAACAATTTTAATAAAAACAGTGCACACTTACTCATAAATGTCGAATTCTGTTTTAGCTTCGCATTGCTTTTCCAAAACGTCCAGGAATTTGTCTATTTGTTTATTTATCATTGGTGACATCTAAAAAGAAAAGTAAATATTTCAATTCAAGAATACTTCAGTTCCAATTCAGTACCATTAGAGTTTAAAGGTAAAAAAAAAATCTATATTCAATTTATAACTCCCTGAATGCAATATTCCTAAATATATATATTCAAGTTAATCTGATGATTAACAACAAGGTTGTTATATGGTTAAAAAAGTTTGTGCTATTGAAATCAGTTCGCTCCAAAAGATAACAGGTACTTTGTGGCAGCCACCTGTCCTTGGCAGTTGGGCGGGCTTCCAGGAACACCTTTTTTACCAAAGCTTTGACAAAACAATAAATATAATATATGACCGCAAAACGGATTTAACCTGCCTCGATGCCGGATTTCGGCATAGTTCTGAGCCCACATGCTGTCAACATTGTTTTTTTTTATAGATAAGCGCAAAAAGAGGGCAAAACTTCCCTCTCACCCTACCATTCGCATCTTGCCCGTGTTGAAAGCCGGATTCGCGATGCTCCTCAGCCGCCTCCAACGCTCGCCGTGGGCAAAAAACATGTGTACTTCCTCGTCCTTATCCGGGTCGACTTGCACCGGAAATATCTGGAAACATTGTTTAAAGTTGTGTTATGGAGGCGGGTGTAAATATTTACAAGAAGAAAAATAACAATCAAGCCAAAGGGCAAAACAAAATAAAATGTACAAGCATGCGCTTATTATTTATCAGACGGTTTATCTAGTGATGATGAAAGAACAAAAAAATCCAATCATGAAAATTGGATTTGAGTAGGAGGCATTCAGACCCCAAGCAAGGCATAGAGGTTCGTACTCTTTTATTGTACAAATTTTCAGGAAACACAAATGTTATAATAAATGTTATACTGATGTTATAAAGCAATTTGAAATTGAAAGCTCTAAATTTTGATTTCATGATTAATCCTGTCCTTAATTTCTTGCAACATATTAAGTCTCTTGTGACAGGCTTAAGCTTTACGCACTAATTTTGTTTTGAGTATTATTTGTGTAGTTACGCTTATTTGTACGATAATCGCGATAAATTAATTTTTATTCAGCAAAATTTCGATTAAGAAGGATATTGTCTTTTTGAACTGAGGTGCTTAAGCTTGTTATGCTTAAGAAGTTTGGAGAAATTGGGGCCATAAATTCATCACCCCTGTTATACGACAATAACTTTAATGATCTAACATATTTTTTGTGTTTGTTCTTAGCTCCCTTTGCTTACTTTTCTCGCATGAAAGGACTTGAACTGCTTGACGAAAACCTCACTCAAGATGTCCTTGTCTGATGTAACCAGGACAGGACTTGGTCCCTCAAAGTACCCGTACGTCTTTCCATAAAGGTCTGCCCATTTTCTGTATTGTTGAAACATCGGCTGCAAAAAACACACACACAAAAACGATGTAAACACAGTTTAACCTTTTTTGTATTTCAGGGAATGTCAGGATCGATTATCAGTTCCGGTTTAGTGACAGATGATGTATATAAAGGAATGTATCCTTCCCCTTTGAAATAAATGTTGATTCATCAGTTTAGTTAACAATTAATATATCCCAGGCGTGCAGTGAACTTAGAGGTGTAAACGAAATGACAAACGAGCGTTTGTGATTGAAGGCTTAGGAAGTTGATTAAGCAGTCCATATCACAAGTAAGAAAAAAACCGGCCCGTCCTTAACCACAACGGTTATTTTATGAATGCTCACAATTGGAGTGAGTAGACCATCATGATTCACTCTGTTCCACCGGATAAGATTATGAATGAATAAACGTATCATGAATAAAATAACAGTCGTTTAAGGTCATTAGTTGCTTGGTTAGTGTAGATTGAAGCATGCTTAATCAATGTGAGACTCTTGTCTTATCATTCCGCAGATATATACCTAGTCTGCACGCAAAAATAATAAAATTGAATACTTCAAAACCGCAGTCCATCAAATCGTTTCTTGTTTGCAATGTATCTTAATGTATTTAATAATCGCCGTAATGAAATAACGATACAATCGAAGCTCTATGGTTCGAAATCGCTTGGCTCGATTTCCTCGTTGGCTCGAATTAGATGTAAGGGCCGTGTTTTTACTCTGTGTAAGCATTCCCGCTTGGCTCGATACTCGCGAGGCTCGAAGTATTTTGGCCGGTCCCTGGGATATCGAGCCAAGGTATTTCGACTATATAAAGCGTAAACTCAAGGAAATCTAACTCTTAATGAATTCAAGAAAATAAATATCTTTGGCTACTAGTTTAACAAATTCAAATAATAAGTTAACAATAGATTTACATAGCAAATAATGTGGTGATGCTTAATACGTTTTACTTTAACTGTAGTATGGTAAACATGTCAAATTTAAAAAAAAAAAAAAAAAAAAATACTTACTGTACGCCAAAATGTTAGCAAATTTCCAAATAAGAAATTTGGTGCCGGGCCTGGAATGCCAAGTTTTTTAAAAGCGGCCATCTGTTTTCTTCTTTGGCTGAAAGTACAACAGATACTGGTCATGGGAAGTGTTAAATATTGTTATTTTGTTAATTAATTTTGCGTTGATTTCCTTCCTGCAAGAGTTCACTGGATTAAAGATAAAACAATCCTATGCCTTACCCAGAGTAAAAAGCTTTTATAATATAATTTTAGCAGCGCTAAAATGTTTAAATAATGGTCAAATATTTGGACCCATAAATAGACATATTGCTGTTAAAAATACTTTTATCCATTTCGTTCATTGTATCTCATTTACCGTGAAGTTTTGCAGAGAAAAGCAAATATTTTATAAGCAATATTGTAGATGAAACAGTGTTTAAACAATTGACAATACCCTCCAATTCCTTTATCACATCACGGCGCGTGTTACCTGGTTTGATTTGCGTCATATAGGGGAAAAGAATTTGCCACAATACGCGGTTATACAACGGAATCTCTGATATCAAACAAAGGGGAATTCATGTTTAAAGTGCCGTTCGATTTATTATGATATCGGTTTATATAGATTAATATTGGCGTGTGCGGGGCTCGGAAATGCATCACCCTTTGTAATGGAACATTTTTATCAATTAACTCACAGGATCTCCACCCACACCTAAAATCGTCGCCGCGTGAAATCAATTCTTTGAAATATTAAAATGATTTTACCGCTGAATAACTACCTTCCATCAAGCAGTTTCTACGGTCCCAACGTGCATAAATATGCGACCTTGAAATATATTCAGGAAGAAAGCATGTTCCATCGCCAGCAATGGTCCCTTGATGGTTTAATTAAGACTTACCACGCGAATGCATTAGCTAGTGTAAATGTAGTTTAGCGACAGAGGTCTGGAGGTTAACGATAATCTGGTTTTAGTTGCTTTTGAAATTATTTTAAAGAAATAAATATATTGTGCTGTCCTTTGTGTTATGGTAAGGTTTCTGCTACATTAAGTAACACACAATTAAAAGAGGTATTTACTGCCCAACACAACCCACACAAACATAAATTACGTCTTAGCCAGTTGTAACGTTATTCATTACTTGTTTTACCGAATGAAAATAAGAACCAACTAAGTAGATTCATACTGTTTTAGACGGCCATTAACACAAAGATAATCCCCGTGTCTGCACTCGATATAATTACCACGACAAATTTTAGGATGGCGAACTAATCCCCAACAGTTGTCTCGCTACTGTTTTATATTTTAAGAAATAATCTTGTCTCAAATACAGTCGAACCCGGTTGGCTCGAACTCACAGGGAAAGGTATTCGAGCCAAGCAGGAATTTATACCTGCAGTAGAAAGGTATCGGTCTTTAACATACAACTCGAGCCATCAAGAAAATCGAGCCAAGCGATTTCGAGCGAACGGGGTTCTACTGTATAAGGGTAAGTATAAGCGACAAGCAACGTAAAAGGTCCATTTCATATATAGGTTCATCTGTCTGGATTATGTTCATATTCATTCATACTCAAATGTTCAGTTTGAACAGAGTGTCCAGTAATTAGTCGTAATTTACGAGTCATCATCCTAGTTTTCGCCTTAACCAATTTCTAGAAAGGGATAGATAACCTGTACATTTGATTCATTTGCAACAAATTTGTGAATTCATCATTCAGTGTGTTTTATACTTACAACTATCAATCACTTTACTCGTCAACCAAGCCGCATTGGTATAGTTATATTCATTATATAATTGTATGAAATGTTCGATAAATAATGTATCTGCAAACTATCAACATACGATTGAAACAGTTGCAAGGTAGGAAAAAACAATAGCATGATGTATGGAAGAGATGTACCGATTAATGGGAATGATAGATATGTATTAATCATTCAACAATCTAGATTCTATCATAACGTCTGTGCGGTATTGCGTATTCAATTTTCAGCCTTGAACACTCGATATAACGTGACCTAATGAATTTAGAAACGTTGTACACACAACGTGACGTAACGTGATGAATTTAGAAACGTTGTACACACAACGTGACGTAACGTGATGAATTTAGAAACGTTGCTTTTGAACACAGGACGTTACGTGTGACCTGATAAATTTAGAAAATTTGGCTATGAACACTCAACGTAACGTGACCTGTTCAATTTAGAAACGTTGGCTATGAACACGCAACGTAAAGATTTATTTTAGGCAGTAACTATTGAATTGAATTGAATTAAACTAAATGAATACCTAAGCTCTAACTGCAGTGTTCACTCACCACATGTAAGTTCAATATATAGAAATATCTCTTCGTTTCGTTTTTATTTAAAGGGATTCGTTCACAGATAACATGTTGGCAAATATGAACATAATAATTATGATGAAATTGACTCATTTCACTAAAATTTAAGAACATATATCCAGCAGGAACTTGTCAATACTCGTTGAACAGAATTTTATAAATTCAAGCTAAAAATTATTCAATTTTCAATAGCTAAACTTACGATTTTCAGTCAAAAAAAGCATTTTTAGTCATAATTTTAGTAAAAAAATAACAATAGCCCTCTGAACATTTGAAGATCTTTTATAAAAAATCAAATAATTTGATCACACGACGTTATTTGTTTCTATGACTGGTACTTTAAATAAATCGTGAACGAGTCCCTTTAATGGTTATATCCGAGGGAATCATGTCCTCATAACCGCACAGCACAGTGCAACAGCTTTTGAGCGTCCTTGAAAAAAGACGTCTACAATACATGAATAGGTAACATATTTGTTGTTATTTCATTTCGCATCATTTGAATAAATAAAATGATTTATTATACCATGTGTTAAGACATTATTACTCTTTTCCCCCAACATAACTATCTAGATTTGTATTACATTTTGTTGTGCAACTTTTCATTTATTTTAAATCTATTGTATGCAAAAAATGTCTTAAGAAAATATGACCCAATATATAACAATATTTGAAATGGTATACTTATGGTATACTAAGTATCATTTAAAATTGCATTCAGTTTTCCGACCATAGAGTGGTCATTTTAGAACATTGTTTTGGAAGATCCTAGATATCACACAAAAGCACCAGCACTCGAATTCTTGATCTAAATTGATATTTAGCATGAATATACTATGCCAATTTAGTTACAGAAATGTTTTTTTCAGGCACTGTTCAACAGAGTGATATTATTAAATGCAGATTTTTATATTGCCACATTCACATCATTTTAAATAAAATATTTTGCAATATACTAAGAAGAAAAATAAACCAAAAATCTGGTAAAATATGATGTTACATTTCCAGAATAAAAGACATTTAATAAAGATATAAAAAGTTTATTAAACGAAGGCATAAATCATAAGAAAAATATTCTTACCAGAAGAATATAACGCTTAAAAGTCCAAGAGTAGCTAGCAAGATAAATGTCCACATTGTTAATAGTGTGTGTTAGTAATAGTAGGTATCAGATCTCAGAATAGTATGAGTTTGATTCCCATCAGCACGGAACTATTATAGTTTTTTGTATTCCAGCACTTTGAGTACTTGTCCAATGGCGTGGCTGTTCACATTATCACGTGACTTCATTGACAATTTTTCATAGTAGCAGTAGTAGTAAAACGCGTGTGTGGATAAATCGGATACTTAACTATTTGATAAATTAGAAAGCCATGCAACACTTTACATAACGTTGTGGGGATGGTTTTGTTTTTCAGTAGGATGTTTATAGCTGTTACTTTTTTTGCGCTAGACTGTCTGTGCGGTATGGAATACGTGGTTCAAGACTGGTGCGATTTGTGCTGGAAATGATTATCATAATGCTATTGAAGTTATGAATGAAATTAACGACATGGAGTCATTTGAGTATATCGCAAATGATATCCATTTTCTTCTTCATAATGGAGCTGAGATTATCCTGAAGGGAGGTGATATACAATATAAGAAAATGTGCAGAATAATGGTTGTCGTGACAGGAAAGATTAAGATTAAATAAACGATAAAGACATTGTGTGTCCTTCGAGGTATTGAAGATTATCATAATGTGTTTCCTTAAATAAAGTTTGACCTGAAATCTAGAGCAATCACTTGTATTTTGATATTTAGTAATTGTCATGAAACTAAATTACTTGTCGATCCGGTATATAAATCATAGATTTTTCTTTATGCAGTGTTTAATGCTTAAGTCTTCGTATATGCATTCAGTTAATGATGGGAGGAATATTTATGATTTACATCCATTTTTTTCGATTATTATTGTGATTACTTTCTGGGTTTTCATAGATCATTATGAATAGCATTCTTAAGATGATATATTTCATTTCAAACAGTTCTGATTGTATATTTACGAAACATAATATGTTTACCCTGGTATTGATCATTTCATTTATTGCTGTTATGATAGGGTTATTTAATTGTGATCATTTTCCGCTATATTATCTAGACGTAGAAGAAATTGGAAATTTGTGCAATAATGATAAGCGTTTTTTGTCAAACAAATATGTAGTTAAACATTGAAGCTATTGATTTAAGATGGATCCGGTTTATATTGTTATACCCAATGATGTCATTTTAAAGGCATGTCCCGGATAAGCTCATAAAACAAATCTCCTTCTGAGATATCCTATCAAAGACAAGTGTTTTTTTTTAAACAAATCTGTGTTCAGATAAGTCTGGATTGCGATAAAGGGAACTAACTCCGTCCTCAACATGTCGAGCAAGCTTAAGTCCCTTTTATATAATCAAGTTAAGCTTACTTGTATAATGTGTGTACTTTTTTTTATCTTTTTAAATAGTTTTGAAACTTTTAAACGATTTTTGTGATAAAGTATGTTTTGTAATGAAAAATCAAGTATAAACAAGTAATGTTTTTTGATGAAATAAGATACTTAAAACTGGTACGCTTAAGATGTTTTGAGAATATTGACGCCAGGCTCAAAGTTCACCAATCTCTGTCTATGACCTTTATTTCGTTCCATAATCATACACTGAGGGGGGAAACGAAAGGTTCTAAGTGACACGAAATAAAGAGGTACATATAGAGGTATCTATAACCTGTTCGCTAGGCCTTGATATTGATCATGATAAATATCACGAAGGTACCGACAATAGTATGCTACATAAGACCTAATAACATTCATCTGGCTAATTGTGAATATCAGGGGCGAATCCAGGATTTTAGGCTCGAGGGGGCGTATCTTAGGGGTGTAACCGTTTGACTTGCGCCCCTCCCTCAGAACTATTAACTCGGTTTAAAGTATATAAACAATATATGGGCCATTTTGGGCGTATTTTATTACGTTTGTTCTCCGATATCGATATAAAAAGTAAATTTGGTCAATTTCGTGTTTTTATTGTTTGTTGTTGTTGTTGTTGTTGTTTTTGTTTTGTTGGGGGTTTGGATGGGGTTGGGTGCGAGCCGGGTCCTAATGTGCATAATAATGACATGTTTTTACCATGGCCAGATGAAGAAGAATGCAGGAATCTACAGAGATCCAGTTGTCATACACCAGCCATAATCGTTCAGCCACTATCGATACAGTTTTTCTTGTATTTAACTATTTAAACCTGAGTGTGTTGAAAAAAGTATACCACTGTTTAATATAATCATGGTATTTTAAGTGTTATCTGTCAATCTTTGTGCTTATGACAATCGGGTCTAAGCCCCAAACTGTTGTTACAAGTCAAAGGGAGGCAACCTTAAACACATGTCTGGTTTTCTGAGATTGGATTTTTTTTATCTCTGGTTATGAAATATCTTTATTTTGTATGTATAGTTTAAAGTAATTCCTGTTCTTAAGACTATTGTTTATGTGTATTTATATGCCTTTATATTTTGAATTCAGCTATTTTGAATTTGTACTATATATCATGTTACTGAATATTGAAAATATCATGTATTCAATGGAATGTAATACTATATACTTAGGGGCTGGAGGCCTTGTGTTACGAAATAAACCGGTTGTATAACCAGAAACCAAACGTTTAAATCCCAATTATATGAAACCAAGGGTATGTCTTACAGATGGAACATTCGTTCTTCGTAGATCATCATTTGGTATACCATTACGCAAAGTATCAAACCTAGATCTAGTGTATAATTCTTGGAGTTTATGCACCAGTCAATTGTAACCACGCCCCCCCCCCCCCCCCCCCAGGTGAATAACGGGGACTTTTACATTCGATTCAGCCAATCCCGGGTAAAATCCCCACCCTGTGGAGACAAACTGGTAATATCCCTGCCAAATACCGCCGCACCTTGGTATAACTAGGTAAAGCCAATTTCCCGCTATTTTCGGTGCGAAAACAAAACCACCGCATTCACTCGGCACTGCGGGGCCACCTGGAAGGTAAA
The DNA here is from genome assembly GCF_026914265.1 of Mya arenaria. NCBI lineage: Eukaryota > Metazoa > Mollusca > Bivalvia > Myida > Myidae > Mya > Mya arenaria. The sequence goes on from NC_069133.1 coordinate 14,486,952, forward strand.
ACACGGCCCATTTCCCCCGCTATCCCCGGTATACCTCCAGACCTGGTGGGAGGCGTGGTTAAAATCGACTAGTGCATTATTACATACAAATCCGTGTCAATCGTAACAACTCGGCCATCTCCGGCAAGTTTCGGAATAGACCTCGTAAAAAATGCTTCGAGATATACGAAATGTGATTAGGCCACCGTCAATTAACTCAATGATCATTTCGCAAAGTAGACTCATTCGATAACGTAAACAATGTACTAAAATCGTGTTTCATTTTCGCTTGAAATAAGATTGAAATTGAAAGAAAAACAGGTCGATACTCTTGACCATGTATCTAAACTGGTACCAATACTTCCAGGTTTAATTTGAATCTTCCCTTGATGGTTGCAAACACATACAACATGTTTTCAATACGGGCGCCGCCCACATGGACGGATCTAATGACCCGTGTTATTTCTGAGGTCAATTCTGTTGGTAAATGGCCGACGTGTTCCGATTGTGTTCTTTCAACTTCTGTGTACGTTAGTGCAAAATATCAGCAATAGGCAGTTTATATATATTTTACTTAGGAGCAGATTTAAACAAACCTTAAAATCCCATAGACCCCATGTGAGTTTGGTTTGTTGTCACCAAGCCCGACGAGTGTTTGTTACCGGGGTATTCCAGTTTCCCCCACATCACATGACGATACTCTCGCGCAACATCGTACCCATTCGGAACTCCTAGACCAGTTTTTATCGAAAACAACTTCGGATGTATATGGATAATGTCAGAAATCGGTTCACTTTAACTACGCGGCAAGGAGATCGCATAGTAATTTTAATTTAGCTGTTAAACTTAATGACTTAACTCTTGAGAACCTAAATTATGTTTGTTGGCAATCAATTTATACTTAGGTCTACAAATACAAGCTAAAACACTACATTAAATACATTCAATGTTTTACGAACTACTTCTACAGATGTACCGGCATACATCCGAGGTTGTTTTCGATAAAAGTGACCGAAGAGTTCCGAATGCATCGTGCCAATAGAATTGACTTTGCAGAAGTTCAAATACCTTTCTTTGTTCTGTCTGTAACATTCGATCGTTGAACCTAACTAACCCCAACTTTAAATGTCTGTGGTATATTTCTGAAATGAGAGTGTGGTTCATTTCTGGGAATAAGACTATTTGTTTTGTGTACAAAAAAGCAAATAAAGGGTAATTGTTTGTTCAAAAACGTAGACAAAAGATAAATCTTTTTTATCCTCTCAACAACTGCGTCAAAATGAGGCTGCAATACTCAAAATTATGTTGTTGTTTTTTTTTCTGCACGAGATGTACGTCAATATTGTTTTTGTATAAACAAGTACTGCTTATCTCATGGCATCGGGCAATGACGCATGCTGGTTATAATCACCCTCTTAAAGCTAATACCTAACAATACTATGTTTAATACAGATACTATCAGATCGAAGTGGTGTTGGCCTTGCATGTATACATATGCAGAATAAGGGTTTAGTATGTTATGAACAAACATGGTGAATGGTATCCCCAAACGTGGCAAAAAACAACAACAAACTGTACGAGTAGTGTGTAGTTGTTACTAGAAAGTCTTTGGTTTAACCAGTACTTTCAGATAGTAATACGTAAATCATGCGCATTGAAACTGATAAATAACGAAAGAAAATATATAAAGAGTGAATTCAAATATAATAAAGGACAATGCTAACAATAGCAAACAATCTACAGAAGAATTGAGAAGTAATCTGAACAAAAAAAAAAATCTGAGTCTGTCTTTTCTTGTCAATTTTTTTTATTGGAAATGTTCAGACCTGATCGCAAAGATTTCACGTTTCTGAGAAAATTAGCCTACTTCTTGGTTGCCTTTCATCGACTTTTAAATTTCCGAGCCTATATTCATTAAACATCTTAAGTCATTCTCCTTAGTTAAGTATCTCACTGGTGAAAAGATAAAACAACTTAATATTAGATATATGAAATACGTAAGTTTTATTAAGTGTATGGAATATAAATACTTTTCTGTAAAAACTCTTGAATTTTCCTTTAAGTTTGATAATGAAACATTTGGGAAACAGACTTAAGTTGAATAAGAATAGCGGCCTTGTATTTCCGAAACGGATTCAACTGACGCAGAAACAAGCTCTGCTAAATATGGATTAGTTTCCAGAATACTGTATCTGCGTTGTCTTGATTAGCCAATATACTCCATCGCTCGGCTGAGTCGGTATGACCTTTTATTCAAAGTTAGTGTTTGGTGTGTGCATCACATTATACAGATACTTTTTTCCCACCTCAGATAAGTAGATCCAAGAATTTAACCATGCTAGAAATTCTTATCTTGCCCACGGACGAAGATAAAATGCCCGTATGGAACTCCTTTTTAATGGTCACCACATTGTAATTACGTCATTTGTTTAATTGAAGATTGTCGTCTGGAGCATCATGGAAACCTTGTCTACCATAGCCGCTCGTGTAAGATAGGTTCATCTCAACCCTCGCGCAGGGTGTTTTGCGGAAACTCGGTAAACCTCGTTTCCGCAAAACACCCTACGCTCGGGTCGGAATGAACCTATCTTACATTATCGGCCATGGAAGATACTTATAGTCTAACATGGCCACTTTTCTAACCTTGAGTGGAGTAAATCACCGCTCATGGATACTTCAAAACATAATTCCTGTCGCCCTGCAAATACAGTGTTGATAGATACACTAAGTATATTTATGATAAAGCTATAAATCTCAAAATCTCGTTCAAATTACATGTTAAGAATGTAAAGCAGTTATAAGATGATAATATAAATTCGGCTAAAATTCAACCACACGTGATGGCGTAGAGCGACATCGGAGATCTCTGAATCGAATATGGTGCAGTCTCCATCTGCTGATTCATCTGTATATTATGGTTGCTGATTTCTTCCATTTCGTGTATAATCGGCAAAAGGGAGAAAATTTATAAAGTCGCGATATGGCGAGGCAAAAATGCGCCCAGAGGTGGGACAAAAATGCGCCCAGAGGCGGGACAAAAATGCGCCCAGTGGCGGGACAAAAATGCGCCAAATGGCGAGGCAAAAATGCGCTTAGAGGCAGGGCAAAAATGCGCCCAGAGGCGGAGCGAAAATGCGCCAAAAAGCTGTACGAAAATGCGCCAAAAGACGGGACGAAAATGCGCCAAAAGACGGGACGAAAATGCGCCATTCGCTGGGCCGAAAATGCAAAATATGCGTTGTATCGCGCCGCCAATTAATGAACTATCGCTTCGCACTTGGGCGCAATTTCCAACCGCCTCTTGTGGAATTTTAGCCCCGCAACTTATTTTCGACCCGCCATTTGGTGCTTTTTTTTCTCCACGCCAATTGGAACATTTGTTCATCGATAACTGACGCATTGTTGAACCGATATATGGAGCATTTTCGCCCATCTACTAGGCGCAATTGCGCCTCGCCATTTGATGCATTATCGCCCCGCCACTTTGCACAAATTCGCCAAGTTGCGGGTGAAAAAGCGCTGCACAATTATTTCGCATTTTCGCCCCTTTCCTTGACGTATTTTCGCCCCACTGATTGTCGCATTTTCGCCCGATACGTCAAACAGTTTTGCCCCGTCATTAGCTATTTTTTGCATCGAACAGCTGAAAACACGAACTGGCAGAAATCAGCCACCGTAATATCTGGTCGATTAGATGATAAGCTATAATTATGTAATAAAACTACAGTGACAAGCCCAGAAGCCAAGAATCTAATAACAAAAGCTCTGTATTAATGATTTTAAGTTGACTTAAGTTATGTCGGAAATAAAGAAAATGATATTTGAGGTCGAGTGCTCAAAAAGCGGTTTTCCCATGTAGAACAAAGCTCCCGTTGAACATTCCAAAGCGATATTATCAACTGTTTTAAGGGTTATCTTTGTGGGTTGAGTGTGTGCGTGTCCGTTTAACGTGCGTTTCGTGTGTATTTATCAGTGTCGATTGTTTTGCCCTTATTAAGCTCATGATGAGTCTTGTCCCAGTTACATCATCACAAATGAATAAACTCTTCGTCATATTAAAAAAAAAATATAGATGGAATTTTAACACTTTAAACAAGATAAGATTGTGGACCAGAATAGAAACACTTGTTTCAATAGGCATACGATTGATATCATTTTAATATCATGTCTGGAATGTAACACACCACAACCATGCATGAACTATTTATAATATTGATCAATTTGTTAAACGTTTAAGTGAAGCTAATGTGATAAACTTACCTGTATTTAATCTACCTTTCTTCAAAATTAGTGTAGATAAATTGCTTGGATAAAATGATAATATGTTGAAAGGTTTGGTTTGCCAGTCTTTACAAAAATGAGTACGATATTAAACAAACTGTTTAAAACCACGAACAATATCTAACATTAGGAAAAAAGGTCAGAAAGTGAAAACCAGAAACTCCCAAATCAGAATTTAAATACATTTAATTTACAATTCCAAATACATGTAGAACTATCTTTTTTACAAGACCCTTCTACCACTGCTACAGTCTGTACAGTCTTTTGACAATATCCTTCTACCTCTGTTATAGGCTGTACTGTCCTCTGACAAGACCCTTCTACATCTGTTATAGACTGTACTGTCCTCTGACAAGACCCTTCTACCTTTGTTATAGACTGTACTATCCTCTGACAAGACCCTTCTACCTCTGTTATAGACTGTATTGTCCTCTGACAAGACCCTTCTACCTCTGTTATAGACTGTACTGTCCTCTGACAAGACCCTTCTACCTCTGTTATAGACTGTACTGTCCTCTGACAAGACCCTTCTACCTCTGTTATAGACTGTACTGTCCTCTGACAAGACCCTTCTACCTCTGTTTTAGGTTGTACTGTCCTCTGACAAGACCCTTCTACCTCTGTTATAGGCTGTACTGTCCTCTGACAAGACCCTTCTACCTCTGTTATAGACTGTACTATCTTTTCATAAGACCCTACTACCTCTGTTATAGACTGTACTATCTTTTGATAAGACCCTACTTCCTCTGTTATAGACTGTACTATCTTTTGATAAGACCCTTCTACCTCTGTTATAGACTGTACTATCTTTTGATAAGACCCTTCTACCTCTGTTATAGACTGTACTATCTTTTGATAAGACCCTTCTACATCTGTTATAGACTGTACTATCTTTTGATAAGACCCTTCTACCTCTGTTATAGACTGAACTATCTTTTGATAAGACCCTATTACCTCTGTTATAGACTGTACTATCTTTTGATAAGACCCTACTTCCTCTGTTATAGACTGAACTATCTTTTGATAAGACCCTTCTACCTCTGTTATAGACTGTACTATCTTTTGATAAGACCCTTCTACCTCTGTTATAGACTGTACTATCTTTTGATAAGACCCTTCTACATCTGTTATTGACTGTACTATCTTTTGATAATACCCTACTACCTCTGTTATAGACTGTACTATCTTTTGATAAGACCCTTCTACCTCTGGTATAGACTGTACTATCTTTTGATAAGACCCTACTACCTCTGTTATAGACTGTACTATCTTTTGATAAGATCCTTCTACATCTGTTATAGACTATACTATCTTTTGATAAGACCCTACTACCTCTGTTATAGGCTGTACTGTCTTTTGATAAGACCCTTCTACCTCTGTTATAGACTGTACTATCTTTTGATAAGACCCTTCTACCTCTGTTATAGACTGTACTATCTTTTGACAAGACCCTTCTACCTCTGTTATAGACTGTACTATCTTTTGATAAGACCCTTCTACCTCTGTTATAGACTGTACTATCTTTTGATAATACCCTTCTACCTCTGTTATAGACTGTACTATCTTTTGATAAGACCCTTCTACCTTTGTTATAGACTGTACTATCTTTTGATAAGACCCTTCTACCTCTGTTATAGACTGTACTATCTTTTGATAAGACCCTTCTACCTCTGTTATAGACTGTACTATCTTTTGATAAGACCCTACTACCTCTGTTATAGACTGTACTATCTTTTGATAAGACCCTTCTACCTCTGTTATAGACTGAACTATCTTTTGATAAGACCCTACTTTCTCTGTTATAGACTGAACTATCTTTTGATAAGACCCTTCTACCTCTGTTATAGACTGTACTATCCTCTGACAAGACCCTTCTACCTCTGTTATAGACTGTACTATCTTTTGATAAGACCCTACTACCTCTGTTATAGACTGTACTATCTTTTGATAAGACCCTTCTACCTCTGTTATAGACTGTACTATCTTTTGATAAGACCCTACTACCTCTGTTATAGACTGTACTATCTTTTGATAAGACCCTACTTCCTCTGTTATAGACCGTACTATCTTTTGATAAGACCCTTCTACCTCTGTTATAGACTGAACTATCTTTTGATAAGACCCTACTTCCTCTGTTATAGACTGAACTATCTTTTGATAAGACCCTTCTACCTCTGTTATAGACTGTACTGTCCTCTGACAAGACCCTTCTACCTCTGTTATAGACTGTACTATCTTTTGATAAGACCCTTCTACCTCTGTTATAGACTGTACTATCTTTTGATAAGACCCTACTTCCTCTGTTATAAGCTGTACTATCTTTTGATAAGACCCTTCTACCTCTGTTATAGGCTGTACTATCTTTTGATAAGACCCGTCTACCTCTGTCATAGACTGTACTATCTTTTGACAATATCCCTCTACCTTTGTTATAGACTGTACTGTCCTCTGATAAGACCCTTCTACATCTGTTATAGACTGTACTGTCCTCTGACAAGACCCTTCTACCTCTGTTATAGGCTGTACTGTCCTCTGACAAGACCCTTCTACCTCTGTTATAGACTGTACTATCTTTTGATAAGACCCTTCTACCTCTGTTATAGACTGTACTATCTTTTGATAAGACCCTTCTACCTTTGTTATTGACTGTACTGTCCTCTGACAAGACCCTTCTACCTCTGTTATAGACTGTACTATCTTTTGATAACACCATTCTACCTCTGTTATAGGCTGTACTGTCCTCTGATAAGACCCTTCTACATCTGTTATAGGCTGTACTGTCCTCTGATAAGACCCTTCTACATCTGTTATAGACTGTACTATCTTTTGATAAGACCCTTCTACCTCTGTTATAGACTGTACTATCTTTTGATAAGACCCTTCTACCTCTGTTATAGACAGTACTATCTTATGATAAGACCCTTCTACCTCTGTCATAGACTGTACTATCTTTTGACAATATCCCTCTACCTTTGTTATAGACTGTACTGTCCTCTGATAAGACCCTTCTACCTCTGTTATAGGCTGTACTATCTTTTGATAAGACCCTTCTACCTCTGTTATAGGCTGTACTGTCCTCTGATAAGACCCTTCTACATCTGTTATAGACTGTACTATCTTTTGATAAGACCCTTCTACCTCTGTTATAGACTGTACTGTCCTCTGATAAGACCCTTCTACATCTGTTATAGACTGTACTATCTTTTGATAAGACCCTTCTACAACTGTTATGGACCGTACTATCTTTTGATAAGACCCTTCTACCTCTGTTATAGACTGTACTATCTTTTGATAAGACCCTTCTACCTCTGTTATAGACTGTACTATCTTTTGATAAGACCCTTCTACCTCTGTTATAGACTGTACTATCTTTTGATAAGACCCTACTACCTCTGTTATAGACTAAACTATCTTTTGATAAGACCCTTCTACCTCTGTTATAGACTGTACTATCCTCTGACAAGACCCTTCTACCTCTGTTATAGACTGTACTATCTTTTGACAAGACCCTTCTACCTCTGTTATAGACTGTACTATCATTTGATAAGACCCTACTTCCTCTGTTATAGGCTGTACTATCTTTTGATAAGACCCTTCTACCTCTGTTATAGGCTGTACTATCTTTTGATAAGACCCTTCTACCTCTGTCATAGACTGTACTATCTTTTGACAATATCCCTCTACCTTTGTTATAGACTGTACTGTCCTCTGATAAGACCCTTCTACATCTGTTATAGACTGTACTGTCCTCTGACAAGACCCTTCTACCTCTGTTATAGACTGTACTGTCCTCTGACAAGACCCTTCTACCTTTGTTATAGACTGAACTGTCCTCTGACAAGACCCTTCTACCTCTGTTATAGACTGTATTGTCCTCTGACAAGACCCTTCTACATCTGTTATAGACTGAACTATCCTTTGACAAGACCCTTCTACCTTTGTTAAAGACTGTACTGTCCTCTGACTAGACCCTTCTACCTCTGTTATAGACTGTACTATCTTTTGACAAGACCCTTCTACCTCTGTTATAGACTGTACTATCTTTTGATAAGACCCTTCTACCTCTGTTATAGACTGTACTATCTTTTGATAAGACCCTTTCTTCCTCTGTCATAGACTGTACTATCTTTTGATAAGACCCTTCTACCTCTGTTATAGACTGTATTATCTTTGACAAGACCCTTCTACCTCTGTTATAGACTGTACTATGTTTTGATAAGACCCTTCTACCTCTGTTATAGACTGTACTATATTTTGATAAGACCCTTCTACCTCTGTCATAGACTGTACTATCTTTTGATAAGACCCTTCTACATCTGTTATAGACTGAACTATCCTTTGACAAGACCCTTCTACCTTTGTTATAGACTGTACTGTCCTCTGACAAGACCCATCTACCTCTGTTATAGACAGTACTATCTTTTGATAAGACCCTTCTACAACTGTTATGGACCGTACTATCTTTTGATAAGACCCTTCTACCTCTGTTATAGACTGTACTCTCTTTTGATAAGACCCTTCTACCTCTGTCATAGACTGTACTATCTTTTGATAAGACCCTTCTACCTCTGTTATAGACTGTACTATCTTTTGATAAGACCCTTCTACCTCTGTTATAGGCTGTACTATCTTTTGATAAGACCCTTCTACCTCTGTTATAGACTGTACTATCTTTTGATAAGACCCTTCTACCTCTGTTATGGACTGTACTATCTTTTGATAAGACCCTTCTACCTCTGTTATAGACTCTACTATCTTTTGATAAGACCCTTCTCCTCCGGTATAGGCTGTACTTTCTTTTGATAAGACCCTTCTACCTCTGTTATAGACTGTACTGTCCTCTGATAAGACCCTTCTACCTCTGTTATAGACTGTACTATCCTCTGATAAGACCCTTCTACCTCTGTTATAGACTGTACTATCTTTTGATAAGACCCTTCTACCTTTGTTATAGACAGTACAATCTTTTGATAAGACCCTTCTACCTCTGTTATAGACTGTACTGTCCTCTGACAAGACCCTTCTACATCTGTTATGGACTGTACTATCTTTTGATAAGACCCTTCTACCTCTGTTATAGACTCTACTATCTTTTGATAAGACCCTTCTCCTCCGGTATAGGCTGTACTATCTTTTGATAAGACCCTTCTACCTCTGTTATAGACTGTACTGTCCTCTGATAAGACCCTTCTACCTCTGTTATAGACTGTACTGTCCTCTGATAAGACCCTTCTACCTCTGTTATAGACTGCACTATCTTTTGATAAGACCCTTCTACCACTGTTATAGACTGTACTATCTTTTGATAAGACCCTTCTACCTTTGTTATAGACTGTACAATCTTTTGATAAGACCCTTCTACCTCTGTTATAGACTGTACTGTCCTCTGACAAGACCCTTCTACCTCTGTTATAGACTCTACTATCTTTTGATAAGACCCTTCTACCTCTGTTATAGACTGAACTATCTTTTGATAAGACCCTTCTACCTCTGTTTTAGACTGCACTATCTTTTGATAAGACCCTACTACCTCTGTTATAGGCTGTACAATCTTTTGATAAGACCCTTCTACCTCTGTTATAGGCTGTACTATCTTTTGATAAGACCCTTCTACCTCTGTTATAGACTGTACTGTCTTTTGATAAGACCAATCTACCTCTGTTATAGACTGTACTATCTTTTGATAAGACCCTTCTACCTCTGTTATAGACTGTACTGTCCTCTGACAAGACCCTTCTACCTCTGTTATAGACTGTACTGTCCTCTGACAAGACCCTACTTCCTCTGTTATAGACTGTACTATCTTTTGATAAGACCCTTCTACCTCTGTTATAGACTGAACTATCTTTTGATAAGACCCTACTACCTCTGTTATAGACTGTACTGTCCTCTGACAAGACCCTTCTACTTTTGTTATAGACTGTACTATCGTCTGAAAAGACCCTTCTACCTTTGTTATAGACTGTACTATCTTTTGATAAAACCCTTCTACCTCTGTTATAGGCTGTACAATCTTTTGATAAGACCCTTCTACCTTTGTTATAGACTGTACTATCTTTTGATAAGACCCTTCTACCTTTGTTATTGACTGTACTGTCCTCTGATAAGACCCTTCTACCTCTGTTATAGACTGTATTTTCTTTTGACAAGACCCTTCTACCTTTGTTATAGACTGTACTGTGCTCTGATAAGACCCTTCTACCTCTGTTATAGGCTGTACTATCTTTTGACAAGACCCTTCTACCTTTGTTATAGACTGTACTGTCCTCTGATAAGACCCTTCTACCTCTGTTATAGACTGTACTATCCTCTGATAAGACCCTTCTACCTCTGTTATAGACTGTACTATCTTTTGATAAGACCATTCTACCTTTGTTATAGACTGTACTATCTTTTGATAAGACCCTTCTACCTCTGTTATAGGCTGTACTATCTTTTGATAAGACCCTTCTACCTCTGTTATAGGCTGTACTATCTTTTGACAAGACCCTTCTACCTTTGTTATAGACTGTACTGTCCTCTGATAAGACCCTTCTACATCTGTTATAGACTGTACTATCCTCTGATAAGACCCTTCTACATCTGTTATAGACTGTACTATCTTTTGATAAGACCCTTCTACCTCTGTTATAGACTGTACTATCTTTTGATAAGACCCTTCTACCTCTGTTATAGACTGTACTATCTTTTGATAAGACCCTTCTACCTTTGTTATAGACTGTACTGTCCTCTGATAAGACCCTTCTACCTCTGTTATAGACTGCACTATCTTTTGACAAGACCCTTCTACAACTGTTATGGACCGTACTATCCTTTGATAAGACCCTTCTACCTTTGTTATAGACTGTACTATCCTCTGACAATACCCTTCTACCTCTGTTATAGACTGTACTATCTTTTGATAAGACCCTTCTACCTCTGTTATAGACTGTACTGTCCTCTGATAAGACCCTTCTACAACTGTTATGGACCGTACTATCTTTTGATAAGACCCTTCTACCTTTGCTATAGACTGTTCTGTACTCTGATAAGACCCTTCTACCTCTGTTATAGGCTGTACTATCTTTTGATAAGACCCTTCTACCTCTGTTATAGACTGTACTGTCCTCTGATAAGACCCTTCTACCTCTGTTATAGACTGTACTATCTTTTGATAAGACCCTTCTACCTCTGTTATAGACTGTTCTGTCCTCTGACAAGACCCTTCTACCTCTGTTATAGACTGTACTATCTTTTGATAAGAACCTTCTACCTCTGTTATAGACTGTTCTGTCCTCTGATAAGACGTTTCTACCTCTGTTATAGGCTGTACTATCTTTTGATAAGACCCTTCTACCTCTGTTATAGACTGTACTATCTTTTGATAAGACCCTTCTACCTCTGTTATAGGCTGTACTGTCTTTTGATAAGACCCATCTACCTCTGTTATAGACTGTACTATCTTTTGATAAGACCCTTCTACCTCTGTTATTGGCTGTACTGTCTTTTGATAAGACCCTTCTACCTCTGTTATAGACTGTACTGTCTTTTGATAAGACCCTTCTACCTCTGTTATAGACTGTACTATCTTTTGATAAGACCCTTCTACCTCTGTTATAGACTGTACTATCTTTTGATAAGACCCTTCTACAACTGTTATAGACAGTACTATCTTTTGATAAGACCCTTCTACCTCTGTTATAGACTGTACTATCTTTTGATAAGACCCTTCTACATCTGTTATAGACTGTACTATCTTTTGATAAGACCCTTCTACAACTGTTATGGACCGTACTATCTTTTGATAAGACCCTTCTACCTCTGTTATAGACTGTACTGTCTTTTGATAAGACCCTTCTACCTCTGTTATAGGCTGTACTATCTTTTGATAAGACCCTTCTACCTCTGTTATAGACTGTACTATCTTTTGATAAGACCCTTCTACCTCTGTTATAGACTGTACTGTCTTTTGATAAGACCCTTCTACCTCTGTTATTGACTGTACTATCTTTTGATAAGACCCTTCTACCTCTGTTATAGACTGTACTGTCTTTTGATAAGACCCTTCTACCTCTGTTATAGACTGTACTATCTTTTGATAAGACCCTTCTACCTCTGTTATAGACTGTACTATCTTTTGATAAGACCCTTCTACCTCTGTTATAGACTGTACTGTCTTTTGATAAGACCCTTCTACCTCTGTTATAGGCTGTACTGTCTTTTGATAAGACCCTTATACATCTGTTATAGACTGTACAATCTTTTGATAAGACCCTTCTACCTCTGTTATAGACTGTACTATCTTTTGATAAGACCCTTCTACCTCTGTTATTGACTGTACTATCTTTTGATAAGACCCTTCTACCTCTGTTATAGACTGTACTATCTTTTGATAATACCCTTCTACCTTTGTTATAGACTGTACTATCTTTTGATAAGACCCTTCTACCTCTGTTATAGACTGTACTATCTTTTGATAAGACCCTACTACCTCTGTTATAGACTGTACTATCTTTTGATAAGACCCTACTACCTCTGTTATAGACTGTACTATCTTTTGATAAGACCCTTCTACCTCTGTTATAGACTGAACTATCTTTTGATAAGACCCTACTTTCTCTGTTATAGACTGAACTATCTTTTGATAAGACCCTTCTACCTCTGTTATAGACTGTACTATCCTCTGACAAGACCCTTCTACCTCTGTTATAGACTGTACTATCTTTTGATAAGACCCTACTACCTCTGTTATAGACTGTACTATCTTTTGATAAGACCCTACTACCTCTGTTATAGACTGTACTATCTTTTGATAAGACCCTACTACCTCTGTTATAGACTGTACTATCTTTTGATAAGACCCTACTTCCTCTGTTATAGACCGTACTATCTTTTGATAAGACCCTTCTACCTCTGTTATAGACTGAACTATCTTTTGATAAGACCCTTCTACCTCTGTTATAGACTGAACTATCTTTTGATAAGACCCTTCTACCTCTGTTATAGACTGTACTATCCTCTGACAAGACCCTTCTACCTCTGTTATAGACTGTACTATCTTTTGATAAGACCCTTCTACCTCTGTTATAGACTGTACTATCATTTGATAAGACCCTACTTCCTCTGTTATAAGCTGTACTATCTTTTGATAAGACCCTTCTACCTCTGTTATAGGCTGTACTATCTTTTGATAAGACCCGTCTACCTCTGTCATAGACTGTACTATCTTTTGACAATATCCCTCTACCTTTGTTATAGACTGTACTGTCCTCTGATAAGACCCTTCTACATCTGTTATAGACTGTACTGTCCTCTGACAAGACCCTTCTACCTCTGTTATAGGCTGTACTGTCCTCTGACAAGACCCTTCTACCTCTGTTATAGACTGTACTATCTTTTGATAAGACCCTTCTACATCTGTAATAGACTGTACTATCTTTTGATAAGACCCTTCTACCTTTGTTATTGACTGTACTGTCCTCTGACAAGACCCTTCTACCTCTGTTATAGACTGTACTATTTTTTGATAACACCATTCTACCTCTGTTATAGGCTGTACTGTCCTCTGATAAGACCCTTCTACATCTGTTATAGGCTGTACTGTCCTCTGATAAGACCCTTCTACATCTGTTATAGACTGTACTATCTTTTAATAAGACCCTTCTACCTCTGTTATAGACTGTACTATCTTTTGACAAGACCCTTCTACCTCTGTTATAGACAGTACTATCTTATGATAAGACCCTTCTACCTCTGTCATAGACTGTACTATCTTTTGACAATATCCCTCTACCTTTGTTATAGACTGTACTGTCCTCTGATAAGACCCTTCTACATCTGATATAGACTGTACTATCTTTTGATAAGACCCTTCTACCTCTGTTATAGGCTGTACTGTCCTCTGATAAGACCCTTCTACATCTGTTATAGACTGTACTATCTTTTGATAAGACCCTTCTACCTCTGTTATAGGCTGTACTGTCCTCTGATAAGACCCTTCTACATCTGTTATAGACTGTACCATCTTTTGATAAGACCCTTCTACAACTGTTATGGACCGTACTATCTTTTGATAAGACCCTTCTACCTCTGTTATAGACTGTACTATCTTTTGATAAGACCCTTCTACCTCTGTTATAGACTGAACTATCTTTTGATAAGACCCTACTACCTCTGTTATAGACTGTACTATCTTTTGATAAGACCCTACTTCCTCTGTTATAGACTAAACTATCTTTTGATAAGACCCTTCTACCTCTGTTATAGACTGTACTATCCTCTGACAAGACCCTTCTACCTCTGTTATAGACTGTACTATCTTTTGACAAGACCCTTCTACCTCTGTTATAGACTGTACTATCATTTGATAAGACCCTACTTCCTCTGTTATAGGCTGTACTATCTTTTGATAAGACCCTTCTACCTCTGTTATAGGCTGTACTATCTTTTGATAAGACCCTTCTACCTCTGTCATAGACTGTACTATCTTTTGACAATATCCCTCTACCTTTGTTATAGACTGTACTGTCCTCTGATAAGACCCTTCTACATCTGTTATAGACTGTACTGTCCTCTGACAAGACCCTTCTACCTCTGTTATAGACTGTACTGTCCTCTGACAAGACCCTTCTACCTTTGTTATAGACTGAACTGTCCTCTGACAAGACCCTTCTACCTCTGTTATAGACTGTATTGTCCTCTGACAAGACCCTTCTACATCTGTTATAGACTGAACTATCCTTTGACAAGACCCTTCTACCTTTGTTAAAGACTGTACTGTCCTCTGACTAGACCCTTCTACCTCTGTTATAGACTGTACTATCTTTTGACAAGACCCTTCTACCTCTGTTATAGACTGTACTATCTTTTGATAAGACCCTTCTACCTCTGTTATAGACTGTACTATCTTTTGATAAGACCCTTTCTTCCTCTGTCATAGACTGTACTATCTTTTGATAAGACCCTTCTACCTCTGTTATAGACTGTATTATCTTTGACAAGACCCTTCTACCTCTGTTATAGACTGTACTATGTTTTGATAAGACCCTTCTACCTCTGTTATAGACTGTACTATATTTTGATAAGACCCTTCTACCTCTGTCATAGACTGTACTATCTTCTGACAAGACCCTTCTACATCTGTTATAGACTGAACTATCCTTTGACAAGACCCTTCTACCTTTGTTATAGACTGTACTGTCCTCTGACAAGACCCATCTACCTCTGTTATAGACAGTACTATCTTATGACAAGACCCTTCTACAACTGTTATGGACCGTACTATCTTTTGATAAGACCCTTCTACCTCTGTTATAGACTGTACTCTCTTTTGATAAGACCCTTCTACCTCTGTCATAGACTGTACTATCTTTTGATAAGACCCTTCTACCTCTGTTATAGACGGTACTATCTTTTGATAAGACCCTTCTACTTCTGTTTTAGGCTGTACTATCTTTTGATAAGACCCTTCTACCTCTGTTATAGACTGTACTATCTTTTGATAAGACCCTTCTACCTCTGTTATAGACTGTACTATCCCCTGATAAGACCCTTCTTCCTCTGTTATAGACTCTACTATCTTTTGATAAGACCCTTCTCCTCCGGTATAGGCTGTACTTTCTTTTGATAAGACCCTTCTACCTCTGTTATAGACTGTACTGTCCTCTGATAAGACCCTTCTACCTCTGTTATAGACTGTACTGTCCTCTGATAAGACCCTTCTACCTCTGTTATAGACTGCACTATCTTTTGATAAGACCCTTCTACCTTTGTTATAGACAGTACAATCTTTTGATAAGACCCTTCTACCTCTGTTATAGACTGTACTGTCCTC
This sequence comes from Mya arenaria, assembly GCF_026914265.1. NCBI lineage: Eukaryota > Metazoa > Mollusca > Bivalvia > Myida > Myidae > Mya > Mya arenaria. The sequence continues at coordinate 14,503,024 of NC_069133.1, forward strand.
TGACAAGACCCTTCTACATCTGTTATGGACTGTACTATCTTTTGATAAGACCCTTCTACCTCTGTTATAGACTCTACTATCTTTTGATAAGACCCTTCTCCTCCGGTATAGGCTGTACTATCTTTTGATAAGACCCTTCTACCTCTGTTATAGACTGTACTGTCCTCTGATCAGACCCTTCTACCTCTGTTATAGACTGTACTGTCCTCTGATAAGACCCTTCTACCTCTGTTATAGACTGCACTATCTTTTGATAAGACCCTTCTACCACTGTTATAGACTGTACTATCTTTTGATAAGACCCTTCTACCTCTGTTATAGACTGTACTATCTTTTGATAAGACCCTTCTACCTCTGTTATAGACTGTACTGTCCTCTGACAAGACCCTTCTACATCTGTTATGGACTCTACTATCTTTTGATAAGACCCTTCTACCTCTGTTATAGACTGAACTATCTTTTGATAAGACCCTTCTACCTCTGTTTTAGACTGCACTATCTTTTGATAAGACCCTACTACCTCTGTTATAGGCTGTACAATCTTTTGATAAGACCCTTCTACCTCTGTTATAGGCTGTACTATCTTTTGACAAGACCTTTCTACCTCTGTTATAGACTGTAATATCTTTTGATAAGACCATTCTACCTCTGTTATAGACTGTACAATCTTTTGATAAGACCCTTCTACCTCTGTTATAGACTGTACTGTCCTCTGACAAGACCCTTCTACCTCTGTTATAGACTGTACTGTCCTCTGACAAGACCCTACTTCCTCTGTTATAGACTGTACTATCTTTTGATAAGACCCTTCTACCTTTGTTATAGACTGAACTATCTTTTGATAAGACCCTACTACCTCTGTTATAGACTGTACTGTCCTCTGACAAGACCCTTCTACTTTTGTTATAGACTGTACTATCGTCTGAAAAGACCCTTCTACCTTTGTTATAGACTGTACTATCTTTTGATAAAACCCTTCTACCTCTGTTATAGGCTGTACTATCTTTTGATAAGACCCTTCTACCTTTGTTATAGACTGTACTATCTTTTGATAAGACCCCTCTACCTTTGTTATTGACTGTACTGTCCTCTGATAAGACCCTTCTACCTCTGTTATAGACTGTATTTTCTTTTGACAAGACCCTTCTACCTTTGTTATAGACTGTACTGTGCTCTGATAAGACCCTTCTACCTCTGTTATAGGCTGTACTATCTTTTGACAAGACCCTTCTACCTTTGTTATAGACTGTACTGTCCTCTGATAAGACCCTTCTACCTCTGTTATAGACTGTACTATCCTCTGATAAGACCCTTCTACATCTGTTATAGACTGTACTATCTTTTGATAAGACCATTCTACCTTTGTTATAGACTGTACTATCTTTTGATAAGACCCTTCTACCTTTGTTATAGACTATACTATCTTTTGATAAGACCCTTCTACCTCTGTTATAGGCTGTACTATCTTTTGACAAGACCCTTCTACCTTTGTTATAGACTGTACTGTCCTCTGATAAGACCCTTCTACATCTGTTATAGACTGTACTATCCTCTGATAAGACCCTTCTACATCTGTTATAGACTGTACTATCTTTTGATAAGACCCTTCTACCTCTGTTATAGACTGTACTATCTTTTGATAAGACCCTTCTACCTTTGTTATAGACTGTACTATCTTTTGATAAGACCCTTCTACCTTTGTTTTAGACTGTACTGTCCTCTGATAAGACCCTTCTACCTCTGTTATAGACTGCACTATCTTTTGACAAGACCCTTCTACAACTGTTATGGACCGTACTATCCTTTGATAAGACCCTTCTACCTTTGTTATAGACTGTACTATCCTCTGACAATACCCTTCTACCTTTGTTATAGACTGTACTATCTTTTGATAAGACCCTTCTACCTCTGTTATAGACTGTACTGTCCTCTGATAAGACCCTTCTACAACTGTTATGGACCGTACTATCTTTTGATAAGACCCTTCTACCTTTGCTATAGACTGTTCTGTACTCTGATAAGACCCTTCTACCTCTGTTATAGGCTGTACTATCTTTTGATAAGACCCTTCTACCTCTGTTATAGACTGTACTGTCCTCTGACAAGACCCTTCTACCTCTGTTATAGGCTGTACTATCTTTTGATAAGACCCTTCTACCTCTGTTATAGACTGTTCTGTCCTCTGACAAGACCCTTCTACCTCTGTTATAGACTGTACTATCTTTTGATAAGAACCTTCTACCTCTGTTATAGACTGTTCTGTCCTCTGATAAGACGTTTCTACCTCTGTTATAGGCTGTACTATCTTTTGATAAGACCCTTCTACCTCTGTTTTAGACTGAACTATCTTTTGATAAGACCCTTCTACCTCTGTTATAGGCTGTACTGTCTTTTGATAAGACCCATCTACCTCTGTTATAGACTGTACTATCTTTTGATAAGACCCTTCTACCTGTGTTATTGGCTGTACTTTCTTTTGATAAGACCCTTCTACCTCTGTTATAGACTGTACTGTCTTTTGATAAGACCCTTCTACCTCTGTTATAGACTGTACTGTCTTTTGATAAGACCCTTCTACCTCTGTTATTGACTGTACTATCTTTTGATAAGACCCTTCTACAACTGTTATGGACAGTACTATCTTTTGATAAGACCCTTCTACCTCTGTTATAGACTGTACTATCTTTTGATAAGACCCTTCTACATCTGTTATAGACTGTACTATCTTTTGATAAGACCCTTCTACAACTGTTATGGACCGTACTATCTTTTGATAAGACCCTTCTACCTCTGTTATAGACTGTACTCTCTTTTGATAAGACCCTTCTACCTCTGTAATTGGCTGTACTATCTTTTGATAAGACCCTTCTACCTCTGTTATAGACTGTACTATCTTTTGATAAGACCCTTCTACCTCTGTTATAGACTGTACTGTCTTTTGATAAGACCCTTCTACCTCTGTTATTGACTGTACTATCTTTTGATAAGACCCTTCTACCTCTGTTATAGGCTGTACTGTCTTTTGATAAGACCCTTCTACCTCTGTTATAGACTGTACTATCTTTTGATAAGACCCTTCTACCTCTGTTATAGACTGTACTATCTTTTGATAAGACCCTTCTACCTCTGTTATAGACTGTACTGTCTTTTGATAAGACCCTTCTACCTCTGTTATAGGCTGTACTGTCTTTTGATAAGACCCTTATACATCTGTTATAGACTGTACAATCTTTTGATAAGACCCTTCTACCTCTGTTATAGACTGTACTATCTTTTGATAAGACCCTTCTACCTCTGTTATTGACTGTACTATCTTTTGATAAGACCCTTCTACCTCTGTTATTGACTGTACTATCTTTTGATAAGACCCTTCTACCTCTGTTATTGGCTGTACTGTCTTTTGATAAGACCCTTCTACCTCTGTTATAGACTGTACTGTCTTTTGATAAGACCCTTCTACCTCTGTTATTGACTGTACTATCTTTTGATAAGACCCTTCTACCTTTGTTATAGGCTGTACTGTCTTTTGATAAGACCCTTCTACCTCTGTTATAGACTGTACTATCTTTTGATAATACCCTTCTACCTCTGTTATAGGCTGTACTATCTTTTGATAAGACCCTTCTACCTCTGTTATAGACTGTACTATCTTTTGATAATATCCCTTAACCTCTGTTATAGACTGTACTATCTTTTGATAAGACCCTTTTACCTCTGTTATTGACTGTACTATCTTTTGATAAGACCCTTCTACCTCTGTTATAGGCTGTACTGTCTTTTGATAAGACCCTTCTACCTCTGTTATAGGCTGTACTATCTTTTGATAAGACCCTTCTACCTCTGTTATAGACTGTACTATCTTTTGACAAGACCCTTCTACCTCTGTTATAGACTGTACTATCTTTTGACAAGACCCTTCTACCTCTGTTATTGGCTTTACTATCTTTTGATAAGACCTTTCTACCTCTGTTATAGGTTGTACTATCTTTTGATAAGACCCTTCTACAACTGTTATGGACTGTACTATCTTTTGATAAGACCCTTCTACCTTTGTTATAGACTGTACTGTCCTCTGATAAGACCCTTCTACCTCTGTTATAGACTTACCATCTTTTGATAAGACCCTTCTACAACTGTTATGGACAGTACTATCTTTTGATAAGACCCTTCTACCTCTGTTATAGACTGTACTATCTTTTGATAAGACCCTTCTTCATCGGTTATAGACTGTACTATCTTTTGATAAGACCCTTCTACCTTTGTTATAGACTGTACAATCTTTTGATAAGACCTTTCTACCTCTGTTATAGACTGTACTATCTTTTGATAAGACCCTTCTACATCTGTTATAGACTGTACAATCTTTTGATAAGACCCTTCTACCTTTGTTATAGACTGTACAATCTTTTGATAAGACCCTTCTACCTCTATTATAGACTGTACTATCTTTTGATAAGACCCTTCTACCTCTGTTATAGACTGTACTGTCCTCTGATAAGACCCTTCTACCTTTGTTATAGACTGTACTGTCCTTTGATAAGACCCTTCTACCTCTGTTTTAGACTGCACTATCCTCTGACAAGACCCTTCTACAACTGTTATGGACCGTACCATCTTTTGATAAGACCCTTCTACATCTGTTATAGACTGTACAATCTTTTGATAAGACCCTTCTACCTTTGTTATAGACTGTACTATCTTTTGATAAGACCCTTCTACATCTGTTATAGACTGTACTATCTTTTGATAAGACCCTTCTACCTCTGTTATAGGCTGTACTATCTTTTGATAAGACCCTTCTACATCTGTTATAGACTGTACTATCTTTTGATAAGACCCTTCTACCTTTGTTATAGACTGTACAATCTTTTGATAAGACCCTTCTACCTCTATTATAGACTGTACTATCTTTTGATAAGACCCTTCTACCTCTGTTATAGACTGTACTGTCCTCTGATAAGACCCTTCTACCTTTGTTATAGACTGTACTGTCCTTTGATAAGACCCTTCTACCTCTGTTTTAGACTGCACTATCCTCTGACAAGACCCTTCTACAACTGTTATGGACCGTACCATCTTTTGACAAGACCCTTCTACAACTGTTATAGGCTGTACTATCTTTTGATAAGACCCTACTTCCTCTGTTATAGACTGTACTATCTTTTGATAAGACCCTTCTACCTCTGTTTTAGACCGTACTATCCTCTGACAAGACCCTTCTACAACTGTTATGGACCGTACCATCTTTTGATAAGACCCTTCTACCTCTGTTATAGGCTGTACCATCTTTTGATAAGACCCTTCTACCTCTGTTATAGACTGTACTATCTTTTGATAAGACCCTTCTACAACTGTTATAGACTGTACTAACTTTTGATAAGACCCTTCTACAACTGTTATAGGGTGTACTATCCTCTGACAAGACCCTTCTACAACTGTTATAGGCTGTACTATCTTTTGATAAGACCCTTCTACAACTGTTATAGACTGTACTATCTTTTGATAAGACCGTTCTACCTCTGTTATAGACTGTACTATCTTTTGACAAGACCCTACTACCTCTGTTATAGACTGTTCTATCTTTTGATAAGACCCTTCTACAACTGTTATAAACTGAACTATCTTTTGATAAGACCCTTCTACAACTGTTATAGACTGTACTATCCTCTGACAAGACCCTTCTACCTCTGTTAAAGACTGTACTATCTTTTGATAAGACCCTTCTACAACTGTTATAGACTGTACTATCCTCTGACAAGACCCTTCTACCTCTGTTATAGACTGTACTATCTTTTGATAAGACCCTTCTACAACTGTTATAGACTGTACTATCCTCTGACAAGACCCTTCTACAACTGTTATAGGCTGTAATATCTTTTGATAAGACCCTACTACTTCTGTTATAGACTGTACTATCTTTTGATAAGACCCTTCTACAACTGTTATAGACTGTACTGTCCTCTGACAAGACCCTTCTACCTCTGTTATAGACTGTACTATCTTTTGATAAGACCCTTCTACAACTGTTAGAGACTGTACTATCTTTTGACAAGACCCTTCTACAACTGTTATAGGCTGTACTATCTTTTGATAAGACCCTACTACCTCTGTTATAGACTGTACTATCTTTTGATAAGACCCTTCTACAACTGTTAGAGACTGTACTATCTTTTGACAAGACCCTTCTACCTCTGTTATAGACTGTACTATCCTCTGACAAGACCCTTCTACAACTGTTATAGACTGTACTATCTTTTGATAAGACCCTTCTACAACTTTTATAGACTGTACTGTTCTCTGACAAGACCCTTCTACATCTGTTATGGACTGTACTATCTTTTGATAAGACCCTTCTACCTCTGTTATAGGCTGTACTGTCCTCTGACAAGACCCTTCTACCTCTGTTATAGACTGTACTATCTTTTGATAAGACCCTTCTACCTCTGTTATAGACTGTACTATCTTTTGATAAGACCCTTCTACCTCTGTTATAGACTGTACTATCCTCTGACAAGACCCTTCTACCTCTGTTATAGACTGTACTATCCTCTGACAAGACCCTTCTACAACTGTTATAGGCTGTACTATCTTTTGATAAGACCCTACTACATCTGTTATAGACTGTACATACTATCTATTGATAAGACCCTTCTACAACTTTTATAGACTGTACTGTCCTCTGACAAGACCCTTCTACATCTGTTATAGACTGTACTATCTTTTGATAAGACCCTTCTACCTCTGTTATAGACTGTACTATCTTTTGATAAGACCCTTCTACCTCTGTTTAAGGCTGTACTGTCCTCTGACAAGACCCTTCTACCTCTGTTATAGACTGTACTATCTTTTGATAAGACCCTTCTACCTCTGTTATAGGCTGTACTCTCTTTTGATAAGACCCTTCTACCTTTGTTATAGACTGTACTATCTTTTGATAAGACCCTTCTACCTCTGTTATTGGCTGTACTATCTTTTGATAAGACCCTTCTACCTTTGTTATAGACTGTACTATCTTTTGATAAGACCCTTCTACCTTTGTTATAGACTGTACTATCTTTTGATAAGACCCTTCTACAACTGTTATGGTCCGTACTATCTTTTGATAAGACAGTTCTACCTCTATAATAGACTGTACCCAAAACGATGTCCGTTTAGACAAGTTTTGGTGGGTGGATTCAACTAGAATACACCAGGTAGGAGGCCTGGGCTGTAAGGCGGATGTTGCAAAACTTGGAGATTGCGATGTTTCAAATATACGCAAATGCATCAAATTCTCCTCGCGGACCCCGGTACGTAGGCGCTTGGTATTAATATAGTCAATAAAAAACAGAAAGAACATGATCTCTTTAACATATGCCTGTGACACTACTGAACTCATGCAATGAGACTCGTCGCTGTCAAAACATTAAGTGTACATGACCCGCCTGACACTCCTGCTGCGCCTAGCTATTACACCGCGCTCCTTATTTTCACACACCCACGTTTTGTTATCTGTTTTTACTGGAAGCACACAAAAATAGAGCCATTTATTATCACATGTGATAATCTTTGATAACCGTCAAGGGTCCTTTAACAATGTCGTCGCCTTTTCAACAAGTGTCAGTTTCCATCCTTAGGTCAACAAGTGGAGCCTTCAACATGCACAAGTATTACACATCCGCTAATAATACCACATTAAAATATTAGTCAGAATGGGCAATTGTGAAACTATGATTTCGTTTAACATTTCCGTCGATCTGATAATGATAATGGCCCTTGACTTGGTAAATATTGATTGCAAAGCTTATGTCTCATCATGATTTTCACCTTGACACATATAAAATGAAAGGAATATTGGTCAGCATGAAAAGTTGCGAACCAATGATTTATTACATTCGGAACTCCTCGGCCATTTTTATCGAAAACAACCTCGGATGTATGCCGGTACATCAGTTGAAGTAGTTCGTAAAATTTTGAATTATATCATTAATGAAATTTAGTGTTTTAGAATTATATTAATTGATCGAAGTTTAAATTAAGTGTCAGTGAAGTATATTATTGCGAACATAATTAAGATTCCCAAGAGTAAAGTCATAAAGTTTAACTGCTACTTAGATGTTTGTTGTTTTCTACTTCTTGTGTGACTGCGATATTTATACGAATATGGATGATACGGTTTGTTGTGTTTACGTGATAAAACAAAGATTATTTCTTTGAAGTGTAAAAGTTGATTTATTTTCAAGATCAAAATTCAATATATTAACAGATAACCGCAATAGAATTATCAGCTAAAATATATTTTGTCGTGTGGTCAGCAAAAAGTATTATCTTTTATTGTATTTCGTCGACGATAAAGTTTATATATATGAGGAATAACAACGGACCTAAAACAAACTTGGGGACCTCCCACCGAGATAGAAACTGTATCAGGAATGCTAATGACACATTGTTTTTGATCAGATAAAAAGTTCTCAAACTATAAGAAAGGACGTCCTACTGATATACAACTTATTTGTAGTTTAAACGATGCCAGACTCTATCAATGGCTTTGGAGATATCAAAGAATACTGCCCTGATTCATTTTGCTTCATTGAGGGCATGACAGCAAAAATAATACACGGACATTAGTTAGTTGATAGTCGAATCTCTTGGGATAAACACAGATTGGACGGTCGTAAAAACAGCGTTTTGATTGAAGAAGTTGAAAATATGTTTATGAATTATACGTTCAAGGACCTTACTTAGAAGGATCAGCAGGCAGTATTTGCTGAAGTCCGGTGTATCTTTTTTTAAAGATGCACTAAAAAGAACGAGATTCCAGTGACTGTAGTCAAGGAGTAATTCAATAGATTTACCATCGGGTTGACAGTTGTGTAGGACTGCCTTTAAAACAACACCATTTATAAGGTCAGGACCAGAAGCTTTACCCCTTTTGAGAATACGAGGGCAATCTTTAAATGGATTCGCTTCGATAGAAGAAAGTGTATGTGAGTTTGAGTTTACTGTGCTGGGAGGAACGTGGTGATTTGTACTGTCGAGGAACGTGGTGATTTGTACTGTCGAGACTACTTTGTGATTGGAAGAAAGTGTTTAGAAGGTTTGTTTTGTCCAGGGCGTCTTAATATATCTGGCATTTGTGTCTGAGTGACGGGATGCTGCGTGCTTAGTTTGGGGTAACGTTGACATTTAATAAGTATCCAGAAATCATAGGATTGGTTTGATGGATCACGCAGTGCTTCTGCAAGAGTGTCAAAAAATGTTTTGCTGAGCGTAAAAGCGTGTTTGTTTGATTTCGTATGCGTTTTTAGGTGGACGTACATGAATGGATGTGTGTGTTGTTTGTTAGTTTGTACGCTCTCTTCCTTCTACGAATAATTTCACGGATTTCACTGTGGAACAAAAGATTATTTGATGTTCGAATGGTGACAGTTTTGTAAGGTTAACATTCACAAAACATAAAAAAAATACATTAAAACGTATTTTGGCATGTATACACAAATCCCTGTAAAATACAAAACGGAATTAAAGCACGCAGGCGTTCATAAGTAATTTGCGAGTATTTCCAAATTGACATCGTTAAGGCTGGATTGGTTACCTTTTTGTGTTTAAGAAACCAGTAAATGTGACAATGGAAGCGACAAAATTGATCTAAGAATGGTTCTCCTACTCAAGAGATGGAAATTATGTCGGATGATGATAACAAAAATATAATGAAATGTTCTGTGAAGTGAGTGGCAACCTCAGTTGTGACGAACCATATCGTGTACAAATGCTTTCAAACTTGTATTTTGAAAGTTGCTAGAAACAATTAAAATTACGATCACCAGTAACGAGATCTTTTGAATCATTAAAACTAAACAAAACTCCAGTTGCAGTTTCATGATGTTGGTGTAATACTTTTGGCGTTAACTGTTACACCTGAATTAAATGGTCGTATTATTGCTAAACATAATGAAATGTTTAACAAATCGCAGGTGCACAATTGCTACGATAACAAACATTTCTAAGTTGCATGAGAATATGTTAAATACGTTTAGAGAAACTTATGTTGAGTATTTTTCAGGCCATTTCCTAAAACGTCAATGGACAATGTGTATCAAAAACGAAAGCAGACTGTATAAAAAATAGAATGAAGACTATCGTCTCAAAACTCAAGAAATGTTGAAAGCCACAACGCTCTCTAAATTCTAAATGGGTACAGTACACCTACTTTTCATAGATGAATGTTACATTTTATAAAAACTCATAGTTGTCATGGACATGACGCAAAATAAAAAGTTATTTGTTGTAATCACAATTGAAGCAACCTAAGTATTAAAATTGAATCAACCTTACCATATAGCCCTTAAAAACCCCAATAGCAATTTGTACAAACATTTTTATATGTAACGACTTTATGAAAACGTACCCGTATAAATATTATCCGAACCCAAAATAGACGTAGAAGATCAAAAGATACATATGTGTCGAATTGTGGGAAGATGTTGATATCGCATACAACGGAGGAATTATAATTAAACTGATCACTCGAAAGGCAATTTCACTTAAATCAAAATAAACATTATTTTAAAAGTAAACATTGATTATTCATTGAAATTTGGGCATTTTACCTAAAAGCCGAACATAACGCATTCGATTTGGACTAACGTTGCAGTTCTTGTTTATCTGCATTGTATTTAGTTAAATGTGAACACTAACAAGGGATTTACATGCGACTCTTATTTATTTATAGCTCCACGTCAAAAAGTGTTGCCTAAGTTATATATTAAGAATACTTATAATGACGTAATTTCGGAATGGTGTACATTTTTAAACAGTTATTTGTAATATACATCAAACAGTGATGCATATAAATTCCAAGTATGATAGCTAAAACACTATCAATTACCTTCTAGGAATTGTTTTGAATTCCACATGCACGTATCTAATTTAAGTGGAAGTTTACTCATATTCGCAAGTGACTTATCAGGGTCACATGGTAAACACCAAAGCTTCACTCATAAATGCCTAACAGTTACAATATATATGTACAATGACCACTTTTGGTAGCAATCGACAGGTTTAATTGTCAATAATAAGACAATGGGCAGATTGTTCACTATTTTACGTCTTTATTGTAACAGAAAATGGCAGCCGGAATGTGTGTCAGAACGGTGTGTATGTTAAAGGCTGAAAAACTGAACATACTTAATGTAACATTGCTTTTTTCAAATGCTGATCTTTAGGAAGTTAATAATTTATAACTCAATCGTTCGAGTAATGTTTGGTTATTAGGGCCAATCATCATTGCGTCATTATGAAATTTGAAAACAAGCATTGTTAAATCTATGAGGAGTAAAGAATTATGTTTGTATAGGTATATTACTCTTTTAATAGCATTTAAACAAAAACAAATTATCATCTTTCTAATCATATCCTAGTCTGCTTGCCAACATTGGTAATTCTCTGAGTTCTGTGTAATTACTAATTATAATATAATATTAACAGATGCATGACATTTTTAAACTTATTGACAGCATTTTAGTGTGGGGGAAACGATTTCGTCAGGTGACACATAAATGGTAACGTACACACAGGAAGCAAAATATCACAAATCAGCTCCTAAATTAGAGAGACCTAGCCTACCGACTGCACCAATTCATAAGCTTTCCGAAAACGTACGTATTGTCTTTCAAAATGCTTTACCTTTTGAGAACATCCAAACATTTATTTTTCCACACACGGCATGCCAACTCATATTTGACCAATATGTTATGAAAACATCCCGAAATACCGTAAATGCTTATTGCAAGTGTTTTGAAGTACCTTCTCGATGTAAAAAGAGATTATACTCTTCAAATATACTTTTAATTGCAGGATTTTAAAAGAAAACGTCACAACAAGTATGTCATGTGTCTGTAAACAAAATCAGCGTTACGTGTTGTTGTGTTTTGGCCGTGAACCATGTGCCTCAAAACAGAATCAGCGTTACGTGTTTTTGTTTTTGTTTTTTTGGTATTGTGTCATGTGCATCTAAAAAGAATCAGCGTTACATGTTCTTGTATTTGGACGTGGACCACGTGCATCTAAACAGAATCAGCGTTACGTATTCTTGTATTTGGACGTGGACCATGTGCCTCTAAACAGAATCAGCGTTACATATTCTTGCAGCGTTACGTGTTCTTGTATTTGGACGCGGACCATGTGCCTCTTAACAGAATCAGCGTTACATGTTATTGTATTTGGACGCGGACCATGTGCCTCTAAACAGAATCAGCGTTACGTGTTCTTGTATTTGGACGCGGACCATGTGCCTCTAAACAGAATCAGCGTTACGTGTTCTTGTATTTGGACGCGGACCATGTGCCTCTAAACAGAATCAGCGTTACGTGTTCTTGTATTTGGACGCGGACCATGTGCCTCTAAACAGAATCAGCGTTACGTGTTCTTGTATTTGGACGCGGACCATGTGCCTCTAAACAGAATCAGCGTTACGTGTTCTTGTATTTGGACGCGGACCATGTGCCTCTAAACAGAATCAGCGTTACGTGTTCTTGTATTTGGACGCGGACCATGTGCCTCTAAACAGAATCAGCGTTACGTGTTCTTGTATTTGGACGCGGACCATGTGCCTCTAAACAGAATCAGCGTTACGTGTTCTTGAATTTGGACGCGGACCATGTGCCTCTTAACAGAATCAGCGTTACGTGTTCTTGTATTTGGACGCGGACCATGTGCCTCTTAACAGAATCAGCGTTACGTGTTCTTGTATTTGGACGCGGACCATGTGCCTCTAAACAGAATCAGCGTTACGTGTTCTTGTATTTGGACGCGGACCATGTGCCTCTAAACAGAATCAGCGTTACATGTTCTTGTATTTGGACGCGGACCATGTGCTTCTAAACAGAATCAGCGTTACATGTTCTTGTATTTGGACGTCGACCATGTGCCTCTAAACAGAATCAGCGTTACATGTTCTTGTATTTGGACGTCGACCATGTGCCTCTAAACAGAATCAGCGTTACATGTTCTTGTATTTGGACGTCGACCATGTGCCTCTAAACAGAATCAGCGTTACATATTCTTGTATTTGGACGTGGACCATGTGCCTCTAAACAGAATCAGCGTTACATATTCTTGTATTTGGACGTGGACCATGTGCCTCTGGTCCAAGTGCCTCTTAACAGAATCAGCGTTACCTATTCTTGTATTTGGACGTGGACCATGTGTCTCTAAACAGAATCAGCGTTACATGTTCTTGTATTTGGACGTGGACCATGTGCCTTTAAACAGAATCAGCGTTACATGTTCTTGTATTTGGACGTGGACCATGTGCCTCTAAACAGAATCAGCGTTAGGCCACACCAAATTAATAACTTGTTCATCGGAATTCCTTGGCTGATTGGTTTTTGTCTACGAAAAAATATTGCATATTCTTGTATTTTCTTGAAATATATTTTTTGCTATATAAGAAAATTGACACAATCAGAATTTGCAGTACAAAAGAAGTAAAAGTCTTTTTTTGTATTTCGATTACTTTGAACAAAATTTGAAGAAGATATCTAATGGGGAAAATCTGCAAGGATCTGTAGGATTTTTTGTAAATTCTCTTCCAGAACTAAGATGACTACCAAGACCAATCGTGTAGTCATTGCAAGAGTGACAGCTGTAATTTACATTTGATTGCAAATGCCTATATTTAGTTTGTGAGTTATTTTTCAAGTCACCTTGTCTATTCATTCCCATGGCATGAGATATGACAATGAATTTTTCCTTGGAAAAGTGGAAAACCTAGTTAATAGATTTGGATATGCCATTGGGCAGGCAGGTGGCTGTGACCATTGGCGCTTGTGTCCAGGCTTTAACTTAGCCATTCATAGGGTATTTTGAAAAAAAACCTGTGGTCTTGAGTTTTCTCATTTATTAAATATTTTAAAGAAATACATTTGCTTGATCTAAAATAGCATTAGTTTGATCTCAATATTTATGCAAAAAGAAAACTAATATTTGTATAGAATTATCCTTTAGTGTTATCATTCTTTCACTAAATGTTATCATTGTTCTGTTACCAATATCATTGTTTAGTTAATAAGTGAATAAAATGTTAAAAAAGTGAGTTAAATGACTATATTTGCTCTTCGCTCTTCGCTCGCTCCCTTTTTTTGCCAAATGCAAAACAAATATTTTTATTATTATTTCGCTCGCTCGCCCCATTATTTTTTGGAAAAAAATCCGAAGAACAAGACAATTTGGTGTGGCCTTACGTGTTGTTTTTGGCAATCAAAAGTCTTCAAAGGTAATAGATCACTCTCACTGTCAGTGGTCAGCCTGATTCACCTGCAGATGGGCCCATTGCCAGCCACGCATCGGTGATGACATTTGACGTGCTTCAGAGTAATTTAGTAAATTCTAAATTTGTCTAAATTTTCCTGCTGTGCCTTTATAGCTATCACGAGACGCTCATATTGTCAAATATATATTCTTTGTTCCCACAAATATCTCCAAAACAAAATGGGTAGATAGGTTAACGTAAACAAAAATAAACTTTTTTGATAACCGAAATTCTGTACCAAACCGATCTATATCAGAGTATAACACTATAGAAGAAAAGTTTAAATATAGTCTGGTAAAATTTTAACATATGCAGTCTCAAAATGAACATATGTTAGGAATAATAATAAATAACGAACAAAAGTCCACACAAGTGCAAAAAGAAGTGTAGGGCTGGAGGGGGGGGGGGGGGGGCTGGGGGAGAGAGAGAAACAAACATTTGTTACGCCTTATTTTCACCCAGCCACATTTGTATTAACTTGTTTCATTCCCCGTCACAATCTTAACCGCCGAGGGTCTTTGTCTTTGAATTAAGAGAGCAATGCCGACGCTTCATATTTTCCTGGTTTTAAGTTGGGGGCAACAAATGCGGTTTTCAACGTGCTCAAACCTTGCACATTTTCAATGTTTTCTTTAAACCTGATATGTTCCCTATCTCTTCCGCTGTAAACCGGGCATCTTGCTCTTTCATGGATTTAATAGTAGCAACGTCTTTGTCAGAGCACAGCGAAATCGGCCAACCGGGTCGAAGCCCATCTTAAACGCTCGCTTTTCCTTCTTTAAACAAGGTTACCCCTCTTGCAATAGTACGGTATGAAAGACCTTTTGTCATACACATTGTCTTAAACTATTTTAATTTCTAAATCTGTTTTACCTAGTAAGCTGCGAATCTTACAATACGCTAATTGCTATTTTCGGATATTTTCTCCAAGTTGAGCCATATTTAGGTCATGGAGGTATTAAATGCTATTTTGCGTTTAAAATTGCATTAAACTACTTGTGCATAAGGAAACCACATTACCATTCCAAGCTTCTACTGTCTGGAACAAAAGGAAATTGGTCGTTTGGAGACCAATCTCATTCCTAAAATCAACAGTTTATTAAATAAATTCACTTTATTCCAATGCCTAGCTATTCTCGGTCTGCATAAATACAGAAAACCCACTGAACAATTAATTGAAATTGACATCTCTGACTGCACTTCATTGCAGTTTGTGCAGATGCTTAGGGGCAAATTAAACCAATTCGGAAGTGCCTTTCCACTGTTTCTTATTTCCATTAACTTACGCAATGCAGTGAATCAAAGCATGTTATGCCATCCAAGACCATTGCCTACCTTCCATCACTAGATGTTTAGAAAGAGAGCGGTTTGTAATTTTCAAAAAAGTCTGAACATATTGGATTTACTATTTTCACCGAAGCATACCTTTTTTATGAAAAAGCCCATCTAATGCAATTTTCGTAAAAAACGCAGCATTCAAGGGCGTTGCCAAAAACTTAGCTTTTTGGCTGAAAAGCGCAGGTCATGTGCTTTTTTTTGTCAGAAATGTTGTATTGTTTGTACTCCTACAACGGATGGGTAACTTTATCAAATACACTGTAGCTACGTTCAACTTTTTTTCCTTAAAAGAAACGTTACTTTTATCTAACTTTAATCGACGATTAATAACATGTTAAACTTTCTCACCATTTATGGTGTTGTGGGGTAATGTTTCACTAGAAATCAGTATTATTTCGTTTGTAAATTGGTAAATTGTCTAAACTCGTAGTATATATAGGAAATGTGTTTAGAAATTTCTTACCCTAAATGAAATATTAGGCATTGATGGATTTATATCCAGTCGGAAAAAGGCGAAAATACTGGCCTTCATGTTGTTAACGATAATGCACGTGATATATACATGTACAATTTGAATAATACTTTTAATTACTTGAATAAGAGTTAGATAAGAGATAAGGGATATCGTTATTTTCAAAATAAATATCAAGTTTAATAAATATGTATCAAGTTTAATAAATAGTCAGTGATGTCTCCATAAAGACAATAGCCTGTTATGTCCTAATTTAAAATTTGGAAGATGTGTCTTTTTAAATGGCTGCTAAAGGTTTTACAGTGATGTCTGGTAAAAAATACCTATGAAATATTGAAATCAGTTGTTCGTAGGATTTAACGTACCGCTTTTTTTTCGAAATGCAAAAAAAAAACGTTATTCTTTTGCGCCCTCGCCTAGAATTTTGCCGAGGCTTAATTTTTTGTAGTTTTTTGTTTTTGAAACGTTTAATATTGAATAAATTTTAAAGATAAGCTTTCATTTTTTCGATCAAAATTATAAATGCCTGCGTGTGAATAACATCATAAGCTTTGTTTTCAAGAAGTAAATTATCAAATGGACCTGCAAATTTTATCATTCTCGGCGGAAACGGAAGTCAATAACTCAAGAATATCAACAATTTAACGAATCGAAAAAAAAAAACGTTTTTTTCTTCTTTTCTTGGAAAAAACAAACTTGTCAAACTGTCTGAATTGTGTGTTTAACACATAAGGATAGTACATACTAAACTGAAACCAGGTTCATTCCGGACAAATGTCATTCATTTTGGACATGGTGAGTTCGCTGACAACATTTTGCTGTTTGACTTATCATGACTTACATAAGACTAAATTTCTTTTTTTTTCATGAGGCAAAGATTGGAAATAAATTCTAGAGAACGTGAAAGCATAAAGTGTGATTGTCCTAGGCATAATATTTTCTGCTTCTTTGAACATCAAGACTAGTGATTAAATGGTCAATTTATCATCAATAATGGCAGTTGACATATTATACTTCAGAATTTGGAGTGAAAAAATACATTTAAGGATTTGACCACAATTCAAACTCTGGAAACAAGAATAAGAATGGCTGTCCAGAGAATCTGCCCAGTGATTTATATTTTACCTTTGGTACTCTACTACCGACTCCTGAGCTAGGGAACATGCTGTGTAATGAACATCAGCGTTCGACGGAGTAGATTTTCGGACTTTTAACATTGCTCAGATTACATGTCCTCGTGCCGTTGGTCTTTCGCA
This sequence comes from Mya arenaria, assembly GCF_026914265.1. Classification (NCBI taxonomy): domain Eukaryota; kingdom Metazoa; phylum Mollusca; class Bivalvia; order Myida; family Myidae; genus Mya; species Mya arenaria. Next base: position 14,520,380 of record NC_069133.1, read on the forward strand.
TAGGCTGCTAATGTACTAATATATAACTTTTCCTAATATCTACTTCCCAGAATGTCAAAAAAGTATAAAAATATAATACAAGGTGGTATGACATTCTGCATACAAAAAATCAGTACAATTACTGATGTGTTCTTTCAATTTTAAACGGACTGTTCATGTACAACTACTGCTAGAGTGATTTGATTCCATGCTGCATATATAGAGAGATATTGGGAAACCTGCGTATGTGTGTTGCATTTAATATGTTAAGGTAAACTATATACACAACTTTACGCTCATCTTCAGAGTGCCATTTTAATCAATTCGCCTTTTGCCGCTTAATTATATCTTTGAAATTTATCGTTTTTCTTGAGGAACAAAATATTAATTTGGTCAGGCCGAAAACAAAAACAAAGATAACTTCGCGTATTGTTAAGAAAATTCTAAAGAAAGGGTCAATGCAGGACACGTTCGACTAAATTTAGATATGCATTTTTGCCATTCAAATCTCTTACCGTCTGGAAGAAAAGGATATTGGTCATTTTAAGGCTAATCCCTAAACTCAGAGGCATATTAAAAAGGATTTTTACCAGTCTAGCCATTTTCGGTCCACAATAAATACAGAAATCCCTCTAAACAACAAATTGCAATAGGCTGTTTTGAATATTGGTCATCACGGCTCGTCATCAATCGGAGCACCTCGGTTTTTTTCCATCGATAACAACCTCAGATATATACCGGTAGTGTAGTTTGTAAGAACTAAAATACTACTTCTTCTATACTTTCAACTACTACTACTACTACTACTACTACTACTACTACTACTACTACTACTACTACTACTACTACTACTACTAACTACTACTACTACTACTACTACTACTACTACTACTACTACTACTACTACTACTAACTACTATACTACTACTACTACTACTACTACTACTACTACTACTACTACTACTACTACTAACTACTACTACTACTACTACTACTACTACTACTACTACTACTACTACTCTACTACTACTACTACTACTACTACTACTACTACTACTACTACTACTACTACTACTACTACTACTACTAACTACTACTACTACTACTACTACTACTACTACTACTACTACTACTACTACTACTACTACTACTACTACTACTACTACTACTACTACTACTACTACTCCTACTATGATAATAATGATAAATTAAAGATTGATTGCAATGTAAGTTAAATTGAACTTGAATAAGAGCTATATTTCCAAGTAAAGGAATATCGTTTTTTTTTTAAATAAATATATAGCTTAACAGCCATTGGTGTTGCTTTTATGATAATAGACTGTATTTCCTTTTTAAAAAGGATATATGTGTATTTCTTCTAAATATCTGTCACTAAAAGACATAACGTTCAAATTTGAAAGATCTGTTTTAAAATGGCTTATAATGGTTTAACAGTGATGTATGTCAAACAATATGTATTAAAGTAAATAGATCAGTTGCTCGTCGGATTTATACTGCACCTCTTTTTTCCGAATGCAAAATAAGAAATTGCGCCCGCACCTAAAATTTTGACTATACTTACATTTTTCGTAGTAAGTGTTTATAAATAAATGTTTTAAGTAATGTATGCTTTCAAATTTTCGATCACAACTATTTATTCATGTATGTGTGTAACGTATAAGCTTTGTTTTCAAGAACTAAATCATCAAATGAACCTGCAACTTTCATCATTCCAGGCGGAAACGGAAGTCGAAAACTAGAGAATATCAACAGTTAAACGGATCGGAAAAACACGTATTTTCTTGGTAAAACGAATGTCAAACTGTCTTAATTGTGTGTTTAACACCTACATATGGTAAAACTATCATGAGACTGAACCTGAAACCATGTTCATTATAGATATTTGTTATAGCAGCTAATGTCATGGCGAATTATTGTCAATCATTGCGGACATGTTGAGTGTTCTGATTTTTGCGGTTCTTGCCTCACAGGAGATTATATTTGATTTTTCATAAAACAAAAAAAGAAAAGTATTGTATGCACCATGAGAGCAGAAATTGTAATTTTCCTAAGCAGTTTCATAATAATTTCTGTTTCTTTGGACATAAGGACAAGTACATTTAGATGGCCACATTTCATCAATCGTGGCATCGTCGGCAACCACGGTACTTTCTTCCGTTACACTTCATACATACACACACAACGATGCATAGTGTAGTGTGTATGGGGGTATCTGACGATGCATAGTGTAGTGTGTATGGGGGTATCTGACGATGCATAGTGTAGTGTGTGTGGGGGTATCTGACGATGCATAGTGTAGTGTGTATGGGGGTATCCGACGATGCATAGTGTAGTGTGTATGGGGGTATCCGACAAGCATAGTGTAGTGTGTATGGGGGTATCTGACGATGCATAGTGTAGTGTGTATGGGGGTATCTGACGATGCATAGTGTAGTGTGTGTGTGTGGGTATCTGACGATGCATAGTGTAGTGTGTATGGGGGTATCTGACGATGCATAGTGTAGTGTGTATGGGTGTATCTGACGATGCATAGTGTAGTGTGTATGGGGGTATCTGACGATGCATAGTGTAGTGTGTATGGGGGTATCTGACGATGCATAGTGTAGTGTGTATGGGGGTATCTGACGATGCATAGTGTAGTGTGTATGGGGGTATCTGACGATGCAATCATGGCAATAAACAGATTATACTTCAGAATTTGGAGTGAAGAAAGTACATAAGGATTTGAACATGAATCTTTCTCTGGAAAAAATAAGTGACTGTCCAGAGAATCTTCACGTTGAGTTATAGTTGACATTTGGTACTCTACTACTGACTCCTGGGATACATTTAACATCGGTTTCCGACGAGGCATGTTAGAGAAGTAGATGTTTCGGTATTCAAACAATGCTTAGTTTACATAGTCATTGTGTATTCATGGGCCTTTCGTACAGACTGCTGGTGTACAAACATCTATATTTTCCTGATGTCAACTACTCAATTTTTAACAAACACAATGTGTTGTGACCTTCTGTATATAGCAAAACAGTACAATTAGTGTCGTGTATATTCTTTCAATTTCAAATGCACTATTCATGCACATCTACTGTATGGTGATTTGATATCATGCTGTACCTATACAAATAATGAGAATATCCTAAACAAACCAGCATATGTGTTTTGCATAAAAAATGTTCAACGGTAAATAATACACACAACCTTTCGTTCGCCTTTAGAACGCTTTTTTTTTCAAATCGCCTTTTGCCGCTTCGTTTTATCATTGATTTAGAAAATGTTGTTGTTTTTACTTTCATTTGCTCGCTCGGTCAAATGTCTTTGAACAAAAGTTTCATTTGGTGTAGCATGTGACAACAAATAACTTTGTGTATTGTTAAGCCAATTCCGGAGAAAGGCTCAATGCTAAAAACGTAAAACATGATGAAGACGTCCGACTATATTTAGATCTGCCTATTTTGCCATTCCAAAGCTTTAACCGTCTGGAAGAAACGATATTGGTCATTCTTAGGCCTACGCATCCATCAAATCAAAAGCATATTAAAAAGGATTTATAACAAGGTCTTGTAATTCTGCGTACGCAATAAATACAGATATCCCACTGAACAACAAACTGAAATTGACTGGAGCATCTCTGCCATTTTCCATGCAAAACGACATCAAATATATGACAGTGAATTAGTTAAATAAGTTTGTAAAATTCATTTTATAATAATAATAATAATAATAATAATAATAATAATAATAATAATAATAATAATAATAATAATTAAAAATAATAATCACTAAGCGAACTACTTGCAGGGTAATCAAATGTAAAGACTTCTGACATTGTCATTCCCATACACAACTAGAACTCCGCGAGTCGGATGTGTCGCCTGACGAATTATTTACTGTCGACATTATAGCTGTTAGATTGGCATTTTATTCATTTATAGACAATGATGTTGCCATTTAACTTTCAAGTGTAGGTGGCATTTGAACCCTCAATCAGATATACCTACGGAATAAGTTTCAGGTTGAAACCTCCTATAGTTTACGAGATATGCCACGGACAAAACCTAAGCAAGAAAATTAACAAAGGGCAATAACTCTAAAAATATGGCAGCAAGAGTAACGGTTCTTGTGCACTGCACTTGCCCTCAATGAGATCTATCTAGCTATGAAGTTTCAAGTTGATACCTCTTATATTCTTCAAGATATGCCCCGGACAAAACTTTAAGCATGAAAATTAACAAAGGGCAATAACTTTAAAACTAAGAAAGCAAGAGTTACTGTTATTGAGCACTGCACTTGCCCTCAATGAGATCTGTCTAGCTATGAAGTTTCAAGTTGATACCTCTTATATTCTTCAAGATATACCCCGGACAAAACTTTAAGCATGAAAATTAACAAAGGGCAATAATTTTAAAACTAAGAAAGCAAGAGTTACTGTTATTGTGCACTGCACTTGCCCTCCATGAGATATATCTACATATGAAGTTTCAAGTTGATAACTCTTATATTCTACAAGATATGCCACGGACAAAACTTTAAGCATGAAAAATAACAAAGGGCAAAACTCTAAAAATATGGCAGCAAGAGTAACGGTTCTTGTGCACTGCACTTGCCCTCAATGAGATCTATCTAGCTATGAAGTTTCAAGTTGATACCTCTTATATTCTTCAAGATATGCCCCGGACAAAACTTTAAGCATGAAAATTAACAAAGGGCAATAATTTTAAAACTAAGAAAGCAAGAGTTACTGTTGTTGTGCACTGCACTTGCCCTCTATGAGATCTATCTACATATGAAGTTTCAAGTTGATAACTCTTAAATTCTACAAGATATGCCCCGGACAAAACTTTAAGCATGAAAAATAACAAAGGGCAAAACTCTAAAAATATGGAAGCAAGAGTAACAGTTCTTGTGCACTGCACTTGCCCTCAATTAGATCTATGTACATATGAAGTTTCAAGTTGATACCACCAATAGTTTAGGAGATATACCCGGACAAGTGAAAATGGGACGCGGACGCCGCCGCCGACGCCGCCGCCGCCACCGCCGCCGCCGACAAAAGTAACCTCTATATGTCGTCTTTTCAGGCGACACAAAAACGATGTTGCTATGCGTCAAATAGATTGATTATTATCAAACCACTGATGAGGCGGAGTAGACGTAGTTAACCATTCATTTACATCCAAGGTGGTTTTCGATGGAAAATGGCCGTGGTGTTCCGATTGGGTTCGTCAATACATTATGACCATAAAAGGAAATAAATGCGTCAACCACTGTAAAAGCAATTAATATAACAAATCCGCATGGCATTTGAAGCATGGCGACGGAATCTTAGACCTGTCACGGGTCTCATTTTGGCCAGCGTCGGGTCGTGCTGGGAATAGAAATTGGTAGATATTGATAGCCCACCTACATATTGGTTGCCAGAAATACCGCAAAGATAATATGCTCAGGTGGCCATAAATAGAACTGCGGGAAACGCCGTGTGAGGATTTTAGAAAAACATTCATTCATAAAAGCGGTATTTGTTGGTAGCTATTAATTAAGGATTAAAATAATTCCAGAGTAGATTAACAACCCTCTCAAATACTGTGATGTTTGCTATTTATAAAAAAAAGATCAGAGGAAAGTGTTTCATAACCAATATCATTTTGTCCGGCCCGCTAAATCATGGATTAGTTACAGATTGTGCTATAGTGGTTATAGGAAGGCGGCTTTTTCATATATATTTTTCATTCTATTCAATTATCAAACAATATTTTATCTCTCATTTTGATGACGATGAAGAATAACAATACGCTATTATAGATCAAATGTTAAGCTGAATATTACTTTAACAAACTAAGAAGACTTATGTAATGACGTAGACTCAGGAACTAAAAATAGTAATCGAGTTTAATGTAATATTATTAAAAATATACCAATGTCCATCGATGGAAATGGTTCTTTATTCATGTTTACCAAATCGAAATCTTATTCATATAGACTGTTGCAAAACAGGGATGGACAGTAGAATTATAGATTAATCACAGTTTTGTTTCCATTCAAATTTCTGATACCTTCGAATATGGCGATGATCGATACATATTCCAATTATTGTATTGATACCTTCAAAATGGGCTATCGATAAATATCATAATTGATATCTTCGATTATTGGGTAATATACATACTTTTTTTAACTAAACCATAAAATAGTGCAAGTGCAATCAAGACGAAGTGAAATTGGTTTTCCGTGTGAGTTTCAATGTCGAAATGTCAAAATGCAGTACAGCTATATTTTAGAAGCTTTATTTACTTAGTCGCTGTTCCTTGCATGAGGAGACACCCTACCCACACCAGCTTCATCATAAAGACCATTTGAGACGCAATGACTGAGATCGAGTTTCTCCGCAATATTAACAACGGTGACATTGAAGCCCTATGATTTTCCATATTCAACAGCATATTGTCAATCTTGTAAAGGCGTTTAGAACATAATAAGACCAAATGGTATGCGGCAAATGGGTGTATCATTATTGTATTAAATCATTGTCGAAACTTTTTTCTTGTTTTTCCATTCAAAGATAGGGTGAAAAACGCACCTAACCGCAATGTGAAAAATACAGCAAACCGTCATAAATAGTATCCGGTCGACTGTCAAGTTACATTATACTCAGATTTTTACAAATGTGTAATTATCAGGAGACGAAGGCCTTTTTTACAACATATATAATCTTTTACATATTGCCATATACTAAATGAGTATTTGAAAGTGAAACAAAACATGTGGTTTAGCATTGGGTTAAATCGTTTTCCCAAGTTTAACAGTTTGTTTCATGATACATCGGTATTCAGTCATCCTCATTGACAGAAATCAGTCTGATTCGCTTGTAGGCGGGCCCTTTTTCAGATGAATTATAAAGTCAAAGAGTGAAGATCACCCCCGTGTTGAGATATTTGACATGTGGTTGGTATTTAGGATTATTCATCAGTTAATCGATGTGTACATTTCAGGAAAGTCGGTATTGCAAATTCAGACAGTTTGAACAAACATTAAATTGATGATATAACATTGATTTTATTTTCGAGCATTTGTTTTCGTTTGTAATGGTGGCACGAGCATGTTTGATCATTCAGCTTAAAGAAAACGATTGAAGAATGGGATTACCATCTCTCTAATATACGGTTAGCGATGTTTATTTAAGAAAAAGATTGTGTTTTTATACATGAGCATTTTTTTCATAATATCAAATTATTCCTTTTTACGTAATTTGCTATTTCAAAAGTTTGGTACTCATAAATGATCAAAGGGAAGTATACAATTGATTTTAAAAGTTTAACTTGATATATTCAATCCTTTCTTTGCAGTGAAAACGTTGTTATTTCACTGACAACACTCAGAAGCTCAACTTGATATTTTCACTCCTTTATTTGCAGTGAAAACGTTGTTATTTCACTGACAACACTAAGAAGCTCTACGAAACGCATGGAATAAAATTACATACTTAATAACATAAAAAACATCTTAAATTTCATATGGAAAAGCAGTATCGTTTTACAATGTCATTATTTTTCTCCAGACTGGCTAATTTCAATAAAGACTGACACCATCCACGAACTGTTGAACTCGGTCGGGCATTTTATACCCGATCTAAGTAATAGAATGCTTCATTATTTTAAGTAAAAAAATTCACTTTAGTACATTTAGATATGAATATCATTGATATCCTGTAAGACCTAGTAAATTAAGTCATTAGCATTATGTCTGAAAACGCTCATTAGTTCAGCATTTATTATTTTTATAATAAGACTAATAAAGTGTCGTCTTTTATTGAGAGCTAACTCACCTGATCAAGGTAGACTAAGCAGCAGAATGAAATATCCTTGGCCGGTTAATCAACCTTTTTAAATCGTGCACGAGTTAAGCTCTTGTTGATTTCAATACTCATACATATAGTGTTATAAGGGATATTCAATAAGACGTATCATATCGAACTACATATTGGACACTTGAACAACGAGTTGACCTCTCTTATTTCTTTACATGCACCGATATGTCGTATCAAAGTTATCCCATTGTTTTGCATTATTCTCTTTTAATATTTGTTGTCCCGGATCCACCAGCAAACCGGGTCTGCAGGTCGATTCAACTCTAACTATGCCCCAGTTAATGTTTTTTTTTTCACGAGCGGACCTTGGCATGGTGATCATTGATGGATATGGAAAAATGTGCTTAGAGCACTTCTTTTTTTCGGTATTTTGCTAAAACTCTTGAAAAAATGAAAACTTTCGAGGTTTATTTGTAGCAAATCTAATTGCAATGACGAGTTTTATTCCAAACCAAGCGTCGAACATGCATGTGCCTTTTTAGCGATTAAATCTGCATTCCATCATTTAACCGATCATCGCGTCGGATCTTCAAAGCTTTGAAAGCTTAGATGCAATAAGTAAATAAAATGTAATTGTCGCAATGTTATTTTCCTTTCCTCTGCCCACTGTTTCCACTCAAATGCTGGGCAATGCTATATGGCAGGAAACCTGTGATGACCCCATGTCTGTCGATTAGACACTTTTAGGACTTTAGATCTTAAGACCGCAAAATCAAAAGAACTACTTCTTTTCGTGTTGTTTTAACCCATTATTTTGTGTCAATGCGCTCTATGTTTAGAATAAATGACGTCGACACCATAAAAATAGATTAGTTGTATTGCGGTGCGAGTTCTTGCTTGTTCGGCTATTTCCGCGCTGCATTTCTGTATCCCGGTGTTTTATCAATTGTATTCAAGACCAGCGCTGAATGGCATAGTCCGGAATACGTAACGAGTTATCAAATACAATACAACATGGGTAAATCAAAGCACTCAACTTGCAGAAGTGGAGATTGTCAAAAATATCATGCGTCTGACGAAAATGAATAAAGAATAAAGTATTGGGAGGTTGAAACAAACAATGCGACAATACGAAATTAAACAGGGGCTGTATTCATAAAACATCCTATTAATACGTAATTTCCTATTTGTCATGTCGGTTTTACTGAAGTATGTCTCTTAGCATATAGTATAAAAAAACTTTATGATATCTGAAATACATACAGTAAAACTGCAATCGCTCGAGGTCGCCAGGGACCGAGCCAAAACCTCGAGGGAACCGATGTTTCGAACGACCCGATTTTCAATTTTTCAGTTTGATATGAGATATCTTTCAGTGTATTTTAAGTTTGAAGTCGTCAAACAGACTGTTTACTAAGACACCGATTATGTGTTTCGTTGTGGAAAACGCTAATATGTTCAAAAGTTGACGTAATCTAAATGTAAAACGCAAAAGAAAAAAAACAATAAAAAGAAAATGTTTATTTTAACAAAAAAGCACATTTTCGTAACAAGCAACATTTGAATGACAGTACATATTGTGGCATTAGTCAGATTTTAGTTTCGCAAAATCAAGGATTGTTGATTGGCGCATCTTGTCGGTTTCGCGAAACTGTTCAATCGTAATGTGACGTGGCAGCGTACAGAGCGTCTGAAGATCACTGTCAGCATCGGCAGTGAATTCAAACAACCTTCTGACCACATCTAAAGCGTTAACTTCTCTTCATTAACTACTCATAATTATCATCTCAAATGCCCATATCAACTAATATCGGTCATGCGTTAACAGTAAAAAACTGTTTTTCACACCTTATCAAATTGCCTTTCAACTGTCATTGCATTTTTTACAACTTGCGAAAATTTTAACACCTTGCAATTGTTTGTTTATTTTGGAACACGCGTTCGGGAAAAGGTGTGAAATTATGTCCTCGAGGGAGCCATAAGGTTTTGTGCACGATGTGTGTACTTGGGACCGAGGATATTGCTCGACTGCTCGACATAATTAAGTTTCGATGCAGCGTGGGTATATTTTATATGAAAATAGAACGAAAATAGTTCGGGACCAAGCTCCGACCTCGAGGGAACGCCGGCAATCGGAACTCCTCGGCTAGTATCAAGATATGGCCTCGGATATAATACGGGTCGTAAGAAAATAGTCCATCATGGCCGACCAAGAAGATGTTCAAACAACCAAGAGATATGTTAGGCCAAAGACAGAATGAGGAGCGAACTTTTACCACTTATTTGTGTGTAAGTGTTATTTTTATACTTATTGTATTTTAATAAAATATAAAAATAGTTTTAAAAGAGCCCTAATGAGAAACTAATTGGAAATGTCATTAATTCTTAGTGGGTGGGGTAAAGTCTTCTTTCATTTGACAGATTCTAATATAGTAAATAACAATTTTGAAGCTCCAGTGATCAGTGGCAAAAATTAAGAAAACAAATACTCTATTTGATTTTTTTTTTTTAAAAATAAGTTTGAATCTGACTATACTTAGATCGATAATAGGTTAGACTTTCTTTCTTAATGTATTTATCTCATACATTTCATATCATTAACTTTAATTTTTTATAATTAAAATTTACATTCTTTTAACCAAGGATGTATGGTTTATATGTCCGTGAGTGTTGGTAGCGAACAACTTAATGTAATGGCACAATTGAATGCCTCGGCCCTGTTCACTAATATAGTTCTCTAAATAAATTAGATCTTCATTCTATTGGTTTAACAAAATGAGTTTGAACGCATAAACCAGCACACATTTCTTTCAAGACTAAATTCTATGATATTCACCAGTGGTGGTGATGCAGAAACATTGAAAAATGCTGACATTTTTACTGTGCCAATGAAATGCAGACATTTAAATTTTAATCTTATTGTCATTTTCAGAGAAGAGTATGGTACCAGGGGTGCAGCTGACTCTGATTTCCGGCTTGTCCTAATGAAAAAAGGCAGATGAGGTAATGGTTGTGCTATTTTCGAAATTTGGACAATAATTTAACAGTCAAGTATCCTATTGGTTTAAGCCCAAAAGTACCTGCATGTTTGTACAATTAACCAACAAGGATTGACAGTATTAAAATATCAACATTATCGATGAATTTAAACATGATAACAATTTCATTTCATATTTTTTAATTTACCAGTAGTCCAGAGCTAAAAGCTGCTCTCTCACAGATTGACAGTTCTTCTTGGTCATTCTTCAAAGGCCCAAAGGAGTAATTAAAATTAAATTTACACATATAATTAATTATATGGCTTAAAGCAATAGCAAAAAAATAGTTTCCAAACAATTGAAATCTGTTCTATTATGTGTGATCTTATATGACTAGTTGGAGGAATTTTTACCAAATTTTCAAACTTGTATATGAAAGACTGTGATCTGATATTATGTCAGCAGTCTAATATCACTGGTTTCCATACATTTGCACAATAATTGTCAATTGGCTCGTTTAAAGACAAAAATAAAAAAGGTGTCAGAACAGTAAAACTGTGAGGATGCAGCTTTAAATTGGTGTTGCACCTAATGTTTTGTGAATACTTTTCTGTTGTTGTACAGGCTTTTAAAATAATTGATCTGAAAATATAATTCCTATTATTGTTGTATTTTCTGTTTTCTATTTCAAGCTGGAATCCGAATGTAATCAAAAATGCCATTGTATGAGGATTGACCTGCAATGCATGGAAATCATCTAACACAACTGCAACGCCTACTTTGGAAAAATGAGTGCAAGATGGAAACAAAGCCTTCAGTGGAACATCTTGTCATCTCAAATATTTGATGACTTACATACTGATGTGAAGTTGAAGATAAAAGTCATCTGTTGGTCCGTGATTATTAAATAAATCCGAACATATATTTTAAAAGGGTAATATGGTAAAGGATTTATCTACGCTTAAAGTGGTTTTCCTATATTATGGAGGGAAGATAACTACAAAAACAGAAACAGATGGCATCGGCAGACCAAATAAAGGAGAACTATTTTGTTCAGTTCAATTTTTAAGACTTCAGAAAATCCGTTAAAAGGGCACATCCTTGCAAATGCCATATTGTAAAATGGGCTCTTTAAAATGTGAAAAGGTGAAAGTGGTCTAGAGGATAAGCCTTAAATTCAAGATTGTGAGTTCAAGACCTCCAAGACACTTTCTCTTGACCTCAGGAAAAGGATGTCCATACTTGTTTCTACTTAGGCAACAGACTTAAAAGTGATTTTGTAAGCTTCCAGCTTGTATAGCAATCTGATAAGGCATAAAATAAGATATTAGCTGACTTGCAAACAGTTTTTCCATTTGTGTTGATTTATTTTTCAGTCTGTTGGAATGTTTATTAGAAGTGATGCGCATTGCTTACTGCAACCAATATTTATTTTCTTTATTAAGTTAAATTTAACGAACACATAACATGACTTGTGATTTTACAGATGCATGTTTATTTCGTTGATTGTATGAGTTTATTTTCTCAAATGATGTAATAAAAGTTATTCTGAATGACTGTCCTTTTTTGTTGGAAAAAAATGTGTTGAGGTTTTGGCATAGCATAGTGTCATCATCATCATTGTGTACAAAAAAATATTGTGAAGTCTCCCAAAAGACTCAATGCACTTAAAAGGGCTTGGCACAGAAATGAAAGTAAAAATGGGAGCAAAACCTAATTTATCATTAATTTTACATGCGATTGCATACAGATGGCTCTGTAATTACTTGACTAATATTAAAAATAAAATTAAGAGACATGTTGATCCAAACTGTAATTATTCTTGTTTGCATTTAATGGAGTTGGACATAAAAGAGTCATTTGGTGAAGAGTGATCCAAAGGCTAACAAGAGATGTTTGTCAAACATTATGCCCCCCCCCCCCCCTGAGCGCCATGTTGTCAGGATTATATGGACAATTGAATGAAATATGCATGGACCGAAATGACAGCTGATTTGTCGCTAACATTGTATGCCGTTGAGGCAGTTTTAAGATTATGACCATTCAAAGTTTGAGGATAGAGTGTGTTATGACCATGACCTTTGACTCTATGACCTCAAAATCCATAGTAGTCATCAGCTGGTCACCAAAAATCTAAATGTTAAGTTTGAGGGCCATGGGTGCAGGCATTGACAAGTTATCACACAGACAAGCATTTTTCGTCACTGTAACCTTGACCTTTGATCCAATGACCCCTTAAATCATAAGGGGTCATCTACAGGTCAGACACAACTCCAAGTCAAGTTTGAGGGCCATGGGTGCAGGCATTGTCCAATTATCACTTGAAACATTTTCGCATTCAAGGTCACTGTGAACCTGACCTTTGACCCAATGACTCCTAAAATCAATAAGGGTCATCTCCTGGTCAAGCCCAACTTACATGTTAAGTTTGATGATCATAGATTCAGGCATTGTTGAGATATCACTGGGAGAAGATTTGTTAACTTTTTTGTGTTAAAGGTTACTGTGACCTTGACCTTGGCCTAATGACCCCCAAAGTCAAGAGGGGTCATTTACTGGTCAGGCCCAACCTTCATGTCAAGTTTGATGACCATAGGTCCAGGAATTGTCGAGTTTGCTTTCAAGGTCACTGTGAACTTGACCTCTGACCCCTTAAATCAATAGGGGTCATCTACTGGTCAGGCCCAACCTCCAAGTCAAGTTTGAGGGCCATGGGCGCAGGCATTGTTGAGTTATCACTCGGGCAACCTTTTATCGTTCAAAGTCACTGTTACCTTGACCTTTGGCCCAATGACCCCTAAAATCAATAGGGGCCATATACTGGTCAGGCCCAACCTCCAATTTAAGTTTGATGGCCGTGGGTGCAGGCATTGTCGAGTTATCACTCAGACAACCTTTTACCATTCAAGGTCACTGTGACCTTGACCTTTGGCTCGATGATCCCCAAAAACAATAGGGGTCATCTACTGGTCAGGCCCAACCTCCAAGTCAATTATGAGGGCCATGGGTGCAGGCATTGTCGAGTTATCACTCGGACAACCTTTTACCATTCAATGTCACTATGACCTTGATCTTTGACCCGATGAGCCCCAAAAACAATAGGGGTCAGCTACTGGTCAGGCCCAACCTCCAAGTCAAGAATGAGGGCCAAGGGTGCAGGCATTGTCGAGTTATCACTTGGACATCCTTTTACCATTCAAGGTCACTGTGACCTTGACCTTTGGCCCGATGACCCCCAAAAAACGATAGGGGTCATCTAATGGTCAGGCCCAACTTCCATATCAAGTTTGATGACCATAGGTCTAGGCATTGTTGAGTTATCACTCGGACAAGCTTTAAAATTATTTTACCATTAAAGGTCACTGTGACCTTGACCTTTGACCCGATGAGCCCTAAAATCAATAGGGGTCATCTACTGGTCAGGCCCAACCTTCATGTCAAGTTTGATGACCATACGTCCAGGAATTGTTGAGTTATCACTCGGACAAGCTTTGGTCTACCGACGGACCGACCGACCGATTAAGTATTATTGAAAAAGGTCTGGTATACATTGCTGAAAAGCTTAGTAACCTGGCTAAATATTTGTTTAAGGCTTTTATTTACAAAAAGATAAATCAGTTGAGTATCTTATCAGTTACTCTTATGGTGTTGTTGTTTTTAATAAAAAAATGACAATTTACTCAAAGATATTGAGACTAATAATTGTAGCTTAAGACAAATATAATGTGTAAGGAAACTTCTAATGAGTTGGTTTTATCCACAGCCTAGGAGGTAAAGTGAAGCATGATCTGCCTTGAACAAATACAATTTTAAGACAAGTTCTGTCAACTTAGTGCACCAGTCAATTGTAACTCCCCCCCCCCCAGCCCAGGTCCGGGGGAATACTGTGGTTAACCCGGGGAAATGGGCTGTGTTTTTACCTATCAGGTGGCCCTGCAGTGCTGGGTGAATGCGTTGGTTTTATCTTCGCTTAAAATGTAGAGGGGAATGGACCTTACCTAGAGTCCCTGGGGTGTGGGGGCATTTGGCAGGGATTCTGCCATTGGATCGTCCGTGCAGGGTGGGGATTTTAGCCGGGGTTGGCTGTACTGAAAGTCAAAGTCCCCACTATTCCCCAGACCTGGGGGGCCGTGGTTACAATTGTCTGGTGCATATCCACATGAACGTTGTACTGGTACTCTAACAATTGAGCTTACTGCGTGGATAGTCACCGCCCCACCCCAACCCCACAGAACTGTTTACACAAAAAAAATCTGCAGCCCAAACCCAATAATGCTGAAGTAAAGGCATGCATAGATTTCAGCTGGTAAAGCTGACTGGGTGCCAAGCTCACACCCATCCTTCCACAACCCACAAAACTCTGCACAATGCAATCAATGCATGATTTTACAGAATAGTAATGTTGTTTTAATGGCATGGCATGGTGTGAAAAATAACACGGCAAAGTATGACTTAAAACTTACATTTCATAGGGTATTCCTATGACTGTTGAGAAAATGTTGACATTTAGTCCATGCATGCATTTAATCCGATGTAATAATTCATGCATGCCATGAACCGTATGATCATTTCAATGACTGTCAAGTACATTTTCTGTGTGCTCACGATTTTTCTAGAGGAAATAGAGTGCTTCAACTATAAGGAAACATCTAAATATTCATAAAACGAACATTCTTTGAGGTTACAATAAATATTTTCTCTTTAACAAGCACATTTAATTTAACACAATCCATTTCCTTGTTGTTAAAATGGGCCTTCTTTACGCGGATTGAAACGGTGTTAATCGCCGGCAGCCGCATCGCACTTTCGTATATCCTTACTATTATTTACGAGGTCTATCTCGAAGCTTGCCGGAGATGGCCGAGTTGTTACGATTGGGAACGCCGGTTCTCGAACGACCGCTTGTTTGAGGGAACGCAGTTTCACTGTAATCTGAAATACATAATTTTCAATATCTTTTTTTAAAATTGCATACTTTTATATTAAAAACAATTATACTTTTAATTTGACCATAAAAATTGACTTAAATTAAGAAATGGCTTAAGACGTTTTATCAATACCGGCCAATACCTTCAATAATATCAAACACAACTGTGATGAATATCAAACTTCAAACAGAGACTTGAATGTATGATGCAGATCCCAACAACCCTAGTGGATTTTTTTATTTTATAGAAAGTTGAAAAATCGTCGACAAATCATGTTTAATAGTTGAATTGTGTTCCATGACGTGTTAAGCAGCCCATAAAATGTTCTATTTTTTATTTTCAGGGTCAAGACGGATTTTACCCAACTGAGGCCACAGGCAACTATTAAAAGTAAGCCAGGGGCAGCTGTTGGGATCTGCATCATACAAGTCTCAGTGAAAATTCATGCCGACATTATATCTATAGTATTGAAAGTGAATGATGCTTGCATGCTTACCCGTACAGTGCACTTGTATTGACTATAACGACACGCGAGTATAAAGACGATCTCATTATGCCGTCAATGTTATTTCGTCCATTCACTTTGTTTTACACAGTTAACCGAAAATCTGTCTATACCGACAACGAAAAATCTTATCCAGTTGATGCCACTAATAAAACATATTTTAATTGAAACACTATATTGTATTATTGCCAGATGTATATAAATATTGGCGTGATATACCAAATAAGTAAAGGATAAATAATTGTTTCAGTAAGATATGCATCATATTTCACATCATGAGCACCGGAAGTAATATTTCACGATTGGCTTTGCCACGAGTAAAATATTTACCTTTGGTGTTAACGATGTGATGTACACACACACAGAGAGAGAGAGAGAGAGAGAGAGAGAGAGAGAGAGAGAGAGAGAAAGAGGATCTTAAACGAATGTTTAGGATGTATTTTTAAACGATAAAATCGAGATTGTGTCGAGATTTATGGTTTTAGAATTCTGAGTTTATAAGTAACTCAAATACGGTAGAAATCAAGGTCAATGTTTCTTCAATACGCATTCTCGTGTCCATTTGCAAATACTTTACATAGTGTGTTATTAAGATGCATCATCCACCGGAAAGAAAATGGACGGACATAAATAAACATAAATCATGTATCAACTATCAACCGTAATTCAAAGGTTTCACTCAAAAGTATAAAAAATATATATGACAGTCCATTTAAATCCAGTAAATCAGTAATAAGTCCAATGTCATTACTTCATTAGGAATCACGCGAGTGTGTACATGTCATTTGGCGGTTGAAGTTTGAAAAGACCAGCGCCACCGTCGCTTTCATTAGTGCGCATATGCTTTGTAGCTAGTGGATTACAGCATGGATTTTACCTCCGTGAATTGGAGCACCACAAATGTTGTAAAATCCACCAGAAAAGGTGAGATTTTATGTTGAATGATAAGTTACTGAGTCAGTGTGTGGAGTTTAGCATTGCTGGCGAACGGCACAGACTGAGCATTTTGCATGGATCAAGTAGACGGGGTATATTCACTGGCGTAAAGGATGTTGGGAATTTCCTTGTGTTGATTGGGATCTACGTGGCTATAGTTGTTCAAAGATGCAATTAATGTTTTGTGTCAGGATATTTGCATAATCTGTTTCGCATGAACATACTTCCTTTTAGCCATTCAAATTTTGGACGAGGTGTTCAAGCGCTGTGGCCAGGGAGTCGTTTGTTTGGATAAAGCCCGGCGGCCTTCTCACACCATTCGTTTCATCGTGGTGCTGATTTTGTTGCCACTGACAGGATTTCTTTTAAAACATCGTTTCTGATGTTTGTTTACGTCTCTTGACAGCTCGTATGAATACTGTGAATCTGTGATGCAGTAACCTAACTCATTTTTCCTCCCGGCATTGTATTCGTTTGTGTTCCCATTTTTACAATGACACGGGTAAAATCTGGGAAAACTGAACTCATATTTTGATGACTTCACTGTTTCAAACGAGATATAATCTGCCGTCAATTCATTTAAGGAATGAATTGCGGGGTTGATGTCATTATCGGGGTATAAACGCAATTGGGTTGGTCAATGTGTGTGGAGTCCGAAGGACTCCACGCGTACTTTGACCAACCCAATTGCGTTCATATCCCCGATAATGACATCAACCCCGCAATTCATTCCTTAATATATTTACACCAATAGTTCATTATTTCATCCAAGAATTGTTAAAAAATACTTCATTTCATTTAAGAAAACCTTTCAGCAATCCGTTCTTACCCATTCTGTAAATAGAACGACCCGACTATAACCGGAAACATTTTTTTCAAATGACGTCACAATAACGCGGGAAAAGATCAACCACTTGAAATCACTTTAAAACGTAAAATTGAAACACTTCTGGTATCAATATATTTAAAATATAATAAACTAACACTTTTAAAAATGTTGATCTATATTTTACGGGACCTGCAGACACAATACAACCAATAACAAGATCAATAGCTTTCATGTATATTGTTATGCAATGAATTACGATCCGAACATATCCGAAGATGTTGCGTTCATCGATTGATGAGCGCAATTGCCGAAAGGCAGTTCATTTAAGGAATGGAAGTTGAGGTGTAAATATTTGACGATGGTGTCCCTAAAACAAAGCGAGCGTAAGACGGGAACTAAGGACTCATTATCAGGGTTACGTGTAGTGTGGAACTATTTTGAGTTTGGTTCCCGTTAGTTGCTTGCTTTGCATTAACGAGTATGACGAGTGGAACGCCATCGTCACATATACATAAAATACCGGAAAAAATGACAGCCAGTGGTCGTGATAAAACGCATTTGGCACGATTTTCGTCGTACGCCTTTTTCAAATGAAGCGACTACTGCTGCCATCGTGTAGATCTTTAACAGTTATGACGGACGGACTTTCCTCACTTTTAATACTGTACAGCATAGTATTTATCTAAAATTGCATTTTATGTTTAAATGGACTCGCTTATCTATTGTAAACTGCACTTTTTATGACGAAATAAAGTGTGGCGAATCATTAGGATTGTTTAAACTAAGATACTGACGGCTGGAACCCATGTATATGGTCAAACATAATCTTTGAAGCCCACGATTTTGAACAGTGTGTTAAAGGTTAAATTATCTCACAATTTATTAAGAGTCCTTCTAATGCACCAGTCAATTGTAACCACGGCACCCACAGGTCCGGGGGTATACCGGGGAAATGGGCCGTGTTTTTACCTTCCAGGTGGCCCCGCAGTGCCGGGTGAGTGCGGTGGTCTTGTCTTCCCGCCAAATATAGCGGGGAATGGGCCTGACCTAGAGTCCCTTGGGTGCGGGGGCATTTGGCGCGGTTTTACGGGCAGTTCATCCCCACAGGGCGGGGACTTTGCCCGGGCTTGGCATGACCGAAAGTCAAAGGTCAAAGTCCCCGCTATTTCGGAGGGGGTGGGGGGGTGGGGGGTACTTTTGACTGGTGCATAAGCGAGCGGCTTTATTGTCAGTTCCAGGCCTTCCAGCAGCCACTAACATAAAAGTAGGAGGTTTTCTGACAGAAAAGAAGGAAATAGTAGGAATATTTTTTACAAAAAAGTAGGAATATTTTTGGTTAAATATGTAATTATTAATAACTATTAACTTACCTAAAGGAGATGTTTTTAATGCAAAATCATACCATTCTATATGCCACATTGAATATTTTAGTGAATGATGCCTGGTCGGTTTCTGTTGCTGAAATGTGTGGGTGAAAAGATGATGCACGTCAAAGTGGAACATGTTGCCACACCTTTCAACAACAGAAACCAGCCAGTTTGACATCTTTTGTTCATTTTCTGCAAATAAAACTTGCACGAAGATCAAACTTTAATATTTTTGCGGACTTTATTTTCAAAAAAGTAGGAATAGTAGGAGTTTTTTTAGAAAAAAGTAGGAAGCTGTTAAAAAAGTAGGAAAAAGTAGGAACGCTGGAAGGCCTGCAGTTCTCTATTTTTTTTCTTGACTGAATTGGCGTGGTTTCGCTCTCCACTTAAACCAGATTTATACTTAAATTGTATTTTGTTCTGCCATTTCGGTATCAAAGAGTAAAATTAATATAAGTGTTTTCCGATGCATTACCATGAAGATAGATAATTGGTCTTGATAAACAATGAGCGAGTCCCTTTAAATAGCAATTTGTACCAAAACGGTCGTCATCACATAGATTAAAAAGCCTAGCCCTGGGTGATCAATCTATGTGGTATATACTAATACAATTGAAACGATCTATTCTTTCCATATTTGTCGCCACGGCAAATAGATCATGATCTGGGGTAATTGAAGAAACATGCCTGTTAAATTGATTGCCGAGAATCGTGACTTTGGTTTCTGGACAAGATTATTTCAGAAATTGCAAATCAGCAAATTACGGTGATTTGCTCTAAGTATCATGACAGCTTTAACAATTTTGACAGATCTATCAGTTTTGTAGCATATTTGATATTTTTATTATTATCGTGTTAAGATGCAATTGAACGAATTAAATGTATACGTGTCCCTGTGTTATTGAGGAAAAAGCTTGGCACAGATATGGTTGACTTCCAGTAGGTATCAACCACTGCTGTGGTCATTACTGTCAACAACAACCTCATAGTTGTCCGATAAGTGCAGTGGCTAGCGAACTCGCTTCTCACTAGGGCGACCCGGTTTGATTCGCGGCCTGGGTGCATGCAAGTTTGGTTTGTGATCACCAAGCCGGGCAAGTTGGTTTTCTCTGGTTTACCCAACAAATCCAGACCACACTCTCGCGCAACCAGATTGACTTAGTGTAAGTTATTATAAAATTCTTAACAATCGTGTTAAATTAAAGAAAACAAATAAACTAACAATCTCATTTCCTACCATAACAAGATTTCTTCATGTTTTCTAAGTCAAAATTTGGAATAGAAATATTTTACAAATAATAATTTTTATATCATATGATCGACCAGTGAGATTATTTTATATGGAAAGTGAATAAATTTAAGAAATGACTTAAGATTCTTTATTAATATTGACGCTGGACATTCAACTTAAGGTTTACCTTTGCTCTCACTTGACTTCTTGGCTCACTGTTTTTACTTCAACAAAAAGACCCATTTAATATCAAACCTCCATACACATTTTAGAAATATGTTTACGTAAACTAAACAACAACAAAAAACAACAAGTAAATAGATAAAATCATAAACGATTTTTGCTTCGGGGGATCTTGAAGTGTTCTATCTCCTTGCTGTCCTACTCAGTTACTATGTACAGTTCTCAGCAGAAAGATCTGAGCGTAAAGGGTTAATATGTCAAAGAATAGCCTTCGCTCTTTATTATACACTTACCATATTAAAAAAAAAACTTTTTCCCACATGTTTCCCATTACAAGCTGCCTGTTCAAAAAGTCAGCATTGGATGCACGCTAATATATTTCTTTCGCAGATATTTGAAAAGCTTCCTTTTTTAAGGCTTGGTTCACTTTCACGCTTGATGCTTTTCATGAGTCTTAAATGTATCAAAATGAATAAATTCCGTCCCATGTTCATCAAAGACAATGCCACGCCGCTGTATTTATTTTTATCAGTGGTAAGTCATCCAAGCAAAATAACGAATCATACCTACTTATAATATTAATGTTCGCTCTTTTGCTCCAGCCGGGTCTTTTTATATACAGCTCGATAAGAGCCACTGTTTGCACCCATGCAATGATACATTACACATTGTACACACACATTGATTTTAAAAGGAGAGTATTCAGTTTGATTCAATTCATTATTCATATTTCTATTCAAACTGTTGTTGTTGTTGTTTTTTCGATAAAATAGAAAAAGGCAATTTTAAGGATGAGAAAAGTTACTTCCCTTGTAGTGAAATTTGCCATTTATGACTTTTAGATTTGCACATTATGCAAGTTGAGGACGTTATTTTCGTTTTAGGAAAATATCAAGCGAGAAAAATGTTTCAGTGCAAACAAAATAGCAAATTTATATGGAAAAGTACCGATTCTTTTACTAACCTTCGCCTGGTTAGTGGACTTTCTCATTAAATTTTGAAAAAAAGAATGCGTCCAGTGTGTTGCGACAACACATTATTCGATCGGCACCTTATTTAGGTATCATCACTTATAAGATCAAGATAAAGTTTCATAAAAGCAAGTGTATGTTTTTTTATTATTTAACATTCGCTGACAGGTAACTATTCACAAAATATGTCATGTTTTACTAGTTAATGTACAAGTACAAAACTTAAAAAATGCCGTAAACATATTGCACCAATAAGCAGTAGGTGGTTTCAAGATAAACATAAAATATTGATAAAAACAACAGGTCCAGTTAGCTCTTTATCACTAACTTGAGCATTATTGCTCTTGAAAACAAACACTTCAATGGTTGATGAATATTGGGTACAAATTATGGAAGCGATACGTGGGTGTAACGATGATTTTTATTTGATTTGACAGTGTGGTCTAGACCCCCCAGGTGAGCCATAAAGGTCATGGCAGACCGTAGTTGCTTTTATTCAGCAATACACTATTAGTGTATTTCATTAACATGGGTTAACTACAGTAAGTACTAAAACCTAATTAATTTTAATGCTGCTTACTTCAAGTGCTTAGTATCTTATTCGATTAAACCCACAATAATTGATGATTTAATAAGACTTAAGATAATTGCCAAACACTATAAAGTTAAAACTGTCCACTAAAACATATCCATCATCACCGCCGAACGCATAATATAATGAGGTATATAACTTTCTATTGTTTCAACACATTAACGAATGTCTAACTTCTAAATCTTTTTGTAGAACTTCCTGGTAGAAGCATGTGACCTGAGTGAGGACAGTGAGTAAGAATTTACACCTAGATATCACAGTGGCGCTATCACTGTCGGCCTTGCCATGGCCTAAACTGGCCGCATATAGTTTCTTCATGTCATCAGCCTTCGAACTTGCCTCCTTTCCACTAAAAATATAATAATTAAAAGTAATAAGATCTGCTGAAATTATATTGACTATCATACAAAGGCATGCTATTTTAAATACATTTTAAACAATTACATGTAGTCTTATCATTTTTAACAAATACACGTATGCTTATAGAAGTTAACTTTGCAATGTTTTAAAAAAACTTATAAGTCATGACATTATGAAATAATTATGAAAAAGCCCCAATTTACCATTAAAACAGAAATCTGATCATTATAACATTACATTTTGTGGTATACAAACTTCAATAAGAAACTGTAAATCGAGTTCCTAGAGTAACACAATGTTTCTGATTACTTGGACTAAGTGTTTTATCAAACCCTTACACAAGAAGGGCGATAAGTCTGATGTAAAACAATAATTGCAATATGGAGAAATAACTCTGTTAAGCAATTTTTCGATTGTTTTACATGTGAACTTAATCAGCGAATATCAAAATGTTGTGAAGACAATATTATTTTTGACGCACAATTTGGTTTCAGTTGATGCAGTTTTTACTCTTTACTCATTTAAAAAAAAATATGATTGCGATAGATTATTTCAATTTCATATATATCGGTAAAAACGTATAATGCTACGTATAACACGCAGTATGAACCAGCCAGTTAACTCTAGTGTATAATATTGTTATAGTTATTTTAATTATATTAATAACGTAGAAGGCTTCAGAAAAGGGGAAATAATATCCCCTATTACGTTTTCTGTATACTTTAAGACACTTGTCAATTACTGTACAAACTTCATTTGAAGATTATAGTTATTTCACCTGTAATAGCATTTGACAAAGCTACAAGCTATTGTGTTAGAGATAATAAATTGTTTCAATCACAAAATTTATGATGATGTTCAGGAAAAGTTCAACATTAAAATTTGATAAAAGCAGTCTTACCTTTTCCTAGAATTGATCTGTTTATACACTTTGACAAGCTGTAGTAGAGTATGTTGTAGCTTTGTTTCCATAATAGTTGATATAGTGTGAGATTCTTTCAACAGACTGGTTTGCTGGTCTGAAGTTTGATTCGAGTCTTCTAGTTGACTTGTTAAGCTTTTTAGCGACTCAGAACAATCTGTTAGACTGTGCAACATGTACAGGAGTGTTTTAAGCTGATGCCTTGGTGCAGTTTGACCTAAAAAGTAGCGAACACAGAATAAAGGACATGCTTCCGTTAAAGGAAATCTGGTAGTTTATGACTCACTAGAAATGGGCTAAACCTTTCAAATGAAAGAGTCCTTAAAAACCCTTTAAACATTTTGGAGAAAACTTTCAAAGGTGATAGAAGTTCAACATATCGTGCCAATTTTACTTTTATAGTCACATTTTCGATCAGTGATAAAGTAAAATGAAATATCTGTCGATCAGTCTATGAAGTTGGCAAGTTAAATTTGCAATTTATTTAATATTAACATGATCGTTAAAATTGGTGGAAAAACACACAGACAGATCATTCGAAAGTAATAACCATTTGCATTCAGAAAAAAACTTTCAAAATTTCAAATTCGTAATTGAAGCTGTTTACAGTAATTACAATACTAAAAAATCATGAAGATGACTTTGGTTTCATGGGTCATTAAAAGTTTGTTTTTATCTTAGTATTACCAACAAGCACCACACAAAATTCACAAAAAGCTTCAGATTTTACAAGCAAAAATTGCAGCGAAATTTACATGTACCTGAACAATAATTTTACAACTGTCATACGCATAGAAGTTGAACCCACCTGATAGACAAAGATCAAGCAGTGCGATATACTCAAGCTGGGTCTGCAAGTGTTCGTTATAACATTCCATTTGATAGTATAGCTTCAACGCCTTCTCATAGTGGCTCTCCGACAGTGTACGTAGATGTTTTCTCTTCTGTTCTGTATGCTATATGAGTGTAGGTTCAATACTGGTTAGTTCTTTTGGCCAAAATGTAAATTATTTGGTTAATATTTATTTATTAATTATATCTCACCAAACAAATCATTGCAATGTTAAAACTACCAAAGAGGAAATAGTGGTAATCTATTGGGACATAGAAATGTCAGAATGTTTGGAATTGACATTTCAATGGCTCAGATTTCAGATCAGATCAATCCCTTAGCAAAACGCAATACAAGTATAATTGATAAACACCAAGAGCTATGCGGTGTGGTCACTCGTCTGTTATTGTTTTTTCAGTTGAACAAGGGGCAATTAACTCAATAAGTATTTCAGTCAGTATTATGGGCATTGTTATACATGTGTGTATTGAGCATGGCAACATGTTACATTTTTACCATTTTTAATTTGATTACACCATATTCTTTTTATTTACTGCCTAGGTTAAAAACATACACGACGATGCTTGCGATTATCATAATACAAAAAATGTACCTCATGACTTGTGGAGTAACCTGAATGCAAGGCCCATAATTACCTCATCTCGTAGAGAGTTGTGAAATAATGAAGCCAATCTGTGGTTAATGGTTGCAGCACGGAACTGGTACATCGTCTGGCTGGCAAAGGAGGCATTATCCTTTCCACAATATTTAAGTGACTGGAACATCAGGTTAACCACCTCATTTTCTACCTTTGAGTGGATTTAAAGATGAACTGGTTAAATTTAGATTTAAGCAGTTAAAACTCTGGCATTTTACAACGGCATCTGCCTTAAAGCCATGTGTATTCAAAGGTATGCATTCTAAACATTGAACACCATGACCTTACAAAGGTGTTGGTGCCTTCCTCAGGCTGATTTAAAAAAAAGATGGCATAATTAATTACTTGATAGACTACCATCCGTTTAACCATCAGTTAATCATTAACACTTTACTAAGGTGTAACTGCTTGAACTCATTAATTTATGATCCTCTGCATACATTTCAGAAAGAAATCAATAATAAAGGTGTATAATTGCATCCCTATGATTATGCTGCTATACAATTTTTGCTTAACTAATTTACCTCCAAGGAGAAATCAATTTTGCTCCAATGAGATTTCACACAGGGCATAACAGAAATCCTATCACACAATTGATTGTGTAACCCCTTGGTTAAATTACGTGTAGGTGAGTTTTTGAGTTGATTTTATAATTTAACCTGACACCCAATGCAAGATTAAACCCCCCACTTATTTCCCCTCCCACGACCAAGGTAAATCCAGGGAAGATTCATTGGATGAAAAAAAGGTTTGTTTGCTTTTTTGTAATAGAACTGAAACTTGTGTACATTTATGCTGTATAGCTAGTTGCTTTATAGAATTAATTGTGAACAAAGCTTTTATGAAAATAAGCGGAGATGAATAAAGTTAAAAACACTTTGTTTTAACATTACTTAGATGTGCTAACAAACAACATATTCATTAAAAGTTATTATGACACAGTCAGTCATTCACGACAAGGTACAATTACAGATTTGAATCACATTTAATGTATGGCTTGTGGTAGAAAAAACATGTCAGTTTTTGGTATACTCACAGTATAATATCTTGAAATTGGGTCATTTTTACGTTCTATTCCTACTTTCAATAGTTTATTTAAAGGTAATCATTCAACAAAATAAGCAAACTAACATTTAATACATGTTGGGGCTATTTATTTTTGTTATCTTTTCACTTGCTTTGCTAACGCTCAAAACTTATATAAGACTTGAGCATCAAACAGATTGCAAGGTCGCCGAATGGGTCTGATTGATAGGTAGGGGAAATAAGTTCAACACTTCACTTGCAACCCACTACCCCCACCCCTCTGCATTCCCACTACCCCCACCCCTCTGCAAGCTTTGCAATTCCTCAAACCGTTTGCTGATTTCCCTAATTTCTATACCTCCTCCTGTCTCACGGAGGTCAGTGGGGCGTAGTCTTGTAGAAGGGCGGCCATATTGAAATATGTAGTTGACAACTCCCAGCGGACAGATTCCACCAAGTGCTTAAATCCTTGGTTACCGAGTTGGAGAGCAGTTTTGTAGCTGTTTATTGCCTGTAAGTAGATGTTTAAGGTATAATTTGTGGTGTTAGTGCAAACAAACTGGTGCAATGACAGTGGTGTTCGGCCCATTACACCACGTGTTTGAAATAATAAGCTGAAGGTGTTGAGAACATTTAAGTGCAAAATATGACTGTTGCATTTACAATTTGAGGGCTTCGAGAAGAGCAACATCGGAATGACAAAATTAAATAATTGTTTATTGATTATTTAATACAGTATAGCAATTAACTATTTATGTGCTTTATAGCCCATGTGTCATTGTTATTTCAATATATATTTAATCATTTAAATACAAGTACTCTATTATCCATTAACCTTTGCCATTTTCAATAAATTCAATAAAAATCATCAAAACAAATATGGTGGCTGCCAATTTGACTTGTTTTTACTGCGTCCAATCCATGGTATTAGAGGGTCTCAGTTGTTTTTGCCAAAATTTTCTAGTAATTTTTTGCCTGCGTCCTAGCTATGCTAACGTTCTTTAAACAGTGATTTACGGTATATTGACAAAATGCCAGAAAGTGATATCTTTAAACTGTTATGTTTTTTTTTCTTTTATAATTAAGGGAATGGTACAATATCATCAAGGGTCCTTGGAGCAGTCTCGTACAAGTACCTATGAAATATTTGAAACCAGACCCTTATGCCATAACACAACGTTTTTGCAAAGCAGACCATTGAATGAATGCCCATGAACGGAGCCATCAGCATGATATTTAAAATTCAGATACAGTCCTGTTTTAACTACATTGTTTTACAAATGGCTGGGTGCCATTATTTACTCAAGGGGAATCAACAGATTTAGGAAGATCAAAACAAATCCAAGCAAATATCAGAGTGTTGCAATTGACAGCTTCGTGACTTTTTAGGTTTGCAAAAAGATTAGCTTTAATTCTTTTTACGCCTTGCTTGCAAATAATAACTTAATAACGATAAAGGTCAACCTCTATTGCAAAATGTCATCATTGTGTGAACAAGCTGTATTATTACACCACTTTAAGGTAAGAGATGCTATAAATAGTTGAACTTGAAGAACTACAAATCATCAAATGAAATGACCGAAAATAAAATTGTAAGGAATCTTCGAGAGTTATATTTACTTTGTTATGCCTCAATTTTTCAAAAAAAATAAGCACAACAAATTTTTCAAGCGCAACAAGATTAAGTATCTGCATGTGGCATATTTCATTAAGCCATATAAAAAATTCATAACTTAATTTTGATTTTACTGAGTAAAAGTTAGTTTATTTGTGTTTATCATAAAATATATTTTTATGTCCAAAAACTATTAAATATGTGCTGTATATCACACAAGTTATACAGAAACAAAAAAGTGAGCTTAGCTTAAACCTGTTTTAAGGGACTTCAGATGATTCAAGAAATGAGAGCCAGGTCTTTTCTCTTGAAAAAATCATTGAGATATAGTGTGTCTACTGTGTTTTTAAGTTTTAACATGAGCACCACATGTTCAATCAATGGCCTATCTGTTTTTCCCACTCAATCCAGGGATATGAATCGAAAAAAGTTTCTGCAAGAGAAATGACAATCGCTTTAATATTTCATTGCCAGCAAGGTTGCCAAGTTCCGTGTCAGTATCAAAAAGAAGGTACGAATTAAAAGGCAGACAATAATATGTTTCATGGTGATGTTAATCTATAGCACTTCCTTGGTGGGTTTCAAATTATTATCTCTGAAAACTTGGACAACTTCTAAAACATTGATGTTTTTTTTTCCAACACAGAAAGACAAACTATAGTCAGTTACCTTTATCAACAGGAGCTGTCACAGACACGTGATAAATGCCCCTGATTGTGCCATGTCGGACAGATAGCATTATTAGACCACAAGAGATGTTTGTTTTTTCATCTAGGCCCCCCTTATGGCAGCCAATAAGTAAGTTCACATTTAATGTCTGAGTGATAAGTGATAATGATAACCAACATTGCTAAAAGACTAAGGACCATAGGAGAGTAGCTATTAATTGGACCTTATGCCCAATTGAACTGGATCAGACAAGTTTTGGCCTACTGACCAACGGACCAATGGATCGATGTTTGCAAAGCAATATACCCCGATTTCTCCGAAGGTGGGCATAGTTAACAAGCAGAGATCTGACACATGCTGTCATTTTATTGTAATATTCACTCTCCAGTTTAACCTGAAAGCCAGTGCCACCAGCAAATGCACCAAGGCGATCACACACCCCTCCACCTCACCCCAATTTTCTTTCATCGAGTGCAAGAGTGTGACACATGCTGTTACCTTATTGTAATATTCTCTCTCCAGTGGTGTGAATTCCTGCTTGTTTCCAATCTGTACAGTGTTTGTGTAGGTCTGAGCAATCAGCCGCATCAGGCGCCCAAGGTTACAATGTAACAAGGCTTGATTGGCTTTGTCTTCTATGCACTCAAACACCCCTATACCTTCTTTTAACGCCTGAGAGGCTTGATCCCATGTTGTCTGCATCCCCGTCAATGATTTCTCCTGTAGATCTGAAATGGCACCTTAGAATCAGATGGCAATGTGAACACCCAACATCATTCTCCATGCTTGACTTCTTAACTTCACTGTACAAAACAGCTCTTGTCAAATAATATGGATTGTACTTCTTAATTAATGGTAACAGAACATCAAATATGACAGCTTTATGGTGTGAACATTGATGCCAAATAAATGAAATAATGTATTTGTGAATGTGGTATTTATACATTTGTATGGTGTGAACATTGATGTCAAATAAATGAAATAATGTATTTGTGAATGTGGTATTTATACATTTGTATCTCCATGTCATTGTGGTTTGGGCCCTTGCCTTGTGCATTTAAACAAGGTTGTTGTTGTTTTTTAATTTTCGGCCACTGGGCTTGTCTGTAGAGTTTTCATTGTATTAATGCCCTATATGAAGCTTACAAAATTATGAAGAAAAAAGAATGTCTCTGGGTGATGGTGGTTTGGGTCCTTGGCTTGTGCCTCTTATCAAGGTTTTCCTCAAGTTAATGCATACTTTGATTAGATTTACCTTTTGCATTTTATCTTTATTAAGGATTGTTGGGATAAGAGGGAGGTTTGTGCACATAGACTGGTTAAAAACCCCAGTAAATTTACATTTTACTGACTGTTCCAAGGCGGTACCTAACAATTCGTGATAAACATACCCAGTTTTTTTATATATATAGTATGTATGCACTGTGCTGTTTGTGGAGTTTTGTGCTATTCTTCCACGTTTCTTGTTTCAAATTGTAATTTTATGATCTATGTCTTTGGCGTTTACCCAGTGTCATTAAACCGGGTTTATGTTTAAACATTTTGCTACTGAGCTTGTTTCTGTAGCTTTTTGCATTAATATTATTTTTGAATTTTAAACAACTGGGATTGTCCCTGTAGTTTTCATTGTATAAATGCTCTAAATAAAGATAACAAAAGACGCAGAAAAAGAGTGGGCAAAACGTCCATGGTTGAATGATGTGCCAATCAACAATAAAGGGAGATATCAAATTAATCTGTAATAATGGGTTAGAAATATAATGGTGTGGATCCGGACTAATCTCCAATAATGATCATATCATTCTGTTGCTCCCAACAATCTGAAAGCAAGGCTTATATTTCTAACTTTGTAAACGAAAACAAGTCCTGTTGAATAAAACGTGACATTTTTATGTTTCATAAGCAGCATTGTATTTGTAGTTTTTTTTGTTTTTTTACTGTTATTTGGAAATTATCCATATTTAGTTCATCTTTCATTTATATTATAATCAGTTTTATATTCAATCTGTTCGCATGGGTAAAAAAAAATCACACTAACATAAGTGCTGCGGCATGACTTGTTTTTACTGCCCATGTCACATTTGCTGACTTCATTAAATCCCATAAGGATTACAGATTGAATTGACTTCGCTAAAAGCACCTGCAATCTAATTCAGACATAAAATCCGATTAAATCTTATTCTCAGTGGCACAATGCATGACTTTTTTTTGGAACAGATAAAGAACTTCAGTAGGACTGTTAAATAACAACGGCATTTGTCAGATTGACCAAAACTGATTAGCAGCAAAACTTCAAAACAAAAGTGAAAGTCTCTAGCATTTAAGAACGCTTTAAATACACTAAATAATGGTTTAAAAGGAGTTCCTGATTTCTTCATAATACACATACGAGTGGTAAGACTAATACAAGTGCCCAAAATAATCAAATATTTTTTTCTTTTCATTTTTAAAGTTTGCTGAATAGAGTCCCCCCCCCCCATTGGCATGTAAAGTGTTCGCCTTGACACCTTACTCTAAAACCATAGCGATGAAATATCAGTACATAACTAGATACTTGCAATACTTTTGTACAGAAATGTAAGCCATCGAGAAATGATAAAAGCTGTTGGCAATGTCATAATTATATCTACAACTATGTCTTGTGGGACACTAAAGATTAAAACAAGGAAGTAATCAATGTCTGTTTTCATGAACTTTCTCACCAACTTACCACCCACAAAATGACAAGATTATCCACAGGCATCATAAACGAGAGACAATCCCCAAGGAAATTCTTGTCATAAAACTCACGACATAGCTGCACCAACTCCAAAATTGCCAACCAAGGAAAGTTTTCAAGCTTAAAAATTAACATAATGACAATAACAATGACAAGAAATTGTTGGTTAAATGAACATTGGCAGGTGGTCTTAGGGAAATTAAAAACCTTGACTGTAGAGGAAAATGCTTTATGGCACCATTTGGGACACCGGTGATGTTTTCATTCTTAAAAGCCAGCATGATTATACAATAAAGCCCACTCCTTTCATACCAAAAATATTGCAATCATGTCTACATATTAAAATACTGCAAGTTTTTTTTATCTTCTTTGAAACTTATAAAGGGTTATTTTGAAACTAATTCATGGGAGTTCACAGCGCCAAGTTAGCAGATTTTAAATGCCAATGGTACACACACCGGTCGGAGACACACAAATCATTTTTGATACATAAATATGACACTGTATGTATGATATAATTGTAATTATCTCTTGTTTTTTGACTGATGACATTTTCCATTATTATACCACGCGTGACTTTGCCATGTTAAATTCTCATATACCCATCATGAGCAATGTTATATTACCACATCCTGACAATAAAGTTTTTGACCCTAGTTGACATGATACTTCACATCTCACACGTGTTTAAAAATATACATTTTTGGTTTCCCAAGTCTGAGTCAGAAAGTGCTTATTAAAATATTAAATCTGTAACGTCGGATGCAACTTCTTGTGTATCAATACTGTCTTTGTTACATTTTAAGACTTCTATCAATTGTTACAAAAATTATTACAAAATAAATCATTTAAACTTAAAAGTTGTGTAAGAGTGAAAGGATTATATGTAATAATGATCGGTATAATAAAATAAAAAATTGCATGTCTTATGAGCTTTGCCTCGGGTAACAGTATTTCCCTCATGTTAACAAAATTTCCTGTCAAATTGGAAGCCAAGTGTATGATTCATGCTCTTGTATGCTTTTGATATTATTAAAATAAAGAAAAAAAAAATTGGTCAATTTACATTAATATATATATATAATATAAACTGCCTAGTTTTTATCTTCTTTATCTACAATCTAAACGCTTTTAAATGATACCAAAACAATATGGAGACAGTCTGCAGGCATCAAAATTTCACATTATTGTACAATAAATACCTAACGGCAACTATAAATAATTGCTAGAAATTCATCCCCGCCCACCTACACTTTGTTCTGCAGGCCCTTGAATTTGATTGACATGAAATAAATTTTGAACAAAATTGCAACAATAAAAACTAGTCAAAAAGTTATAGATTATAAAACAAACCTGAGGATTCGAGGGCATTCTGTGCTTGTTGCATGAGACAGACTCCCAGCTCATTGTACGCATTTCCTTCACGTTTCACAAGCGGCTCAAACACATGCTTGTTCTTCTTGTTACAGAGCTGAACAGCCATCTTGTAACATTGAACACAGCCTTTCAGGATGTCTGGCTTGCTGGATGGTAGGTCAAACCAAGATTCAAACTCTGAAATAGAAAACAGTGCCATACTTTGAACAACAGCTGTCACATTCGCGGGACAAATGCCCCCAATTGGGCCTTACTGAATGGATAGCCATTATTATAACACTTTAGAGGTTTGTAAAACATGTATGCCTTCCTCATTGCAGCCAATCATTCATTTCATATTTAATTGAAAGATAAACAGAAAGCTTCTTGTGTCACTGAAACCTTGACCTGTTCAATGTAAAATCAATAGGTCATGACCAACTTTGCTACAAAGTTTGGAGACTTTAGGCCAAAGAATATTCTATAACTCAATCGGACAATCTTTTTGTGTTCAAGGTCCCAACTACCATGACTGTTCACTTATTCACTTTATAATGACCAATCACCCTACCAAGTTCGAAGACCACAGGCCCAAGCATAAAATGTATATTTTCATATAATTTTCACAATGAACACACACCAGTTAATGTCAATAGTATCAACAAAAGAGAGTAACAGATCATTCTACAACAGCTGTGACATTATGTTTATTTTGCAAAATATCCTCAGACTCTGTTGTTTTTATTCATTCAAACAAGCATGCTTGATATTAATAACAGACTTGGACAGTAACAACATTTTGAGAGTGGAAAAACTAGTTTTACGGGACAAGGACAAGGAAGGCAAAGAATATAAAAGTTTAAAAGAAAACTCACCAAATGTCTCGAACTCTTTCTCAGTCATTTCAAGTATGGCACATTCTTCAGGTGGACTGGTTTTCCAGATTACAGGCCAGTCTACAGGAAGCAGGCCAGTTTTGAGGAGACCCAGTCTTGCATCTCCAAGGAGACCATAGAGTGAGGACAACAGGGCATCATTCTCTTCAGCCTTGTGGGGTAGAATCACCTTCAGGGCACCTGTCAATTGGAATCATATATCAGGTATGGATCAATGTAGTGCTTGCATACCAAAAATGCATTTCTTGCAATGGGAAACATATTTCTTGCAACCAAACATGCGTTTCTTACAACCGGACACGTATTTCTTGCAACCAAACACATATTTCTTGCATATTGGACATCTGTTTCTTGCAACCGGACACATATTTCTTACAGAGTGAACATGAGTTTCTTGCAACCTGACACATAATTATTTCTTACATAGTGAACATGAGTTTCTTGCAACCAGACACGTATTTCTAACATAGTGAACATGAGTTTCTTGCAACCTGACACATATTTCTTACATAGTGAACATGAGTTTCTTGAAATAACACCTATTTCTTGCAAAGTGGACATGTGTTTCTTGCATATCAGACACATATTTCTTACAAAGTGGACATGTGTTTTTTGCATATCAGACACATATTTCTTGCAAAGTGGACATGTGTTTCTTGCAACCAAACACATATTCCTTGCATAGTGGCCATGTGTTTCTTGCATACCAGACACATATTCCTTGCATAGTGGACATGTGTTTCTTGCATACCAGACATATTCCTTGCATAGTGGACATGTGTTTCTTGCATACCAGACATATTCCTTGCATAGTGGACATGTGTTACTTGCATACCAGACACATATTCCTTGCATAGTGGCCATGTCTTTACTGCATACCGGACACATATTTCTTGCATAGTGGCCATGTCTTTACAGCATACCAGACACATATTCCTTGCATAGTGGCCATGTCTTTACTGCATACCGGACACAAATTTCTTGCATAGTGGCCATGTCTTTACTGCATACCAGACACATATTCCTTGCATAGTGGCCATGTCTTTACTGCATACCGGACACAAATTTCTTGCATAGTGGCCATCTGATCTTGATGATTCATGTGTATCTGACACATGGCTTACGTAAATTTGTTCTATGATTTTGTGCAATATAAATCCTGACATTTCAAAATTAAAGGATCAAATCAATAATTATGTAAAAATAAAATATTACCAAATTATTCAAACTAAAATAAATGCAATATTTCTATGAACTATTAGCCATCAACTTTAAATTACTGCGCGTTATGCACCAGTTTATTGTAACCACGTCTGGTGTATACTGGGGATATATAGCCAGGGAGATGGGCCGTGTTTTCACCTTCCAGGTGGCTCCGCAGTGCCGGGTGAATGCGGTGGTTTTGTTTTGGCACTAAAAAAAAGCAGGAAATGGGCCTTACCTAGGGTCCCTGGGGTGCTGGGGCATTTGGCGGGGATTTTATCAGCAGTTTGTCCCCCCAAGATGGGGAATTTACCCGGGCGTTGCTGGACCAAAAGTCCCCACTATTCCCTGGACCTGGGGGCTGTGGTTACAATTGACTGGTGCATTATGACAACAGTTTTAAAATTAAAACATAGGAAATATATATAAAATTATATAACAATGCATAGGCATTTTTATTAGTGTAATTCATAAAAGCTGCATAATTTTATCTAACATCAAATTTGGTAGAATTAGAAATTCATAATATATGCAAGAAAAAGTATGAATCAAGTGTTTCCAGAATGGATATGAAAATCCAACCCACTGACAAGCTCAGCAGCAAAGCTGGTAACTCTGCAAGCCTCAATTTCGGCTTCTACATGTTCCCTAGGATTGGATTTTCCATCCACACTAGAAACACTTCTTTTTTAAATATTGACCATAATATCTGAAGCAAAAACACACCATTAATGTCCCTTTTATTAACTTATTTCCCTAAACCAGTTAAGAAATCGGAAAGTCATTGTTATGTTAATAAAAAATCTGGACTCCCTAGGAAACATTATACATAACTGCTTAATTTTAATTAAAGGTATCACAACAATCAGGCTGATATTGTTTGTGAGATGATTATTAGTCAGATAATTAAACTAATTTGACTGAATTCCATGAACACCAAGGTTAAATTCACAACTCCTCGGGGGGAAAAATCTCGGGTTTCTTGGAAAAGAACATTTAATTAAGCTAGGTGTAAGGACAATGTGAGAGATGATCTCTCTGGCAATGCCACACAGGTAGGTACTTAAAAAATAATTGGGTCTCTTCAACAAAACAACAGTGAATAATACAATGCCCTACTAATGCACCAGTCAATTGTAACCACGCCCCCCCCCCCACACCAGATCCGGGAAAAAGCAGGGACTTTGACTTTCGGTCCAACGAACTGCTGGTAAAATCCCCGCCAAATGCCCCCGCACCCCAGGAACCCTAGGTAAGGCCCATTCCCCGCTATTTTGGGTGCAAAGACAAAGCCACCTCATTCACCCGGCACTGCGGGGCCACCTGAAAGGTAAAAACAATGCCCATTTCCCCTGCTATCCCCAGTATACCACCGGACCTGGGGGGCCGTGGTAACAATTGACTGGTACATAAAGTCCTAGTTTGGTCTAAAGTTTGGATATTTTAAATATTTTAAATAAATTTTCAATAACTTTTAGGTAGTATTAAGGTAAACAAGAAAAAGAAATATAGAATCACAATGATAAATGACCTTTGAATGCACATACAAATTTGTAATAGTTAATTATTAATAAATTTTGAAGTTAAAAAATATTGTTAAAATGATATTTTTGTTATGTTTATTTCTTTGACGCACAACCTAAGTCTTATGGTAAGACAATTTGTCTTATTTAAAAAAATTCTAGATACCATTTTATTTAAGTTTTAACATTCAGAGTTTGGGATTACTTCATGAAAGAATCGAGCTGACATGATGTCTATTGACGAAATTTGAAAGTAAGGTTCATGTCAATTGGTTAACCTGCATGAAAGAAGCTTGCAATTGCTACCATTATTACAGCCACGTGAGGTTGACACCTCAATCTGAGAAACATGTGCCGCAAAAGCTTGGCATGTAACAATATTCTAGATCTTGACCCGATGTTACACACAGTGTTGTAAGCAGCTTTAGCATTGATTTTACAAGGATAGAAATTAAGTAAAACAATTTATTTCTCCAAGCAATAAAGTAAAAACATGGTAATCTGCTGATCATGCTTTTTCATTATTGTTTTTTGTATTAAGGATTTTATCTTCCTTAAAAAAATACTTTTCGTAGATGAAATTTAGAAAAAGTACTTTTTGTAGATGAAATATAAACAAAATTATCGTTAGCATTACTCTTTAAACTCTTTTGTTTATTCTCACTGTTCTGTAATTAAGTCATTAGTAACCTGGCTGTACAAAAATAAATTCAATGTTGCTTAATTGGTAATTATTTATTTTACTGGATTTTCAAATTTTGTTAATAAGAAAGTAGGTAAACAACAAGGGTTTAAAACCTAAATTGAAACATAAATAACCGACAACATTGCTTAGATGAATTATAATTATTGAAGCAAACATTTTTCACGGTTTAAGGCTTGGCTTATTGTCAAAATAAGTCATTGTTTGTACAATGTTTCTTTCAAAATCCATTAGGTAAAGAATTATGAAAATCAACAAAAATACTTTCTTTCAAATGAAGTCTCTTTGATGTTACACAAACCCTTTCATTCAATCAAATAAATACAGCCAATCCACTGGTATTAGATGAGATAATTATTCATGACATTTTAAAGGCACCCATCCCAGTGTATATTTATAGGGAATCGTATTAATTCTTAATTACTTAATAAAAGTGGGGCGCAAATTAACTTCATAGATGAATGAAGAATACCTAACTATTATATCAATATAGAAAAAAACCATAAATATATATCACTTATTAATGAAAGTCTAAAAGGGAATAGTAAATCAGCGACTTATCTCAAGGATTCTGAATTAAATATCAACTCTCCATGGACACTGACCTATAAAAAGACATAATTTCTGACACTCCTTAATCTCTCAGTTTCATAATACATTGATAATTGTTAGACCCAATATGTCTCGGAAAACTTGGTGTCTATGTCGAACAAAAAAAAAAATCCAAATATTTCATCATTGAGTAGTTAATTGAAAATAATGAATTCTAGATGTTCTCTTTAGGAATCTGACCGACAAATAGACCATTTCTCTTATTTCCGAACTGACATCAATGTTTTAAATTTTTTAAGCCTATATATATACATAATATAAAAGTAAAAAAGTGTTTGTTTAATTATAGCGTCACTCCTCTTAGTTTAGGGCCAGCCCGATGGGCTTATGTTAGACACCTACATGCGTGAACATCTTTACCCTAATTCCTATCCTATATGCCAGACGTCTGGCAGGAAGGAAATCGGTAAGCCTCGATTTAACTAGCTGCTTGGTCGGCAACCGGTCATGTCAGAACAAGCTCCATGTGAGACTCAAATCTACCCTCCTGTCCGTAGGCTGATGCCTTAACCACTAGGCCACGAAGACGGTAAATATATATATATAGTGAACCCATATAATTTTGGTATCATTTGAAAGGTACCGTATTTGCGTGATAATTACACATTGAAATTTATTTTTAGTTCTAATGAAAGGTTTTAGTGTTTTTTCACTGACAAATGACATCAGAATTAGGACAAAAGCTCGACTTCTTCTTTGGGAAATAGATGACTTTAAATAATTGCCATGTGTCTGAAGCCATATTTAATTATTAGCTAAAGAGTTATGGGAGGGTGCTGCACCCTGTCCTCTTTTGGTAGAACCCTTCTGCCAAACCAGCATGGGCGTCCTCCTTCTTTCATGGAAATAAATGTTAGCGTTAATCAAATATTTCATTAATTTTGTTTTGATTGAAACTTAAAATATGATTCTAAATTCATACAAATGTTACATATTTGGCGGTTGAAACCAAGTACTACCTTAATTA
Source organism: Mya arenaria (assembly GCF_026914265.1). Taxonomy (NCBI): domain Eukaryota; kingdom Metazoa; phylum Mollusca; class Bivalvia; order Myida; family Myidae; genus Mya; species Mya arenaria. The sequence goes on from NC_069133.1 coordinate 14,558,762, forward strand.
GCACAATTCCTAACATTTTCCGTCAAATTCATAATGTTTTCACAGCCTGGTACAATGTGCCTTTTCTCTATTATCACCCTGTCCCTCTTTTGCAGCACCATGTACTTTTTCAAACCTGCCTTAAACCTTAAAAATAATCTGTATTCTTTATAAGGTTTCCATTGTACAAATAAGCTTATAATTTTATTAAGTTAAAACATATCTATTTGACAACAATTGTAAAATAAGTGAATACATTTTATTTAAATCACTCTTATTAAGTTATTAGCATAATGTTACACATCATTGTAGTCTTCTTTTGTGGGGGAAACTGGAGTATCTGAACCCACTTGTCCAGCTTGGTGACCACAAACCAAATTCACATGCACCCCAGGCTGGAAATCAAACCCAGGTCACTTAGGTGAGAAGTGAGTGCTTATCCAGACAATTTTATTGAGCCATTGGTGACCGTTTTTAACACTGATGCCAGGCGATCCCATATAATTTTGGTATTATTTATACCAGTATTGCTTGATGACTATTTATATGTAAACCTTAGTACTTTTTTGATGCAGAAGGTTGTAGTGCTAAGAATTAAGTGGACTTTTTAGAATAAAAAATCTTCTTAAATCCAAGAGTCAAATAGAACAGTCTGTATTAAAACTTATAATGCCTTTAACCCTTTGCATGCTGGGTAAATTGTCGTCCGCTCAAAATTTTCGTCTGGTTTATTCTAAATTTCTTTCAATTTACTTAAAACTTTGGGGATATATTGACTGAGTGGCAAACAGCTTGGAACCTGACCAGACGCCGAGTTACTCGGCGTCTGGTCTGGTTCCAAGCTGTTTGCAAAGCCTTTTAAATCGCCATCAGCAGCTTAAGGGTTAATTATAAAATAACTGGTAGAAAGCAAATAGAAAAGACATTTTATAACCTGGAAATAGGAAGAATTATAAGTCACAGTTATAACATAATAAATGATGCAGTATTTGAATTTATGTCCTCATTTCAACATCAGAAATACTTGTTTTGATGTGATGTCAGCGGAGTGGAAAGAGTCATACTGCACTGGATTGGGTTACAGATTACCATAATTTGCAATAGGTAATACTTACAGATTTATGATGTGTATATGGAAAATGTGTTTAGTTCTTTGTTGTGACATTACCTATTTGGAATCTTTCAAGAAAAGGCAACTATAAATATTTGTTAGATTTTCATCCCCATCCGCCCCCTCTTTTTTCCGCTGCCTCTTAAATTTTATTGACTCAAATAAAAATGTTGGACCAGAGCCTTTAATAGCGAATCAGTCTGATACTGTCTGGGAACAGCCGTTATTCAAAACTACCGTTTCAATGTATAACATTCACATGTAATGAAGGAGAGTTTTTAAAATCATGTACGTGGTTTGTCTAGAAACACATGTATATGGTATCTAATGCTACCTTCACTTACACGGATTTTCTTATAAATCCTTACTTAAAACACAAATTCAAAAAAGTACACGGATCCTTGTGATTTGGTTACTTAAATGAGCAATTTAAGAGTGGTAACAAGTACTAATGAATAATTTACAGTTTATTGCGATGTATTGACGGCAAGAATACACGATAAGTAACCACCGATAAATACAAGCAAGTTATGAGCTTTTTATTGAGCGTTACGAGTGTATTACGGAATGCTATGATTCATCGTTTAAATTAAGATCTTTTAATATGTTGTTATGAAAAATTGCGAGTAAGTAACAAGTTTTTACGTTTCAATATTTTTTTGCAAAAAGTATCCAATTCTCTATGTATCATCATTCGACAACTGACATCCAGCGAGACAACGAAAAACAATAACAGACATTATGATTAACAGTAGAAATAAAAGGTGATTGATTTAAATAAAGTTAATGTAAACACAGTTTCTTATCAGGTTTTGCAGAGTAACCCCTCTTTTGAACACCGTGATCATAATTCTTCAGTCGACTGTTCAGCCTCCAAGGGCCTAAAAATCAAAACTCCGAGGAATGCGGACAGTTGATTATTTTAATGTATTGGCCACGAAAGCAAAAATCAAGAGGAAAACAAAAAAAGAGTCTAACTTGTTGAGTGTACTGTACATTAATATTTAGCTTAATTATCTACTCTATGCAAGCTAAGCATTACTGGTAACATAAGACAGCCATACTTACCAAAACAAGAAAAGGCCAATTTCAGGAACTTGAGCAAGTCCAATAGATTGTTACTGCCCAATGCTTGTTTTGCTAGTGCAGAAAAAGTGAAAGCCGCTTTTCTGAATAGAAGTCCTTTTGACAAAACATGCCAACTTTGATCTTGCTTTCGATCCCTGACCTCACTGTCTGGTGTCACAGAGGTCATCTGAAGGTCAAGGTCAACTTTGACCTCATATTTAGTGTCAGGGTCGGCGGTGTGTGTTTTGGTGTTTTTATTGGCATTCTTCTCGTTTTTCCGGATTGGTTCGTAATGGAGAGGTATGGCTTCATCGCTGTTGCACTTGGCTTGTTCTTCTACCAAGGAAGAACGTTTGTGGGTTCCAAGATCAAGATCCCGTCGCAAGTAAGACAGGCCCTGAAATGTACACCATATTGGTGATTGTAACATTATAAAAAAGTGCTGTTAAAATTGCCAACACTCAACTGTTGTATCTTTCTACATTTGAATAAGGGGCATAACTCAATAATTATTAAAGCAAGAGTTATGGGCCTTGCTGCACACATCATCTCTTGCAACATGTGTACCAAGTTTGAGTTGAATGTTTTGAATAGTTTTGTTATGGTCAAGGTTAAAGTGTTATAACACCACAATATTTAATCTTGAAAAACTAAACAAAAAACTGAAGTAATAGTTAGATGACATGAGTTAAAATCTTAATGATTAAGAATAGGTGGAGTGAGGGTAGCTAATGAGCCCTTCTTAATCATTAAGATTTTAATTCATGTCATCTAACTGACTTAGAAATTAATCTCAAAGGCAGATATATTGTCAAAGCAAAATCTGATGCAGGGATTGTGTATTTGATGAGTGGCAGTGTACACCAGCTGAAGTTGAAATTCTGAATGATTAAGAATAGTTCCCAATGATTGTAATTTCATTGGTTGTAAATGTAGGTTGTATTCTTAGTACTTATAAACATTTTACAAGGCATAAAGATAGGGTAATATTTGAATGAGTCAATGTTAGTCTCAATATATTTACTAACTTTGGAGAAATCTTAGACACAGGAATAGTCAAACTGGATGCTGAGAACATTTTCACTCACGGTTTTAGGGGATTATAAAGTATGTTTTTCACATGGAATGTATTTAATGACTTTGAATGTGGGATGTATCAGAGAATATTGGGTTTTCCAGCGGGGTTTTCTTGTATATATTAAATTAGTATATTCAGCCATATCTTAATGAGGTTACATTGTTCCAAGCTTAAACATTTTTCTGTTGTAAAAAAATTGGCAGGTATTCAAAGTCAAGATTTTTGGTTGTCACAGCTTCAGAAAAACTATGTGATGAATGCCTGACTCACAAATTAACAAGGTAAAAGCTTATATATGGTAAAAAAAGGACTGAAAATTGTTTTTTTCTGGTAGTGTTGTTACTAAGATATCACGCTGCCTCAAGCTGATTGTTTTGACCGATATAAAGGGCAATAAGTCTGGACTTTTTGGTTGGTCACAGCTTCATCAACACCATGTTTTACAAATAAACAAGGTAAGCACTGGAAAAAGGATAACAAACTGACGGATATGACAAAATGATTGCTGTGCACTTTTTAAAGTAAAATAGGTTAGACTTAAATATGGAGCTATGAAAGCAAAGAAGTTGCATTACAAAAAAGAGCAGAAAGAACGCTTTTGTGCACCGGAAAAAGAAACAAATTTACCTGTATGACAAATTGAATGCTGTGCACTTTAAGTAAAATAGGTTAGACTTAAATATAGAGCTATGAAAGCGAAGAAGTTTGAAGTTTCCTCACAAATAAGAGCAGATAGAATGCTTTTGAGCCTCAGGATGAACAATAGGGATTGAAAATCAGACAAAATCCATAACTGTTTACCCCAAATAATTAGAGGGGTCATTTCTTTCAAGCATTGATTTGAAAATAAAGGACTTAAAACATATTGATTAGGGAATAGTGCATTTAGTATCGTAAACTTAGTTGCTAAGGATGAGAGAGGTCTAGTAATATAGATGTCCACCTCAAACCCAAGAGGTTGTAAGTTTGATTCCCACCATATGGTACTTTTTCATGGCCTCTCAAAGAGGACACCGTCCTGGTTTCTGCCCAGGAAATAGACCCGAGGTTGATTCATATCATCTTACAGATGCCTTTACAATCACACAAACATAAATTAGTATAAACCCATTTAGTTGCTACTGGCAGATGAAAAATGTTTTTTGATAAATGGCAAGAAGAATCTTGGGTTATTGTAATTTTTACTCTTGATAAGGGTCATGAGTGTCTTTTATTTTCGTTATGGGTTAAAAATTTGGTAAGTTGATTTTCCAATGCAAGATACTTGCTATTAATATGAAGAGTATATCTTACATCTGTTTACTGTAAGCTATAATAAGTTTTTGGAAACAAGAATCAATAGCACTCATATTGGAGAATCTTGGGTTTGTCACAAATCTCTTTTTACATTTATACTATGGTATTATTATTTAATACAATTTGCTTGTACTAGTTTAAACATTGATTTAAAATCAATCATTAGGTAGTATTGTATCGACACGATATGGTAACACTTGACCAATTTTCACTGCTCTGACTATTTTTACGTCATCATAATTTGTACATGTTTTGGGTGTGTAATTCTCTAGTTAGTTGGGAACAGGTTTTTGACCAAGACAGACGTGTAACATTCTCTGGGTGGACGGACGGAACTGCCACGTCTGCAGTTATGCAGCCGAAAAGCTGTTGGGGAATGAATGTGCATTAATACTAAGTATTATTAACACCTGATACCAGGGTTATACGTAAACAGCAGAACATCGTTTGCTATGGTTGCCACGTTACGGTTACATTGACGTTTTGGGGCTCATGACGTCAGAGGACGTTTTCAACGTAGTTGAGCTTCCGGACGCTAACAGGGCGGGATGTCAGTGGACCTCGTGTTTGTACCGGTAACACAGGCTGGTGCTGAGGACGGATACGCCTAGGTGGGCGTTGATATATCCTATCGTGGACGTCGAGAGTCGGGACGTGTATTGGATTGGCCTCCGAGTGACGTCAGTGTTGACGTCTAAGTGACGCCTGTATTTCCTGCGGTCGGCGTCTGTGTGACGTCGATGCGTCTATGTGGTGTCTGTGTGACGCCGTTGTCGACATCCGGGTGACGTCTGTGTGACGTTTACGTAAGCGGGAGATTGAGATAGTGGAGTGGTAGACTGGTAACAGCGTAACAGTGTGGCAGTAGTGACATTCAACCATAGTACATAAGAAGATCTCTATTTATTGTAATTTATGTAAATAATATATTTGTTAAAACTTGTATTGTCATTTGTCAATTTCTTCATAACAATTGGGACTGCCCCTCTCCATGCCATTCCTGACCTTTGACAGGGTTAATGAGATTTACTTTTTTGTTATGGGTTAAAAATTTGGTAAGTTGATTTTTCAATGCAAGACATACTTGCTATAAGTATTTAAGAATATATGTTACATCTTATTACTATTAGCTTATATCGATTTTTAAAACATGAATAGGGTATCACTCACTATGGAGACAAACGACCAATTTTCGACAATTTAATTGCTAAGGCCAATATAAATAAATTGCTAGATTTCCATCCACATTCTTTTAAATAGGGGCGGGGGGTGACATATTGTTTTTCTTAGATGACTGTTTCACCGCTGATTTCTGAATTCACAGATTCTAGTTGAACATTTTTATTTCAGTCAATAAAATTTAACAGGCGGAAAAAAGAGGGGGCGGGTGGTGGTGAAAAACTAGCAACTAATTTATAGTTGCCTTATGGACATACCATTTGAATGAACTTGGTGGCCTCTGTACATCTTTCCTCTGCTGTCTCGTTGAAGGGTTTGAGGCGAGTCAATTCCTTTGCCCTTGACACACTGCCTCTCTTGGATAAAACTTTCACATCCACACTGTGAGTTCCTGAATCCCCAGAATTGTCCACGTCCTACAACATTTAAAGAGGCAATAATTTACAGAATTAAATTCTCAACAATTCTCAAGTCAAATAATTTAAAGTGACACTCATATTTAAAATCAATACATAAACATGTATAACAAACATAATTTTTGCGTGATAACCTTTAGCTACTTACTTAACCCATTTCATTCTGAGACCCAGTTAGATATGATACCTTGAATATCTGGGTATTTTCCAATAACTGATAAGCCATGAAATGGGTTAATAATGCATTTATGGAAAATATTATTACTGATAACAAGATTGTAACTGTGTATTGAAATAATAGATGAAAATGCACAAATAATTAATGACTGGTGGGTCCTAAAAGATCTACAGTGATCAACTCTCATCTCATCTCATCAGGTAGAAATACTGTGTTTTCTGCACGTTTGTTTCAAATTAAAAATGGTAACCTTTATAAGAATCATTGTTTTTGATATTTATTCATCCTTTACATTATATAAAAAACAAGAGCCGTCGTAAGACAGCACGCTCCACTACGCCGCTTTGACTTAGAATACAATTACGATGTAATAATACCAAGTTTGGTCTCTTTATGTCAAACCTAACTAAAATTATTCGATACATAAGGTGAGTTTGATGCTGCCCTCCCACAAGCCCGCCCAAACAATGACGCAAGTCATTCAAATAACTTGATTTCCCATTATGAAAATGTGGTTAAGAATATAAAAATATGTCTTTCAAAGGAAATTAAAAAAAAAAAAAAAAAGGGCCATAATTTGTATTTAGGCTTAAAACGGAGTTATGTTTCTGGTCGTAAATAATTTTGAATTTTATTCAGTGCATTTAATGAATGCTATAGAAGTTTTTTTTATTAAAATCCCAACTTGCCCTTTCTTTTTACTTGCCTAAAACTTTAACCTAAGTCAATCAGGGGCCATAACTTGTATTAAGGATATGGAGTTATGTAACCTCATTTGGTGATGGTCCTGAATAATTGTGTTAAGTATTAAGACAATTGAATGAAGGGTATAGAAGTTATTAAACAATATCCCAACCTGCCCTAAAACTTTAACCTAATTCCATAGTCAATCAGAGGCCATAATTTGTATAAAAGATAATATGGAGTTATCTAACCTCATTATGTAATGGCTCTGAACATCTGTGTGAAGTATTAAGTCAATTGAATGAATGGTATTGGAGTTTTAAGTGAAAATCCCAACTTGCCTTAAAACTTTAACCTGCCCTAAAACTTTAACCTAAGTCAATCAGGGGCCATAACTTGTAGTTATGATAGTATGGAGTTATGTAACCTCATTGTGTGATGGTCCTGAACAACTGTGTGAAGTATTAAGTCAATTGAACAAAGGATATAGAAGTTATTAATAAATATCCCAACTTGCCCTAAAACTTTAACCTAAGTTCCATAGACAATCAGGGGCCATAATCTGTGTAAAGAATAAAAAGGAGTTATGTGATAGCCCTGAACAACTGCGTGAAGTATTAAGTCAATTGAATGTAAGGTATTGGACTTATAAGAAAAAATCCCAACTTGCCCTAAAACTTTAACCGGACGCCGACGCTAACGCGAGTAGTATAGCCCACCTATTCTTCGAATAGTCGAGCTAAAAATTTCGAAAAAACTCAATTTTCTTTTTTTCTGAGGCAAAGTAGGCATGGCTTCTAAGTTAGGAGAATCACAAAAAATACCCAGTTCAAGAAATAGACCATGCATGTCCACATGGATACTAACTAATAAAAAATTATAGATTGTTTAAGTTCAATATGTCTTCTATAATTCATAAATATTAAGTTTGCCGAATTTGCATGGTTTAAAAATCATGAAGTCATGGCAAACGTGGTTAATTAAATCACGACGTCATGGCAAACATGGTTAAATCATGACGTCATGGCAAACGTGGTTAATTAAATCATGAAGTCATGGCAAACGTGGTTAATTAAATCACGACGTCATGGCAAACATGGTTAATTAAATCATGACGTCATGGCAAACATGGTTAATTAAATCATGACGTCATGGCAAACATGGTTAATTAAATCATGACGTCATGGCAAACATGGTTAATTAAATCATGACGTCATGGCAAACATGGTTAATTAAATCATGACGTCATGGCAAACATGGTTAATTAAATCATGACGTCATGGCAAACATGGTTAATTAAATCATGACGTCATGGCAAACATGGTTAATTAAATCATGACGTCATGGCAAACATGGTTAATTAAATCATGACGTCATGGCAAACATGGTTAATTAATATTTCACTGGGTTTTTAATTCGCACACTAAGAAATTCACCAAAGTAAAGGTGATAAAAACTCGGACATAATTGAGCCATCTACATTATTTATCTTACCTGCTGCGACTCCTCATCACTGTTTTCCTCAGAGGAGCTGCCTGGCAACGACCAATCATCATCCAGAGAACTGTCAGGAACATACAGGTCTGACAGAAGGTACGAGGCTGATGTGCACACCTGAAATGATTGGATGTTATCATTACATTGACCTTGAACACATGTTATGATTGGGGATATTATTCCAGTGACTTAGAACAAGCCTGAAATGCATTCATGTTATCATAACAGGGACCATGAAGAGCCCTGAAATGACTGGATGTTATCTTTCAAGTGACTTTGAACAGCCCTAATAGTTAGAGTTTATTATTCCAGTGGCCTTGAACAGCCCTGAAATGACTGGATGTTATCTTTCAAGTGACTTTGAACAGCCCTAATAGTTAGAGTTTATTATTCCAGTGGCCTGAAACAGCCTTGAAATTACAGGAAGTTATCATTTTAGTGACCTTGAACAGCTTTAATATAGTCGAACCCTGTTCACTGGAACTCCCAGGGACCGGCGATAATACCTCGAGCCTTGGAAAATTCGCGCCAAGCGGAAACGTTTACCTTCAGTATTAAGAAATCGGTCCTTTACATCTAGTTTGAGCCAACGAGGAATTCGAACCATGTGAATATGAGCCAACCTGTTTTGACTGTAGTAAGAGTTTATTATTCCAGTGGCCTTGAACAGCCCTGAAATGACTGGATGTTATCATTCTAGTGACTTTGAACAGCCTTAATAGTTAAGAGTTTATGGCCTTATTGGAGGTTATCAGTACAGTGGCCTTGATCAGCCCTAATTATTTGAGGTTATCACTACAGTGGCCTTGATCAGCCCTAATTATTTGAGGTTATCACTATGGAAGCCTTGAACAGCCCTACTGATTGAAGTTTATTACTACAGATGCCTTGAACAGCCCTTTTGATTGGACGTTATCACTACGGTGGTCTTGAAAAGCCCTAACGATTTGAGGTTATCACTACAGTGGCCTTGATCAGCCCTAATGATTTGAGGTTATAACTATGGAAGCCTTAAACAGCTCTACTGATTGAAGTTTATTACTACAGATGCCTTGAACAGCCCTTTTGATTGGAGGTTATCTTTTCAGTGGTATTAAACAGCCCTAATGATTTGAGGTTATTACTACAGTGGCCTTGAACAACCCTTATGATAGGAAGCTATCACTACAGTTGCCTTGAACAGTCCCAATGATTGGAGGTTATCACTATAGTAGTCTTGAACAGCCCAGTGACATTGAATAGCCCTCAGACGACTGGATGTTATAATGTCAGTGACAAGGAATAGCCCTCAGACGACTGGATGTTATCATTTCAGTGACAAGGAATAGCCCTCAGACGACTGGATGTTATCATACCAGAGAAAAGGAATAGTCCTCAGACAACTGGATGTTATCATTCCAGAGACAAGGAATAACCCTCAGACAACTGGTTGTTATCATTTCAAGTGACAAGAAAAAGCCCTCAGACAACTGGATGTTATCATCCAAGTGACGAGGAATAGCCCTCAGACGATTGGATGTTATCATCCCATTGACGAGGAATAGCCTTCAGACGACTGGATGTTATCATCCCAGAGACAAGGAATAGCCCTCAGACGACTGGATGATATCATCCCAGTGACAAGGAATAGCCCTTCGACGATTGGATGTTATCATCCTAGAGGCAAGGAATAGCCCTCAGACGACTGGAAGTTATCATTTCAGAGACAAGGAATAGCCCTCAGACAACTGGATGCTAAGGAATAGCCTTTAGACGACTGCCCTTCGACAACTAAATGTTATCATCCCAGACATTGAATAGCCCTTAGGCAACTGGCCCCAATTTCTCGAAACTTCTTTTGCTTAACAGGCTTAAGTCGCTTATTTCAATAAGCCAAAATACATACTGAAAATGGATTTTGATAAATGAAAAATGGTTTATTCTGGTAATCATACAGATTTTTCCTACATAGTTTCTAAAAATTCCTGAAGAAGTAAATATAACACATTTTATAGAACAACAAAAATAGTAAGATTACCTTAATCCTGTTATAAGGGACTTAAGAAGTTTCGAGAAATTGGGGCCTGGAGGTTATCATCCCAGTGACATTAAAAAGCCCTCAATGGACTCGATGATATCATTCCAGTGCACCTGAACAGCTCTGAAATTTTCTACATTTCACCATATAGTGCTGTTTACTGAAGCATAGAAATTTTAGTTCAATGTTGATGTCAAATAGTTCCTGTAAACATTGCTTAATCAAGATAACGTATTTAGTATTGTTAGCTCTATGAGGGGACTGGTTGTCAGAAGGCCTGTAAACAGAGACTTTTATAAAACCAGCCAAAACCATGCATAATACCTGGGGATGTTGTGTTCCGTCGAGTAGAATGAGGCAGTTTTCTAGCAGGGTTCTCATGAGTGAGGCCTTCCGTGGGGTCTGGTTTGTCCACATATTTCTGGCTACTCGGTACAGCAGCATACCTAGCGGCACAGTGAATGGGTTCTGCTCAGAAGGGCCTCGCTCGTCACCACACAGGGCAGTCAGGTCATAAAGCTTAACTACATCATCATTGGTACCTGAAGATTGGAATCATGATTAAATTGGATTCATGATTTAAAGGTACTCTCTCATGTTTTTGGACCAAAAATATTTGTTCACAGTAATGCATCTGAAAACAATAAAAATATAATTATTTTACTCTTTGATTCTGAAAGTGCAGAAAAAAATATAAAAAAATAAACTTAAAAAAACAAAACAAGCTGATACAAGTGGGGAGCGAACCCAAGCTGATACAAGTGGGGAGCGAACCCAAGCTGATACAAGTGGGGAGCGAACCCAAGCTGATACAAGTGGGGAGCGAACCCAAGCTGATACAAGTGGGGAGCGAACCCAAGCTGATACAAGTGGGGAGCGAACCCAAGCTGATACAAGTGGGGAGCGAACCCAAGCTGATACAAGTGGGGAGCGAACCCAAGCTGATACAAGTGGGGAGCGAACCCAAGCTGATACAAGTGGGGAGCGAACCCAAGCTGATACAAGTGGGGAGCGAACCCAAGCTGATACAGTAAATTGATCTTAGAAAACTCACAACACAGCCTTTCGCCCACAAGGACTCTAACAAAAACTGTGGGATAATCAAGCCTTTTGTTGCATTTAACTAAGGCTTTTCATAATGGTGGACTTCAAAGACAATATTTGAGCACATATATCTACATTTGTTGAAGGGTTCCAGCTGGCAGTATTTTAGTTTTAACAACTCTAATGATTTGCCACATTTAATTTTGATTTATATCATAAAGAAGAGTGTGTTTTACAAAACATTAATGAGTATTCTGCTTATTCTCCTTTAATGCTGCTTGGATGATTCTTTCAGACTCACATATTTTAAAGCCATGAGTCCAGAGCAAAAAACTCACAGGCAGGAATTATGCTCGCATTAATTTAAATAATACATCCTATAGTCCATTCCAATAACTCGTTCAAATCTACCGCTGAAGACCCTTGATCCAGAAGATTTGGTCCCCAGAAGCAGAAAAGTTATATTTCACATGCCATGCTTCAATTTCGGCTTGTTGGGTGTAGCTAATTTTCATTGCATATTTCTTTCTTTAAATACATATAATTATACAAGAAACATTGGCTCCACCAAAACAAGCCATTTTAGATTGAAGCATAGTGTTTAAATTACAACTTTTCTGCTTCTGGGGACTAACTCTCCTGTATAAAGTTTTTTCAGGGGCAGATTAAAGAGTTACCAGAAAGGACAATTGATGCAAGTAGTTAGTATAAAAAATTTGTAGGAAAATCAATGAGTTTAGTACTCAGGTGAAGAGCAAAAGTTGGCCTTTATGACTAACACTTATTTGGGGAAATAGAATTTGCACCAATTCATACCTCCTCCAGGAATAACTTGTACTTGTGAAGTCTTGAGAAATTTTCCATAACAAATATGCCAGAGATATTGATAATATTTATAAGTTTTTTTGTTTCAATGACGCACAAGATATAAACAGAACTGAAAGGTACATTTTCTTATGAAATCTGAAACATCACCTTCACAGTTTTACAAAATGAATGTCACATATATATATATATACATCAGACCCATGGGACGCCAAAAAAGTGCATTGTTGTTAACATCCATGGCTTAATGTCACATTTTAGATACACGTGGGTTTAGAATCCTTTAGTAACTGTTATATTAATGAAATCCAGAATGCTATCTTCACAGTTATAAATGAATGTCAAGTTTTTGTTCCTTAAAAAGTCAAGAATGGGATGATCACTTAAAGGCCTAGTTAAAGCCTTCTATAAGTAAGCCCCCCCCCCCCATTGGTGTATAGTTCACAACCTCTGTGTATTGATCTTGATCTAATTGCCTGGTGCCGTCTTATAAGATCTCTGATTTGAGGACCTGCTGTGCAGTTTTGGAGGTTTTACTATATAAATGGACCCTAAATGGCCCTCAGCCAATGAAAACTGTGACACCAGTGCAATTAGCAAGAGATGCGCAGCAGGGGATTGTCATGCCAAACATTCCTTAAACTAGGCCATTAAACTAGGCATTTAAGCCAAATAAAAATAATGATACAGTAACATTTTCCATGCCAACCCTATTTTATAAGGCACTATAACTATATTATTTATTTGGTAAATAAATAAACACAGCTAGATGCCAAATGTTGACATGTCTCTCTCATTAAAAAAGCAGCAGATACAGACATAACTAGAGATTGCTTTTTTGAAAAAGCACTTGTCTCCCCCATTGTGTGGTCAAAAGTGAGAAATAATCAATGATTGACATGAAATTTGTTCTCTTGGACTCAAGCCGAACAAACATATGGGTCATCTACTGGTCATGACTAACCTGCTTAGTACGAAGTTCCTGGCAAAGTATAAAATTCCTGGGTCCAAGCGTTCTTTAGTTAGTGAGCAGAATTAAGTGTGACGTAAAGAATGGTGGCCAACAAAGAAAAATTCACCCGAAGGTCAAAAACTGACCAACCTGCATACCACATATGAAGTTCCTGGGTATTAGCATTCTCAAGATATTGAGCGGAAAAGTATGACGTATGGACTCACTGACTGGCGGACAGGGCAAAAACAAAATATCTCCCCCATTCATTGGGGGAGATATAATAATCTTCCATGCAATTACAACACAGAATAACATGGAGTTTGAACAATACATGGAACCTGTGACACTACGCCTCAGCATGGTGAACATCATGGTGAACTTTCCTGGCAAGTTATTTAAAAATCCTATAACGCAGGGTCAAAATACAGCCCATACCAAGATCATTTTATCTGATCATTTTATTTTACTTAACCAACTACATAAACAAATTAAAGTTCAATCTAAAAATATTTTAATGCAATTTTCCATTCAGGTAGCCATCTTATCAGCAGTTGAATCATAGGTTCTAAAGCTGTAGTTAACCAGGCCATCTTATTAAGGGTTGTGTCCTATGTTCTAAAGCTGTAGTTAATCAGGCCATCTTATTTAGGGTTGTATCATATGTTCTAAAGCTGTAGTTAATCAGGCCATTTTATTTAGCGTTGTATCATATGTTCTAAAGCTGTAGTTAATCAGGCCATCTTATTTAGGGTTGTATCATATGTTCTAAAGCTGAAGTTAATCAGGCCATCTTATTAAGGGTTGTGTCCTATGTTCTAAAGCTGAAGTTAATCAGGCCATCTTATTAAGGGTTGTGTCCTATGTTCTACAGCTGTAGTTAATCAGGCCATCTTATTTAGGGTTGTGTCATATGTTCTACAGCTGTAGTAGCTGTAGTTAATCAGGCCATCGTATTAAGGGTTGTGTCCTACGTTCTACAGCTGTAGTTAATCAGGCCATTTTATTTAGGGTTGTGTCTTATGTTCTACAGCTGTAGTAGCTGTAGTTAATCAGGCCATCTTATTAAGGGTGGTGTCCTACGTTCTAAAGCTGTAGTTAATCAGGCCATCTTATTAAGGGTTGTGTCCTACGTTCTAAAGCTGTAGTTAATCAGGCCATCTTATTAAGGGTTGTGTCCTATGTTCTACAGCTGTAGTTAATCAGGCCATCTTATTTAGGGTTGTGTCCTACGTTCTGAAGCTGTAGTTAATCAGGCCATCTTATTAAGGGTTGTGTCCTACGTTCTAAAGCTGTAGTTAATCAGGCCATCTTATTAAGGGTTGTGTCCTACGTTCTAAAGCTGTAGTTAATCAGGCCATCTTATTTAGGGTGGTGTCCTACGTTCTAAAGCTGTAGTTAATCAGGCCATCTTATTAAGGGTGGTGTCCTACGTTCTAAAGCTGTAGTTAATCAGGCCATCTTATTAAGGGTTGTGTCCTATGTTCTACAGCTGTAGTAGCTGTAGTTAATCAGGCCATCTTATTAAGGGGGGTGTCCTACGTTCTAAAGCTGTAGTTAATCAGGCCATCTTATTAAGGGTTGTGTCCTACGTTCTAAAGCTGTAGTTAATCAGGCCATCTTATTAAGGGTTGTGTCCTACGTTCTAAAGCTGTAGTTAATCAGGCCATCTTATTAAGGGTGGTGTCCTACGTTCTAAAGCTGTAGTTAATCAGGCCATCTTATTAAGGGTGGTGTCCTACGTTCTAAAGCTGTAGTTAATCAGGCCATCTTATTAAGGGTTGTGTCCTATGTTCTACAGCTGTAGTAGCTGTAGTTAATCAGGCCATCTTATTAAGGGGGGTGTCCTACGTTCTAAAGCTGTAGTTAATCAGGCCATCTTATTAAGGGTTGTGTCATATGTTATACAGCTGTAGTAGCTGTAGTTAATCAGGCCATCTTATTAAGGGTGGTGTCCTACGTTCTAAAGCTGTAGTTAATCAGGCCATCTCATTAAGGGTGGTGTCCTACGTTCTAAAGCTGAAGTTAATCAGGCCATCTTATTTAGGGTTGTATCATATGTTCTAAAGCTGTAGTTAATCAGGCCATCTTATTAAGGGTTGTGTCCTACGTTCTAAGGCTGTAGTTAATCAGGCCATCTTATTTAGGGTTGTATCATATGTTCTAAAGCTGTAGTTAATCAGGCCATCTTATTTAGGGTTGTATCATATGTTCTAAAGCTGTAGTTAATCAGGCCATTTTATTTAGGGTTGTATCATATGTTCTAAAGCTGTAGTTAATCAGGCCATCTTATTTAGGGTTGTATCATATGTTCTAAAGCTGTAGTTAATCAGGCCATCTTATTTAGGGTTGTATCATATGTTCTAAAGCTGTAGTTAATCAGGCCATCTTATTTAGGGTTGTATCATATGTTCTAAAGTTGTAGTTAATCAGGCCATCTTATTTAGGGTGTCATATGTTCTAAAGTTGTAGTTAATCAGGCCATCTTATTTAGGGTTGTATCATATGTTCTAAAGCTGTAGTTAATCAGGCCATCTTATTTAGGGTTGTATCATATGTTCTAAAGCTGTAGTTAATCAGGCCATCTTATTTAGGGTTGTATCATACGTTCTAAAGCTGTAGTTAATCAGGCAATCTTATTTAGGGTTGTATCATATGTTCTAAAGCTGTAGTTAATCAGGCCATCTTATTTAGGGTTGTGTCCTATGTTCTAAAGTTGTAGTTAATCAGGCCATCTTATTAAGGATTGTGTCCTATGTTCTAAAGCTGTAGTTAATCAGGCCATCTTATTTAAGGTTGTATCATACGTTCTAAAGCTGTAGTTAATCAGGCCATTTTATTTAGGGTTGTATCATATGTTCTAAAGCTGAAGTTAATCAGGCCATCTTATTTAGGGTTGTATCATACGTTCTACAGCTGTAGTTAATCAGGCCATCTTATTAAGGATTGTGTCCTATGTTCTACAACTTAAAGATGCACTCTTATTCAAAATCAATACAAACACTTATATAACAAACATAAATTTTGAGTGATAAACCTTTAACTGCTTTCTAAATAGGCTTAAGAAGTTTTGAGAATTTGGAGCCTGCTGTGCATCTTCTGCTAATTGCACTGGTGTCACAGTAGGAGCCAATTTCCTGCAATTATCCAAAGTAAAATCCTACCTTTATACAGCCAGTAAGTGTGTCCCTCTTTAGTAGCGTTATTTTTCAGGAAAGACAGAATGTTTTTAGCAATGTCTGTCACCGACTGAGGATCAAACTTGGAATTCTCCAGGTCAGGTATGTCTTCTGTCTTTATTATTTCATATTGCTGAAAAAAAACAAAAATATTAAGCGTATCATTAGTAAGGAAAAACATAACAATTATATACATATGTTTAAGAGGTTTGACTGCAGAGTTTGTGGACATTTGAAATAGAATAAAATGAAAATAACTGTAGTATCTCTCAAAACTAAAGGGCCTGTCACACCTAGCCAGAGCACAAAATTAGCAGTTTTCGGGGATCGGTACAAGTACGGCAGCACTACTGGAGCGAACATCGGGAATGCAATGGCAGTTTAACATCAGTACTCTGGTATGGCTTCATTTATGTCGGTAGAGCCCCATTATTGAACAGCTGCTCTCCGGATCCATCAATGTGTACTATTCTGATTGTATGGTAGATGTACTAACGATGTTCTACAGTTTTTTTGCAATGTGATCCCGTACATTGTTAGTACAACAGCATCACAACGGTATCACTCTACTTATATAGCTCAAGTCAGCAGTACCACATTGGTAGCAAAATGGGGGTGCAACCATATCACTCCACTATAGCTCAGGTCAACGGTGGGACATTGGTAGAACAACGGCATCGGCGCAGTATAACGACAGTGACAGAAAAGTTGAGATATCCGTAGCACATCGGCTCCATCTGGCTCTTTCGCGGCATATCAGTAGTGTGTGACAGGCCTTTGAATCATTATCATATAATGGGATTATTTATGTTAATATAGTTTTGTGTAACTTAAGTATTAATTATGATGAATATTCATACAATTACTCTTGGCATCGGGGCATTTGATATATTTCATATATCTCAAAAGAATGTCTCTCATTTATATGCAATTAAATAATGCAATATGTTAAAGAAATGCATTTGAAACCCATAAAGTTGATATCAATTATGTATATTTCTCGAAATATTTTTCTCGATATGTCAACCATCATGTACAAGGTCTAGATTTTTTCCCCTCTTTTATATGCAAAACAATGTGGTTTATGTAAAAAAATATTTATATAAAAGAGATATTTCAGTCTTCAGAGGTCAGATATTTTCAATGACAGTTTGTGGCCAGTCGCTAATTTGGTTTGATGGTCAAGAAACTGTTATAGTTTAGTGGATAATTGTGAAGTGTGAATAACTTCAGTACAGTAGTTATGAAACCAGAAACTGTGATGCAGCATGTGAAACACTCGGTGTGTTTCTTGAAACGCAGAAGGGAATCCTACAACATCATGGGGAGGTTTGACTGCATGGAAAAATACCGCACAGGAAAATTTCTCTGCAATGTTTCGGCATCAACAGGCATCACAGACTTTTTCTAAACCTTTATAAACACATATATTGAACTTTGTGATGGAAGTTTGTGAATGTGCTATCATACATGTATATGCAATTGTTTATTATACACATGTATAATATGTTCTTGTTTCAATGTATTTAATTTATGCACCAGTCAATTGTAACCATGGCCCCCCCCAGGTCCGGGGGTATACAGGGGATAGCCGGGGAAATGGGCCGTGTTTTTACCTTTCAGGTGGCCCCGCAGTGCCGGGTGAATGCGGTGGTTTTGTCTTCGCTTTAAATATAGCGGGGAATGGGCCTTACCTAGGGTCCCTGGGGTGCGGGGGCATTTGGCGGGGATTTTACCATCTGTTCGTCCCCGGAGGGCGGGGATTTTAGCCGGGGTTGGCTGGACCAATAGTCAAAGTCCCCGCTATTCCCCGCACCTGGGGGAGCCGTGGTTACAACTGACTGGTGCATAAGTGCCAACTTTTATGCAAATAATACATTTATGCATGGGTTTACATTCATTTATCAACAAACATCATTTTAATTAAAACGAAGATCATTTTTGTTCCTCAATGACAATATTGCTTTTTTTACGATGGAAAAATATTCAACAGGTTCAATGGCGGATTTAGATGTCATTGCTTCAGTTTCTGATATGTCAAATGTTCATCATATCATGGTATATCGAAGTATAATGAAGTATATCTCGTGGTCCTGATGACTTTGCCTTCAAATGGGTTTTGACTGCATATCATTTTCCACTGTATATCATTTTCCACTGTATATCATTTTTCAATTTTCATACCTTTATTATCATCCATTTCTGAAAGTTTCAGAGCAACTGCTTTTATTAAGACAAGCATTGAGTTATTTTTTGTGGTTTGGATGATCCACGAATTCAAGATCCCATGAGATATAGACCCTT
Organism: Mya arenaria; assembly: GCF_026914265.1. Classification (NCBI taxonomy): domain Eukaryota; kingdom Metazoa; phylum Mollusca; class Bivalvia; order Myida; family Myidae; genus Mya; species Mya arenaria. Next base: position 14,577,569 of record NC_069133.1, read on the forward strand.
TATTCTTTTTCAATTGCCATGTTATATACATACTCTAGTAGATTCTGAACTGAGGTCGGTACTCGATTTCTTTCTTTAATGAAATATTTAATCGATTACATTGGAGGTTACTGAGCGGCCAAAAGAAAATCATTGGTAAAGAATGCACTTTGCATTTGCAATGAGTTGTATGCTTTTAAAATGAGTAATACCCAGGTATGCGCAATACAAGGATTTTCCCGGAGCCCGCGTCTCAGCTGTACCTATTTTCAACCATGCCCGAAGTGCTATGGGGATTTCAATGTACCGTAAGACTTATGATTTTATGAAGATTCTTAAAATGTACTTAAAGACAGTTAATATTTGATGTGTAGTTGTGGAAAACTTTCAAGAAAGTGAAATAACTTACTCAAATATACGCACCTTCTCGGTGTTTTCACAGATTGCAAAATTCTTTGCATCTTCTTTTATGACCTTAGTTTCCAATTAAATGGATAATTGACATGGTTATATGCACTTATTGGCATGTCATACCACTATAGCGAGTCCCATAAACAGTGTGACGTAGAAGACTGAAATCACATGCCCAGCGCATGCAGATTATACAGACTATTTAGGATGATTGCACTTTCATTTTTTTTTTCAAAAATGAAAAACCATGAATTTATGTACCCACGAAAATGGAACCAAGAAATTCATGCCAACGAATATATAAATGATTTAGCAGTACCCAAAAGAGAGGAAAATAAGGATGTCTGTTTGACGTCAAGGAAGGACAGATCGATACACTGTTTTGTTTAACTGTTAAAGAAGTACGAAACCATCATGTCATTCAAAGAGCATCTAAATGGTGCTTATTATATTAGTAACTAACATATCAAAGCCAAAGAAAGGCATTAAATAGACTTGAACAAGATAATTGTTTTTTGGAAACAAAAACAGATATCCCCCCCCCATGCCCCACCAACATTAGACGTTATATATATAAAGAGCGGCTTGGACAAGATGGACAAACAACAAAAACAATATGTCTCCCCATTTATGGTACGAGACATTATTCACAACTGTTTTACTGTCCAAGAGAGCCATTTCAAAAACAAGACCGCTGAGCAGTGAACGCCAACAGCTGCTTTTTATACTCAAAATAATAACTCAAGCTAGAGTGATAGGCCTTGCTGAATATGTTAATGTCCAATATCTTGAACATTGTTTTAGTTATGCCCAAGGCTTTTGCACAATGACACCAACACTGCTAAAAACACCATATCACAACCATAACCATTTCTTCGGCAACAGACAAGATAAAATATAAGAACATACCTTAACGATACCTTCTATATGGAAGCACATGGCAACCTCAGGCACGTTACACATGAGATTATCAAGCCAGTAGTCCAGGCCAGTGAGAACATTGATTGGTGTCTTCATATCCCTGCGAGGTAAATAATATTTGAGCAGGTGAAGTATTGAAATGGAAGAGGTCCACCACTCTCATAAAACACCTCTGACTCTATTGCGCAAATCGGTCATAAATTGGATTAGGGAGAGCAATATTTGTTAAGCATATAGAGAGCTGTACCTTCTGTACCCTGTGTATAGGAGTGGACTGCCTTCTTGTAGGGTATAGTAAGAGATTTTTTTTATAAGAAATTGAGAATTTGACTAAAAGGATAGTTAATATTCAGAAATAATCAGACATTGTCATTTTGATAAGTTTTCAAACAAATTCTTAAAACTCAAAATTGATTTTAATTGCATGTAAATTTTAATTTATCAAAGTATTGTAATGGCATAACAAACTTGCATTTCCAGTACTAGGCCTGAAAATTTCTGTTTTCCCCGTACTAAAATATTAGCTTGAAATGTATTCATATTACCTCAGTCGTAAACTAACATAATAGCTTTCATCTCTGAAGACGGGCAGATCAGTACCAATCAACATTTTAATGTCTTCAAATGTCCACAATACATCTCTTGATGTTTGACTGCCTCGTGGCTGCAAACAAAAGAAGATGAGATTTACTAAGACAATCTTTTAAAAGTATTCATTTTTAAGATAAGATCATCTTATTTTTAAGTTAACAAGTTTCGAACAATCAATATACCTTTGGCAGGGGGTCTGGTATAAGAGACAGGTCATCCCTCGTCAACATGCGATTGGTCGCTGCCACGGAAACATCACTTTCTGTATCGCACACGCTGAAATGTACAGTGACAAAAAATATTTTTGGGGATGTCCAATTTTTGTGGTATGATAAATGCACAAATTTACAATTATTACAAAAAGTAACAAAAAACAACCAATGTTATCTAATTAAAACTGTTTTCTAAATGAAAAATCAACAATCATTACGTGCGAACATGTCCCTTTTCAACAAAAAAAATATCCAAGCAAACTTAAGTATTTTTAAAGTAGTAAAACAAGGTTGATATTCAATGAAAAGTTCAACAATAATTTCGTATGAATGTTATGGAGGTGACTTACAGTGGGGCAAATGTGTTTTGAAGATCTGTCAAGGATATAAGATAATACAAGAACAACATACTAATTCATAAAAGTCTTTCCCAGGACAATCATTCATCATTGTGGTACAAATAAATTTCATGCATGGAGAAGACGATCCTTTTGTCTTGTAATCAACTAATAATTTATTTAAACACAGACTTTCTTTCATGTACAATACTTCTATTTAATTAAATCATACCTTACATAAATGTGTCCCTACTTTGTGTATATAAAGTTGACTAGTCTGTATATCACTGATCCAGTTTTTATGACGTCAGTAGTCTTGATCATATTTTTGGCCAGTCCGGTCCTCGCCAAAATATCAAATGGACCGCTGATGTTATATCATATGGACCGATGACGGCATAAAACTGGTGAGTGCTGCTTGCAATTTTCAGAAGGGCTAACAATTTATGCAAGTAAACATTATTTGCTTTGTTCAATCAAACACATCAAAAGTGCTTTAAAAATATTGAATGGTAATATAAAGTGTTCGCTATAACATAAAAAATATCACACAACACTTTGGTCCATATGGCATTATAAAGACCGGCCAGTCAGTCCCTGAAGGTGAACAGACTTTGGCTAACGCCTTGGTCCGTATACTCCTTTGGGGGCTGGCTGACTGACAGTTTCTTAAAATGTCATATGATCCTCAGTGGTGTGTAATATTTCTTTAATAGTTAGCCTCAGTGTTATCAAATTATAATATACCTGTGGTACAGGAATTTGGAGTACATGTTCCTATTTTGGAGACTGTCTCGTCTTTTACTTGGCCGAGGCACGCACTTCATCTGCAAAGAAAATAGTTTGATCATTATTATAACACAGATTGAATCAAATAATTTAAATGTTAATGTGTTCTGCATCACAACAGAGTGCCCAAACTTTGGGGTACACATTTTACACTATTTTGTTAATTTTTCTCCACAATGACATGTAAAATGAAGATATTACACTATTTACAGTTAAAGGTAAGCAACTCTTTATTGTTTTGATTTAACATTGTTATCTACCTTGATGTCTACAATAGAACAGTGGATCTTAAACTGAAGTGAAAATTAACACATAACTGAGTTGAAAAGAATTCTTTGGTTTAATCCATATATATTTTGGAACTATTGTGAAGAAAGTTATGATAATATATACTAAGTCACTCTCGTTACCACAATGTTGCATGAGAGTGTGGTCTTGTGTTGTGGGGGAAACTGGAGTACCCGGAGAAAACTAACTTGACCGGCTGGGAATCAAACCTGGGTCGCCTTGGTGAGAAGCAAGTGCAATAAACACTGAGCTTACCAGACATCTAAATTCTGTGAATCCTTTTTTTCTTTAAACTTGTATGCTTAATGAAATGCACAAAATTGCTTTCCTTATGTGTTTGTTCCTGCCATCTTACATCTCTTTCTAAACATGTACTATGTACACATACCTGTACCTGGATGATGTTGTGAACAAAAATATCTCACACATCAGAAGTGAGACATAGGTATATGCTGCACAGATTCCTTCTTAATTCTTTTGTGATTATTTAGTTTTGTGCATATGTCCCTAGCATCTAAGACTTTTAACATGAATTATCTCACTCTCTGTACAATGTTGCTTTTTTTAACCAAATTTTACTGTAGATATTACCCTAAGATATATAATACATGGGGAAAAATAATGAGAATTTTGTTAAAGTTAACAAGGTGAAAATCAGCATCGTTGTTAACTTTAAAAAAGTTCTGAACAATCGGGAAAGAACCAAATTGACACAATTTATTCCAAGTCCATTATTACCATCTATAGTATGTAAAAAAATAATCGTATTCCAGGGAGAACAATCATGTTCTATCCATTGTATACTTCAGTACTTACATTATGATGCAGGTCTCGCAGCACACATTCGTAGTAAAACCTTCTCAACCAGCCCCACTCATTCTACAAAAGAAATAAGGTTTTGTAAAAATTCAGGAAGATGCCAAGGGTGAAATGTTTAAATAAATCTATTTCCTCTACAAACAAAAATAGGTAATTATAAAAGTGTAAAATCAAATTTTATTTACTGAGTGATTACAGTCAGCAAATTTCTTTATGAGTGGCTCAGCCACAAGTAAAAGTATCATTTTCTGTGATCACGACTTTTTGCACCCAACTCTATATTATGTTTTTGTCACCAGATAAACTTTTTCTTTCAAATCAATTCTTTATCCTTTTAGATATTTTTATTCGATTTTCTTGTACATGGGAGAAGTGTAAATTTACTGTTCTTATCACATAGAGTTATCATGGACCAGGACGAAATGCTTGACAGACTCAGTGTGTAAATAAACAAATGTCACAATAATTCTTCAAATCTAAAAGGAATAAAATTCAGACTTACTTACCTATCCCTCAACATGTAACTATTTATACCTGTTCAGTCCTGAGAAGCTGTTTGTGAATATCAAACTCATCCAGCAGAAGTGTCTTCCCGACTCGGTGCACCATCATGCTCACGTGCGACTTCTCAAACGGAATCTTCAACAGCTTCTTGATATTCTTTAAGATATTCAAAATAGTGGACAAAATAAAAACCTGCCTCATCAATGAATTTATAAAGAACGAGAGGGTCACTGAGAGATAGCCAACACTTGTCTTTAAATTGTTTTCAGTCAAAAAGGTGCATAACCCAACAAATATTGAATGCAACGTCATCAGCTGCCCAAATGTTTCTGGAAAAATCATCAAAATATTTTCAGCGGCTTTTGAGTTATGGTCATGGTTATCGTTCTTGCACTACAAGGATGCTGACACCCAATGAAGGCTAAGACAATACCTAGACTAAAACAAACAAGCTACAATTCAGTTGTTGCTGCAAGGTACCAACCATAATATCTCATACAATAAAAAAAATACCACACTTAAAATCCTTATACAGGTCTGACCGTCTAAGTGATATCATGGTAGTGGGTGGATCATTTAATTTTACAGTCCAAAAATTAAGACTTCACTCCTGCTTTTGATCAATAGTACATGCCTTTAAGCAGGACATAGCAGTAGTTGAATTGATTCCAAACTACTTTAATGCTTTTATGTACAAAACCAACTTACAGCAGCATGGGAGATGACGTCCACTTCTCCAACTATGTCTGGTGTATTGTGGGCTATGTCAATACTGAAAAACATACAATTAAATTCAATTAAATTCAATTTATTTAATTGATAAAGGCCTCCGGCCCAAGACAACATATTATACAGATACATATATGTACACAATGAGTGGAAAAGGGTTATGACAATGTTAATATTCAAACTTCTAAGATACAGCTTAACACAAATATTACATGCAAGCAAATAATAGTCGATAATAAACATGGTTCAAAAATAAATAAATAATGTTAGAACTGTCAAATAAAAGTTATTAGAATTGACTATGTGAATCAACCAAGTCTTATCAATAATTAATTATTATATATCTGTTAATTACGTATTTAGATGCCAGGAATATAATTATAATACATTTACCAATACTTAAGAGATTTTAATTGTACAACTAAGGTGTTTGTATTTTAATACTAGTATAATATGCTCAAATTGTTTGTCTGGATATACATACAATATACATTCAACAATATAAAACAACATTGAAGAGGAATTGTTAAAACAAAAACAAAAGATTTTTACATTAAAGAACGGACACTAATGCATGACATTGTAACGCAAATATAATAACAATTGTAATTAGGTTGTTTAATGTTGTTTAAGTAAATTTACAGACATATACACATATTGATTTTCCATGATTATAAATATGAAAATTTGTAAATGGTATTGTTGAAAACAAGACTTATCTTGTCTTATTGTTATTTTACTAGAACACATGTCATAAAAAGTATATAACCTGATAAGACACAGATAGACTTATTTGATATTTGAACTGATTAACAGAACAACTATGACAACATAACCTAACGGTAAGACACCATTACTGCATGGAATTATATCCTTTACCCGACAGCCTATTCGAAACGAAAAAATAGATTGTCAATAGGAAACAATATATATTTAAGACATATATATATATATATATATATATATATATATTAATATATAAAACATTTGGCTTACTTCAACATAAAAAGTGTATTATATTGCATCAAATCATATTTATGACCTTTGTAGCATTACTATGTGGATATCTGAGTCGAAATATTATAATATTAGGTATTAAATTCAAGACAATCTGATGGTAGATAGTACTAGATACTAAAATAGTATGGTAATTTTCAAACTATGGTCACAATTATGAATCTAAAATAATGCCATTAATAATACATGAAATGAGGGAAACTAAATACATGACTAAAATGCTTCAACATATAGAGTACTACTACTGTAATGCTCGTGATATACCATGTATATTTCCAACTGTTAAGAAAACATTTTTTCTAATACACAACAAAAGTATACATAAAGGCACATATATAACATTATGCATTTAATTATTATCTGTTAAATACAACTTCCTATATTTCATAGCATAAAATATGAACATAGATACATTTAATACAATTTGTTCATTTCTTGAAGACATCAGTACAGTAAATTTGTTAACAGTGGGATCAGTATAATATTTACTAGGCAGGTATTTCAACCTTATATCATTGTAGTGTTGGCACTTAAACATAAAATGGTACTCAGTTTCTGGTTCTATATTGCAGAGTTTGCATATGCGTCTGTCCCTTGGGGTGCTTATATATCTACCCCTTTCGATTTCTAAGTCATGAGAAGAACAACGGAAACATGCCATCGCATTTCTAAATTTTCTTATTTTTACAATGTCTAAATAATTTTCATGACACAAATTATCTTTGAACAAAGAGTAATAAGTTAACTTAGGACTGTCAATAACTGCAGAACGCCATTCCTGCAAGTACTGGTCTTTCAATGTTTGTATAATACGTGATATAAACAGTTTTTCATTGTTCACATTTTGCTCTAACCACACATAGTTATAACCATTTTGACATAAAATGTTCCTTACATTGGTTACCCAATTTCTGTTGCCAATGTGGTCTTGCAAATATAATAAATCATATGCTTTCCTAACAAATCTATAATTAGGAAGTTTAATTATTCTCATCCAATATTTCAAAACACGCTTTATAGCGATAATAAACATGGGAAAACGTCCACAATCACCAAGCACCGGAAAGTTCATCGTATGTTTTGGTATGCACATATAACGTTTGCAGGCATATAGTTGTACTTGTTCTGTTGGTACCATCCTTTCTGCACCCCAAATTTCTGCACCATATAACAAGATTGGGACAACTTTAGTATCAAATATCTTGAAAAATGTAGATTTATTCATTTGCCCATAGTCATATAGTCTAGATAAAACAGTTAGCAACACTCGTTTTGATTTTAAAGCTTGATCTGATGCCATCCTATTTAAAGATAATTGTCTTGTAAGTAGTACCCCGACATATGTAAAATCATTTACAACATCTAATAACGTCCCTCTATAGTTCCACTTCTCAAATTTAGACAAGGTACCTCCATTCTTAAAAACCATAATTTTAGTTTTCTTAATATTGACATTTAAACCAAACTGATAACAAAATTCACTTAGTGCATTTAAAAGGCGTTGTAGACCACACGGAGTGTCAGCAAGCAAAGCCAAGTCATCTGCAAAGAACACAGAGTTTATCTGGGTAGTGTCTGGAAATAGCTGTATACCATTAAATGCCGGAGGTTCAATAAGCTTGATAAATTCATTTATGAAGAGAATGAATAAAACAGGTGACGCTATACATCCTTGCCTTAAACCAAGAGGGCAGTTAAAACTTTCAGACAATGTTCCATGATTTGCGCGAACCCTCCCCTTCACTGACAAATACATAGCTCGAAATGAGGAATAAAGTTTTCCATGTATACCATTGGTCGACATGACAATAAATAACTTGACTCTGTTTACAACATCAAATGCTTTTTGGAAGTCCACATAGGCCACGTATAACTTTTTACCAAGTGTAGATAATTGTTTATTAACAAGAGAATGCAATATAAATGCATTGTCGACAGTCCGGTATCCTTCTCTGAAACCTGATTGATTTTCACTTAGCCTATTAAATATATTAATGAAAAATGTAAGGCGCCTATTTATAATGCCAGTGTATATTTTGCCCATAACATTCAACAATGAGATGCCTCGATAATTGTCAGTTACATCAGGATCACCTTTTTTGTATAATGGAATAATAATTGTCTCACGCCATTGACTTGGGTATGTTCCAGTAGAAAATATTAGATTGAATAATTTTCGCAAAACAGGCAGTAAGTAATTCAGGCTATATATAAAACATTCTGGTACTAATTCATCGCTACCTCCACTTTTACCCTTTTTCATATCTTTAATAACGGCTATAATTTCATCGTCCGTGATAGAGTCATTAAAAAGTGCATCCGTTAATTCACCTGTATATACATCATCTGGATATGGTATCTTCAAGAGTCAAACTCTGAAAGAGACCTTCAAAATGATCTTTCCATTGATCGATAGATATATTTTCTCTTCTGGATTGTTTATTAACAAGACGTTTAAATTTTTGCCAAAATGTCTGACCATCAGAGCAGCTATTTTCAAGATTTATCAGTACATTACTATTACTATTAAAATTGTCCTTTTCAGTTTTACAATATTCCCTATACTCGTTTTTCGCTATTAAATAGGCTGATAAGTTGACATTTGTTCTATCACGACGAAACATTCTCAGTGCCCGCTGCGTCTTATACTTTAATGTTTTACATGTATTATTAAACCAATTACTACTTTTCTGTTGTGTACTTTTAAATGTCTTTAAACAAGTCTGACTGCATTCCTTTATCAAATCAGTTACAGTAGACACTAGCGTATCTATATCAGTTAACTGGCTTTCAAGCAAAGAGTCAATTTCATTATAAAGTTCATCAGTAAATACATATGACAGTTTCTCTTCAAACGCATTACAATTCTTCTGATTGAATACATATTTCTGTTTTATATTTGAAGTGGCGGTTGTATGATGATCTGAGTTACATGTATAACATTTAAGATGTACTCGAATAGGTAAATGACTGGATTCAGAACGAGTTTCAATCCCGAAGTCATTTATAGATTTAACTATATTATCCGTATACAGCAAATAGTCTATAACACTGCAACCATTATGATTAACGAATGTAAAATCTCCGACATTCTGATCCTTAAATAGTCTACCATTTGCTATTCTGAGTGTATTCACTTTACAAAAGTCAATAAGCTTTACACCAAAGTTATTAACATGCTTATCATTTGATACACGTGGGGACATATGTGAATCGTCTAATAAATCCTCTACTGTTTGCAATTCTGGTATATTCCTATCAAAAGTAAAATAGTCCATTCGATCTCCAGTACGCGCATTAAGATCTCCCATAAGTAAGAAGCTTTCACTAGTCTGAATATCATATTCACGTAACATGCTCTCTAGTAGGTCAACACCAGAGTTATCTTTACCTTCATAAAATGGAGAATTAATAGGTGGTATATATGCAAAGCAAATGATAAGATCTTCAAGCAGCCTTACAGATGTCTTGTCAACTTTAAGAAATATGGCAAAGTCACATTCTTCATATATTCTCGAGATATAACGTTGATATTCATTTCTGTAATATATAATTATACCTGCCATTGCGCGGCCACGTGTACTATTTCGTATTGCTGGACAAAAATATGATTTAAAACCACTTCCAAATACTGGAATTTCAGATTCGCTTTCTATCCACGTTTCAATAAAACATACTATATCGAAGTTTTTAAAGTAACTGATAAAATCTTCATCATAACACTTGCTTTTAAGACCATCAATGTTCCAGGATATTATTTTCAAATCCGAATAACTATTGCCCTGGCCTTGGCCGCCGTCCTATATAATAGGTGGCATATGTGTGTCCGTTATACTTTCAGCTTCGCCCATTTCAACATTAGTATTGTCCGAGGCATAATCTCCAGTCGTTGATTGGGCCGGTTGATCTAGCATTCTTCTTGCTTGTTTAACTGCACGTTCTGTTTTGCCAGCACGGTCCGTTTTACTATCCATAGTTCTCAATTCACCACGAAAGAAATATCCAACCTTGCCTTTAGACTTGAGAGTTTTCAACTGATGGCGTTGTTTTACTGTTAAATCATCACCAACGCGTACATCATGCTTACGTAATTCATCTCTGCCTTTGTAAATCCTATACTTATCATCATCATAACGAAATGTAACTACGGTTAACGGCTGTCTACCATCTTTCACATCGCCAATACATTTGACATATTTTAAATCATCAGCGATCCAAATATCATTGGGACTAGCAGCATTTAGAACATTTTCTATAATAGAAGATTTAACCTCTTTAATAGACGCTGATTCAGACAAGGGCAAATTAAAAATCCTCATATTAGATTTGATCGCATCTCGTTCAAGCATTTCGATACTCTGTTGAACTTCATTCATAGCATCTGTATTTCTCTCAGTATTCTCATTCACTTGATCAATATCTAACTGTAAATTTTCAGAATGCTGTTTCATACAAGGGCAAGATTTAGGTTAACTATATTTATTTTACAATGGTTGTGAAGAAAGTTATTTCAACCTACAGATGTATACTAAGTCACTCTCATTGCACGATATTGCAAGAGAGTGGTCTTATATTGAGGAGAACCTGGATAAAAACCACTTGTCTGACTTTGTGACCAATAACCAAAGTCATATACGCAAATGCCAGGAATCAAACCCGGGTCCCCTTGATAAGAAGCAAGTGCGCTAAACAATGCTCTCACCGGACAACTGTAATTTTGGAGCAAGTCAGTTTATTACACACCTAGAAAACTGTGAAGGTCTGCGAGAAGTGTTCCAGGTGAGATCTCGGACATGCTGCTCGAGTTTCGATGACGTTCTCAACCAGTTGGAGGGTGGAATGTTCAGATCTGTGTTGAGACTGAGCTGCGAGAACGGAGACTCAAAATGCACAATCCCATGCTTGACTTCAGCCATAGAACGAACCCCGTGGTATGGTACAATGGATTTGTCATTTTTCTGGTCAACAGGAACAAGCTGTCGATCCTATGAAGGAAATTTTCTTTACTGAGATAGTTGACATATAATTAAACTGACTTGAAAACTGGTATTCACATTTGTTATTTTATTTTCTGAAACCTGTTTATTTTACATATATGTAAAGAGTATGCACTTTCATTTCAAAAGACAACAAAAATATTGTAAAAGTTCATTGCATTTATGCATTTGGACTAACCAGGACCAATAATAGCAACGCTTATATTACTACAATTCACTATTGAATTAATGACGTGGTAGATGGACACTAGGAGTCAGCCAGAAAAATGGTACAAATACTATGACTCTTTATATTTATTCAGTTATAAATAACATTAAACTTTAAAGATTAAAGTAAATAAACTCTGATAATAAAGTATAGATCTCAGATAGGTCTTTACTCTGACCTGATATAAAATGGCCTAATGGATATCATAATAATGTATATGTTTTTGTCAATAAAATAGGTTGAGTTTGCGGTTTAACAGTTGTTATTTCATCAATAAATATTTCATATCAATAAATTTCGGATATCCGAAATGTTAAACTTTTAAAATTTAACATGAGAATTGAAGATTTGAAAAGAAAAACTAAGATAATTATGTGCCGTACCTTATTATCTATGTCGTCTGACATGTCTGACAAGAAGAATACTTCTTTGTAACAAATCAAGCCGAAAATACTTCAATTTTGTAGAACCTTCCTGATGTTGCAATTTTTACGAAAACATTATTTTCTGTTAAATAGACAAAACGTCCTAAATGATTAAACCGGTCAAATCAAAACAGCGGTTACTCCCCTTTACATCACTCGCATCTTCTTCTGACCAATCCTTGAATGTTTCATTTTCAAAGTTCGCTAAGTTAGTATGAAAATAATCGAAACTTAACTGATTTTTAAATAAAAAATTGTAAACCCCTTTGTATTCATTTCCATACACTATGGACGTCAATTTTCCATCGTAGGTGAAACAGGCCTAAAATGAGGCCTAATGTGTAGCATGAAGTGGATTCCTTTGAACATAATCATTTAAGGTGCTGTGTGCACAAGCCATTGTAAAACTCTTGTTATGTCGAATTTGAAGTTAAAATCAATGTTGACAAAATATCACACCAATGAGCATCATTTCAGACTTATAAATTCTGAAAACTTTCATATGTTAAGAGATAGCAAAATATGTTCTTATATAATTTGGATTGATACGATTTGGTTAGGGTAAACGAAATAGAATTATCCAATGTGTTTAAATTGCTTATTACTGGACATATTTTCTATGCACAGTTTCTTTTTTTTCTGCAAGAATAGACCAAATTGAAACAAAAAATCAAGGAAATCATAAATGAATCATCATTTAAGTTTCAATTTGCAGAGAAAACAAATTTTGATTTGGTATTCACTTTATTTTTTATTTTTGTGCATACAATGTTACATTGAATTGATGAAACAATAAACAAAATGTACACTTATATCTCAATACGTTTAAATTGAAGTGGAACTGTACCATAGTCATGATGAGAGATGAAATTTATGTTTCAGTACATTTCATACATATCTGTATTCTTAATTCTAAGTGACTGTGTGAACATGTATGAGTCAGCAAATAAGAGAAACATACAAATGCCTCGTTCTGTTGATAAGACCTGAAAGGGCCATGATTACAAACAGTCTCAAGTCAGAGTCTTGACTTAGTATCAGAAAATAATGCAAGAAAAAGTGTTTTGATCATGTGTTTCTGGTACAAATGGGGAAATCCAACTCTTTGGAATGTTGGCAACTCATTAAGCCTTTTTACTGGCTATCACATGTATCCTTGGGTAGGATTTACCCATCCGCAACAGACACATGACAATTTCATGTGGTAAAGTCACGTGAATGATGTGACATCATTTTACAGGTAACATTATTACAAGTATGCATGTATTTTATAAATCCGCCAATTTTTGACAATGGCCCATTACTTTTTTGGCCAAAATACCTTCAATTTAAAACCTCTGAATTGAAATATAAATTATATGAAAGCATAACGTGAACATTATTTAATCAAAACAATTGAACAGCCCAGAATGGTTCTGGCCTAACAATATTACACACAAAGAGATCAGCATTAACATGATTGTTATTATTGATAATATCTATCAGTAGCCAATTCTATAAAACTGGTTTAGTTCTCAGTTTGGTCCAAGTTATATAAAACACTAACTGATTGGTCAATATTTATCCAATAATAACTAATAACAAATCAAATCGTTTTAATGAGTCAACTAGCAGATAAACTGTGGACAACTTACAAAAGTTTTTGTACTCAGCCACTGTCATTTGATAAAGATTTATGGCACATTGCAATATATGTGCAAACTTACCAAACTGACAGAATTATCAAATGAATTACTTCTCTTGTTGAACCATTTTACCAAAAAGAACATTTTTAGAAAAGTCGTACTATACAGCTTTTCTCGTGATGAACAATGTTCTATTCCTTGAGACAGGGATAATATCTTTCCAGTTTCAAATTGAATTTGTCAAATATCAGATACCAGCAACCATTCTATCAGTCCTTAACAATTGAATGATCTTGTTTCAGCTAAAAAATAACACATGATATACAATCAAGTAGATTAATTGTAAAGCCTTCGACAAGCAGCATCAGACAAGAGAGTGGGCTCAGCGAACCTCTCAGTAATGTCATAATAATTCTTCCATGTTTCCCTTGTTGCCTTTTATGACACAGATGCTAACTGTCCCTGAGACGGACAACAAAAGTCTCTCCTCCATCTCCATTATACCACATCTGGCCCCCTTAGTAGTCAGCACTGCTAGCTGCCAGGTAGTCACGGCGGCCAAGGCCAGCCACCTGCTTTGTTTGAAGTGCCTCCAACTTGGGACAGTTGGCTATACGATGACCCAAACCTCCGCAGTACATACAGCCAGCCTCCCCTGAAGTGGATAAAAGGGAGATGTAGTAATCCATAACATATACAACATTGAATAATATTCTCCCCACTTTTTTGAAAATAATAAATAAGCATCAAAATCATGGCAAAGGAGGTTGACACTCCTTCATTTTTTTCAAAATGGTCTAGAGCCCAATTTAACTTTCAAATAGTTGATATATCTGTATCATATATCCGTTATTAATTTAAAATGCTACTTATTTGTACAAAAAATAGCTTAAGCCAGTATTAAAAACTAGCACAAATTTGAGGAAATCTACTTTTTGATACTAGTAATGTTTATACAGATTTAAGATTAAAGTTACAACTTAAATAAGTCAAACATTACAGCTAGAATTATGAGACTTGCTTGTCACCTGAACATGTGTACCAAGTTTATTTTTTAATATAGAAGTGGCTGTAGCTCCAAGTCACAGCTAATTATCAGCAGATTTGAAACAGAGTGTGATACAAGGTGATCATGGTGCAATACTCTAGCTCTTTATGAAGATCTTGGTTCTTTAAGGAGTAAATCACTGATACCTGAAAGACAACTTTCCTTGGTTAAACCAGGACTGAGCACTCCAAATTTCCCAGTACTACCCCTCTAATGCCAAGTTTACTACCCCTCTAATGCCAAGTTTCAGGCAAGGGAGCTTCTGGTACAATTTTTAAAGTCTTTAAGCACGATGTGGTCCAGGAATTTACCCTAGACCCTCAACACCAGGATCAGATGCCCCACCACAAAGCGAGCTGTGTTGCACTTACCTCCTATATCAAGGATATTATCAGAATCAAGATTCTTAGCAGCCAGGAATGGCGGCACCTTCTGTTTGGCTTCTATCAGTAAGTGTATCAAGTCCAATGACACAGTCTCATCTGAAACCAAGGGATCCAAAATCATTATACCTTTTCATTCACTGATAGCACACAACAATTTGTTTTATTTAATGAAGTTCGCTGACTTGTCAAGGTTGTCGCATAGTTCGTCTAGAATGTATCTGCAGGCGCAGGCATGCTCCATAGAAACTTTCATATAGAGTAAGTTTGAGAATCTTTTCCAGTACATTCTTTCAATGTAATGTAATTATACCATTTCAGTATTTTTTTTAAATTTACATGTTTGACTGGATCCTTAAAGCTGCACTCTCACAGATTCACCGTTTTGACAACTTTTTTTATTTTTTGTCTTGGAAATAGCAAATTTTTGCTTAAATATCTGTAAACCAATGATATAAGGTTGCTGACAAAAAATCAGATCACAGATATTCATATTTCCGTTCGAAAATTCATGTTTTATGGCTTAAACCGTTACTAACGGGTTAAGAAAAATGCTTAAAATGTCAATAATTGAACTTAAATATAACAAGAGCCGTCGTAAGACTCGACTACGCCGCTTTGACTTAGAATATAATAAAGATGTAATAATACCAAGTTTGGTCTCTTTATGTCAAACCTAACTACAATTAATCGATACATAAGGTGAGTTTGATGCTGCCCTCCCACCAGCCCGCCCAAACAATGACGCAAGTCATTAAATAACTTGATTTCCCGTTATGAAAATGTGGTTAAGAATATACAAATATGCCTTTCAAAGGAAATTAAAAAAAAAAAAATTCAAGGGCCATAATTCGTATTTAGGCTTAAAACGGAGTTATGTTTCTTGTTGTAAGATGGTCATAAATAATTTTGAATTTTATTAAGTGCATTTAATGAACGGTATAGAAGTTTTTTTTATTAAAATCCCAACTTGCCCTTCACTTTTACTTGCCTAAAACTTTAACCTAAGTCAATCAGGGGCCGTAACTTGTATTAAGGATATGGAGTTATGTAACCTCATTGGGTGATGGTCCTGAACAATTGTGTGAAGTATTAAGTCAATTGAATGAAGGGTATAGAAGTTATTAAACAATATCCCAACCTGCCCTAAAACTTTAACCTATGTTCCATAGTCAATCAGGGGCCATAATTTGTATAAAAGATAATATGGAGTTATCTAACCTCATTATGTGATGGCTCTGAACATCTGTGTGAAGTGAATTGAATGAATGGTATTGGAGTTTTAAGTGAAAATCCCAACTTGCCCTAAAACTTTAACCTGCTCTAAAACTTTAACCTAAGTCAATCAGGGGCCATAACTTGTATTTAGGATAATATGGAGTTATGTAACCTCATTGTGTGATGGTCCTGAACAACTGTGTTAAGTGTTAAGTCAATTAAACAAAGGATATAGAAGTTATTAATAAATATTCCAACTTGCCCTAAAACCTAAGTTCCATAGTCAATCAGGGGCCATAATCTGTGTAAAGAATAATATGGAGTTATGTGATAGCCCTGAACAACTGTGTGAAGTATTAAGTCAATTGAATGTAGGGTATTGGACTTAAAAGTGAAAATCCCAACTTGCCCTAACACTTTAACCGGACGCCGACGCCGATGCTGGGGCAAGTATTCTTCGAATAGTCGAGCTAAAAATCTGCAATCTAATTTTTTGTCAGCAGTCTTATATAACTAGTTTTCATAGATTTTCGCAAAAATTGGCTCGTTCCAAGACAAAAAATAAAAAAGTGCAGCTTTAACTGCATAATGTTACAAAGGTCTTTAATTCATGTCTTAAGGTTCTGCCAAAGAAAAATCTCAGATCTCTTACCAACTCCATTGTTGATAAATGTGGTTGCTAAGCCAGTTTTCCCACAACGGCCTGTACGTCCTATTCTGTGCACTGAAATTAAATCAGAACAGTAAAATGAATTAAAAAAAAATATACCCAGGAACTCAATTTTTCTCTCTTTTATTTGAACAATAGCTCAAGGTTTACAATGGAAAGTATCCATAAATTTATACATTTAAATTCAATGAACACACAATCTGAAGCTTTTTGTATCATCAAGGACCATGTTGACAATAATTGTTGTAAAATTGTACATTCATTTTTTATAAAAATCTTTTCGTTTCATTAAAATATATTTTGAAACACTTTGTCTTAAAGTATTAGATTAGGTTTAATTGTTTTGGCAAGTTCTTAATCTCATTTCTGACACTCTGACTCACTTAGTATACAGCATATTTTTACTGATCATACAATATTTTCCCAAATGCTTTTTGTACATTCACAAGGTCATCAAAGCCGACCTTAATTAAGGCAATGATAAAACCTCTACTTCTTCCTTCGAGAACAAGATGAGCTTAAATATTCTTAATATCCTACCATAGTTTTCAATGTCCTCAGGCATGTCATAGTTGATGACATGTTTGATGTCAGGGAAGTCAAGTCCCTTGCTAGCGACGTCCGTGGCAACCAGGACATCCTTCTCCCCCTTCCTAAACTGATCAATGGACTGAGTCCGCTCTTCCTGGTCTTTAAGCAACAAGGAGTGTATTAGGTTCTGACATAGTAAAAATGCAAAAAATTCCAGTCAAATTTATTCAAAGTATCATTATTATCGACAAGACTGGAGATAACAGATTCTTAGCTTCAAATAACCAAGGACCATACCTTAACAAGAATTTCAGCTAGAATGATTTTGCAACACAATTTGAATATTGTTAACATGTATACCAAGTTTTATATTACAGCTTGAATGCTTTTCAAGTGGTGGCCAACAGTATGCTACAACTACAGCTTACCTCTTCCGCCATGTATACTAACAACTAAGCATTTCAGCAATGTATAGCTGAGGCCTTCAACCCTTTCATGAGCAGATATTTCCGGTACTTGACGTACAACTACAGCTTACCCTTCCTGCCATGTATAGCTACAGCCTCCACCCCCTGCAGGAGAAGATATCCACCCATACTTGATGTACAACTACAGCTTACCCTTCCTGCCATGTATAGCTACAGCCTCCCCACCCTGCAGGAGAAGATATCCACCCATACTTGATGTACAACTACAGCTTACCCTTCCTGCCATGTATAGCTACAGCCTCCACCCCCTGCAGGAGAAGATATCCCCCCATACTTGATGTACAACTACAGCTTACCCTTCCTGCCATGTATAGCTACAGCCTCCCCACCCTGCAGGAGCAGATATCCACCCATACTTGATATAAAACCATATCTTACCCATACTTGATGTAAACCCAGAGCTTACACCTTCCCTACATGTAAAGCTTCAGCCTCCACTTCCTTCTTGAGCAGATATTCCTCCAAACTTGATGTACAACAGCTTACCATACCCTTCCCCATATGTATAGCTACAACCTTGCCCACCATGAGCAAATATTCCCACATACTTGATTCCCCCCCCCCCATGTATAGCTGTATAACTACAGCCTCTACCCACCTCAGGAGCTGATGTACCGCCATACTTGCTGTTAACTATGGCTATCCTCTCCCCAATGTAAAGCTGCAGCCTCATTGCCCTTCCTGATAAGATATTCCCCCGTACTTGATGTATATCTTCAGCTAACACTTCCCCTTCCCCAAATGTATAACTGCAGCCTCCACCCCATTCTTAAGCAGATATCTCCTTATACACAATGCATAGCTACCGCTTACCCTTCCCCACAGCCTCCACTCCCTTCTTAAGCAGATATTCCCCCATACTTGAAGTACAAGTACAGCTTACCATTCCCGCCATGTATAGCTACAGCTTCCACCCCCTTCAGGAGCAGATATTCCCCCATACTTGAAGTACAAGTACAGCTTACCCTTCCTGCCATGTATAGCTACAGCTTCCACCCCCTTCAGGAGCAGATATTCCCCCATACTTGAAGTACATGTACAGCTTACCATTCCCGCCATGTATAGCTACAGCCTCCACCCCCTTCAGGAGAAGATATCCCCCCATACTTAAAGTACAACTACAGCTTACCCTTCCTGCCATGTATAGCTACAGCTTCCACCCCCTTCAGGAGCAGATATCCCCCCATACTTGATGTACAACTACAGCTTACCCTTCCTGCCATGTATAGCTACAGCCTCCACCCCCTTCAGGAGAAGATATCCCCCCGTACTTGATGTACAACTACAGCTTACCCTTCCTGCCATGTATAGCTACAGCCTCCACCCCCTTCAGGAGAAGATATCCCCCCATACTTGATGTACAACTACAGCTTACCCTTCCTGCCATGTATAGCTACAGCCTCCCCACCCTGCAGGAGCAGATATCCACCCATACTTGATATAAAACCATATCTTACCCCTACTTGATGTAAACCCAGAGCTTACACCTTCCCTACATGTATAGCTTCAGCCTCCACTTCCTTCTTGAGCAGATATTCCTCCAAACTTGATGTACAACAGCTTACCATACCCTTCCCCATATGTATAGCTACAACCTTCTTGCCCACCATGAGCAAATATTCCCACATACTTGATTTCTCCCCCCCCCCCCCCATGTATAGCTGTATAACTACAGCCTCTACCCACCTCAGGAGCTGATGTACCGCCATACTTGCTGTTAACTATGGCTATCCTCTCCCCAATGTAAAGCTGCAGCCTCATTGCCCTTCCTGATAAGATATTCCCCCGTACTTGATGTATATCTTCAGCTAACACTTCCCCTTCCCCAAATGTATAACTGCAGCCTCCACCCCATTCTTAAGCAGATATCTCCTTATACACAATGCATAGCTACCGCTTACCCTTCCCCACAGCCTCCACTCCCTTCTTAAGCAGATATTCCCCCATACTTGAAGTACAAGTACAGCTTACCCTTCCCGCCATGTATAGCTACAGCTTCCACCCCCTTCAGGAGCAGATATTCCCCCATACTTGAAGTACAAGTACAGCTTACCCTTCCTGCCATGTATAGCTACAGCTTCCACCCCCTTCAGGAGCAGATATTCCCCCATACTTGAAGTACATGTACAGCTTACCATTCCCGCCATGTATAGCTACAGCCTCCACCCCCTTCAGGAGAAGATATCCCCCCATACTTAAAGTACAACTACAGCTTACCCTTCCTGCCATGTATAGCTACAGCTTCCACCCCCTTCAGGAGCAGATATCCCCCCATACTTGATGTACAACTACAGCTTACCCTTCCTGCCATGTATAGCTACAGCCTCCACCCCCTTCAGGAGAAGATATCCCCCCGTACTTGATGTACAACTACAGCTTACCCTTCCTGCCATGTATAGCTACAGCCTCCACCCCCTTCAGGAGAAGATATCCCCCCATACTTGATGTACAACTACAGCTTACCCTTCCTGCCATGTATAGCTACAGCCTCCCCACCCTGCAGGAGCAGATATCCACCCATACTTGATATAAAACCATATCTTACCCCTACTTGATGTAAACCCAGAGCTTACACCTTCCCTACATGTATAGCTTCAGCCTCCACTTCCTTCTTGAGCAGATATTCCTCCAAACTTGATGTACAACAGCTTACCATACCCTTCCCCATATGTATAGCTACAACCTTCTTGCCCACCATGAGCAAATATTCCCACATACTTGATTCCCCCCCCCCCCCCATGTATAGCTGTATAACTACAGCCTCTACCCACCTCAGGAGCTGATGTACCGCCATACTTGCTGTTAACTATGGCTATCCTCTCCCCAATGTAAAGCTGCAGCCTCATTGCCCTTCCTGATAAGATATTCCCCCGTACTTGATGTATATCTTCAGCTAACTCTTCCCCTTCCCCAAATGTATAACTGCAGCCTCCACCCCATTCTTAAGCAGATATCTCCTTATACACAATGCATAGCTACCGCTTACCCTTCCCCACAGCCTCCACTCCCTTCTTAAGCAGATATTCCCCCATACTTGAAGTACAACTACAGCTTACCCTTCCCGCCATGTATAGCTACAGCCTCCACCCCCTTCAGGAGCAGATATTCCCCCATACTTGATGTACAACTACAGCTTACCCTTCCCGCCATGTATAGCTACAGCCTCCACCCCCTTCAGGAGAAGATATTCCCCCATACTTGAAGTACAACTACAGCTTACCCTTCCCGCCATGTATAGCTACAGCCTCCACCCCCTTCAGGAGAAGATATCCACCCATACTTTATGTAAAACTACAGATTACCCTTCCCGCCATGTATAGCTACAGCCTCCACCCCCTTCAGGGGAAGATATTCCCCCATACTTTATGTAAAACTACAGCTTACCCTTCCCGCCATGTATAGCTACAGCCTCCACCCCCTTCAGGAGAAGATATACCCCCATACTTTATGTAAAACTACAGCTTACCCTTCCCGCCATGTATAGCTACAGCCTCCACCCCCTTCAGGAGAAGATATTCATGTATAGCATCCACATCTTGCTTCTTTTCTGCAAACACCAACACCTGTTGAAAAAGGGGTTATATTTTATGATTCATAAGCATTATAATGGAAAAAAATGTTGCTCAAGCATGAAATGGAATGCCAAAAGCATTTACATAAAATGTACTTAATTACCGTAAATGACTGGGTATTAGACGCACTTTTTTTCCTCAGATTTTGATGCAAAAAAATGCCTGCGTATAATACCCAGTAACAATTTTTTGAACGTTTTTTCTGAGGTCAATTTCAAGCCGAGAGTTTGTTTAGATTTATGTAGAAAGGGATGTTACTCGCATCATATTGATCGAGTATATACGGGTTAAAACGGCAGTTGAAGATCGGGATACGGTATATCGTAAGAGGTTTATAATTTCAACAAAAATATTTTTCGATTAAAGTTATCGTAATTCACCTAAGAGGTCGGACACTCTAAATATTTGGACACCCATAATTATTTCCCAAAATAATTTATTTTGCGTACCTAATTTTCGGACACCCAAAGGACATCAATCATAACTTTCATAGTTACCAAGTTTCACAGACGAAGATTATTGATTTTTATCTTTACAATGCATGGCTAGATTACCTAACCGTATACACCACTGTGACAATTTAATTAGTTACTACCCATCCTAAACGATTTATTGCCTGTTGAAAAGGAAGTGTGATATATTTATTTGAGGATTAAACAAACAACAAGGGCAATCAAGGGATTAAGAAAACATCGACATGGCATGTTTGTAAAACGATCTGCCAATAAGCTTTCAAACTTGTACCACACTTATAGACTATATGAAGCAATTATCGTACAGTTATACATTAATCCTGCATAGCAATGTTCATGCTCTCCACGAGATCCTCGTGGGTATAACTGTAAGTTATGTGACGTCACACAGTGTGACTCTTTGATCTGAAGCCGATAGAATGTGTTTATTCAGTTCAGTGCATGTATAAAATGGTGTTTTAATTAACTTAATGAAGGATTTACACTTATAGGCGTAATAAATAAGTTTATGACCATTGATTACTACGGATAAATTAATAAGTGGTAAAAAGCAAACATGAAGAAAAAAGGCAGGTTAAACAAACATGTAAATAAAATGTGAAAATGATAATTTTCTATGTATTCGGAGAGCGAAGATAATAATTAATTTATGGTGTCCGAACTCTTGTGAATTACGGTATTCAATATTATTTTGAATAATAAATTGAATTAAACAATAATCAAACTAACATATAAAAAAGCAAAGTTGGGCACTGTCAAAATATTTTTTGCATAACATAACTTTTCATTCTCGACAGTATGGTTGTATGGTTTTAAAGACAACCATCGCCATTTTCACGAAAAAAATTTTTTGTCACTGTCAACAAACATGGTGGTAGAAAATGCCGGACGATTTTGACATTTTTTCTATACGTCTTTTAACCAAAAACATAGATTAAAAGTTTTTTTCTCGGAATTTTTTACAGATTTTTTTCCCTGCGTCTAATACCCCCTATCGTCTTATACCCAGTCATTTACGGTATGTTAAATTGATGGCTTTTTAATTTCATATACCACCTTATGTATAAGAGGTTAAGCTGTGTTAACCAGCAGGGCTGAGTATCTTATGATACCTGATGATATATTCAAGAAATGAATTCATTAATAAATTAATGCATTAATAAGAAACATCTGCAGTATTTATGTCCATCTGTTGTTTTGTTGCATAATGTTAAATTTCACTCAATTGTGACCTTTCACCCCCCATTCTGTGACACAATCATTTGCTTTTCATTGGTTATTTTAGACAACTTATGTACTACTTAGAGAATGGATTGAATTATACAAACGTGTTCTATTATGATATCCATAAATGGAAAGAAGGTAAATTGAAAATTGTTTTTATTCAAGAGTTTGCTCACAAAAACTTGCAAGTACCATAAAACTCAACTCGCAATATTCACTGGCATTTTGCAAGTGTGCCAGTGCTAAATTTGAGCCCTGTTAAATCGTACCACCCATCTGTGAATGGCAAAATAAAGAAATTCTATTGGGGGAGGTTCCTTCAACAAGTTTCAAAAAAGGATGACAGTTCAATTTGAAAGTGCCTTTCCTCGGATGGGCTGTATTTTTAAATGCAATAGCACTTCAAGAGCACTGATCACAAAGCAACTGCGAGCTAACAATTTGAATTTCTTATAAAAAACAATAATAATCTGTTGATAACTACGACTTACTGGTGGTGATGTTTTCTGTAGACACTCCAGTATATACACAATCTTCGCTTCCTGTTTCACATATTCAACTTCCTGTACGACGTCCAGACTGGCCGCGCCCGCACGACCTACATTCACTGTAACTGGTTTAACAAGAGCACTTCGCGCAAAGTTCTGAATTTTCTTGGGCATCGTAGCTGAGAAAAGAAGTGTCTGCCGCTGGCCCTGTGGTTAGGAATTTTGTTATACAATATAAATTGATATTGTGCCACAATCAGTTCAAAAACAATGAAATTTCAGTTCAAAAACAATGAATTTTCCAAGTTACTAATGATTCTATTAAATGAGTTTTTAACATTCTTTAGACGCAAGGCTTAAAAGGTCAAAATCATTTAAGTGTCATAGTTTCATTATTTTGCTACATATTTGAGTGAACTGTACTTAAGGCAGTATAAAATCAAACACAAAATTGAGGAAAATCAATGTGTTGCCATTTATGAGGTTTATACATATTTAAGGTTATTGAAGTTATGACTAAACTCCTTTATTGAAATTGGCCCTTGATCTTTGGTGAATACTGAATTTGGTGAAGCTGGATTCCAGCTCTTAATCAATACCTTAAAGTATGAGAATATTGTCCTGACATCCTCCTCAAACCCCATGTCTATCATACGGTCAGCCTCATCCAGTACGAGGTATCGGCAGATGTCCAGCACAAACATCTTCTTTGACAGCATCAACATGAGCCGTCCAGGGGTCGCCACGATGATGTGAACACCTCTGTAAAAAAGATATAATACCATTTATACCAGATAATACCATATATACCAGATAATACCATTTATACCAGATAATACCATATATACCAAATAATACCATTTATACAAGATAATACCACATGTACCAGATAATACCAAATAATATCATGAAATATATACCCGAAAATACCATATATTGAAAGGCTTTGCTTGACACAGAAAACCAAGGTGCCTGACTCAATTTTCAAGCTATGGAATCCCCCAAAATAAACTTCCATTCAGTGTCTTTCATTTTATAATTTATTGCAACCCATAATAATTACCAACGACCCCTATTGTGTCAACCATTAGGGTCAAACGACCCAGTCAGGTTGTTCAGTTAGCATATTGGTTACTGCTCTCACTTCTCACGAAGGCAACCTGGGTTTGATTCCCAGCCTGGGCTAATTTGAGTTTGGTAAGTGGTCACCAAGCAAGACAAGTGGGTTTTCTTCGGGTACTCCTATTTCCCCAATAACACAAGACCACACTCTCTCGCTACATTGTGCCAAGGAGAGTGACTTAGTATAAGTTATCATAACTTTCTTCACAATTGATGTAAAATATATGTTTAAACTATAAACCCCAATCCGAACAATCATACAGAAAACTCTGCATGCAATTTCAATTGCAGCAACAAGGGAAATATATAGTGAACACCTCTATGAATCTATGAAAAGATAAACAGTGAAACCTTGCTGGCTCTTACTCCCAGGGACCAGCGAAAATACATCGAGCCTCGGAAATTTTTTAGCCAAGTGGGATTGTTTACCTTCAGTATAAAGAAATTGGCCCTCTACATCTAGTTCGAGCCAACTAGGAATTAGAGCCAAGCATGTTCGACCCAACAGGTCCGATTGTATTACATTTAAATTTATATGAATTTCTACTGTTGTACAAGAGAGCTGCAAAACGGTTGCCAACAATCATATTGGGGATTGTCTAATATGAGGCATCACTCGACACTTATTCAAGTCATGGATTTTGCTGAACATGTGCCCATGTCACTTGTAATATGACACAGTTTTATGTAATAAAGTTATTACTATGTTCTAGTCAAGTTTAAGTTTTTGTTTGACTTTTTTCAAACTTTCAAGGTTCATTCCTTGACAGTTATTAAAACCAGAGTTATGCCCCTTGCTGTACATGTGCTTATTGTCTTTGGCAACATGTGTACCAAGCTTTATTTAAATATATTGTTTTAGATATGGCCAAGATTGCACCCCAACAATGACAATGATGTCAAGGCTATTACAAAACTTTGTTTTGCCTACAAAAAACAATTGAGCTAAATAAATCTACATTAAATGCTTTTGGATAACGAACACAATGTTGATAAATACCACAAGGGAACCTAGTACCAGGTATTTTTAAACAAGAGGGCCATGATGGCCCTAAATCGCTCACCTGAGTAAAAGAGTTTAACCTTTGTTATTAATATAGCTTGTTTCTCAAAGAATATTGAACAAGAGCTGTCAAAGTATGTGACAAATGCCCCCCAATGTGACATTGATCTATGAACAAGTACATAAAAAGTTGATCTTGCCTTTATGTGTCAAATACATATTGCAAGTTATATTAAATTGCCTCTGAGCATAGAAAAAAACCCAATCATACTAAATGACAGCCAACACTCTTTATGTCCTCATATTCAGCATTCCATTGTGAATAAACACTTAGTGTATCTTTCACCTTAGAGGTAGGGACATGGGTCTTGCACACGACACGTTGTCTTGGTATGTCGAAAACATATGGCAAGTCATTTTAAAATCTGTCCATATAGGAGTAAGTCACAGCACAGACACGACAGCCTATATTTTCCTTCAGGTTGCCATGGCAACCAGAGTTCTGCATGGAATTAATTTTTTTGAACAATTTTGAAAAAGCACCAACCAAGGATCATTCCTATGAAGTTTCATCAAAATTGTCCAAGCGGTTTAGGAGAAGAAGATGATTGTAACCAATTGTTGACACTTTTCCTTTAGGTTGCCATGTCAACCAGAGTTCTACATGGAATTAATTTCTTTGAACAATTTTGAAAAAGCACCAACCAAGGATCATTCCTATGAAGTTTCATCAAAATTGTCAAAGCGGTTTAGGAGAAGAAGATGATTATAACCAATTGTTGACATTTTCCTTTAGGTTGCCATGGTAACCGGGCCAAACAAAATTATGTGAACAAATTTAAGAGAGGTCCATGCAAGGACACTTCAAACCAAATTTGCTGAAGATCTATCAAGGGGTTCATGCGAAGAAAATGTTAAGTTATTTTTACTAATTTTAGCTCTGGTGGCCCTTAAAAGGGGCCAAACAAAATTATTTGAAAAGACCTGACAGAGGCCCATGCTAGGATGCTTCAGACTTGAAGATCCATCAAGCAGTTAATAAGATCAAGTTGTTTAAAGGTTTTTCTATTTTTTGCTCTGGTGACCCCTAAAAGGGGCCAAACAAAACCATTTGAACAAAGTTGAGAGAGGACCATGTAAGGATGCTACATATCAAGTATGGAGTCATTCTGACCTTTACTTTCAGAGGAAAAGATGTTTAAGTGACAAGACAATGTAAAAACAAATGACCCCTGAGCAAGGCCAATTTGACCCCGGGACAATAATTTGAATACCTTTGGTGTAGGTCCACTAGGTAACACTATATACCAAATATGAAAGCTCTAGGTCTTATATTTTGGAGAAGAGGATTTTTAAAGTTTTATTATATAAGACTATATAAAAATATTGAAAACCTAAGCCTATGAACACGGGGCGTGGCCAATTTTGACCCCAGGGCTAAAGTTTGAACAATCTTAATAGTGGTCCGATAAACGATGCTTCATACCAAATATCTAAGGCCTTCGCCTTTTGGTTTCGGAGAAGAAGATTTTATAAGTTTTCATCATATACATATATAAGGAAACCCATGACCGCCCGGGTGGGGCCATTTTTTGACCCCAGGGCCAAAGATTGAACAATATTGGTACAAGTCAACTAGATGATATATCATGCCAAATATCTAAGCTCTTGTCACTACTTGATTTTACGTGTGTATCTATATATGTATATTTGTTATTAATTGTTGTATGTGGCCCATATTGAAAATTGGTATGTGTACTAAAAATGTTATCCAGTTTAAATTAAGACGTTACTTGTCTTTGTGAGTTCGGAGAAGATTTTTTAAGTTTTCACTATAACACATATAGAGAAAACCCATCAGCCCCGGGGTGTGGCCAATTTTGACCCCAGGGCAATAATTTGAACAAACTTTGTAGAGGTCCACTAGACAATGAATCATGCCCAATATCTAAGCTCTAAGCCACGTAAGTTCAGAGGAGATGATTTTTGAAGTTTTCACTATAAACATATAGAGAAAACCCATGACCCCCGAAGGGGGTGGGGCCAATTTTGACCCCAAGGCCATAATTTGAGCAATCTTTGTAGAGGTCCACTAGACGATGAATCATGCCAAATATCTAAGCTCTAGTCCAAGTAAATTCAGAGGAGAAGATTTTTGAAGTTTTAACTATAAACATATAGAGAATACCCTAACCCCCCTGGGCGGGGCCAATTTTGACCCCAAGGCCATAATTTGAACAATCTTTGTAGAGGTCCACTAGACTATGAATCAAGCCAAATATCTAAGCTCTAAGCAATGTAAGTTCAGAGGAGATTTTTGATTTTTTTTAATATAAACATATAGAGAAAACCCATGACCACCCAGGGCCGGGGCCAATTTTGACCACAGGGCCATAATTTGAACAATCTTTGTAGAGGTCCACTAGACGATGAATCATGCCAAATATCTAAGCTCTAGTCCAAGTAAGTTAAGAGGAGAAGATTTTTGAAGTTTTAACTATAAACATATCAAGTATACCCATGACCCCCCGGGGCGGGGCCAATTTAGACCCCAAGGCCATAATTTGAACAATCTTTGTAGAGGTCCACTTGACGATGAATCATGCCAAATATCTAAGCTCTAGTCCAAGTAAGTTCAAAGGAGAAGATTTTTGAAGTTTTCACTATAAACATATAGAGAATACCCTAACCCCCCTGGGCGGGGCCAATTTTGACCCCAAGGCCATAATTTGAACAATCTTTGTAGAGGTCCACTAGACGATGAATCAAGCCAAATATCTAAGCTCTAAGCAATGTAAGTTCAGAGGAGATTTTTGATTTTTTTTTAATATAAACATATAGAGAAAACCCATGACCACCCAGGGCCGGGGCCAATTTTGACCACAGGGCCATAATTTGAACAATCTTTGTAGAGGTCCACTAGACGATGAATCATGCCAAATATCTAAGCTCTAGTCCAAGTAAGTTAAGAGGAGAAGATTTTTGAAGTTTTAACTATAAACATATCAAGTATACCCATGACCCCCCGGGGCGGGGCCAATTTTGACCCCAAGGCCATAATTTGAACAATCTTTGTAGAGGTCCACTTGACGATGAATCATGCCAAATATCTAAGCTCTAGTCCAAGTAA
Source organism: Mya arenaria (assembly GCF_026914265.1). Taxonomy (NCBI): domain Eukaryota; kingdom Metazoa; phylum Mollusca; class Bivalvia; order Myida; family Myidae; genus Mya; species Mya arenaria. Next base: position 14,606,772 of record NC_069133.1, read on the forward strand.
GTTCAAAGGAGAAGATTTTTGAAGTTTTCACTATAAACATATAGAGAATACCCTAACCCCCCGGGGCGGGGCCAATTTTGACCCCAAGGCCATTATTTGAACAATCTTGGTAGAGGTCCACTAGACGATGAATCATGCCAAATATCTAAGCTCTAGTCCAAGTAAGTTAAGAGGAGAAGATTTTTGAAGTTTTAACTATAAACATATCAAGTATACCCATGACCCCCCGGGGCGGGGCCAATTTTGACACCAAGGCCATAATTTGAACAATCTTTGTAGAGGTCCACTGGACGATGAATCATGCCCAATATCTAAGCTCTAGTCCAAGTAAGTTCAGAGGAGAAGATTTTTGAAGTTTTAACTATAAACATATAGAGCATACCCATGAACCCCGGGGCGGGGCCAATTTTGACCCCAGGGCCATAATTTGTACAATCTTTGTAGAGGTCCACTAGACAATGAATCATGACAAATATCTAAGCTCTAGGCCAAGTAAGTTCAGAAGAGAAGATTTTTTAAGTTTTCACTATAAACATATAGAGAAAACCCATGACCCCCCGGGGCGGGGCCAATTTTAACCCAAGGGCCATAATTTGAACAATCTTTGTAGAGGTCCACTAGACAATGACTCATGACAAATATCTAAGCTCTAGGTCAAGTAAGTTCAGAGGAGAAGATTTTTTAAGTTTTCACTATAAACATATAGAGAAAACCCATGACCCCCTGGGGCGGGGCCAATTTTGACCCAAGGGCCATAATTTGAACAATCTTGGTAGAGGACCATTTGGTGATCCTACCTACCATATATCAACGGCCTAAGCCTTGTGGTTTGGGAGAAGAAGATTTTTAAAGTTTTTCCTTTCCATTGCCATGGCAACCAGAGTTCTGCATGGAATTCAATTCTTTGAACAATTTTCAAAGGGGACCACCCAAGGAACATTCCTGTGAAGTTTGGATGAAATTGGCTAAGCGGTTTATGAGGAGATGTCGTTTAAAGTAAAAGTTTACGGACGGACGACAGACGCCGGACAAATTATGATCACAAAAGCTCACCTTGTCACTATGTGACAGGTGAGCTAAAAAGGCCACAGATTGAAACAGTCTCCAATGCAAAAATTTGGTAAAATGTAATCTTCTTTTGGCATTTTTTTGTTCATTTATCAACAGTGTATCAAATATTAAAACAACAAGAGGGCTGCAGGCAAAAGTTTATGGTTGTCTGCATTTTTCAGACACTTAAGGGACATAACTCAACAATTATTATAGACTGGGTTATGGACCTTGCTGTACATTTACTTTTTTATTTCTGAAAACATGTGTTCCAAATTTCATTTGAATATCAATTTTAGAGTTATGCAAAAGGTTAAGGTTTTTGCACTACAATGGTGAAGACGCTGACAACACTTTAGGCTATGGCAACACCTAGATTTAAAAAAAACAAAACAACAACAGACAAGCTAATAAGACAAGATATTCAAGTATTCTGATGTAGTGTTATACCTTTTTATGACTTCTAGCTGGGGATTCATGGGCATTCCTCCAATACAGAGCGCACTCCGGAGGGCAGGGTAACCGTCTCTCTCAAGATGGCCACAGAATTCTGTGATGATCTCATTTGTCTGTTTCGCTAACTCACGCTGAAAGGTGCATAGTGGAATTAATGATTGTTGCCATTAACAACAATGATACAGCCAGGTACAGAATGTACCTATAGCATATATACAAGAAACAATGCATAGTTACATTTAACAAGAACATTATCATAAAAGAAACATGATGTGAACTTTCAATTCAACAAATAAGGGAAGAAAAAAAACTATACAGAGATTACTAATTACATGATGTTTTGTCCACCAAATTTCTTGTACTTATTGTTAAGAAATGTATATTTTTTACCTTTTTTAAGAGGCCTCTTCTATTTTCCCCCAAAAAGCATCTTTGTGAAGCCATGTTCACAAAAGCAGGTTTATATTTAAGATATATATATATGTCTCTGACAATATTACGGAAGACTGAAACAGTTATAAACGGACCAGACAGCTGAGATGATCTGATTACTTGAAAGGTCCTATTACTATGGCTGTTCGAAAATAACAAGTTAAAGTACAATTAACTTCCTTTTGTATCCATTACTAGAGAATCACATAGTTCATTAGAAATTTATCGCAACATAGTTGATTAAGAAATGGAATAACAAATACTTCTGAAGTACAATAGTTCATGGTAGTATAAGGACTACATGTACTTTCAAAGTATGCCATAATGCTACTTCATCTGGATGAATTTTAGTCCGGTTTTCAAAAAGGAAGATGCTGCAGACGAGGGACAGGGTGCTTATCTTATTATAAGTTTTATTAAAATATTTGACAATCTTAAGAGGGCAAAAAACTTTTCTCATGCTTGTCTCCCTGAGGATAGAAGGTTGCTTCAAAAGAGTACAGTGTGAAGCACCCTTCCATAACCAGGTCAAAACCGAATATTATAGTATTCATAGAAAACAATGGTTAAACACATTAAAATACGTACAGAAGGGCAGATAATCAGGCCATAGGGTCCTTCATTCTTCACAAATGGTAGACGCTTTTCTTGCTCCAGGGCGAACATAATAATCGGCAGTGTGAACACAAGGGTTTTCCCGGACCCTGTGAAAGCTATGCCAATCATGTCTCGTCCCGACAACCTGAAACAACAGCAGTAGTTAAAATCAGCACCAGCCTGAAAATGTGGTATTGATGTATAACTTGCTGTATGGTTGTATAGAATAAAATATACTGCAGAGCGGAAACAAACAAAAGCCACACCAAAAAAGATACTTCTTTGGCCTCATTCAATCAATATTTTGAGAGGTAAGTTGGTAAGTAGGGTTTAATTTTTGATTACTTGACAATGACAAAGAGGATAATTGTTGGTTTTAGTGAAAAATCGACATATATAATCAGGGCTTTTTCTATAGTACCCACGGGTCCGACTATCGGACCCATTCCCAAAGCAAAATATAAGATAATTTTCCCAATCTTCAGAAAAAAATCCCAATCAAAAAAAAAAATATATATATATATATTTAAAAAAAATTTATAGTCTTTTTACCTGTACTGGTTCATTTTCAACATCCTAATAAATTATGTGATGTAAAGTTTTTTTTGATAATTGAACTCGAAAATCATTGATTTTCACCACATTCAGAGATCAGTATGAAATCTTATCTGTCATGATTTATTGCAATAGATATTTACACCCAAGGATTGATATTTCAGCCATTTTGGGTCTTTTAAAGGGAAATAAACTAATATTAAATAATTTCCTAATTCGCAGGAGACTAAACAGCTTTTTCTTTTGACTGTAAAATTTCCTAATTTTGGTTTTTTCACAACGTAAAATTTCCCAAAATGTCTAGGATCTTTTTCCCAAAATGGGCAGAAAAAGCCCTCATATTTCACCAAGTGAGCACCAAAATTTATTCTTCACAAGGGGCATTGCAACAGATAAAATATATTGCTATTACACACTGAAAAAAAAACAACAATTTTTCTTTTCGAATATATGACTAAAATTGGATATCGAAGTCATTTAATTACACTATTTTGGGAAAACCCGCCAATTTATATGCGAATGTGGCGCCATTTCTTGTTGAAATTGAGTTCCAGCCCTTCAATAGGGCTTAAATTTCAAAACAGTGAAAAATATCAAATTTGATATTTGCACTGTTTGAAACAGTGAAAAATCAATTTTATTTCAGTGATAAATCTCTATAACCCACCGGAAAGTGAATAACAAAAAGTTCCAATCTTATTCTAGTCTACTCACACAGTAGGAATTCCCTGTATCTGTATGGGTGTGGGGTGTAGAATTTTTTTCGTCTTCAGGCATTGCATGACAGGCTTAGGGAACTTCATCTCCCTGAAGGTCTTACATGGTGGGGGTTTATCATCGCCCTCCACGAGGATGTGATACTTCTTGCGAACCTTCTCATGCTCTGATTCAGGTTTATTTAGAATATAACCTGGGGCTGTCCATCTGAAATGCAAAAAATAAAAAATGTTACGTCTGTTTAGTTCAGTTTAAATTTATTTTACAACAATTGTGAAACAAGTCATTACAACATTTTATGAATCACTCTAGTTGGCATGATGTTATGCAAGAGTGTGGTCTTGTGTTGAGGGGCAAACAGGAGTTGTACGGCTTGGTGCTTTATACAGCAGAGCTTGTTTAAAAATGTAATTCTAAGCAGTAGTATAAGAATTCAGGCTTGTTCATCCAAAAGACTCATTTCAAAACAGGAGTTGTACGGCTTGGTCCTTTATACAGCAGAGCTTGTTTAAAAATGTAATTCTAAGCAGTTGTATAAGAATTCAGGCTTGTTCATCCAAAAGACTCATTTCAAAACAGGAGTTGTACGGCTTGGTCCTTTATACAGCAGAGCTTGTTCAAAAATGTAATTCCAAGCAGAAGTAGAAGAATTCAGGCTTGTTCATCCAAAAGACTCAATCTGATGACTGTGTTAAGATTGAAAAAAACTGTCACATTTCGCCCTTAAATTTGACCCCAGGATGAACCCTGACAACAATAACAAACTAAAATCATCATACCCAGTTTTGATGGGATCTGTGTACTCAATACCCTTGGCCAATTCTGACACTGCCATCAAAGCTGGAAAAACAATAACAACAATGTATAACAACTTTTACTGGTTTGTCCATTAAGTACTTAAAAAAGTTTTATAATAATAAGTAGAAGTATCGAGTGTTTCAGCCAAAATACAAAAGTGATTAAAACGAAAGTGAATATACATGCTATAAACAAGATTGATATGCTTAGTTAATCTAAAAATGCAAACTTGTTATCAAAAACAAGTCCTTAATAAACCCTGACAATATTCTCACCTTGCTTCTCTGCTACACTTTCAAGAATTTTTTCTTCCTCTTTTAGAATTTTTTCTCTCGCCGTTTCTTTCCTGGCTGGAACAAAAACAATCATGATGGCAATAAATTTAACATTCACAAGAAATCAATGAAATACAAATGTCATTTGAATTGTACATTGTTATTTGTTTGCAACCCTGCAGTCCTGCCATGGTAAGTCTCGGAAAGGATTTATTTCGCCAAGACAAGACATCAATTATTAATATTTTCATCAACAAGTGTATGATGTATGAAAAAGAGAAGAAAGTTTCTTCGTAGGGGGCAAGCTCATAAGCCTCCACCAGACCTTCAGCCTTCCTTTTGAGGTCACTGTGCTGGTCAAGCAGACTGACATGAGACTTGGGGCCGAGGTTGACTGTCTCATCCTCATCCTCCTCCGCCCCACCCTCTGATGTTCCACCCTCTGACGTTGAGCCCCCCTCCTGCTCCTTCAACAGCCCTACACGACCCAGACGCTTCTCTGCCTGCCGCAGCTACAGGGAAAATGGTTCATATTTATCAAATCTTTGTGGTTAAGCACATACAAAAATTGAAGATTTATATATTTACATCACTAGATTAAATGATAAAATTATGAATAATTCATTATCTAATTTAATTAAAGAAGTAATAATGTACAAGTTTATCAATTTGTTCATTAACCATGTAATAAAAAAAGCTTTCTGTAAAATCTGTAGTCATTTGACCGATAAAAAGTACTTGGAATATAATTTTTTCAATCATTAAAATTATCTTTTGTTTTGTAGGTTGCTTAAAGATGATAGCTTCAGCCTTGCAATATATTTGCTCTTGTTGATAGATTTCTCTATATAAGAATATCATTATGACAAAGGACGGTGGCGAAGGACAGGTTGTATAAATAAACCTAGCTTATTTCGGGTGTAATATCTTAAAACGGTATGTTTAAAAAGCCTTGAGCACCTGTTGTTTCTTGCGCTGTTTCAGGGGTATGTATGGCACATAGTTGTCATCATCTGATTCATCACTCGCATCTTTAAGAGCATGTCTCTACAAAATATGTGGTCATGATATATTGTTATCAGAATGTGTTTTTTAACTATTTTGAGAAATTGTTTATAGTAAATACTAGGGATGCAAAAGAATGGCAAAAGTGATATTCCAATATTCAGTAATTCTTTCGATCGAATATTCGAACACCAAAATGAACCTTTAATATTCACTAACATAATAGCGGGGGCCCTGTTACTCTTCCTAGTCGTATTCGGTACATGCGACGGACCCTTATTGTTCCACAAATTAGCCTCTGAATTTCCCCATTTTCAAAATATAACCCAAGAAAAAGCGATATATCTAACAAAAAACAAAAACAAATTAATCAATTCCTCTGCTTTCATTTTTGTAAACAAATTAAGATCAGGGAATTGCATTTTTCCCGGTTAAATGACGATATGCGCCAACGTGGACCCTGCAGCCTTGTTCTTGGATTGATGTTTACGAAATTTATTTAAAGAAAACGACACCATGACTAAACGTCGCTTTTGCCTTAGGTATTGTACAACAATACAGGACATATATCCTTAAACGTTAAACCATACAGTTATTTTTTTTGTACGCAAGAGCGTTATATTGAGAACATGGAAACAGTTTAAAGCACATAACTAGCACATGTCCTTTGTATCAAGGCAATTTGAGCAATATCACCAAGCTTGATTCGCAGTGAAGACAAAACATTGGTAAAAAGGCCGATCTCTTAAACCCTTAATTGGCATGGTCATTTAAATGTTCCCAACATAATTAGAATGTGTTTTATGTCACTTGTCTAACAGCCAGTAAATGCAAAATTACGGGACTGTTTATAGTTCCCGGCGATATATCCGATATGACATGTGTATAGTGTCATCAAGTTCACACCTATGGCAATAGGGGTCCATCGTTGTAAAAACAAGACAGACAAAGATGACAGTTGTAGGCAAAAAGTTTATTAATTTATTAATTCAACAAAAACATCGAATATTCGAATACCTATTTTGACATTCGAATACCAAACGTTCGATCGAATATTCGAATATTCGTTTGCATCCCTAGTAAATACATACATGTATATAAATATTCTATAATCCTATATACATTTGGCTGTCGCTTTAGAATTTCTTCTTCAGGTAGAACGCTCTCGTGTTTGTCACTTATGGTGTCAAGTAGTCTTGTATTACCACCCTTTGAAATAATTCAAATATTACTGTATTTCATGTTTTTGTGTATACATGTATCTAATTACCGAATGTAACAATAAATAAAAAAACAAATTGGTATTCAATAAAGGTTTGTCAATTTGATGGCAATGTTTAAAAAAATATATGTACCTTTCTTTCGTAACTCATTACTCTAAATAAAAAATATACAAAGTATAGAAAGAAATGCAAATGATTTTGCTACAGAACGTTTTTTCTCGTCGATGCTATTGTCTATCTCAGATTATTATACGACCTCTTATTGGGCATCACAATTATTAATATACTGTAAAGTAATGTAAAGTAGTTCGACTACCGTAAATTGGGGCTACCAGACAAATCGGCCCCTTACCAAATCGGCCCCTAGCTCTGACTCCCATATAGTAATTGTATACCCATAAATTGCAGTTCACCCAAACTGACTCCCTTATAGTAATTGTATACCCATAAATTGCAGTTCACCAAAACTGACTCCCTTATAGTAATTGTATACCCATAAATTGCAGTTAACCAAAACTGACTCCCTTATAGTAATTGTATACCCATAAATTGCAGTTAACCAAAACTGACTCCCTTATAGTAATTGCATACTCATAAATTGCAGTTAACCAAAACTGACTCCCTTATAGTAATTGTATACCCATAAATTGCAGTTAACCAAAACTGACTCCCATATAGTAATTGTATACCCCTTAATTGCATTTAACCAAAACTGACTCCCATATAGTAATTGTATACCCATAAATTGCAGTTCACCCAAACTGACTCCCTTATAGTAATTGTATACCCATAAATTGCAGTTCACCAAAACTGACTCCCTTATAGTAATTGTATACCCATAAATTGCAGTTCACCAAAACTGACTCCCATATAGTAATTGTATACCCATAAATTGCAGTTAACCAAAACTGACTCCCATATAGTAATTGTATAACCATAAATTGCATTTAACCAAAACTGACTCCCATATAGTAATTGTATACCCCTTAATTGCATTTAACCAAAACTGACTCCCATATAGTAATTGTATACCCATAAATTGCAGTTCACCCAAACTGACTCCCTTATAGTAATTGTATACCCATAAATTGCAGTTAACCAAAACTGACTCCCATATAGTAATTGTATACCCATAAATTGCAGTTAACCAAAACTGACTCCCATATAGTAATTGTATAACCATAAATTGCATTTAACCAAAACTGACTCCCATATAGTAATTGTATACCCCTTAATTGCATTTAACCAAAACTGACTCCCATATAGTAATTGTATACCCATAAATTGCAGTTAACCAAAACTGACTCCCTTATAGTAATTGTATACCCATAAATTGCAGTTAACCAAAACTGACTCCCATATAGTAATCGTATACATATAAATTGCAGTTAACCAAAACTGACTCCCATATAGTAATTGTATACCCATAAATTGCAGTTAACCAAAACTGACTCCCATATAGTAATTGTATAACCATAAATTGCAGTTAACCAAAACTGACTCCCATATAGTAATTGTATAACCATAAATTGCATTTAACCAAAACTGACTCCCATATAGTAATTGTATACCCCTTAATTGCATTTAACCAAAACTGACTCCCATATAGTAATTGTATACCCATAAATTGCAGTTCACCCAAACTGACTCCCTTATAGTAATTGTATACCCATAAATTGCAGTTCACCAAAACTGACTCCCATATAGTAATTGCATACTCATAAATTGCAGTTAACCAAAACTGACTCCCTTATAGTAATTGTATACCCATAAATTGCAGTTAACCAAAACTGACTCCCTTATAGTAATTGTATACCCATAAATTGCAGTTAACCAAAACTGACTCCCATATAGTAATCGTATACATATAAATTGCAGTTAACCAAAACTGACTCCCTTATAGTAATTGTATACCCATAAATTGCAGTTAACCAAAACTGACTCCCTTATAGTAATCGTATACATATAAATTGCAGTTAACCAAAACTGACTCCCTTATAGTAATCGTATACTCATAAATTGCAGTTAACCAAAACTGACTCCCTTATAGTAATTGTATACCCATAAATTGCAGTTAACCAAAACTGACTCCCTTATAGTAATTGTATACCCATAAATTGCAGTTAACCAAAACTGACTCCCATATAGTAATCGTATACATATAAATTGCAGTTAACCAAAACTGACTCCCATATAGTAATTGTATACCCATAAATTGCAGTTAACCAAAACTGACTCCCATATAGTAATCGTATACATATAAATTGCAGTTAACCAAAACTGACTCCCTTATAGTAATCGTATACTCATAAATTGCAGTTAACCAATACTGACTCCCTTATAGTAATCGTATACTCATAAATTGCAGTTAACCAAAACTGACTCCCTTATAGTAATTGTATACTCATAAATTGCAGTTCACCAAAACTGACTCCCATATAGTAATTGTATAACCATAAATTGCAGTTCACCAAAACTGACTCCCATATAGTAATCGTATACCCATAAATTGCAGTTAACCAAAACTGACTCCCATATAGTAATTGTATACCCATAAATTGCAGTTAACCAAAACTGACTCCCATATAGTAATTGTATACCCATAAATTGCAGTTCACCAAAACTGACTCCCATATAGTAATCGTATACCCATAAATTGCAGTTAACCAAAACTGACTCCCATATAGTAATTGTATACCCATAAATTGCAGTTAACCAAAACTGACTCCCATATAGTAATTGTATACCCATAAATTGCAGTTCACCAAAACTGACTCCCTTATAGTAATTGACTCCCATATAGTAATTGTATACCCATAAAATGCATTTAACCAAAACTGACTCTCTTATAGTAATTATATACCCATAAATTGCATTTAACAAACACTGAATCCTTTTTATCAACTGTCTTATGTTATATGATTATATATTCGTTGAGTTACCAAAACTGGTTCCCATATAGTAAGGATTTTCTTTTTTACCAAAACTGACTCCCATATAGTCAACACTTCGTTTCAATATAGTAATCATATTAGTAATTACGGCCAAGATATATCAAAACTGCTTCCCATATAGTTATCTTATACCCATAGACAGCTTTAAACCATTATGTAGCAAATAAGTCATTTTACGACATTATCCATTTTTGAATCCCCTCTATCATTGAATAATGAGAAAACGTCTCCCATATAACCTCCACCGACACTAACAACTTCGTATTAAAAGGTACATATTATTGAGATGCGGACAACAGTTTCATAAACGTGATACTTTTAAGCCTAAAATCTGTTTGCTCAATAGCCTATTTCGTCAAGCTAAATAATCTGTGATAGACAACAGTTTCAACGTATTTATAAACGTTGCATTAAAATAGTTCATGATAGACTCCTAAAAAAGTATGGAATATACTATAATATAGTAATATTGCCATTCCTTTTATAACATAAAAGTAAAAAAATATATCACGACAAAGATGAACGACATTAATAATTCTGATGGCCTCAAGCAGGTCCGATCATAATTTAGGATAGACAACTGGGCCGACCGTTTTTTCTTCGTTTCTTTGGCCGCTTAGATACATAAAAACATAATATTTAGAAATGATAATAAAGAACAGAATTGCATAGGATATTTCTTTCGTGGCAAGAAAATAAGAATGTAATTTCATATTGTTTCAGACAAACAACATGCTATTTATTACAAGGATTATTGAAATATTTATGTCTGCTGGATGCTGTAAGCGGCTCAAAAAGTGTATGAAGTTCACTACCGTCGACGTTGATCTCTATACATTTATCAGCATTGCTACATACCAAACATACAAACGTTATTATCGCAAAGTGACCCGTGAAACTGTTGGCTGTTGCAAGTTGACTGCTCCGCGACGGACATACAACAATATCTTTTTAAAAGTAATGTAGTTGACATATGCACTTACATATATTGCACTGATGTATGACAGATTATTCTGACGTAAACAACAAATGACTTGACAGTCGTAATGGACCCATGGTTTTGCCCATCGGATATTTAATTATGATTAAGTCTAACCGATATCTGGTCGGCAACCTATCGGGCCGGTATAACTTGGGTTATCTGTCCGTCAATAGTTCGCCATTCTCTAAGATATCTTAAGATACACTTGACGAGTCTATTTCATCTAAAAATTTACACTAAAGGCATACTAAAATGAAGAATATGACATTACTTGATAAATGTCCATTACCTGGAAGTTGGTTATTGGTCCCAACAATTACGAAACATTTGACTTTCGCCAAAGGTTACGAACTGGCAAAAAATGGAGGGAGCAAAATGGTTAAAGGCCTAGTTTAAGGAACGCAGACGATACACTTCTCCAATCCTTCCTAGGTACTCAGAAGTCCAAATGTCTCCATTCAAGTACTCGTCTGCAAGCGTCCTTATGGCGTTGTCTTGACGCAGACAACGGACGTTGCCTCCTCTCTCCAAGTCCTCCGACTCTACAGCCATCAGCACGAGCCTGTAAAACCCCAGTCCAATCCCTCCGACCTTCTGGTTGAGACGGTTGTGCCACCCTGGAAATAAAGAAAATATACTTTGATTAAAATCAATATTAACTTAAATTTTGCTTTTAATTTATAACAATGTATTATTTTATTTTGTTTTTGTATTACAAACCTTCGACATCGTTGTTGGTGCGAATGATCTGTCTAAAGACGGACCAATCCTCCACCGCAAAGATGGGATTCGTCATCCACTGTCTCTCAATGTATGCGGTGAGCGAACGGGTGGCTTCGGTCGTCGCCGTCTCTGCCAGCTTATCAAAGGCACGACGGATGTGACTGGCAGACAGCAACTGTAGAGCCAGCAGCATCCTTAGTAGTTGAAAACGCCGACTCTACGGCGATAAGTCTCGGCCAGCCCCACGCTCTGCACGTGCCGCCAAAACGCCTGCGACCAATGAAAGGCGCACTCTTTCATCTCCTCATCCGTAGTGGATGGCTGCAGACACGGACGGCACACAAACGTCAACCCTGCCTCATTCTTTGTCGCCTCCCGATACGCAGCAAGGGAAATTCCCGAATAAAACATTTTCGTGAATTGAAAACACGAGATTAAAATGCATTATCAAAATTGCTATTTAGAGTATTTTCCTTAAACTGGCTGTTTTGTGTATAACTTACCACATATCTCCAATGTGACATGCCAAATACCATTCAATCAAATATTAACACCTTTACTGAAATGTGTGAAATGCGTGTCAATGGATCCTATGGCATACATGTACATAAACACCTAATAAACAATATCAAATACAGGACTAGAGTAATATTCTCTACTTTACATACGTCTTTTTCATGAGATATCTACATTGAAATGAATAGTGATTTTTTTTCATGGTTCATAAATTACCTGTTCCGCAAACGGGGTGTTGCCAGCGATGGCAGATATCACATTCTACAGCATGCTGACGCGGCCATACTTCCTTAGAACACAATATGCACGGAAAACTCATTACTAAAGACATATATATTGGATTATTAAAATCATCTGGAACATAATTCTCTAATTTATATAATTAATATAGATTTACTCTATTTTGAGTATATCATTTAAGATGTCATACATACATTGTATGAATATATCTTTATCACACTTCTTCTGCCAAACATTACTAACCGTGAAATATCAAAGCAACACCGCAACTGATAATGTGAAACGATAATTATCACCTCATTAAAGACAAACACCGCTTATCCTATCAAAGTACAACACCCTCAAACACAATACAGGTGTTTCCTTTGATTGAAAAGTAGGCCTTTTTGGACCAGGCCTTTCTGGACCGGGCCTTTCTGGTACTGGGCCTTTTTGACCCGACTCCGGCATGACCATCCCCTGATGCTGTGCATCTCCAGCTATTTACACTGACGTCACAGTAGCTAGGGCCAGTTTCCTGTGTATTCGTTAATTGGCTCATGGCCATTTAGGGTCCATTTCTATAACAAAACCTCCAAAACTGCACAACTGGGTACTTAGATCGGAGATAAGCATACGACAGCACAAGGCGATAAGATTAAGATCCGATTTTTTTTATGTTTTTTTTTGGGGGGGGGGGGGGGGAGGGGTGTCGCTTATAGATGGCTTAAACTAGGCCTTTAAGGTTCGAAATGACTGTGTAAGCGATTCTAAGCAGATTCGTACCAATTTGTTTCTGATGGAGTAATACAAGTAGTATGTACCTGTATTATTGTACTACCCGTTTTGACCCAAAACGGGCTTAATTAACTGATTATTTGCTGCTCTATGCATCAACCTGTAACATTCTGAATGGTATAACCCTGTATAAGACATGTACGTGTATGAGTACTATTGCCGCATCTTACCATTCCAAGTGGCTTGCAATGGTACCCATGGGTACTGCAGATGTCTTGCAGTCACGTTGCAGAGTTTAAGCACCAACTGGGAGTGCATGTACATTTATGGTGTTTATTGGTTCCAGACACTAATAATGTATGCTAATGGATTTTTTTTTAAATCTTGACTAGATGCTGTAAGTCACTTCAAGTTATGCCAGAACAAAACTGTCAGTACCGCTATGCAATATATTTAGATTGAACATTTTAATCGTTATTTTCAGGTGGGACGCTAAATGTGGATCCCCTGTGACAGAGCTATACACGGGCGCACGTTAAAGAACCAGGGTAGCTCTAATCATGGTTACATTTTGTCTGTGCACTATGCCCAAAACACCTAATATGCCTAACAATGAAATCGTGGAACTCGCCGAATGGGCCTTGCACGAGTGCGAGTACAAATAAACTAACACACCCACCATAATCAAATGGTTCACTTCAGCAGTGGTTAACTTGGGTACTGGTTCACATGGTCCCTCAACCGCATTCACTTTAGAACCGTATACAGTTCAACTCGGAGTAAAATTTACATTTTACATCAACAGACATATAGTAATATCTCAAACATTAAGACCTATAGTATTCAACTGAAATAAGTTTGAACGAACATCCGAAATCAATCGATACGGATCATAAACATAATTATCCAGAACTTCACTATCCGAATATAAACATAATTTTATCAAAGCCGGTCCTCCATGGTTAGTCAATGCACCTATTCATAACTATATATAGAGTCCAATGTCTGTCTTGTGTGGGTACGTCTGTAAAATGCCCACATCATAACTTTAGAGTCAAATGTGTTTAAAGTCCTAATAAATGAATATGTCTTTGCACCGTATTTCTTTCATAGTCTAATAAATGACATTTTTTTTTATCTTCAACGGTGTTTTACGACATTACCCAATAACTGTATAGAGTCCAGTATCAGTTCGTATACTTGAATAGAGATGAAATGCGACCACAGACCACTTCCTGGTTGAGAAATTAAAAAATGTTTGTAGATAATGTAAGATCATCTAAATATACAATCTAATTGAAAATGGGAGAGTCCAAGTGTTTACACAGTGGTGACTTTTCATTACAAAATAAAGGAGTGTTTGTAAGTATCTTTTTAACTCAAATTGTAACCTTTAAATTTCTTGAAGATTTAACTACCCTTTAATTTGAATTCTTATTTACTTTTTAATTTTAAGGTTCCTGGTTAAGCTTGCATAGTTACTTTGTGATTGTTAAATTTGAATGTACAATATTTTGTAGAAATACATCATAATTGTCTTTTAAACAAATGATTATCATTTTGTGCTCAAAGGAAGCTTTATATAAAAATAGAAAAAATCATAATTCATTTTTATTGCTCAACAAAACGAACACTATTTCACCTCAAAATACTGGTTTAAACAACCCAACAATTTCATATTTAAAGAAAATCCGGGTAAATTCTATGTCAGATTTTCAATGAGAGAATCGTGCATCTTTTCATGCCTGGATAGCTCAGCCACGCTTTAATGCCAATATATAAACCTTTACTCAGACTGATTTGTCCTAAAATAATTATGTCATCAGTTATGCATACACTTGATTAACAATTATTACCTAAAAAACGAAATGATTGGAAACTATTATTATGGTTCAAGAATCAATGTTTAATTACCCTAAACAACAGAATGTACCAACGAGAATAACTACAACATCTATGCTATATATATATATATATATATATATATATATCCCAAAAAGGACCAGTATACAAATGTTCAGAAACCAGTCTCAGTATACATGTATATCAGTGAAGCCACAGTCCCTTCTGTATGCTTGCACATGGGTAATAAAACCATAGACCCTGTTCAGTCTGTCAGGGCTTCTGTTAAAGGAAGTTTGGAAGTATATTACTCCCTAGAAATGGGTTAAAACTTCCAAAATGAATTCTTTGGAAGTACAAAAACTTCCATAATGTTGAAGAAAACTTTCATAGACTAAAGCTTGGATTTAAATAAGAAAGCTTTAAATAAAAAGAATTCTTATAATATAAGTCTGTCAATTTAGCAAGTTAAAGTTGCAAGTAATTTGATTTTTAATATACTTGTTGAAAAGTAGTTGAAAAAGATACTTCCAGATTCAAATTCTTAATGGAAGCCCTGGTCTGTATCCCAATGATCCAGGTTTACTAAGAGGCCCATTTAACCCACAGGTTGTCCGAACCTGAAAACTAGAAGCAGTTGCGTAATGCTCCTATTTAATTCTCCTAAGGCCTAAAATAAAAAAATTCTTGTTTGGAGTAACGCGACCGACCCATAAAAATCGTTGCCGACTCAATTTTTTTTTTGGCATTTTGATCCGCGAATTTTTTTTCAACGCCTTTCCGCTACTATTTTCTGTTTCTGCTCTTTTCTTCTGTTTCGGTTCTTTTCGATTTGTAGACACACTCGTAGAGCTTCGGTTTTTATCGCTGATCGCAATGAGCGTTTCGAAAACATGGCTGACTGCAAGTTTGTCGAACGTGAACCGAACGAAATTACGTTTTGTGTGACAATAAATTACTTAAATAAAAAAATTAAATACAACTTTGTAAGAAAATTCAATGTCGACTACACATGGTACGATGTATTTGATATTTTAATGGAGAATGATGAAACAATCCCGGAGAGCTACTACGACAACTTCGAAAAAATGTCAAAAATAACGGTCTCGTCAAAGCCCTCAGAGACTGCAACAGAAAAATTTAGTCCACATTCATATGACAGGATTTCAGTCTTAATTGACTTTGATAAAACTTTAAAATATGTAACAATTGACATTGAAGACCCATCTACGGTAGTAGTAACCAATCACAGACTGAGACAGACAGCCAAACTGCTCATGCTGATGTATTCACCATGATGATGAACAATAGGCTGCAAAAGAGGCCACCGAGCAAAATCTTGAGTGTCATAAGTTTGTTTTGTTGAGTTCATCTCTGTGTCAGTCTTAAGTAGATTGAAATTCTTTGAAATTAAAAAAATAAAGGATCAGAAGTTAAGATGTTTGTTGTTCAAAAGTTTATTACAATGCCTTGAATAACTAGTGTTATGTAGTGAATGTACTGTACACAAGATCCAGTTGTCGTTGGAGAAAAAAACAACAAAAAAAAACAAAAAACCTACCTACCTACCCACCTTAAAAAATCTGGGTAGGGTTACTCCAAACAAGAATTTTTTTAAGGTTGGCCCAATCTCCAATAGTTACAAATCTGCTTAAACAGTTCCATAAGAAACTTCAAAGTTTCCCTATATATTAATGTGATGCTATTTCATGGGCGTCGAGACACAAACTGCTAGTTCCTATAATGCCTCTCGCTGCATTTATAACATAACATAATGTTCCATTTTACCTGCTCTCTTGAATGAAACTATTATTATGCCCCCCTTCGAAGAAGAGGGGTATATTGCTTTGCACAGGCATGTCGGTATGTCGGTCGGTCCGTCGGTAAACCAAAGCTTGTCTGAGTGATAACTCAACAATTCCTGGACATATGGTCTTCAAACTTAACATGAAGGTTGGGCCTGACCAGTAGATGACCCCTATTGATTTAAGGGCTCATCGGGTCAAAGGTCAAGGTCACAGTGACCTTTAATGGTAAAATAATTTTAAAGCTTGTCCGAGTGATAACTCAACAATGCCTAGACCTATGGTCATCAAACTTGATATGGAAGTTGGGCCTGACCATTAGATGACCCCTATTGTTTTTGGGGGTCATCGGGCCAAAGGTCAAGGTCACAGTGACCTTGAATGGTAAAAGGATGTCCGAGTGATAACTCGACAATGCCTGCACCCTTGGCCCTCATTCTTGACTTGGAGGTTGGGCCTGACCAGTAGCTGACCCCTATTGTTTTTGGGGCTCATCGGGTCAAAGATCAAGGTCATAGTGACATTGAATGGTAAAAGGTTGTCCGAGTGATAACTCAACAATGCCTGCACCCATGGCCCTCATAATTAACTTGGAGGTTGGGCCTGACCAGTAGATGAACCCTATTGTTTTTGGGGGTCATCGGGCCAAAGGTCAAGGTCACAGTGACCTTGAATGGTAAAAGGTTGTCCATGTGATAACTTGACAATGCCTACACCCATGGCCCTCAAACTTGACTTGGAGGTTGGGCCTGACCAGTAGATGACCCATATTGTTTTTCGGGGTCATCGGGCCAAAGGTCAAGGTCACAGTGACCTTTAATGGTAAAAGGTTGTCCATGTGATAACTCGACAATGCCTACACCCATGGCTCTCAAACTTGACTTGGAGGTTGGGCCTGACCAGTAGATGACCCATATTGTTTTTGGGGGTCATCGGGCTAAAGGTCAAGGTCACAGTGACCTTGAATGGTTAAAGGTTGTCCGTGTCATTACTCGACAATGCCTGCACCTATGGCCCTCAATCTTGACTTGGAGGTTGGGCCTGACCAGTAGATGACCCCTATTGTTTTTGGGGGTCATCGGGCCAAAGGTCAAGGTCACAGTGACCTTGAATGGTAAAAGGTTGTCTGTGTCATTACTCGACAATGCCTGCACCTATGGCCCTCAAACTTAACTTGGAGGTTGGGCCTGACCAGTAGATGACCCCTATTGTTTTTGGGGGTCATCGGGCCAAAGGTCAAGGTCACAGTGACCTTGAATGGTAAAAGGATGTCCGAGTGATAACTCGACAATGCCTGCACCCTTGGCCCTCATTCTTGACTTGGAGGTTGGGCCTGACCAGTAGCTGACCCCTATTGTTTTTGGGGCTCATCGGGTCAAAGATCAAGGTCATAGTGACATTGAATGGTAAAAGGTTGTCCGAGTGATAACTCAACAATGCCTGCACCCATGGCCCTCATAATTGACTTGGAGGTTGGGCCTGACCAGTAGATGAACCCTATTGTTTTTGGGGGTCATCGGGCCAAAGGTCAAGGTCACAGTGACCTTGAATGGTAAAAGGTTGTCCATGTGATAACTTGACAATGCCTACACCCATGGCCCTCAAACTTGACTTGGAGGTTGGGCCTGACCAGTAGATGACCCACATTGTTTTTCGGGGTCATCGGGCCAAAGGTCAAGGTCGCAGTGACCTTTAATGGTAAAAGGTTGTCCATGTGATAACTCGACAATGCCTACACCCATGGCTCTCAAACTTGACTTGGAGGTTGGGCCTGACCAGTAGATGACCCATATTGTTTTTGGGGGTCATCGGGCTAAAGGTCAAGGTCACAGTGACCTTGAATGGTTAAAGGTTGTCCGTGTCATTACTCGACAATGCCTGCACCTATGGCCCTCAATCTTGACTTGGAGGTTGGGCCTGACCAGTAGATGACCCCTATTGTTTTTGGGGGTCATCGGGCCAAAGGTCAAGGTCACAGTGACCTTGAATGGTAAAAGGTTGTCTGTGTCATTACTCGACAATGCCTGCACCTATGGCCCTCAAACTTAACTTGGAGGTTGGGCCTGACCAGTAGATGACCCCTATTGTTTTTGGGGGTCATCGGGCCAAAGGTCAAGGTCACAGTGACCTTGAATGGTAAAAGGTTGTCTGAGTGATAACTTGACAATGCCTGCACCCACGGCCATTAAACTTGAATTGGAGGTTGGGCCTGACCAGTAGATGGCCCCTTTTGATTTTAGGGGTCATTGGGCCAAAGGTCAAGGTAACAGTGACTTTGAACGATAAAAGGTTGCCCGAGTGATAACTCAACAATGCCTGCGCCCATGGCCCTCAAACTTGACTTGGAGGTTGGGCCTGACCAGTAGAGGACCCCTATTGATTTAAGGGGTCAGAGGTCAAGGTCACAGTGACCTTGAAAGCAAACTCGACAATTACTGGACTTATGGTCATCAAACTTGACATGAAGGTTGGGCCTGACCAGTAGATGACCCCTCTTGATTTTGGGGGTCATCAGGCCAAGGTCAAGGTCACAGTAACCTTTAACGCAAAAAAGTTAACAAATCTTCTCCCAGTGATATCTCAACAATGTCTGAATCTATGATCATCAAACTTGGGCCTGACCAGGAGATGACCCTTATTGATTTTAGGAGTCATTGGGTCAAAAGTCAGGTTCACAGTGACCTTGAATGCGAAAATGTTTCAAGTGATGATTGGACAATGCCTGCACCCATGGCCCTCAAACTTGTCTTGGAGTTGTGTCTGACCTGTAGATGACCCCTTATGATTTAAGGGGTCATTGGATCAAAGGTCAAGGTTACAGTGACCTTGAAAGAAAAATGCTTGTCTGTGTGATAACTTGTCAATGCCTGCACCCATGGCCCTCAAACTTAACATTTAGATTTTTGGTGACCAGCTGATGACTACTATGGATTTTGAGGTCATAGAATCAAAGGTCATGGTCATAACACACTCTATCCTCAGACTTTGAATGGTCATAATCTTAAAACTGCCTCAACGGCATACAATGTTAGCGACAAATCAGCTGTCATTTCGGTCCATGCATATTTCATTCAATTGTCCATATAATCCTGACAACACGGCGCTCGGGGGGGGGGGGGGGGGGGGGGGCATAATGTTTGACAAACATCTCTTGTTAATATATGATTTACATTACAGAGGAGGGAAGTCAGGTTCATTAATCTTTAGAAAAATAGTGAACCATTAAGAATAAAACTTCTTTCAAATTAATTTATTATTTAGAATATGAAATATTTTGTTGGTAGTATTTTTATCTTTAAGTAAGATAACTTTTAAATAATTTAACAATGTTCTGAAGACAGCAAATTAATGGTAAGGTTGACTGTCATTTAAGTGGATTTAATTTATTATAATAATATTTGACACATGAATTCATAATATTTGACACATGAATTCATTCTTGAAATAAGCTTACATGATAAATCAATATACTGATTTTTAGATTATTTTCCGGTGAATTTTCATTTAAAGATATTCAGTATTAACTATTTCTCATGTTATTCAAGAAAAAAACTCCATTTCTGGGTGTAAAGGTGTCCCTTACCAGCAGTTAGTCACTGTTGTTACTGTATGAGGTGTGTGTTAGCTTATTTATACTCACACTCAGCCCTTGCTCATTTGGCAATTGCTCCGTTAAGATTGTTAGTCATTAGGTTGTTGGAGCATAGTGCACAGACAGTATGTAACCCTGGCTAAGAGCTACCCTGGTTCTTTAACATGCACCAGTGTATAGCACTGTCACACAGGACCCCCATTAAAGTCCCTCCGGAAGACGATTAGTATTTTTTAGTGATGCGACGGGGAATCGAACCGTGACCCCCGGATTGATAGTCAAGTGTGCTACCACTGGACCACGGATCCGTTACTGTATGAACCATCTCTAACAGCTGATTAGATACCACTCCATCTGCCAGTGAAATTCCAGGGTACCCTTCAGTAGGGGTTAAGCTAAAGAGTTTTGGTTGGGTGCTGCTCCCTGACCTTTTTGGTAGCACCCTTGTGCCCTTGACATGGAGACTAGCTGTATTCATAGAAATATATGCTTCAGACTGTAATTTGTTTTTCTTCGCTTTCATTTAAACTTATTATATGATTATAAAAACATATCAATTTTACATATTTGGCAGCTGCATCTTACTTTTACTATTAAACACATTTCTTACATCTTTATAACATTCAAGTACATCACATTCCTACACAATGTGTTCTTTTCTCTCTTTGCATTCTGTCCAAATTTACAACACCCTAGGCCTAAAAAACGACGACATTTGGTTCAGGTTACCAGACCCTACCAACAACATGGGCGCTGTTTTTATGGTCAGATGACAAAAAGAAATAAAAAATTGTTTTTTGTTTTTTTATGAACCTATTTTTTAATATGTAGTTAAAAAAACTTAAAACTGAAGAATACTTAAACACCATTCTCCAATGATGACAATAGCCTTCTTATATTAAGCCATATAAAAAATAATAATTTCTTTTTTTTTTAAAAAGCTTACTACCCAACCTGTTATTGTGTAACCCTAACCAAACCACTTTTTTTTGGCCCTATCATTTTGAAAATCTGGCTTTTTTATTTTTACAGAAGTCATCATGGGTGAAAAAATACGGAGTACTGTACGGCAAAACACCAGATCAGCACGCATATTTGGAAATATATGAAAGTCAAGAGACATTTATAGAGAATAAAGGGAAAGGGAAACCGAGTGAGAAAAAATATGAGCTACAGCATGTTAAATCTGTGAATTTGAAAGTTGAGAAAAACAGCAAAGGTGGTACAGACTATCAAATAGAAATAGCATTTACAAGAGGCCAAAAGGTTTTTATGATGTTCGAAAATAAAACCCAGAGTGATGACTGGCATACAAAGTTAAGCCTAGCAGCAGACATAGCAGATGGTGATAGAACCAGTGATGGGCCATCGTTGAGCATAGAACATGAGCTGGAGAATGACGACGACGACAGCAATGACAGTGATGACGAAGTCATCACTCTCAACCAGATGTATGGTGGAGGTCAATGTAAGTTTCTTTTGGTATATATTTTTATGCCCCCAAACAAAAATTGGGGGGGGGGGCATAGATTTGCCCTTGTCCATTAATGTGTCCGTGCATACTTCTGTCCATAAGTCTTATAATGCAAACATGTTCGACTGTCTCTCAAAACTATTTCACATACAGTCAAGAAACCTTGGTGGAATGTTATTAAGGTGATGAAGTTGTGCACCTGGGGTTTTGTTTCCTGCTGTACTGGGGTTTTGTTTCCTTTGCACTCAAGACTTAGTAAAACCAGAGTTTTGGCTCTTGAATTAGCTTAAACTTGGGACTTGTGTCGCTCAAAACTCCAAAACTATATTATCTAGGATCATGAAACCTTTGGGGAATGTTAATATGGTGATTAAGTTTTGCACCTGAGGTTTTGTCTCCTGCTGCATTTAGTAAAATGGTTTTACTACCATTTTAAAACTGGAGTTATGGTCGTTAAATTAGCAGAAATTGGCATATCTGGATTTGTTTTGCTCGAAACTCCAAAACTATAATACTTTAGTTAAGAACCACTTGCTGAATGTTATTTAGGTAATTAAGTTGTAGACCTGGGATTTTGTTTGTTACTTACTTAAAGTATGTTGAACTCATCATTTTGGTACATTTTATTGAGAACAAACTTTTTTGACAAACGTGAATTATGGGTGCATACATTTCTAGTTTTCAATGCATTCAAAAGTTTGCTTCCTTGTAAATGTATTTTCGAAGTTGTATGGGTTGTAGATGACCCCCCCCCCCCCACCAAATGGTTTGGTTAGTGTTACAACCTTTTCAAAAGCAGGTAGGGTAGGTACATGTAGGATTTGAAGTATTATTTTTTTTTATTTTTTATTAGGCTTTATATTATAAGAGCATTATTGTCATCATTGGAGAATGGTCAGTTTAAGTAATCTTCTGTATAAAGCTTTAATGGTTTTCAACTACATATTCTAACACACACTTACCTATTATTTTAATTTTATTTTTTTAACAACTTACTATAAAACCGGTAGGGTCATGCCTAGATTTCGTAGGGTTGGGTAACCGGAACCAAATGTTGTTTTTTTAGGCCTTAAATGTAAGAACAATAACAAAACTAAACCAAACTTTCAGAAAGCTTTTAAAAACATTTAGTGAGTTATATACATGTAAATGGATGATGTAAAAAATAAAAAAGACATGTTCACAAGTGCCCTACAATTGAGAACAGAGAAACAATGCTGTAAGTCTATAATATTAGTTAATAATGCTTGTTAACATCTAAAGCTATCATTGAAAATTACTGCATTTTATACATGTATCAGCAAACCGATCCCCTCAAGTGTAAATTGGATAAAAAAGAAGAAAAGATTAATAATGATGTTATATCCGTGGGCTTTGAATGATATGCTAAAATGTTTTATTTGAAATGTTTAGACACGTAGACTCATGTTTGTGCAATACTAAGGTCAAAGTAAGCTTTTGTAAATTTCAACAGAAATGGCAGGTGCACAACATCCAAATCTGACCAACATGCCAATAATATTTCATGGCAGGTGCACAATAGCCAATGCTTAACCAACATACATGTATCTATGAAGTTTCATGAGCGTATGCGAAATACTATGGGCACTTTAATACAGCACATGATTGTCAGATTTTTTTTAACTATGTAAATGAAGGGCTGTAACTCTTGTTAGCCTGAGATAAATGTGACAGAACAGTCACTGCTTCATGTTTGTAGGTGCAAACATTTGTTGCTACATTCAACCTAATATTTACGCATCATGACAGGATGTTTCCTGATGAGGGTAACCTCGGGCCTTGGGCTATATAGTTCCAAGATGTTATAAAATTACTCTAGAAGGATTTTCAATGATAGTTGCGAATAATAAATATGTCTAAACTTCCTTCAAGATTTGTTTATCTATATTAAGCTTTATGCTGATCCATCTTTTGTGTTTATTGCAGCAAATTTTCAGAAATTTGCGGTGACTGTGGAACCATCGCCGTTAGCGAAACTGTGTGGGGTAGAGGGAGAAATGACTATTATGCTCTCAGACCAACAGACAATGAGGTTTGAAGATTCCAAAACCCACAAAAGCATGTACAGTTTTCAGCTGGCCTGGATGCGAAGATTTGGGAAAAAAGGCCCCAGCCACTTCTACTTTGAATGTGGACGAAAATGCCCAAATGGCGAAGGCACGGTGACCTGTCAGACGGAAAGTGCTAAAGCAATGCATAAAGCCATAACTCAACTCTCAAAGAGTAGAAGTGATATAGTTATCCCTAAGAAGAAAGAAGGGATGCATTCAAAAGAGCCTGCTGAAGAGCTCAGGACAAGTACTGGACAAATAACTGCACCGTCACATGCTTTAAATGTGCGACGTAACCACCCAGGCATGCAGAAAATGCCAATTCTTATTCCTATTAAACAACCCAGTAATGGAGATGCTACATCTTATGATGATGCACCAAGCTCACCTTTAAGAAGCTCAGCTGGAAGTGGAGGGTCTCCTGTTGAAGCGCCTAGTCGCTCATCAGGTAAAAGTAAATCAAAACCAGATATTGTCCAGGAATTAACAGAAAAAGTTGGTTCAATGATTAAAAAAGATGACCAAAAAAGCATTAAGTCCAAAGATGAATTAAAGAAAGAAAAGAAGGAGAAGGAAAGGAGAGAGAAGGAGGAGAAAAAGGAAAGAGAGAGAAAAGAAAAGGAAGAGAAACGGGAGAAGGAGAAACGAGAGAAAGATGAGAAAAAGAAGTCCAAGAAAATAGAAAGTACTGATATGCCAGTAAAAAAACGTTCAAAAGAGAGAATCTATGATGAACCTGAAATTGATTACGACAATAACCAAGTTGTTGATGACACTTATGATACAGCTATGAGCCCTACACCAGACACCAAACAACAACCTGCTAAAAAGCGTTCAGTGATAAAACCAGACTTATTATATGAAGATGCTGAACCAGCATGCAATAATGCTGCTTCAGCTCAAAATGCTGTGGAGTATGCTCAGCCATATATAAAAAAGGGTGGTGTTCCAATTCCAGCACAAGGTGTGGAGTACGCTGAAGTGGGAAACATTAATAAAGCTGCATGGAAGGAGCAAGGCCGTACTGATGAGGAGACAATCCATGAGGAAAACTACAGCAACATAAAAGAAGCAAGAGAAGAAATAAGCAATCCACCATCTTTACCAGAGCGAAGATATAACGAAGATGATGATGATGATGATGATGGGGAAAATATGTACAATACAGCCAATCTAATACCAGGAAAAGCAAAAAGACATGATAATAAGAAACCTGAGAATATCTATGGCATTAAAAGTGCTAAGCCAGCTGGTCCAATTATGCCAGATCCAGCTGCTGATTATTCTTCTGCCGAGGAGGAAGAAGAAGAGGAAGGAGATTATGCAGTGGCGGAAGAGGCGCCAGGTTATGAAGATCCAAAAAGCCTTATGAACACAAACACTAGAGCGTCTGCACCCATTGACGGTGCATATGAAGAAACTGAACTAGCACAAGCCAAGCCAGTGAAGCCGTCAAAGATACCACCAAAACCAATGTCAATGAAGAAACCACATCCAGTGATACCACAGCCGCAAGAATCTTTATATGAAGTAGTTGACAAGAAATAGTGTCGGTAGCATGAAGAGATCATATTGATCATTTTATAATTTTCCTTTTTATGTATGATCACTTCATTAGCTCGTCTATTATTTAAAATTCAGAGTATCGTGATAGCCTTGTTGTCAGTGTCGACATCATTGTGTAAAGACTTTAACCTTGGCCCCAACAATATATTCAACTTCTTTAGCTGGAGACAATGGTCATCAAGGCCTAACTCTGTCTTTAATAAAGAGTTGAGTTCGGTCCCTTGTTTTTTCTATGAAATAATACATTATCGAGTGTTAGCGTTCATTCTGGCACTCATCTTTTGGTTTTGAGTGATAAGACAACAAAGTCCATTACTTAACAGTAATGAATATCTTTAATCTTGACAGAGAATATGGCTTTAAATCATTGATGATAATGAAAAGCTTCTTGGGGGTTTTTAAGTGCTTTTTTAGAAGATTTTTTTTTGTGTTAGGAAGCAGAGTATTTCAAAAACTGATTTGAATTCACATTGGTCATGTTAGTGGTCCAATTAATTTATCATTGCATACATTTTGTGAAAGCAAAATAAATGAACTTTTGCTTGTAATGATATTAATCAATGGTGTCATTCAATGTGCAGAATAATCTTAAAATATTCATTTTATTTTATACAAATTCTGACTGTGTCTGACAGAATATACATGACCATAATGTATGGACATGTATAATTTCACATATTAGGTTACATTTTTGAAGCTACCAAGCCAAATGGTGACATAGTTCAATAACATGCACTCTTAAGTTAAATTCAAAGGGAAGTTATTTTAGGTAAGACATCCATCATAAGGATGCAAAGATATGTTAATACATTTTAGATATTAACATAGATATTATTTCAATGTTTGATTTATATTGATTAACCATTATATCATTTTTGAATAGATAAGATTTTTGAATAACTCCATAATTACGCTTTTATTATAAAATGATGTATATAAGGGAGGTAACAAAATAATGTTTTATATGATTATAAAGCAACTTTATTAATTTGTTTCTTAAAGAACATAATGTCTATACAAAAAAAGCTCTTGGTGAAAAAATTAAAAAAATTCAAACCTAACATAATGAAACTTAATTACCAGTGGATTTTTTTTTGTATAAATGATGGATGGATTACCTAAAAATGGTTTTATTAGGTATTGGATGTACAAATAAGCTTTTCATTTTCATCAATCCAGTGCCTTTAAATCCCCAAGTGATTTCAGACTGCATCACTATGAACAAATCAAATTGCTGCCTGTTACCATGAGCAAACAGATTACTTAACATTAAAAAAAGTAGTTTAAATGTTAATAGTTTTGTTGTTCTGTTGATAATTGGATGCATTTGTTATTTTCAACATGCAGTTTTTCAAGAAAAGTGGTCCAAACCAACATTATTTTCTGTGTCATTCCAATGGAGATAGTTTTCTCAAGTTCATTAGGTGTTATTATTTTAGTTTCAGTAATATGTATAATTATACTTTTTCTATTTCAATAATGATCTTAAGGCTTAAGATACACAGGCATAAGCCCATCTTGGCGTAATCTGCATTTCAATGAAAACATTTTATGAACATGACTATGCATAGATTCTGTGAGAGTGTCACTGGCAACTCAAAATTAGCAGTGTAAGGTTTCAACTAAGATATCTTATCGAAACGGGCTCCAGATACATTCAAGTGCTATATTAAGCCACAAATAATAAATAGCCTGTTTTCCCGTCATCCACATTTTAAGGATTTCAAGGTGTGGGTGGGTGGGTAGTTGTTTTTGTTTACTTTCCAACCTTTCAGTTCTAAAATGAAAAAAAAACAACAATAATAACCACCAGAGAATCTTAAAAAAATAATCGGGCTGAAGGTATTTTTCTTGGACACTTGGAAAATACCAAACAAACTATTTGTTTATTTAGGTCTTATTTTCACTATCATATTTCTATGGCTGTATTTTTGAGTTAGTAAAATACATTATGAGGAGATATTGAATATCAGACATAACATTAATAACATAATTCTTTCCTGTTTACCTCAAAGTTGGTTTCATGAAAAAATCAAAAACTGCAGATTGATTACTATAAGTATTAATATTTTTTGTATATGTTTGTCTTGAATTATAACCTTGAGTATTGTATATCTGATAAAGCAATATATTTCCTTGTTGATAGTTGAAGTTTGCAAACTGTACAGGTCTTTCTTTTTATGTCAAATTAAAATTTTTGTTATCTTATATTATCTATCAACTGACAGGTTTACCTGAGTTGTGAATCTATCACAATCAAGCAGGAAGAAAATTTTGTATTATATATATGTATTTTGATAGCTAATCTTGTCATTGACAAGAAGTCTGATTTGAGATACACAGCAAGATTGTATCAGCATGTCTTAAATTATTGATATGATAAAATTAGCAAAAGTTATAATTTGAATATTATTGGGTCGATTGTTCAGAAGTTAACAATGTGATTTACAATAATCATTGTTAAAGATGCACTCTTGATAACTTACGAAGATTTAACGCAATTATTCATATTGTTTTAATATTCCAAAAAAGATGAATAAATGGCGAAAATAATGGTTCCTATGAAGGATACCGAGTTTAATTTGAACGAAATGAGAATAAAACACCGTATTTCTACCTTATGAGGCTATAGTTACAGACCACACTAAATATTTTAGCATTCACCAATCATTTCATATCTTTGTGCTTTCTGCTATTAAATACACAGTTAGAATCTTGTTATCAGTAATTAATATTTTCCATAAATGCATTATTTAGTAAGAACTTAAAGATTTATCAGTCAAAATGTATATTTGTTTTACATGTGTATGTATTGATTTTGAAACTTAAAATTTCAAATGTGAAATGTTTGATGATGTGCTGATATATTTGCATAAAGCAAGTACAGCTAAACAGTTGTCTAAAATCTTGTCAGAAATACTTCAGTTCTCAAGTGCATTAATTAAACTTCCAGAGCAGTTAAGATTTGAAAGTTAACAACAATGTTGTTAACTTCGTTGTTAACTAAATGAAGTTTTGAACAATCGGCCCATTGTTAGCTTTCTACTTCCGCCAAAGTGTGATAGAAGGGCACAGTAGCCTGTCCTTTTTTGGTGGCATCATTCTTTTGTTATGGAGACCAGCCTGGCCATCCTTCTGCCTTCATAGAACATTATCCTTAATGATGCACTCTTACTCTCAAATAAAATGTACCATAATTAAAACAATTGTTTTTATATACCAAAAAGAATGACTAACTATCGAAAACATGGGTCTTATGAAAGATACTGTGTTTATTTGAAAGGAAGGTGCAGAACCAGTCATTTAATATTTGTGCATTTTCAGCTATTAAATACACGGTTACAATCATGTTAACAGTTATTTATAATTTCCATAAATGCATTATTAAGTAAGAAGTTATGGTTTATCACTCAAAATTTATATTTGTTATACATGAGTTTGTCTGGATTTTAAAAACAAGTTTCACTTTAAGAAGTTATGGTAACCAAATAGTTCTTTTGTTTTGATTAAAGATAAGAAATGCATGCAAACTTTAAATATATGGCAGTTGAAACCTAACAATTATGACTTCAGTTACTATTTTTTCTGTCCAATTCATAATTTAAAAATTCTATTTAGCCCTGAAGAGTACACTGTGCCATTTTTTCCAAAGCACCCTTTTCCTCTTGAAGTGCAGCACGCTGCCCTTTTTTCAAACCTTGCTAAAGTGCTATAATAGATTTAGTAAACTAGTTTTATGGTAAATGAATTTAACATAATTTATATGATAGAGTTTCATTATACTTTATGTAAGCCTTTTTGCTGTTGTATATATATATAGCACATATAATGTTAGTGTGCCATGCAATGCTAGGTGCAGTAAGTATTTGCATATTTCACAATAATTTTGCTTTAATTATTTACCAGCTTTCACCTGGCCCCAAAAACACTGAAGTCAAATCATTATCTTAATCTCAATCTAATCTGATTTTACCATATAACATCAAAAGTTAAAATTCATAAAAGTTGTTACGCCTTATAAAAGTGCATTTCATCATATATTTAAACCTCCGATCAAGATTCCAATAGAAAAATATTCAACATCCAAAAAAGAATTTGAGTACAATTCGTTATTTTTTAACAATTACACAGGTATATTTTTTTTGCTCCAGAATGTTTTTCTTTGAAAAATTGACATTTCTTTTATCAACACTTTTCATTAAAAAAGTACATTTTCAAAACATATAAAGACATGCAAGGTTTTAATGATACTTTGCTTTTATGTGGTAAAATAAGTTGAGATTTGACATGAGTATTAACGAGTTAAGGTTATGAAATTTCAACATAATGTAGTGAATTGTTTTTGTTTTTAAGGCAAAATTATGTACAATAATTCAGGGATGTGAGTTGTCCGTGGATAAGCTGATTTCCACAGATAAAAAAATAGTGGGACCAAAATATAGATTAAAAATATTCTACATACATGTAAGATTATATTTATTTGAAAGTGTGGAGAGACCATAAAAATAAAGAGCCAGGAGAGCCCTCAAAAGGACTTCTAAAAGCCCATTTTGATCCTGTTGCAGGATGCGTAGCACCCTTGAGGGGCATAAATCTGCACTCTCACAGATTTACCCTTTTTACAACTTTTTTTATTTTTCGTCTTGGGAAGAGCAAATTTTTGCGTAAATATCTGCAAACCAATGATATAAGGACAAAAATCATATCATAGATTTTCATATTTCAGTTTGAAAATTAACGTTTTATGGCTTAAACTGTTACTAACGGTTTAAAAAAAATGCATAAAACATCAATATTTGAACTTAAGTATAAAAATCTGCGATCTTATTTTTTGTCAGCAGTCTACTACAGGTTTCAATGGATTGTCGCAAAAATTTGCTCGTTCCAAGACAAAAAATAAAAAAGTTGTCAAAACGTTCAATCTGTGAGAGTGCAGCTTTAAAGCAGCCCCTTAAAACCCCTTGTCAAAATGGTTTCAGCCCATCAGCTGCTAGGTCAATAACATCCCTGTAGATTTAGTATTATGGGGTACATGTAGAAAAGTATTATCTTTTTTTGTATTTTTGTAAATTTTCTAAGGAGTACTTAGATGTGGTCAGTGATGTTTTTATGTATATATGTATGACTTTCTGTTAAAAATTTATTATTTTACAATTGTTACACAGTTGTTCGATATACTTGAATTTCTAACATTGATTATACTCGCTCTTCCAAGTTAAGGAGATATATTTATTTTAATTGCTTCAGATGGTACATGTGTATGTACTAAAAATTATAAACATAATTTTATTTATAGAAACTTTAAATATCAGATTATTACTAGTATAATACCGTTCGCTTTGTAATTCACTGATTTTGGGATACCTGTACCAGGTGCTTTATTGAGCTTTAAATCACACAATAGTTAATGTACAAATTGTACTGCTAATCTAAAGCTGCACTCTCACAGGATGAACGTTTTTACAACCTTTTTTATTTTTGTCCTGGAACGATCCAATTCATGCTAAAATACATGTAAACCAGTCATAAACCGGCTGACAAAAAATATGATCACATATTTTTTTTTAGTTCAAAAATTGATGTTTTATGCAATTTTTTTAAACCGCTAGTAATGGTTTTAGCCATAAAACATTAGTTTTGGAATGGAAATATGAAAATCTGCGATTTGATCTTTTATATAGTCTTTTATCAGTGGTTTGCAGATATTTTGGCAAAAATTTGCTCATTTCAACACAAAAAATAAAAATGTTGTAAAAACGGTAAATCTGTGAGAGTGCAGCTTTAAGCGATTAATCTTACATTTATATAAAAATATTATAAATTGTATATTGAGTGTGTCCTAACATGAATAAACACCAAAATGAATGCATCATCATGTTGTGTAGAGATGGCAACTTGAAGTGGTTTCATAGAATATCTGTAACTTAAGTATATTGTGTTTACGCTCTAATCTGTTATATAGCCAGAATAAAGAAAAAATGTGTCAGCATCTTGCATTACTCATGCTTTTTATAAAACACTCATTATTTGTTTGTTGATGATATAAAGTTCAGAAGTAAACATCTGCATGAAACTCCGTATGTGTGTTCACACTGACAGCAATGACAATAGTGATCTGTGGTGTATAACCCCTGAACTTCATTCATTTTTGCATTTGTATACTTCAGTAGGATTTATGCTAACAAAACATAATGGTCAAGGTAAAATGAAAGTCTCAGTCTTGAAATAGTATTCTGCACAGTTATGGACTTATGTATGGTGACCTTAAACTTGGCTCTGAATATTTACCGTGACCTTGATCTGTCACCATTCCATGATGGGTTCTGCATATTTAAGATGACTATTACAACAAATGGCATTCTTAGGCTATTATGTGTTTTCATAAGCTCACCAGAGAATTAAGTGCTCAAAGGTGAGCAATTGTGGTGTGTGTGTTGTCAGGTGTGTTGCTTTTGATATCAGTAGGTCAAAGGTCAAGGTCCCTGTGACCTTAAAGTGAAAAACAATATGTTGGCTGTTACTTAAAGCTGAAAAATGGTTTCTGCTCAATAACTAAAGTATGCTTGCTCCAAGGAACTTCAAACTTGGTATGCTAGTTGGTCATGAATAGTAGATGACCCATATTGATTTTGAGGTCAAAGGTCAAGTTTGAGGTGAAAATATGGTTTTCACTTAATAACTAAAGATCACTTGCACCCAGGAATTTACTACTTGATATGCCAATTGGTCATGTCACAACTATTGATTTTGGGATCAGAATTTCAAAGGTCATCAGGTCACCTTGAAGTTAAAAAACAACTCCTGCTGAATTACTAAAGAAAGCTTGCTCCCAGGAACTTCATACTTGGTATGCCAGTTAGTCATGATTAATAGATGATCCTTAGGTGCTTTTCAGGCCAGTAGGTAAAATAATGAATAATTAATGAGTGTTTAGGCCCAGGAACTTCAAACTTAGTATGCAGCTTGGTCATAACCAGTTGATGACTCATGTTTGTTCGTCTCCTGTCCAAAAGTACAAATTTCATGTCCATCATTATTTATCTTTTATGACAACAATGGTGAAACATTAAGCCCCTTTTCAATAAAGCAATCTCTAGTTGGCAATTAACATTGGTCTGTGGTTCTCAAAAATGTATGGTCAAATTGTGCACCCAGGGTCATAATTGGCTAAGCCCTGGGGGTGACATGATTTAAACTAAAACTGAAATTCCCAGAACTGAAATATTTAGTTTATAGCTTTGTATAGTGGTCCTCTAGCAACTTTCTTTATATAACCAAACTTCTCTAGCAACCATCACTTTCCAAAGCAACCATTGACTTCCTTAGAAACCACAAATTGCATTTGCAACAATATTTTTTTAAGCAACCTATGACTTGCTTAGCAGTTTGCTTCTTTAGCTACCATCTCTTCCATAAAAGTCAACCACAGCAGCAATCAACTTCTTTATCAACCTCATATGTTCTTAGTTACCAATGACTACCTCGACAATGGTTTGCTTCAATATTAACCATCACATTCCTTAGCAACCATGGATCTTCATAGAGACCATTAACTTCCTTAGCAACCATGAACCTTCATAGACACCACTAACTTCCTTAGCAACCATCTTCTCTTAGTTGGCAATGACTTCCTTGGCAATAGCTAGTTTCTCAAGGTAATTAGCTGAACAATATAGGACCAATTTGACCATCTTGTTTTGTGGATGTAAAATGTAAAGGTATAATGCAAATGTTTTGGTGTCAGTATGTTTCTTAGGATCATGTAAGCATGTAAATAATAGCCATAACTGAAAAACAAACTCACAAAATTTAAGACATTCACTTAAAAGTATCTTAAATCAAAGTGTCCTCAGTATAACTAAAGATGAGAATATTGATATTAGCATACAACATCACAATGTAAAACAAATACTTCCTGGTTCAAAATGCTTAAAATTATTGTCGTTGACATCCAGTTCATGAGAAAAGTCAAGTGCTTATGAATGCATAGTTTCGACAGTGTTCAGAATTTATATTTGATAAAAAAACTTTTTTTAAACTTTTTGGTGGATGATAAATTTTAATACATGACTTTAGTCAAATGATTTAGCTGTAAACAAAATGTTTAATTGTCTGTCATACGCAAGTATCTATTACAACGCATTTAAATGTGATTTTTTTATACAAATAAGCTTGCCACCTTATAAAACCACTAGCCATGATGTTAAATTTTATTGCCTTGTCAATGAATAATGCATACTGAATACTAAAATATATAATAAATGACCGAATATACAATACAGAAAATTTTATCTCATTTCATGTATTTGTTTTTCACTTCAACAGCTACTGAAATCGGATGTGAAATGACATATCTTACCATCTTTCAAGGCCAAAAATGTCAAACAAACATTCTACTGGCCTTCTAAGGATATGATTACATTAGAAATCACATTTTGTTTTCTGCTCTTAACATCAACTCAATTCAGATGTGAAATAATTTTGCCATCTTTCAAGGCAAAAAATAGCATTTTTGATATATCTATATTGGTATCAGATTCACTTATTCTTGCTCTACTTAATTAGCCATTCCAAACAAAGACCAGGAACCAAAATTCAGTCAATTGTACAAAGGAAACCTTAAAGCTGCACTCTCATAGATTGACTGTTTTGACCTTTTTTCAGTTTTTGCCATAGAAGCAGCTGACTTTGGCATCAATGATTTCAGTTCAGTCAAATAAGATTATACAATATAAAATAACAGAATTCAATTGTTTGAAAAACAACCAAAAATTTAAATTTTCTTGGAAGTGTTAAGTACCACTTTTAGCCATAAAATAACAATTTTCGAACATAAATATGAAAACGGAGAGCTTATTGTATGTGAGCTTTCTTATATCACTGATTTCCAGATATTTACACAAATATTAGCTCATTCCAAGACAACCAAACAAGAGCTGTCACAGAGAAAGCGCGCGCGACTAATCCGCCGCTTTTCAGTGTATGGATTGAAAAGTTTTGGCGAAACATGCATGGATCACTGTTAGATTAGATTTCAATGCAATACATGATGTGCTGATATATTAACATAAATTGAATGGAAATATTTGAGGTGGTACACAAACTTTAACATAAATTCTAAGTCGAAAAAGGGGCATAATTTTGTCAAAATGCTTGATTGAGTTACCTCCACCTGTGTACAGGCTCGGGTCATGATGGTGAACAAGCGTGCGAAGTTTCAAAGCCAGATGTCAATGGAGTTTGAAAATATTTGAGGTGGTACACAAACTTTAACGTAAATTCTAAGTCGAAAAAGGGGCATAATTTTGTCAAAATGTTTGATAGAGTTACCTCCTCCTGTGTACAGATTGGGGGCATGATGGTGAACAAGCGTGCAAAGTTTCAAAGCCAGATGTCAATGGAGTTTGAAAATATTTGAGGTGGTACGCAAACTTTAACGTAAATTTTTAAGTAGAAAAAGGGGCATTATTTTGTCAAAATGCTTGATAGAGTTACCTCCTCCTGTGTACAGGCTGGAGGCATGATAGTGAACAAGTGTGCAAAGTTTCAAAGCCATTATAATGTCAATGAAAATATTTGAGGTGGTACGCAAACTTTAACATGAGTGGTTACACCGACGCTCAGGTGACTAGGATAGCTCTCCTTATTCTTCGAATAGTCGAGCTAAAAATAAAAAATAAAAAGTTGTTAAAACGGTCAATTTGTGAGGGAGCAGCTTTAGGGACACAATAAAGGTTTACAATTGATATGTCCACAAAAGAAATGTATTAATTTTAGTGCATTATTAAGTTTAACTCATTTGTCTTTAATGAACAAAACATAAAAGCATATGATTTGTGTAAATGCATATGAATACATAAGCCTTTATAAATGTTATTTTTTTAAATAATAGCTGTAACGTGGCCACAACTTCCCCATTTTTAAAAAAAAGTGGCGAAATGTTGCCAATATCTTATATATCTATAAACAAATCAGATGGGTTTTTTTGTTTCGATTGTTTAAGTCCAAATTAGTTAAACATAATAATGCATCAAAATAATATTGTTATTTATCAAGTGTAACCTATATTGTGCCACTTCAACTAGAGATCTCAAAATAACAAGCTGATGATTTCTTCTACTTGTCAAAAAACAATATATGTTTCATGATTCATAAATATCAAGGAGAAGAAATGAATTCAGGTAGTAAGAATGCAAGGATGCGATATTAATTCTTCTAAAGAATTTGAGGTAATTGGAAAGGCTAGTTTACCACAATGATACTGTCCTTCTATATATTCCCCTAAAATCCCCAAACTATTTAAATTGAGTTTACGCCTGACAACTTGCATTGAAAAATGAAAACAGAGACCTTATCGTCCGTAAAAAAGAAAGAAAAATACATTATAACATATCTTAATAAGGAAAATGTTTTCAGATTCAAATGAGGGAAAACTGTTGTTGGGTATGATACGGTAATAAATATGTGAAACTTGCTATAGCTAAGTGTCGGATGTTTAAATATAAAATCTGATTGTATTTCAATTTAGTGTGCTACCATTCATAGAAAGTGAACCATGAGCTTCCTTCTTTGATTCAAAGTAAAAATTATTGACCTTTATAACTACACTTTGAACTGAACATAATTTATGAGGTTTTTGAACTTAAACTATAATTTATGAAGTTTTTCACTTTTGCTGACATTCACACTTTATGATCTTATATAGAGATAAATCTCA
Source organism: Mya arenaria (assembly GCF_026914265.1). Taxonomy (NCBI): domain Eukaryota; kingdom Metazoa; phylum Mollusca; class Bivalvia; order Myida; family Myidae; genus Mya; species Mya arenaria. The sequence goes on from NC_069133.1 coordinate 14,643,080, forward strand.
TCATATAAGTTTATATATATGTAACAGTGGTTCTGACTGCTGAGTATAATAAAATGTCAATCCTAAAACATAGCCAAGGTTCTGTTTAAGTGGGAGTATTCCATAATGCACATAGCAGGCAGGGTAAAGGGGCTACGGTACCTTTTGAAATTGTTTTTCGAAGTCATTTTATCATTTTTAAGGTACTTCCTATAGTGATTTTTTCAAACTTTGTTGAAATAGAGTTATTTGACTCACTTCAATGAATAAAGGCAAAAAGCCTCAGAATAGAATTTTGTATATTCAAGCCTTTAATGATTGAATATTTAAAAGCATTACTAACAGTTTTTCATCAATATATTTTTTTATATATATATATATAGCAGTTTGTGTCATATTTTTAACAATAATTATTTAAATAGAGGCTTTATTTTGAACATTTGATGATGTTTTATCAATAACAACAGTTTTGATCACTTTTCAAACATGATAAATCATAAGTATTTCTTATATTCTCTTTTGGTATAAATTGTAAACAATTCAGTCCCCCCCCCCCAAAAAAAGAGTATCTACCAATATGTAAATATCCTGTGTTTATCCTGTGTCTATCAGACCATTAAAAATATATGCATAACTGTGATACAATTGTTGCCATAGAAAAGTGCAAGAAAAGTAGATTTTAAAAATAAGATTATTTATTATTTCAATTATTATTTTAGATTGTAACAAGGCAGTCCAAAGGAGGGCCATATCCCCCGCCATTGTTTTTTAGTATATTATGGGTTTTATTGCAACCTGACTGGTACTGGTACGTTGAATCTGACAAAAATTGTACACAACCACTGGTCAAGAGTGGGAATATAGAAAATACAAGTTGTTTGATCGGTAACCTAAATATTCTTGGATATATGAACATATTATAAAAGGATATTTGTTAAAGTTATTCATATTGTGTGTAGTGTAGGTCAGATCAATGTTAAGGTTATTTTGGCTAAAAAAAGAAGGAAAATGAGTCCTTGATTTATAACATCGATGAAATAGCAAGCCTTAAGTATTTTCGATAAAGTAATATGGTAATCCATCAATACATAAGTAAGTTATAGCATGGACAAGAGAATGTGTACTCTGACCTTAAAGTGTCTCGTGTGGTATTGACCTTTGAGGTATGGACCCGAGTCAAGGTCACTGCACATTGTCTCAATGAGGACAACATTTGTACCAAGTAATATGGTAATCCATCAATGCATAAGTAAGTTATAGCACAGACACGAAATGTTACAGCCCGACGGACAGACAGACAGACAGACAGACTGACAGACGGATGAAGTGCATTCCTATAATCCCCTCCCCACTCCGTGGCGGGGGATTAATAATAAATTGATTAACATTATCTTGAACATTCATAACAAATGAAAACAGGCAAAAAAATTCAACTTCCAATTTTAAATATAAGTATAGCAGAGTCATTGTAACAGTGCTATAACTGTTTTGAACTGTTTTTGTTGTAATAAACTATCACAACTTTCTAAACGAGCGAAATATTCTTCTTTTTGTAGTTTCTGTAGTTTCATCTTTCTCAAGTCCATCCTTAAAACCGTCAATCCCAGATGTCTGACCTTGACCTTTGCTACCAGCCTCATCACAATGGCCACTTTCTGCTAGCATTGGGTCATCCAGCGATTCCACTTCACAGTTTCCAGAAACATTACTGTTCAAACTATGTATATAGTCACCATTGTTTCTTGTGACCTGCAGTTGACCTTCGGTAAGGTGACCTTGAGAATCAAGAAGGTCGTCAGAGTCTGAGAACACTTCATTATTGATTTCAACGCAACTTGACCCATACTGAAATGAAAGTAAAACCAATGTCATAAAATTACAGCTATTTAATGAAATTGGTACAATTCAACAACTTTGAGGTCAATTCTGTGAAGAGACAATTAAAATCTTGGGATTTTGTATGAAAGGGAAACAATGTAATCTGTGTAAAATTATGCATAAAACAATAAACAAGTACTGTCAAAGAAAAAATTGCTCACGACTGAGGTCGCTCATAATAGATTGCATAATCTTAGAATCAATTATTGCAGTGTGGCTTTTCCTCTAACAAAAGACAAGAGGGCCAAGATGGCCCCATATCGCTCACCTCATTGGACAAAGGGTTATAATTTATAACCCTTTGTCCAAGCGATATAGGGCCATCTTTTTAACTTATAAAGTTATTGATTGGACATCATACTTTATGCCTCCTGGCCATACGCCGCAGTTGAACATACAGTACTTCCCTTCTTCAAATAGGCATATAATATTCAAAACATATGTATTTATTTAAAAAAGTACAAAGAGCGGTAACTCTACAATATTCAAGTTGGTGTTATATAACTTGTCCCTAAAACACAAAACATTTCTGTGAATATGTTCATGAAGTTTTGAGTTTATACAAGCAATGATAGTAAAACAATAATATAATAATAAAAAAAAAAAATCTTTTTATATACAATACATGTATATAGATTTATACATACAGTCAAAACTGTTTTAAAGTGCCAACTTTGGGAAAAGGTCAAAGTGGCTGCTTAAGACAAGTAGCCTCTTAACCCAGGTTTGGAAATTTCTGCATCTTAAGGTTCATTTAAGCAGGGGTCTTTTATATATCTTTTAAATGACAATCGACTGGCACTTCAATTGCATTGTATAATGTTTCCTTATTATCTATTACTGTTATGTTCAACCATGACTTTTAAAGACACTTCAACACAAATGTATTTTAAATATCATTGTTTCAAAATTATTAAAAGAATGCAACTGTGAGATACATATTCATACATGCACATACATTTATGCAATCCTGTGAAGTTTGGTTGAAATTTTCCCAGTGATTAATAGGAGGTGTAGGTTTTTGAAGGAAAATGTAGACCACGGTCGAATGACAGACAATCACCTGATCAAAAATTAGCTCATGCTGAGCACTGACCACTTGTGCTCATGTCAGCAATAAAAGCATACAGTGAGGACTTATTTTGATTCCAGGTTGCAACTCTGTTGATGGAAAAGTTAGACTCAGTTATTTCTGAGATGGCAATTGTTTGAGAGAAAAAAACGTTTTTGTCACTGTCACAATTTGAACTTGAACTGAATAAATGTTAAGTACTGCATGTCATAATGTTAAAGATAATCTTTTCAATTATGTTCAACTCCCCTTTATGTGCAAACACTAGACTCAAGGACCATAAGTACTTTCTCATAGTAGGGGTTCTTACAACTGATAATTATCAATCCTGAAAAATATCAGCCGTAATTTGAGTATAAGGGATTCATGCCTAAAGAAGAGTAAGACCCCTTTTGAATTGTTTCCAAAGTCATTTATATTCAATTTAAGGTACTACCAGTACTGTTTTTGATTCAAACATTCGAGGAAAAAACAATCTTTACAACAGTACAATTCTAGTCTGAAGGTTAAAAAACTCTTATTATCCGGATTTCAGGATTAAACCTGAAATTTAGAACCCCTGTCCTTGATGTACATGTATTTCCATATTTCATTCAAACACAGTTACCATATTCTAATATTGAGGGTGCCTGCAAGACTTTTATCAAGGTAGTATTTACACTCCTCCATATATTTAGTTCATATCAAAATATACACTGAATGAAAGAGTAAAGATAATTCTTGCAAACCGAACGTGTGTTTCCGATCATGTGACCAGTGCTTGACAAACCCGTCTTACACCCCCCATGTAAGATGTGTCACGCGCAACAACACGCCACTTCTTTTTTTATTGTATGTTTTATTAAAAGTATATCATGCCATTTCAATAAAGCGCAATCAAATATGTAAGTATGCAAGACTTTCAATTAAAATTGAAAATAAATCATCATAAAAACGCGATTTTTAGAGGAGCTATTTGACGTCAATAGTGACTTAAAATTACTGCACTTTTTGAAGTTGGTAAACAATGTCGTACGTGCTTTTTGGTGAACTGTACAAAAGTGTGTTTTCTACGGCAATTTCTCCACAGATTGATAATTTCAGATATGTAAGAAAAAATATCAATCATGTTTTTCCGGTCCGGATCGAAAAAAACGACCCTCGGGCACGCTGCATGGCCAGTTACTCGGCAAGCCTCGTTACTGGCTTACGCTCGTGCCCTCAGGTCAGATTTTTCTATCAGTACCGGAAACACATGATAGATACTTATAGTCATAAAATCATGTAAAATAAGACAGGTGTCATTAATGCAAGTTTGTAGAATTTATGGTTTCAAAATACATTTTTTTTTTTAAATTGCCCTGCGATTGGTGACAATGCTAGGGGCCTAAATCTTGCTTGACAAAATAGCATTGACTTTCAAAAGCTGCCTTTTCTTAATTTATTTTATTTGAATTGGAACATTTAAAACAATAAACTTATTTTCCATTACCCTGTTCTTTTGGTGTTTTATGAACCATAACTGTATATAATCAGAATTATAAAACGAGGAAATACATGGAAAGTCAAGCATAAAATCACTTTGTGTCCTGACTCAGTAGAAGCAATTGTTCCACTGACCTGGGTTACACGAGAGACTTGAGCAGATCCATTTGACGTTGTGTTGGGGTGTTGTTTACCACTGTGCACCTTCCTGTTATGTTCATGTTTCCACTGCTGCTGCTGTTGCTGTTTCTGCAAAGTCAACAATGACATGAAAAATACTAATTTTATAATCAGGGGTTCTTTCAAGCAGCAATGGGGTCTGTTTGAGTACAAGATACAAGAATATGTACGGCATTTAAAGTCGGGAATGTGTTAACAAGAAACGTTAGCTCAATGAGCTATTTTCCGACATGATGGATTCATGCTAAAAGAAGGGTTAATGGGGCTAAGACCCCTTTTGAAATTGTTTCCAAAGACCCTAATATTAATTTCAAGGTACTTTCTGCTGTTTTTGATGCAAAGGTTTCTGGAAAAACAAATTCTTCCTAGTTCCAACAGTTCTTGATACTTATGGCAGAGAAAAAAAATCTTTTAATACAACTGTACAATATAAGTCTCAAATAAAAGGCTCTTCAGCCTGACTATAGGATTGACTCTGAGATTAAGAACCCCTGATAAATGTCATATAAAATTAAATGATTTATATATAATCTTTGCCCAACACTGTGATTCATAATGAAAAACTAATTCTATTGATATGGGCTTTAGTGGCATGGGGTTTTCCTAAAGATTTTTTAGTTGGGGGTCCTTACAGTGTCTTTCATGCTTGAAAAATTGGTGGTCTCTTGCAGTAACTTGGAGTGATACAGTCATCGAAATTAGACTTTTTGATGAACAAGCCTGAATTCTTATAATATTGCTTAGCATAAATTTTTTTAACAAGCACTGCTATATAAAATTCAGAATTTGAGCAAGCCCAGAAGACATTTTACCAGGAAGGGCTTGCGGGTTTATGCTAACTTCGACCACAGTTGATATGATTTGGGGGGCACCAGGGATGCACAGAAATTCCGTTGCTAGAAAATTGAGTCATCCTCAGGTACTCAGGTTATCTGTCAGGGAAATCCCTTCAATAGAGGCTTGACAAAACAATGCATGTCCACTTTGCTTGAGTGTTTAAGGCCATTAAAATACTAATTAGAAATGCTGCAATGTGACAAAATCAGATATTTAATTTGTACGATAAAATAATTCGGGCAAATTGAAGTTTTGGCAATCTAAGTACAAGCAACAACCTTGACCTTTTTCTAACCAATCCCTAACACGAGCTTCCTAAATACTTAGTTTTTATCAATACCATCATTCATAACTTAAGTCACTATAAGCCAAAACTGCACAGCTTCAGAATTTTGTTGAAAGGGCATTTTACCCCCAGATTTTTTTCCCAAGGAGTATGTGAAGTCCTGTTTTTTTAAAAGCAGTATTTAATTAAATGCAAAGTGTTTTTACAAATTAAAACATTTCAACAGTGAGTGTTTAAGGAAATGAAGTCTTCCTTTAGTTAACATAACTTATATGTAGGTGCTTTTAGTTTTATAAGGAGGATCAGGGCTGACAAAATCAGAAAAGTGTAAACCAGCTCTTTTCTCATGCATAATTATATTTTATCATTGATGTGAATGTAAATGGCCCAAATTACTACCTGCTGAAGCATCTGTTGCTGTCGTTGCTTGAGCTGGTGCTGCCAGAGTTGCTGGTGTAGCTGGTTTAGTTCTGACTGTAGTTGGGTCCCTTCAGAGCCGAGAACTGTGGAGCGATGTTTCTCTTCATCTAACTGTTGTTGTAGGCTGTTTAAATGATTTCAATGTTTATTCATAATCGTCACCAAATAACAGATTTAATGAAATTTATTTACTGGTAAAATAGTGATTGAAATTAGGATTTTGAACAGTAGGCCCTGGGCTTGTAATCTTGAAAATTTAAGAAGCCTCAGAACAGAAATGAACAAGTCTGAAAATATAAAAAACAAAAACTTCAGAAGGACAACTCTAAAAGACATGGCTGCAATCAGATGCCACAACATTGACTTGTAAACCTGACAAATTGCTGGTCCAAGTGTAGCTCGTCAGTGATGGACTGGCACTTTAATACTTTAATGGACAACACTAAAAGACATCGTTGCAATTACAAGCCACCAGATTGACTTACCTGATAAACTGCTGGTCAGTGTTCAGATGGTCTGAGATGGACTGACACTCAGCCTCCAGGTCTTCGGTCATCTGTAGTTCTGTACACAGACTACTCGCCAACTCTGTCAAATGAAGAAAAGAGATAAAGTAAGGACCAGTGGAGATAAAACAAACTTTGATGGATATTTATACAATGTCAAAGTAAACATAACATTGAATATCTGGGGTTATATATATAATATTTGATATCATATGATATTTTAGGGTCTTCTTCAATTATTCAGAGTCAATGATGCATTGTTAAAATAAGAAATCACATGTTTTTCTTTTGTCTAGAATTGCAGTTCTAACTTTCTTTTTTATGATTTATATATATAAGAGATTGTTTGTAATAAAGAAAATATTTTAAATCAAAATTTTCATATGGCTATTTCATCATTTAGTATGTTACTACATATCCAAATTGACAATAGTTTACATTCATTTAATGGGTGATATCTAGACAATATCTTATGATTAGAAGATACACTTGTGAAAACTTCATACTTCATATTCAGAAAGAATTTAATCACTTATAAATATCCATTTAATCACTTATAAATATCCAAAGTAATTATGTATAACTTGGTTTTGTGGACAACATCTCAATGTGTTTCATTTTCTAATTTTAAAGAATGAAATTAGCACTCAATACAATTTGAATAACAAGAGATCAATTCCTTGAATGACACTTTTCATTTTCAATTATAGGTACTTACAAATAATTAAATATCTTGACATTTTTCATATGGTCATTTTATGCTATAATGCAATCTTAGAGCAAGAACTAAAAACTGCTTCTACATCTATGCTGCTGTTATTGAGTTCTAGCTCTAGGATGACAATGTGTAAAACTAAATCTGAGTTTAAAATAACAAGAATTCCTTACTTTTGTTATCCTCCTGCAGTTTTTCCAGCTTGGTTCTCACACTGTCCCTCTCTTCTCTACACTTGACAACGACTGCCTCCTTTTCTTTATAGGCTTGCAGTTCTGAAATATAAAATCATTGATTAAGTACAGATGTTGTTTTTTTGTAAGGAATAACAAAGTATGCCTTCTTTTAAACAAACTAATTCAATAAAGCATCATACATATAAACTGATTATTTTAAAACAGTATGCCATTTAACTGCTACTTGGCAATGACATGCCCTCCCTCTGACATTTAAGCAGCCCCACTACCCAGCCTGAAGGGCTCCAATCGCCTCCCTGAGCTGATGCAGCTGCTGTCTCTGTATTCTGTATCCTTGGTCTCCCTATCTAATTGATGCCGTATCTCCATCTGACAATGTAACAGCCCCACTTACCAGCCTGAAGGGCTCCAATCTTCTCCGTGAGCTGCTGTCTTTGTTCTGTACCTCTCATCTCCCTGACCTCACCGAGGCCATACCTCCCACTGACATTATAACAACTCCACTTACCAGCCTGAAGGGCCCCAATTTCCCCTTCAGCTTGTGCAGCTGCTGTCTTTGTTCTGAATCTCTGGTCACCCTGCTAACCCAAATGAGGCCGTACCTCCATCTGACATTGCAGCAACTCCACTTACCAGCCTGGAGTGCCCCCATCTCCTCCCTGAGCAGCTGTAACTGATGTCTTGTGTTCTACATCTCTAGTCACCCTGCCCACCCAACTTAGGCCGTACCTTCCTCTGATAATGTTAACAGCCCCACTTATTAACCTGAAGAGCTCCCATCTCCCTAAGCCGGTTAAGCTGCTGTCTTTGTTCTGTATGTCTGGTCTCCCTGCCGACCACACTGAGACTGTACCTCCCACTAACGTTACGATAGCTCAACTTACCTGCCTGTACGGCCCCCATCTCCTCCCTGAGCTGGTGCAGCTGCTGTCGTTGTTTTGAACCTCTCATCTCCCTGATCCCACTGTGGGTGTATCTGCCTCTGACATTGCAGCAGCTCCACTTACCAGCCTGAAGGGCCCCCATCTCCTCCCTGAGCTGGTGCAGCTGCTGTCGTTGTTTTGAACCTCTCATCTCCCTGATCCCACTGTGGGCGTATCTGCCTCTGACATTGCAGCAGCTCCACTTACCAGCCTGAAGGGCCCCCATCTCCTCCCTGAGCTGGTGCAGCTGCTGTCGTTGTTTTGTACCTCTCATCTCCCTGCCGATCCCACTGTGGGTGTATCTGCCTCTGACATTGCAGCAGCTCCACTTACCAGCCTGAAGGGCCCCCATCTCCTCCATGAGCTGGTGCAGCTGCTGTCTTTGTTCTGTATGTCTGGTCTCCCTGCCCGCCCCACTTAGGCCGTACCGCTCTGCCAGACCTGACATCTTCTCACACCATGACAGTCTGTCTCTCTCATATGTTGTAACATGCTCTCTCTACAAACGAATTGAATCTTAAAGAAGTAGAAAGTTCCAAATTTAGACAAATCTGCAATGTGAAATAAACTGTTTTTGAATACTGTAAAAATCACTTCTGTTATGCAGACCTTGAATACATTTAAAACTTACCAAGCAATGTAATCAGATGTTAACTTCAATCTGTTTTTGTTTAGTTGATCAAAAGGAATTTCTCTACAATCAGTGCTCCTGTGTGAGTGAGTAGGCCTAAATAGCAATATGGGGCTCCCATCTACCCTTTTCCAGCACCCTGCTGCCTTTTTGCTACACCCTGTTGTGCCCTTTGGTTTGACAGCATCCATTTTGTGAAGTAAGTATTAAAATAATTAATATTCACACTAAATTTTAACACTAAAGTCAAGATAACAGCTAAAGTATTCATTATGAACACACCATTAGTATTAATAAATGATGAAAATACTTCACCTTGGGAAGTTTTCTAACAAATTATTGAAATTTTTGTGCTTCAGGGACTCAATTTTGGAAGTTTTAGCCCAATATTAGGGAGTTATATACTTCCGAACCTTCTTTCTTTAATGGAAGCCCTGGTCTTCAATGATGAGCGTAACGATTTTAGTGGAATACCAAATAATTCATACTATTACGGTCTGTGACGGTATTCTACCATAATTTATGTATTTTTAAACAATACAGGCATAAAGATGAGCGATCGCATGATTGTGCAATCGATTATTGCCAACTTTAATTGTAAATGATCAATTTTCAGAAATACTTGATCTTCCTTCTAACTTGATCTCTAACTTGATCTTCCTTCTAACTTGATCATCCTTCTAACTTGATCTCTAACTTGATCTTCCTTCTAACTTGATCATCCTTCTATTCATAACAATAGTTAACCTCTGCCTCCCTGAGTGTCTGCAGCTGTTCAGTCAGTTCCTGTTTCTGGTCCCTGTATATCTGCTCCTGGCTGCTCAGCCATTTCACAGTTAGGTCGTGTCTGCTCAATTCATCCAACTGAAACAATGTCATACAAAAGGATTTATCAACTCCAAAAGCGTGACATGCTAAAAAATGAATTAGTGCTTCATGTTCAGCAAATCAGGAAAAATGTAGTCAACATTACTTTGTACTTTGTATTACTTTTTACAACATTATAATATAATATACTCTATACAGTGCTTTTTAGTTAAAAAGAAATGCTCAAGTTCAAATTGTAAAGAAAATTTAAGAGCTTGCAAGCAATGTATAAGGAAATAATTTTCAGGCTTATTTAAAAATTTGTGCTTAAATAATCGTAGCCAAGCAGTGATTTTTTTATGCAATTGACTGCCTTCTAAAGGCTGTTTCCCCTTGCAAAAACTGTTCATTTCCCCCAAAATTTTCCCAATTAGATCAATTTAACCAGATTTTATTCATGATTAAAAAAGCAATGAATTTCTTGAAATATAAACAAAATCTTGACAAGACTTACTCTTTCACAGCATAATTTATGCATAAAAAAGTTAAAAAATGTATATTTGCCATTATATTAGCTCTTTTGGACTGATTTTGTATTTTTCCCTAAGTCAACTTTTCCCCCAATTTTCATGGCAGTAAAAATAGTTCCAAAAAAATCACTGCCAAGTTTGTTTCATATTCTTTAGTCTAGATTAATTAAGTGAAAAATCAAACTGTTTCAAATCCATTACAATAACATTAATAAGAATTAATTTATATATTTAACAGCAACATCTTCCATGTACAAGTCACATGTATTTTCACACAGTTTGCAGCAAAAAAAAAGGTTTTGAAAATGAAGCAGAAGCTGAAATAAATACCTTGCTATTACATAGTGACTGGAGCAAAATTCTTTTTTATTTTCTACCAGATTTTTTTATCAATTAATGAAATTGATGATTAGTTAAAATGACATCTGTGCAAACTGCTGAATGTATCAATATGGTTTTAATCCCCAGATTTGCTCACCTTAGCTTTTAGTATTTCCCTTAGTTCAGAAAACCTTTTCTCCAGTTCTTTCCCTTTCTCCTGTGCTGTAAAAACATCTTGACGCACTGAAAAAAACATTTTAAGTAAAAAAAAACATGAAAATTATAGTACAGATCTTTATAATATATAAGGTTAATTTATTTTCAAGGTACAAAAAAGTATATTATAAACGATGTTGATGATGATGTTGATGTTGATGAGGATGACAACTACTCTATGATACCCAAGTCATGAAGACGATTTTGGTTATTTCATATCTGGAATTATTTATTTTAGTGTACAGTATTTTCTAAAGCTAAATACAAAACAATTCCCAGGATTTAAAGCTGCACTCTCACAGATTGAACATTTTGACAACTTTTTTTTTGTCTTGGAACGAGCCAATTTGTGCAAAAATGCATGTAAACAAGTCATACAAGACTGTTGACAAAAAATTAGATCGAGAATTTTATATTTAGGTTCAAAATGTGATTTTTTTATGCATTGTTCTTAAACCGTTTGTAACACTTTTAGCCATAAAACATTAAATTTGGAACAGAAATTTACATTCAAAATCTGCAGTTTGATCTTTTGTCAGCAGTCTTTTATCACTGGTTGGCAGATATTTACGCAAAAATGAGCTCATTTTAAGACAATTTTTTTTTTTTTTGTTAAAACGGTAAATCTGTGAGAGTGCAGCTTTAACATGACATATGACTAACCAGGATCAGGGTACTTGTATTCATTCCATGTTAACTCAGTAACTTTTGTAAATCGGCTGTCCCATGCATATATTTTGACAATAAATAATGTTAAGGTGGGTTTGGGGGCATCTGTGTGTTGAACAATATCAATATTTCCTCAAACCAATCAGTTTTTTAGTATACAAATTGTCACATTGCTGTGGCTATATCAGATATTAGCTGTTTTTGGTCATTTTGGGCTGTCACAAATGATATACACCACATTGTACATGCGATACTGTGCATACTGAAGTTAATCAAACAATTATTTTTCATTTTATCATTAGAAGGAAGGTTTGACTAATCGTTTTCAAGGATAAAATGCTGCTGTGTTCGCTATTTTTTGTATGCATGCCAGACATTCATTGTCCCAAATTTACTAATAAGATACGTTCCTTAAATTTACAGCCAAATATTTTTGGTTATAAATGGCAGCGTAATATTTTAAAAGGGTTCAATCAAACAAAGGAATATATATAGATAAACTTAATGAAAAGTACCATACAGGTAAAATGGATAAAAAGTAAGTTTTAGGCTTTGTTTCAATCACGACTGGGTTTGCACAAAAAAAATCCATCAGATACATTCCCAGTCGAGCCTCAATATCTGAAACAAAATGGTGATAATACGTCCTAAACCTATATATAGTTACAGGCAGTTATGTGCTTTAATATATAACCCAAAAGCATATATGTCAAATCAAATTGGCGGAATAATTGAGCATTGAATTTAATGTGCATCAGATACGTTCGAATAAGATACGTTCTAGAAATAATTTAATTGATTCACACCCTGAAATAAATCTAGCTAAATGGCATAGATGCAAATCATCAATATTTTTACATCCGCCTAAACCATGATGTAGACATTTTTGTTTATTACCGTACACATTAAGTTTGAATGCCCCGAACGTTTGAAACGTTGAAGATAAATGACAAAGTGAGTAAATTTTGCAATTGAAATTGTTATATCTCAATTATTTTAGGATAACTATTGATATATATGATTTTAGTAATGGTCTATTCATAATTAAGGTAAATGAAACAGACCATGTAGTAGTTTAGAAAGAGTATCCAGATGGCAAATGAATAACGTATCTTATGCATGTCAACATATCTTATGAGATATGAATATATGTAAAATATTTTAATAAAACCGTGAAAATCAAACCATTATTCGACTGATAATCCATCCCCACAATACTGTACATAACCATTTATTATATTGCCGAGTGGCACAATGAGCTTTTCGGGATGAGTGCGTGTTGGAATTACTTTGAATCCAAACATGGTAAGGGGCCATGTGATGTAATCGGTGGAACAGCCAAAACGACACCATCTGAGGCCGTCTAAACAATGCAAAATTAGTATTCAGGCTGCTAGTGATTTCTTTGCATGGGGAGTTTAGAACCAAATGTCTCAACTACAGATTCTACTCTCAAATGAGTATGAGAGTATGTTTAAGAAACAAAACATAAACGAATTAACGGAGCCATGAAACTATATGCTGCCTTTCCAACAAGGAAAGAACGGTACACCTCAGTTCAGTCGTCTTGTTTCACTGTGACGGTTGCTTGATAGAAGGTGGGTTATGCAGCATTTGGACATTGCAGCAAAGAAAGGCAACATCAAATCACAAGAAATTAAGAAAATCAACAAATGAAACAAGCGCAACTATCTGAAGAGTTGATAGAAAAATTTAAAACCAGAAACACACGACCAGACACTCCGAATAGTCTTTCAATTACAGATCTAAAGTCAGGAGAGTTTGTTGCTGCCATTTATGAAGAGAAATGGTATGTTGGAAAGGGTACTTAAATAGACATAGAAAGTGAGACCATTGACATAACATTCATGGAAGAAAGTTGAATTTAAGTCAAACCGTACAGATGGCCAAATGCTCCTGATGAGTTAGGCCACTTAATATGAAAGCCGTGATTTGCCGTATTGAAGGTCCAACGCCAACAGGAAAGTCACAAGGACTATTCAAGTTGAATGAATCTGATATAGGGATTATCAAGTCATGCATACCAAACTAAGTCATAAGGCCTATACAATAGACAATGTATGTGTGTGTTTACTAAACCTGTGTTTTGATCGAGTAGTAAGCATTGTATTGTTATAATTATGATTCCTAGATTTGCAAGTTAACATGCGAATTAATTTCATTATGGTGTTATATTAATATGCAAATGCTAAAAGTCGATTTGAAGAAAGTAATTTTGAATTATTTTATTGTGAAACCACACAAAAATATCCTCATTAACGCTGTATATACAAAGAATTTTATTTATTTTAAATAGTAAGATACGTTCATCAGATACATTATGCATATAATTTTAAGCATTTTAATGAATTTAAAGGCTAAATTAGATCAATATGTTACAAAGAGGGGGCTAACTCTTCATGTACATGTTTACAGCCTTATATATTTGATATAACAGAATGATATGTGGTTAAGAAATTTATACAAAAAAGACAGACTATAAGTGCGACTAGACTATGAATATATATATATACGTATTCAGTGTCAATGTTTATTATAACTAGTGTTTATTCTGATGCAACTGTTTGAAAACAAATCATAACTTCCCACATTGATATTGGCTAGATCTGATAAGTTTTTATAACATTTTATACCTGTTGGTAAATATTCTTGAAGACGTAAGATACGTTATTTTGGTATATAAGGATCATTTAGATTATTTCTTGTACATGATAAAATATGCATTAAGTATAAACTATATTATTTAGAAAAGTAAAATGTTAAAGTTTTTCATCATAACTAAATATAATTTATTTCCTCGCTTACTCTTGTTTACACCATTCTTGAAAGCACTAGAAAATAATGTTCAGTAGAATTGGACAAACAGAATACTTAACAATCAGGCGCGTAGCTCCTATAAGGCACAGCTGGCCCGGGCCTTAAAAATATTTTCAAATAGTCAAAAATGAAATTTTAAAAAAATGCGAAAAATGTAATAAAAATGAAGACAGAGGGGGGTGAGGGCTACATCCAACTTTTTAAAGACCTTCAATCAGTTAAGTCTCATATGAACTTTTAATTGCGGTTGTCGCCTTGTCGGGTCAATATTATGTCCGTAATATGTGAACGCACTTTTTACGCGAAGTATAGATTTAGTTCGACAACAGTTGTTTCCCTTTTTTGCAACAGCGCTTTATCGTAACGAAACTCAGTATCCGAATGATGTTTACAAAGCGGCAAATTCCAAAATGGCAAGTTCGGACAATTTCAACCCGCCCTACCCCGACCTTTTTACCAAATCTGGATCCATTGTCAAACTTGATGAACAAGAGAAACTGAGTTTGTTTACCGTGTCCTGGCTTGAGGCACATGCCTATACGTTTCCGTCAAGGTAAATTTGACACTTTTATGCAAATGCTAATGACATTCACATTGAATTTAATTATTATTTAACCCAATGTGTTTCCTTTGAAACGTCATTTTTTTTAAACAAAAGAAACTAGATCTATATTTGAAACCATTATGCGATGTGTTAAGAGAAAAAAAGAACTTAAATAATAGGATAAGGGAGAGTTGCTATTTTGTTTTTATTAAGTATACTACTCATATAAAGTAACGCACCAAGTTTAATGGGTGAACTATTGTTTTCGTTAAGCTTGTCTGAGATGGTAAACTGACGACTTTTCTGTTTTTCTTTCGATTAAAATTATTGGAAAAACAAATACATATAGTTTGTTAAAATAAAACGCATGTCGATGTGTTCTTAATTTCTTATGTAGATTTCCGCGTGATTTGTTTCAAAAATAGTCCTCATTGTAGGCCTTATTGTATCAAATGACATAATTATTCTTGATTTACAGGCTTATTGGTGGTAAACTCAGAGCATTTAACGCAAAGTGGTTGAACGACTTCCCGTGGTTGAGGTACTCGGTAAATATGGACTCCGTGATGTGTGCCCCTTGCGTGATCTTCGATACAAGGAAGACCAGATGTTTTTCCACGCTCCCTTTTAATGATTGGAAAAATTTGTCAGCCAATGTTAATCGTCATCATATAGACAAAGTCCACAGAAATTGTGTCGCTATGGCGGAAAATTTCGTTGATGTCATGAAAGGGAAGAAGGAGTCTATTGTCTGTAAGCTATCTTCGTTTACCAAGGACTTGGTAAAAAGAAATAGACATATTCTTGGACAGATAATAAGAGTTATTTTGTTGCTTACCAAACAAAACATACCCGTTAGAGGCCACACGGAAGAAAGGAGTAATTTTATGGCGGTTCTCCAATCCCACGCGTTAAACGATCCCATACTCGCAGATCACCTCCGAAACGGAAAAGAAAATGCCAAATACACATCGCCTGATATACAGAATGAGATTATTACGTTATGTGCCGATCACGTTCTTCAGTGTATCCTCACACAGTGTAAAGAAGCCGGATATTTCGCCATCATGGCCGACGAAGCTACCGTCTGCTCCACAAAAGAACAGTTATCTATATGCATTCGCTTTCTTACAGTCAACGAAGGACGTTATGAGCTTAATGAAAAATTCATTGGCTTTGTTACTTGTAGATCAATTAAGGGCGTTAATCTTGCTGAGGCCATTGTAGAGTATCTCCAAGACTGTGGATTGGACATCTTGAAACTGCGTGCCCAGTGCTATGACGGAGCGGGGAACATGGCAGGAAAATACAATGGAGTTCAAGCACTGATACGGGAACGTGTACCACTTGCGAGCTACGTACATTGTAAGTCTCACTGTTTGAACTTGGCTTTGGTACATACATGTAAACTACAATGTGTTAGAACAATGATGAAAACAGTTCAGGATATTGGATTTGCATTTTCCTACTCTGCGAAACGTTTAGATGCATTCGCTACTGAGCTGTCTCAGGATCCTGTATCACGTGCCCAGATGGATGGTCGCCAGAAGTTGAAGACTCTCTGCGAAACGCGATGGATGAGTCGCACGGACGCTCTCACAACGTTCACACAGGCATTTGCAGTTGTCGTCCATGCCTTGGAAACATTGGAAGCAGATGGTGACGATAAAGCAGGAGAACACGTGCGTGCAATCCTGAGATTCGAGTTTATCCTTACACTCGTGGCATGTGAACAGGTACTCAGCTCCCTCGTTGGATTGACTGCAATCTTACAGGAGGTAAACTTCATTTAAAAAACGTATTACATGTATATAATAATACAAAGCAATAAATACACATAGACAAGTCATTCGTAAACTAATACTTAATTTAAAAAAAGTCAGAAATTAAACAATATTTCGTATTTTGCGTTTCAAAATACGAAGATCGTTTGGTATTGCCAGGTCCGATATACACTGTATAATAATATGAAAATATCACACATATTGCAATTTAAACTGACCAGGGTGTACGTCTGTAGTAAATATGTCATCGCCATGGTCTATCTCATTCTCAAAAAGATCTTTGCATGATTCACTTACATTCTGCATAAATATTAAAAAAAAACCTGGTGCTCGTTTAAACTAGAGCCTCATTTTTATTTGTTTTGATGTTTTTTTTTAACATATCAGGATTTTTTTTAAATTTTAGGTTAGTATGGATTTACTTGAGGCTGTACGAGAGGCTGGTGTAGTCGTAGACATCTTGCGAGCCGAGCGAATGGATGAAACTGTGTTTGATGCCATTTTCCAGAAGGCAGCTGATATTGCTTCGGAGTTTCAAGTAAACAATTACATTTTGAATAATTATGATATTCTACTTTACTTAAACATCATTCTCGAGTTAGAATAAAGCTAGATCATCAATAGAAGGTATCGTTGATGGAATCCATCAACGAAACCTGCCAGGAACATGTGACTTGTTTTGAATGAGACCTCAGCAAAATATTAAGATAACGATCGCTGAAACTAAAAACAGAATGGCAAAGTGGTCAACGTTCAGAATTACACAACCGAACATTTCTTGTTTGTGTGTGTGTGTTATATTCTGCTAGCTATAATCTCGTGTTGTTTTATATGCAGACGGATAGTTTCATAATCAGTTGTAAACATCGCCCCTCGTACATATATACATGTAGTTCTACCAAGTGTTTCTCACATAAACCCACGACCCTCATAAGTGAGAGGTTATAGCGGTTTACAACTCTAACCATTGCATTATGAAGCCGAGGCCGCGCAAAATGAAACAATTCCATGCTGTCCGCATCATAGAGTGTGTTTATTGATTACATGCTCAACTTACGTAACTATTATTCATTTAACGTAAGACATAATTACTTTATTAGATTGATGCAAGCGTGCCTCGCCAGAACCAACGTCAACGGAACAGGGCGAATTACCAAGTTGAAGACCCGAAGACATACTGGCGCATTGCTTTGTACAATGTTTTCGTCGATCACCTCATTGAAGAAGTATCTAGCAGGGTAATGGCCAACCAAGAACGGTTCTGTGCACAGTTGCTCTTACCAGTCCGGTTGAGGGATCTTGACGATGGTCAGACTGATGTTATTTATAACAGCTTTAAGGACGATATAGAATCGCCGAAAGAAGCGTTTGCTGACGAGGTTCGACGATGGAAAGTGCGTTGGACCAATGATGATATCCAAAAGCCTACTACGCTGCTAGCAACGCTGGATGCAACACCACGGACAGCCTATCCCGGCATTCATCGTGTGCTGTCGATACTCTGTGTAATGCCAGCCACGTCTGCATCGTGTGAGCGCTTGTTTAGCTCAATGCGTCGCATAAAGGCGTACCTTCGCAGTACTATGACCGGTGAAAGGTTGTCTAACCTGGGCATATTACACATTCACCGAGAGGCAGACGTTGACATCGACACAATCATCAACAAATTCGCGTCTGCCAAATGCAGAAACATGGAGTTTATTTAACTCTTACCGTAAATTATAAATTGGTAAATATTATGTGAAAGAAATTAAATATCGTAGTATAAGAATTAGGCGTTTTCAGAGTATTTTATTCTCAGGTTGTTTATGGCTTCTGGGAGGCTTTGCCCCCCAGACCCCCTGACAAAGGGGCAACCGCCCCTTTGATCCCCAATCGGGCCTTAAGTTCAAAAACAGCCAGCTACGCCCCTGACAATTAATATAAAAAAAATATTTGATGGACCAACTACGGATTATTTATTGTTATCTTTATCAATATGGCTGGTGCTTGTTTTAAAACAGAAATGTATTGTGTTTTGACTATGTTCATCATACTATAATTAGTATTTTAAATTCGATAACGTATCTTACTCTTTATAGTTAATGTGTTAATAAGCTGATTTATTGTTTGTTAGTAAGGGCCTGTTTGGACCCACTGCATTCAGTTATATTAAGTTGAAACCTTGTTCTTTCGAATAAAATAAAGAAAAATAACTTTCTTGATGTGTCATTTTAATTTAAGATACACAGGCGAAGTTGCTGAGTTAACGTGGAATGAACTTGTAAGTATATTATAACTCACGTCTCAAACGATATCAAATTATAAATGCGAAGCTATGATAACAAAGCAATGCTAAAAATCTCAAGAGTACTGATTCTGGACAAGATGTAAATACACCACGCTAGCAGGTCCGGGGGGGAGCAATTGGCCTGCGCATCCACTTCCTAAAATCGTTCATGCTCACTTTATCTTTCAGTGTAGATCTAATAAATTGTATAAGTAATAAAATACGCACAAA
The DNA here is from genome assembly GCF_026914265.1 of Mya arenaria. NCBI lineage: Eukaryota > Metazoa > Mollusca > Bivalvia > Myida > Myidae > Mya > Mya arenaria. The sequence goes on from NC_069133.1 coordinate 14,662,377, forward strand.
ATCCAGCATTTTGGACTATTGATATATTTCTCGTGGAGAACCTCCCCCCCCCCCCCCCCCCCCCACACACACACACATTCCACCTAAATTTCTGTTTTTAGCTAGGGGCGCAAGGTCACCCCCTAAGCTACGCCCCTTCTAACGTTATCTGGATTTAAGTTTAAAACAAGATAATAGGACAAAATACTTACATTCTTGAAGCAATGTCTTTCTTTGGTGTGCAACTTTTTCCGAGTGAATTATTTGTTCAAACAAACCGTCAATAGTTGCCATGTTCAGATTCGTCTGCAAAACAAAAGTGAAAGGAAAACTTACCGCCAAATGACCTCCGGTCTTTTCCGATCCTTTACGATCAGCTTCCGGATGTCCCGATTTTTCAACCGACAGAGTCCGTGCGTCTCCGTTGGTTTATTTTCAGCTTTTTTAGTAATAGCTATATTTAGTTCAAGGTTTTCCACGAAGCAAGATCTGTGTCCCGATTCCTCTGCGGCTAATACAACGTAGATAACAACAGCCGAGCAACAATTGCCAATGAGTCAGTTGATAAACAGACCAAAACATTGGTGTGGGTTAACGTAATTTATTAAAATAACCCGGGTATATAAGGATTAAAAACGAAAAGCGACCTGTTCAATATAAAAACGAGACGATGGCAGAAGGCGGTGTCACTCCAGTTTTGGAAAACATAGATTCTGGCAACGTTAGCCCAGCTGAATCGCAAAGTGAAAGTAAAATGGACGGAATGGATGTCCTCTTGGAAAGAATAAGAAGGTAATATTTACTATTTTTGTACATAGCACAGTTTAATGTTATTAATACAGTCGATTAAGGGATTTCGAATCAGTAAGGACAAATCCAGTGCTGTATAAATATTAGGATAGTCAGTTAAATGAAACAATACATGTTCAGGAGCTCATATATATGGACTAGACTTTCAAATAATGATGAGACTTCTGAAGTCCATATATCTTGTTGTTTAAATATACACACTCGTTGTAGGAATTCCGAATCAATTGAAGGTGTTTAGGATCACGTGATATGTTAGGCTGTTTTATCCAATCACTGCATCTTCTATTACCAATCCCTTACAAATGGATTGCCCCAGGGCATTCAATGGAAATGACATTCTATAATTTTATTTATTTTGATATTAATTAAGTGATTTCATAAGTAAATTTAACACCAATAATAAATAAATAATCATGGAAGAATGTTTCAATCTTTTGCATCAAAGAATTCAAAATCAAAGTACATGTACACTTTTTTGGTCATTTTTAATTTCTGTGTCTCATGAGTCTGCCTTGCACATCTCCTAGACTACCATATTGCTTTTCATTACCTGCTTCTGTTAGAAACCTTTCAACAAAACAATTACTGTATATATATATATACCAGTTTTCAGAAAGTATGTACATGTACATGTCTACATGTAACTACAAATGCAAGGTAGACCACCTGTTATGGAATTCATAAAATTATATGACTACCCATTTAATAATCTTCTTGTACATTCATTTTATTGCAGTGAACGACAGAATGAGTTGAGAGAAATCCAGAACAACAACAGACCTGTTACAGGACAAGATAACAGAAATAACATAAACCAGTTCATGAGAAAGAATGCTGAAGTTCGTGAAACGGTCCAGGCTGCAGGAAAAGATAATGTTCCTCTCAATTCTCGCAATGTTGAAGAACACAGACCTGACGCAGTTGTCATTGAGATCCAAGGTGTCTCCCAGCAACAGCGTGTATCCAGCATGCTCCAGACTGCAGGTTTCCGACGGAACTTGGAGAACATTATCCGGGGCAGTATCCGCTCTGTGTCACAGAATCACCGGCCCACACCATCACCCATTCTGACACCAAGAGCACAGGTACGCATTAATTGTATGATACAAAAATTTGGACTTCAATTATATGACAATGTTTTTGGAACGTAACCACTTATTTGAGTGCTTTTGACATAAAAAAATCAAAATCAAATGAGCCCTGATTAAATAAATAATATTATCTATAAGCACAATTTTTTCAGTAAATGCTAATTGATTTCACACAATGAACAAAATTGTGAAGAAAGTTTATAACATCAATTTCATTGACAGACCCCCATCCAAGACACAGTTTCCCCGAGACCCCCATCAGTTGAGCAGCAGAGACGTGACAGTGTGTCTAGCAGAGTGACCACAGCCAGTTCTTCCTCGGCAAGTTCACGGGCATCATCCATTGGCCCTGTAGACTACAATAGCAGAGTGCAGGACCCTAGAGGTATTAATGCTATTATGTACTCCCAAATGGTTGTGTTCTCCAAAAATTGAAAAAGAGTATACTTATGTGATTGCATTTGGTTTAGCGGAGGTATAGTACCAGGGTATTACGGTAGATACTTAACTTGTATTTTGGCCCTAATATACACTATCACCAGGTAAATTGATACATTGGATATTACGCATTAAGTTGCCATTTTTGTATTAAGTAACGATTGATTTTGTGATTATTCTTTTCCTTAAAGCCCAGTTACACGCTAATTCTATCTATCTATCTATCTATCTAATTTAGTAGAGCAAAATGATGACTCTACGAAGTTATATTCCACATGTACAATAAAAGAATATTCGTAATGGTTGTATTTGTAACCCTCAAAACTTTTAGAAGCATTAAGTTTTTACTTTATAAAAGAAAGAGACTTATCAATCTGCTTTAAATGATATGAAGATCTGATAAAATCGTCCCACATTTTTAAACAAAAGTTGTTCATTGGCCATTACACGGTCATGTCTTTCAAAAAATAAAATTGAAAATTTCACTCACAAAATCCATTAAACCCTGCCTTAACCTACCAATATAATCAATATAATAAGTACACAGCGATCATACCCTACGTGCAATGATAATATGGTCCCCTCAAGTGTTATTTTTCAAGGATTATGATTCTAACAGTATGTTGTACATATTCCAGGCCTGCTGGGTTCTATATTGAACAATGTCCCTGCAACTCCCCCAGCCCCTCCTATCATCCCGACCCCTGCTGAAAGGTGAGTTTGTGTTGTAACTATAAAGGCTCTTGCGTAAGACAGGCAATTTTAATTTACTTGAGGAACAAGTATAGATCTATATTTTAAAGTGAAAGTAAATGTTTCTTTAGTTTTTAATGTTTGATTGAGAGTGTCAATATAGTTGTGAAATTAGAAAATATTATGTACAACTTAACTCATAATCATCATAATTAAACTAAAATGCTGCAATCATTTCAAATCATGATAATTCTGATTAATGTAGCTATGTCAGCTGATGGCTGAGACATGTAGTTAATGCCAAAGGCAGAACCTTATGTTAATCGAATGTATTTTCCCAAAATGACAGTGCCCAGGAAATCAACTGGCACACGGTAGAGGAATTCCAGCAGGAGGAGCTCGTACAGGAAGTGAGTGAGCTTGTGCACAGGAGACTGGTTACCACCGCACTTGACGGAGAGCTCAGGAATGTCCTCGAGCGCCATCTCAGGGTATGGTTTTTTCCTCTTTTTTTTTCTTTTTTTTCAAGTTAATCTTAAAGTATTGTTATACTCCTGTGTCATGCAACAGCCCCAAAAATAATCACATAATTATAATAAGACAATAAGACACATAGTCACAACATCTTCAAATGATGGCATAACCTGTTAGGTTAAAGGGACTAGACACCATATGTTACAATTGCAAGAAAACAAGAAAATTGTCAAAAACTTACATAAAATTGACATCGTTGTAGACAAAGCATTGAATCTTACTTACTGATGCATCACATCGCTTACGACACATGCATCTTTCACAGTTTAAGAAACGGTGTGTTTTATTAAAATTTCTCATTAGCATTTAGTAAAGCATGTTGTAAAAATGTTATTCTCTACATTCACAGAACCATCTCGAGGCTACAGGTTCAGATGGTGAAAGGGTACAGGAGTTTATTCGATCCATTCCTCAGTCCCAGCTCCACATCCAGAACGACTTCTCAGAACTGGGCATTCCCCCACCTAATGAAAACAACTGGGACAACGTGTCCATTCACAGCGTCACTGCTACAACTGTACCTTACTCACAGGTAGGGATCAGAAACAAGTAGTCTGATGTGTTAGTTTCAACATTGGGCTTAAAACTGGATGAATGAATTTCCTAGTCATTGATTTTGGAAGTTTTTCTCTGAAATATTTAAGATTAAGTCTATATGCCATACATACCCGGCGGGGGGGAAAATCCCCCGCAATTTTTACCCTATTTTTTTTTCAAAACTTGCTTAAGGATGACAGTGGAAAGCATCAATAATATTATGAGTGTGAAATTCCATGAAGGACCATGATGACTAAGTCCAAAAGTAATTGTAATTTGAATGTATTTCTGTATTTATTGTTATATTATAAATGCAGATATTGCGCAAATTTTCGTCGCGTAAAAATCCCCTGGTGTAATATCAAAATCCCCTGGAATTCAGACCAAATCCCCTGGGAAGCCTCTCAGAAATATGGCATGTTACACAAATTATCTCTTCAATTTTGTACAGCTGCTATGTCTACAAACTAAAACTAAGACATGCCAATTCTACAAAATGGTATGCTTATAGTCCATTATAATTCTTGAGTTATTGAAATGTGGCCATAAAGTAACATTGGCCCCAGGTTTTGTTGTTTTGAACTTCCAAGCCTTCACCTTTGGAAGAGTTGTCAGAAATACCATAAATCTTAGTGTATAGGACACACTTTTTCCCCCAGAAATCCCCCCACCCAAAAATGCTTAGTATTAAGCTTTTGACAAAAATTCAGGGTCCATATCTGGCTGTCATTGCTTTAATGAAAATTCCTGTACTGCCAAGGATTCAATTTTGGATTTTATGGCCTATGGATTGATATCCTTCTAAGCATCCGTTAACAAAAGCCCTTGTTTCAAATACTGTATCATTTATGTTTTGCAATCATTGGGCCAATTTTTCACAAATTGTTCGCGTTAACAAAGTGATTAGATTAATGACATCATTTAAGTAATGAATTGCGGGCTTGATGTCATTATCGGGGTATGAACGCAATTGGGGTGGTCTTAGTGTGTGGAGTCCAAAGGACTCCACGCGTACTTTGACCAGCCCAATTGCGTTCATATCCCCGATAATGACATCAACCCCGCAATTCATTCCTTATATTTACACCAACTGTTCATTTTTTTATTTAAGAAACGTTTAAAAAAATATTTAATTTCATTTCGGATTACCTTTTAGTAATCCTTTCTTACCCATTCTGTAAATAGGACGACCCGACTGTTACCGGAAACATTTTTTTCAAATGACGTCACAATAATGCGGGAAAAGATCAACCACTTGAAATCACTTTTAAAAGTAAAATTGAAACACTTTTGGCAACAAAACTTTTAAAATTTAATAACTTAGCACTTTCTAAAATGTTGTTTTATATTTTACGGGACCTGCTGACACAATACAAACAATAATAAGATCAATTTTTTATGTATATTGTTATGCGATGAATTGCGATCCGAAGATGTTGCGTTCATCGATTGATGAACGCAATTGCCGAAAGGCAGTTCATTTAAGGAACGGAAGTTGAGGTGTAAATATTGTGAAATTATGCCTTCTTTTTAAAAACAGAACTTTTACAATGGAAAGAAAATCATGTATTAGGACAATTTCTAAATAAAGTATTTTCCTATCTCCTTCCAGTCGAACCTGCATCTGGGTCGTCAGATAGTCTCATTGAAGGCCCAGCTTGAGGAGATGAAGAACATGATGAAGGTCAGCTTTGACCTGCAGATGGACATACAGCGCTCCATCAGACAGGAAGTAGCCGCCGGGCTGGCTGCCGCTGCTGCTGCAGGTAGGGATGCTCATGTTGTATTGGTTTTATTGTAATAATGGGCGAAAGGTTGGTAACTGTATGTAAGATTTAAAGTCTATTCAAGCTTGAATTTTCTGATTTAAAATGATCTTTCATCTATATGGTTAATCTCATATCTGCAAGATTGTTTATGCTGATTGGTGTGCCAGAAGTGCTATATATGTTAAACATGTAGATGGTCATGTAAGTTGATTTAAATATGCATAATTTCGTCTATTCATTAGTAAATCATGAAATTTAACTTGTATAATTAAAATGAAGCAATATTGTTGTTTTTAAATGTATTGTATTTGTTATACACAGGTGCCCAGGCTCCCCCTCAGACCACACCACAGGTGACGTCCACGCCCGTCAACGACACACACTGCCTCATCTGTCTGGATAACCACAGTGACTCCGTGCTCTACCAATGTGGACACATGTGCGTGTGTTTCCCTTGCGGACGTCACCTCATGGACCGTGGTGCCAAGTGTCCCGTCTGCAGGGCACCCATCAGAGACATTATCCGAGCTTACAAATGTAATCAGGATTGAAGATTGTGATGGGAACTTCCAAATGAAACTAGAGTTGAAGATTGTGATCCTGGCTGCCCATTGAAATAAGGGTTGAAGATTGTGATTTGAGCTTACAAATGGATTGGGGATGATGATTCTCCAATCAGTTGCAATAGGACTTGTTATTGTTATGTTTTAGTAACATAACATCACATTAACAGACCTCCTTATGTACATATAAATGTGTTCTTGCTATTAATTACTTCTTCAGGTCTTTCAAACCAATGCTTGAATTTGTTCTGGAATGATTTGAGATATATATTGCTGTCAGATGTGACTAGTTAACATTATGATGGCAAATAGTGGAATGTTGTTTCTGCTGGCCAGAGTTGATTTTTCATTGTTGTTGCTATTGTTGGCATTATTATAGTTTTGTTATATGAAATAAATTACATATTGTAACTTCTTGCTCATGGTTTTGAATGTTTCCTTTTTCCCATTTAAAAAAAATTATTAACAAATGTTACAGGGACATCAAGGTACTTTTGCTAAAAACCACTTTCAACTTTTACAGCAATTGGTAAAAATACCATTAAACATGAAGGCCACTTTCTAAAAACCAAAAACATCCAACATGAAGGGCAGTTTCTAAAATAGAACAACTTTCAACATTTGTAAAAAAAACATTCCACCTTTATTAAAAAGGCCAATTTGTAAAAATTAAAAACATTCCAAATAAAGGCCACTTTGTTAAAACAATTAAACAGTCAACAGTAAGGCCACTTTGGCAAATTCTACTTAATGAGTGGAAACAGAATGCAGTCCCATTAAAAATTGGCACATGAGCTTGCTAAAACCAAGTTTCATGTCTAAGGTATCATCCTCACAAATATGCCTAGTGACACCATATTATTTTTGTATTATTTGAAAATGTTTTGAGTACAGAAAGGGTAAATATAACAAAAATATTTTTAGGCCTTAAAATAATGCAAAGTATGTAATTAACATCCGATTTCAGTCTTAAAAAATCTCATCAATATTTTACATTAATGTTAATGAAACTAGTGGACAACTAGATTATTTGGTGGTCAGATACCTTAAATTGTCCCTGGTGAATCCAAATGCAATCCCAAGGTACGCCTTCACATACCAAATTTCATAACTTTATACATGTGCATCATTTTGGAAATTATTTTGAGCTCGTCTGTTTCGCAAAGTATTATTGTAGCTACATTGGGCAGAAGCAAACTATTGTTTTCCTAACCTGTTTATTATGCCCCCCTTCGAAGAAGAAGGGTATATTGCTTTGCACATGTCGTTTGGTAGGTCGGTCCGTCGGTAGACCAAAGCTTGTCCGAGTAATAACTCAACAATTCCTAGATGTATGGTCATCAAATTTCATGAGAAGGTAGGGCCTGACCAGTAGGTGACCCCTATTCATTTTAGGGGCCATCAGGTCAAGGTCAAGGTCACAGTGACCTTAAATGGAAAAAAGGTTTTTAAAGCTTGTCCGAGTGATTCAATGCCTAGACCTTGACATGGAGGCTGGGTCTGAACAGTAGATTATCCCCATTGATTTTAGGGCTTATCGGGTCAAAGTTCAAGGTCACAGTGACCTTGAATGATAAAAAGTTGTCGGATTGGTAATTTGACAATGCCTGCACCTATGTCCCTCAATCTTGACTTGGAGGTTGGGTCTGACCAGAAGATGACCCCCTTTTTATTTTGGGGGTAATCTGACCAAATATCAAGGTCACATTGACCTTGAATGATTAAAAGTTGTGTGATTGATAACTCGACAATGCCTGCACCCATGGCTCTCAAACTTGACTTGGAGGTTTGGCCTGACCAGTAGATGACCCCTATTGGTTTTAGGGGTCATTGAGTTAAAGGTCAAGGTCACATTGACCTTGAATGTTAAAACGTTTTCCGAGTGATAACTCGACAATGCCTGCACCCATGGCCCCCAAACTTGACTTGGAGGTTGGGCCTGACCAGTAGATGACCCCTAATTATTTTGGGGGTCATCAAGTTAAAGGTCAAGGTCACAGTGACCTTGAAGTCAACTCAACAATTCCTGAACGTTTGTTCATAAATTTTGACATAAAGGTTGGGGCTGACCAGTAGATGACCCATGTTGATTTTGGGTTTCATTGAGTCAAAGGTCAAGGTCACAGTGACCTTTAACATGAAAAAGTTAACAGAGCTTCTCCCAGTTATAACTCAACAAAGCTTGGACCTATGCTCATCAAACTTGACATGAAGGCTGGGCCTGACCAGTAGATGACCCCTAGGAGTCATCGGGTCAAAGGACAATGTCACAGTGACCTTGATTGTGAAAATGTTGCTTGAGTGATAACTCAACAATGCCTGCACCCATGGCCCTCAAACTTGACTAGGGGGTTGGGCCTGACCTGTAGATGAGCCCTTTTAACTTAAGGGCTTATCAGGTCAAAGGTCCAGGTCACAGTGACCTTTAACACAGAAGGTTGTCTGTGTGATAACTTGACAATGCCTGCACCCATGACACTCAAACTTGGATTGGAGGTCCATGCATATTTCATTCAAGTGTCCAAATAATCCTGCGCTTGGGGGGGGGCATAATGTTTGACAAACATCTCACGTTCAATATATATAACGCCCCAGTTGACATAAACGTTCTTAGGTTAACATTAAACGCTATCACCCCCCTGGCATCTGATATTGATATAATTATACCGAACAACTATTGTTACACCGCAATGAAAGCCGACTGTTGCTATGGAAGTCAATGGTTGCTAAAGAAATTGATTATCATTGATTGCTTTGCAAAAGAAGAAAGTCTTTTATAAGGAAGCCATTGGTTGAAAAGGAAATCATTGTTGTTGAGGTAGCCAGTGGTTGCTTAACAAGAAATTGGTTGCTAAGGTAGTAAAAGATTGCTAAGGAAGTCATTGTTTGGATGCTATGATGAAGGTTGATGCTGATGTAATCATTGTCTGCCAAGGAAGTAATTAGTTCATACGAAATTAATTGATTGCTGTGGATCTAGTCAGTTGGTAAGGAGGTCATTTGTGGATAAGGAAGTCATTGGTTACTTTGGACGAAGATAGTAGCTGAGAAGTAAGTGGTTACTAAGGAAGTCATTGGCTGCTTTGGCTGTAGGTAGTTGCTACGGTGGCACTTGTAGTTAAGGGAGTTATTGCTTGCTTAAATAGTTGTAGTTTACTATTATGGATGTAGGAAGCTTCTGGGGGGGGCAGTAATGGTCATTCGCTGAATAAGATAGTGGATGCTTAAGTTAGTTAATGGTTGCCAAGTAGGTCATTGGCTGCCAAGGGGGTCATTATTGGTTACTTAGAAAGCCATCGGTTACTAAGGAAGAACGTGGTTGCAGAGGAAATCATTGGTAGCTTAGTAAAGTTATTGGTTGATATGGATTCCATTCGTTGTTATGGAAAGCATTGGTTGGTATGGTTTAAGGTAGTTTCTAACCACTACATGAGATTACATACCTGGTCCAAATATCAAGGGTCTGGGCCTTCCGGTTTCAGAGAGAAATATTTTCAATGATTTTACAGATTAACTGCACCAGCAATAAGTATATAGAACGCCTGGGACCCAGAGGAGTGGCCAGCTTTGAACCCAAGGGGCATTATTTGAAATTGTTTGGCAAAAGGCCACTTCTTGAGGCTACATACCTCAGGTGAGTTAAACATATATGACAGTATATCATTCGAGGCATAAACAACAAATTAATCGAACATTTAACGAAGAGTCAGTCTCCTATATATGTTTTGTACTCTGTCGATCACCAACGACTGAAGATAACCCCATATGTTTGAATTATAGTTTAAGATAAAAGCAAATAGCATCAAAAGGTAAAACACAATAAGGACCTTGTTACACTTGACTAAAGCCTTAAAGTGACACTCTTATTCAAAATCAATACATATACATGTTTAACAAATACGAATTTTGAGTGATAATCCTTTTACTACTTACTAAATAATGCATTTATGGAAAATATTAATAACTGATAACAAGATTATAATCATGTATTTAATAGCTGAAAACGGAAAGAAATATTAAATGATTGGATAATGCTTAAAGATTTACCGTGATCGACTATAGTTTCGTAAGGAATAAATACCCTTCTTTATGCTCATTTCTTCCAAATTAAACTCGCTATCCTTCATAAGAACCGTTGTTTTCGACATGTATTCATCCTTTTTGGAATATTAAACAATAGTATTAATTGTGGTTAATTTTATTTGAGAATAAGAGTGCATCTTAAAGGGAGTTCATAAAGCACAATGCCTTGCCAGATCTTAAACCAGTGAATTTATTCAATCACTCGGAATGTTTTTCACTATTGCGATTTTACTGACAAAACGATTTTTACTAAAAGCATTTCCGTGTAACTGAACAAATATATACTTTAAACCGATGTAAGCTTATATGAATTCTTTAACTAAAGGGAAACAAAATAGACACATCGCCATTATACATACAAAGAAATAACAGAGTTTTCTTCAAATACACAAACATATTATATCACATTGAGAAAACTGCAATTGCTGGCTTTTCGCGATCTCTTTGCAGAACCAGGCTGTTGTCGTTCTGGTTGTAACAAAGCCCTGAAGGATAATTCAGCTTGTCCCTTCTTGAGAGGACGATCCCTTTCATTCGCCCATCTGAGGAGATCTTGACAACATTATGACAGGTCTCGCTGCTCCCTATCACGTAAATGTTATTTTCTGGATCTACTGCGAGAGTCCTAGGTCCAACAAGATTCTCGTTTTTGAATACAAATATGATATTCAATGTTTTACAGTCTAGACAAATAACAGAGTGATTTCCTTGATCTGACACCACGACATGCGTACTGCCTTTGATTGATTCCAGATACCACGGAGCCCGAAAAAGGTCAGTACCCAGTTCTGATTCCCAGACTTTCTTCTTTATTTTACAATTATAGTCTAACAATCCCAGTGTCCCGACGAAGCCTTCCCGCATCACTGATACAGCAATTCCTGATTTCCAGCATGTAATTCCGCGACAATCTTCATGCAGACGCATGGTTTTGTAAAGCGCCAATCGACCTTGACCTACTCCGATACAGTGGATGCTTTGCTCTTCTGGTTCTGTTACGTAATATTCTGACTTCCGTTTGCTCGAAGCACAGATATCGAACGGGTAAGTAGCAAAATTCATTACTGAAAGTACATCAAACGAAGTGTTAAGAAGTTTGATATTTTTGTTAGCTTTATCCAGAAGAACTATTTCACCTGAAGCTGTTACGATGCTCGCTCGAAGAAGAAATGGTTCAGTGTCGTCTGGATGTAAAATCTTATGTTCTACGCATGGTCTACTGCCTTTCTTTTTTGATGTAACGTACTTTGAGTCTAGCTCTGCGTGTAATTTTTCTGCCATACTTGGAGAATGGAGGACCACTCGTTGGGAATAGCCAACTATGGACTGTATGTTCGGGATGCTACATCTACGTGTATAAAGTCCTTCAGTTCATGTCCTAAAAAGCTTGTATCAACATTACTTACTCTATTTCAATAGTATGATCATTTTTCCACACTCTATAATTCACTGTTGTTGTGTTTTTTTTTTCGTTTTATTATATTTGATTTTACCATGAAAAATCAAACTACTGATATTCCATTCATATAAATTCATGAACTAATTTGCACATTTTAAACAACCCGTAATATTTTATACGTGACAATTTGCTTTATAGTTTCATACTCTGTTACACATTCAGTGATTGGTTAACCACACCTTACACCACAAATCAGTTTAGGATAGTGTTACATGCCCATAAGGCGCTCATGATATTTTTACTTTCTATTAAATGAATACTCTTTGTTCAGTCATTGGCCTGTAAATCATGCATGTCTATTGTTTATAAAGCTATCTCTTTACCAATCTCTGATATGTCTTTATTAATTCAATTTATACTTTTTGCTATGATATTTAATAAGGTTTAGTTTTTACATTCAATTTTTTGTTTTTGTTTTTTTTTGTTCTCATCAAAATGCCCAACCAACCATCTCTCGTACATATCATGCAACCTTTGCTTATAAACTCATCTGTACTATGGGACTATTGTGCCGTCTATGATAAAGAATGTTTAGAAAAAATGCAATATGAAGCAGCTAGAGTTGAGGCCGATGAGTTGATGTACTCCCGTAGTGATCGCAGCGAAATGTTAAAGTAAATTTTATTCTATCTCCAAAACAATGATAGCTAGCCACAGTATCTTCGCGAACAAATACCACTAACAACTGAACAAACAGCCAAGTGTCCATTTTGAAAAAGGCATAGTTATGTAGTACTACCGAGATGCTTGAGAATTTATTCAAACAATTCCGTATTCACGACTTGTATAGCTTTGTGGGAACGACTCCATTTTGTTCTAAACACGCTGAACGAATTAATTCAAGTCAACTTTAAAATATAAGTACAAAGGCTTATTTCGAACGATTTATTTTGTGGGCGGCGTACTTTCTGAAATCCAGAATCCAAGAAGCAGAAATGCTTTGCAGTTATCTTTATTTAAGGAACATCTTCATATTCATTTTCTTCGAGGTAATCTTAAATGTGATTGTGGACAAATAACAGAATACCCAGAACATTTTTTTCTGCTAGAAAAAATGAAAACCGTATGCTTTTTGCAGAAAGCCAAATGTGTAAACATGTAAAAGTAACGAAGCCTTTCTTTTGATCTTCGCTCTCAAACACTTTTCATTTAATCGAGACATATTAGTGGAAGGAATTAATGGTCAACTGTATTTCTAATTTATATCAGTTTTCCAATTTGCGTTTTTCTCTTATTTTGTAACAACCTGTACCACTACCCAATTGTTCTTTTGTGTGTGATTTGTTTGTATGTATATGTGTATATATAACCAAACTAAGATTAGCATTTCAGTTTCTAAAGCACGATGACTCTTGTTTTAAGCGAGGAGTTTTCATCTTCGAGTGCCTTAACTTTATTGTTTAGACCCTTTAGGACGCTGATTTGGACAAGTCTTTATCTCGAAAGCTACTTTGAACTTCAAGGTCTGACATGTAAATGTGGTCACCCTAATTGTATGGTTCTGACTGATTTGAACGAGCTTGAGCTTTCTTGAGTCGTACGCGAACCGTTCGTGAGGTTAAGTCGCGTTAACCTGCACCACTCACGATATGTTACTTTCCCAGGTGAATAGACTATCAATACAGATATGGACGGATGACATGCAATGTCCCTATTTAGGGAGTTTTAAAATATTCGACTCTATGGCAAAACTTATATATATGGCGCATCAATTCAGGGTTGCTTATATAGCAAAAGCTAGCAGATATATATAAAAGACTCTTGCAATACAGTTCTCGTGTCCCATATTCTGCAATCAAAATTTGCTGGTACAGTAACACTCGTGTGAAAAATATCAAATTGACCTCTTTAGATATATATTTTGCACAATACTGTAAATTTTATTTTCTTGATAATGAATTTATTTCTTTGAGTGATTTAAAATGTCAAAGGAGGTCAGCTAGCACCAATACCCGTTTAACCGAAAGTCTCTAAGGAGTAATATGATCATTTGAACAGTATACAGCATTCTTATTTATAATCGTGACCATCTGACCACTAAACTGTTCAATTCAGCAGAATAACAGCATACTTGTTCAAATATAAAATTACTAAAACACGTCATTGGAATTATTTTGTTTAAATTTAATTTTGCAAATAACATTACCGAGTAGAATAACATCTCTGAGAAGGCTAATGAATTTAAAGGGTGCTTTAAGTAAAACCTTCTCATATATGCTACTCTTTGAAATACCCTGACATTGCATCCGACCATGGTTTCTAAAATGCAAGTTTTAAGATAAAATATTACGAAATAAAGTGTGGCCAATATTTGGGAGTGTCAAAATAAGATACTGACAGTTAGAACCCTTGAACAAATGTTGAAATTCTCTCAAATATTGTCTCTGAAGACCATATTTTGAATACCATTAGTAACGCAAGTCAATAAATAATTGTGGCATGCTTGGTTAATGGATAATATCACATGATGTTTCCAATATATTCAATAAAGGTTAAAATATACAACAGCTATTGTAAAAGTCCTTTTAGCCGACTAGTGAAGACGTCAGTTTTCTATTTTTCTTGACAATACCGGCGTGGGTAACGGCGCCCCAGTACAACCAGAATATTTTATTTTATGCTTTACTATTCCCCGGCAATTTCGGTATCAAAGACTAAAATTATAAAAAATATAGCGTTTACAGATGCCAAAAATATGAAAGAGTCTTTTTATGTTATATTCACAACATGCACTTATATATAAATACCTTAGTAGCACTACAAAAGGGATTTCATTCAAACGCTCGAGGTCCTTTCTTCCGCAGAATCTGCAACACAGTAAGGTTGTTTATTTCCATATCTTCATCTTCTTTGTCCGGACTTGATTGACCTTGATCTTGTGGAGGCTTGAATAGTATTTCTTTTTCCACGTCTTTCTCTTCTTCTACAGGACTTATTTCACCTTCATCTAGTGCTGAGGTAACGAATTCCTCCTCTTCGGCAGGACTTATCTCACGTTTATCTGATGATGTGTTAACTACTGAATCAACATCATTTGTTGGCAGACCAGTTTTATCTACACCATTATTTTCAATTAAGTCGCTTGAAAATTCCAGATCTGATCCCCATTCGTCTTCATTTGACTTACTATCCAAACTAGTGTTCACAACTTCAAACATTTCATCCGAATCTAATCTAAATGATACTTTCGTCTCAATTTCATCAGAAATGACCGCTTGTATATTGACTGCAGGTTCTACTACTGGTAATGGTATCGGGCTACTTGGTTTGTCTTTGGAGTCGTTTGCCTGTTCTGTCAGTAATTTGTCTAGTGTTTTCAAGCCCTCTATGTTTATTTCCGACATATCTAATTTCATATAATTATCAAATGATTGCTTATCAGATTTGGAGGACGTAAATATATTTTCAACTTCAGACGATGTATCCGATTCGAAATGTTGCATTAACAATTCTTTATCTTTTATGCGATCGACTGAGTTGTCTCCGTTGCTTCTTTTCTCGAGTGTGTCGTTTCCAACTACGATTGCGCTGTCAGTTACTCTTGCCTCAGAATCTTCAGCTTCATCGCTTTTATTTTCAATTTTATCTTCATCATCGTAACACTCCTTCACGTTTTCTGGCCAGTCGCAGTATAAGAGGGTACGCTGAAACAATCGCGGACATGTTTGAGAACTACATTGTCGGGAGAAAAAATTTGCAAAGTGAAGAAGAACGTATAAATCAAATTAATTGCTTTATAACATAGAACACACATTAAATTTATAAAGAACGCGGGAATCATGTCAGAACAATGTTGTGCCCAAAATGCATAAATGTGTATGTGGGTGATTTCTTTAGCTTCGGAAACAGCATTGAAGTGTCGAGTCCACATTTAGACAAAGTCGCAAAGATATAATGTAGCAAAGGTGCGATGCGAACTTTTCGATAAACAATCTTATTTAAAAGAGAGGAAGAAAGAATATTATTTGACATTTAAATGGTCTATTACGTGAAAGCGGAGTTGTGGCGGGCAGTATTTGAGGAACGTGCGCCTGAAGCTGCAGTGGTAGTAGTTCTGGCAGTCACGAGGGTTAGCATACAGCCCGTCCGTTCGTCCCTCACAGAAGGTCATCGTGTAACGAGCCGTTGTATCTGGAACAAGCATATGTGTGTTGCTTAATTGATATCACTATGGACCCAGCATTTTAGAGGGAGGGAGCGCAAAGTTCATATCTCTTCCAAGAAACTAACAATGTAAACTGTACACGTGGCATAGTCGTTTTGGAGACCTCTCCAATAAAACAAGAAACAGTTATTGTCTTTTTAGTATACCATGGTTCTTTTCCATATTCTTTGTATATATATATACTACTATATTGCAAATAACCTAGTCACCAAGTGGACAGTTAAGCATGAGGACACAGGGTGCGCTCCCCTTAAGCCGCTAAAAGATATAATATATGGATAAAGAGTGAATTTGTATTGACTGCTTTGTGTGATATATCATACACATGCATAGTGTCGATTGAAGACATGACTTAACAAAATACATTTGCTTCAAGTGCAGCAAACAGCAGAGTGGATGAGAATCACTGCTTGTACGGGGACGTGTACTACTTGTGGGCATCGATTTGTGCACTTCGTCATCCAATTAAGTGTACGTGTTGGCTACCTTTGTGTGTACTACATTATCCAAGTATGTGTTCTTTGTACAAGTTTAATAACACAAAATGGAGGTTGTTATGCTATAATTTAATATATATATATATATACTCGTATATATCTATATGTGTGTGTGTGTGTGTGTGTGTGTGTGTGTGTGTGTGCGTGTGTTTGATATAAGCGGTTTAAAGGAATTTGGAACATTTTTTTTTATCTCAACCGCAACGTTTACCTGCTCGTTTCAATCCCTCTGTTGCTGACAAATGAACAGTTTGATTAACCATTAATAATATTATCAACAGAAGGAAAGTATATAAGCATTTTTTCGTGGTAAGTAAAGTTTTGATGACATACCATGGCATTACCATATATAAATATCAAATGATATTCAAGATAAAATGCTATTAAGTCATAACCAATAACTTAATAAGTGACATTAAGCGAATTATTTATTAGCCAATTCAATTGCATTTGTTTATCAATAGAACAAAATACAATCAATATACTCAAATGTATTGTATTGTTTTTATTTCGACCATTATTGATAATATGTAAATCACAGAACTGTATTATTAGAATACTAATTGAGACAGAATGACTAATTCAATCAAAACTTCAAGAAAATAGTGAGAATAACAATTTCCAGCACTGTTTACAGCAAACATGTCTGAATTAATAGAAGTATTTGTACAAAGATTAGTGCTTGCACTAATAAGTGTGCCATTTTGGTTGAAATCACGACACTCAGTCTTGTTTAGTTTTTCAAACAAGTCGACATGTTTGTCGGTATTGCTGTCATTTATTGAAGTTTCTTCCACATTCGTCGAGGCAACCACCACTGTTTTGTTAGAGGGCAGATGCTGAATATTGGCCCGCTGATGCGGATTAATGACCCGGTCCATATCAGGGGCTGTCGGGGCAGTCACAGATGGCATGTCAGGAGAACCGTTGGCTGTTGAGGTTAGGTTTGTGCTATGACCAACAACCGAGTTACCTGCACATGCAAAACATACGGAAAAGAAAAACCTGAGAAATCCAAACGACAATACACACAATGCAAAATGGAATTATAAGGCATGCAGTTGTGTGCTTGCAAACGTGTTAAATTGAAAGAAAAGTGTGTATTTGATGTAGAAATGGGTTTTGTTAATTTGAACATTCTGCATGCACATATTCTTAATGAAAAACGTATATTACAAGTGAATTGCTAATTTTGCTGTTATTGTGCTAAAATGATTGTGCTGAAGATCATGCCATTAGTGCTTTAAATCATGTATGTTAATGATAATATGATAACATTTCAGCTGCCACCCCTCCCCCGATCCCCGCCTCAATCAAATGCATAAAGCATATATCCTCACCTCCGGTAGTGACATTTGGGGGGATGCAGGGCTCGTTGATGATGACCGGCAGTTCTAGCGGCTCTCGCAGTCCCGACAATATCATCGCTGTCAGGGAGAATGGACGGACTGAAGAACGCCAGAACTGCTGGAAGTCGTCCAGGTCCAGACTCCACACCATGGCTCCCAGGAAGCCTTCCTCCCGTATCCAGTTCACCTGGATATATGATATGACATAATTCAATAAGACAAAATTGCAAGCTGATGCGAAAGTTTGCCTTACTTTTCTTTATTAAACTATGGTCATATCGAAACAATTTCCTTCTAATTTAATCTTGGTCGTGGAGCTTGATTCAAATTTGCAAATTGACTTTGTCAGCATGTATGCCAGATATTGGTTTATGTTTAGTGTCTTAGTAATGGCAAAACATTTTCTCCCACCTCAGATAAGTAGATCTAATAATTTAACCATGCTAGATATTCTTATCTTGCCCACGGGCGAAGATAAAATGCCCGTATGGAACTCCTTTTTAAATGGTCACAACTTTGTAATTACCTCCCTTGTTGAAGACTGTCGTCAGTAGCATCGAGGAAATCTTGTCTTTTGGTAATATTTAGAACGCTAATTAATTATTTCTCGCTTCAAATGTCACCATAAAACAGTTTTCAAGCACCATTCAAGAAATAATGCTTCATTCTCCTTAGAACTATTTAAAAAGACCGATTTGACTATTAACATTTACCGGATTATTGCGCGCATATCCATGAAAACCACGTGCTATCGCATTTCCATACGCAATTATTTTCACTAAGCACAAAAGAGTTCCAGCAAAAAATACATTTTTACTTAATTTTGATTAACTGAGGTGTAAGATAGGTAAACCTCGTTTCCGCAAAACACCCTACGCTCGGGTCGAAATGAACCTATCTTACACTCTCGGTCATGGAAGATACTTATAATCTTACAACACGACACAGAAATAATGGCATCACATCGGGGGTTTCCCTTGAAAACGTGCTTAAATAGACGACGTCATGTATAGGCTTCTATTTTGGGATGAACATATACGTTATCCCGAACACTTATAAATGTACACGTGATGCTTTGCGGAAATGGTATTCAGACATCATCGGGATAAAAACCGAGCATCATCCAAGTTGAGGTTCCGAACCGGTTACAATTACCAACCTTGTACGCGATGCTTTCCTCGTCATCGTAGCTGACCCACTGGTTCCCGGTCACCAGGTACGGAACCTTCGCCTCGTCGTCCCAACACCGGCTACCGTTACTCGAGTCTATCAGTTCACCGATCTGAGAATATAAAATAAGATCATTTGGAACTCCTCGACCATTTTCTACGGAAACAACCTCGAATGCATGCCGGTCCATCAGTAGAAGTAGTTCATAAAGTTTGAATTATATTATTATTATTATCTAATATAGTGTTTTGGCTTGTGTGTGTAGATCTAAATTTAACTTGATTGTGAAGTGTACTGTAGCAAACAAAATAAAGATTCTCAAGAGTTAAGTCATTAAGATTAACTGAAAGCTAAATTGAAATCTTTACGCGATCTACTTGCAGCGTAGTTAAAGTGTACCGATTTCTGACAATGTAAATCGTCCATATACATCCGAGGTTGTTTTCGATAAAAATGGCCGAGGAGCTCTGAATAAAATAAGATGGACTGTAAAAACAATATTAAAGACGGACAGATAAGTATCATGTAAAAAATCAACATATTTTCGAAAATATAACCAGTCCTCATCGGTTACATTTATACCTCGAAGTATGTCAGGAATCCTGGTTCCCTGGTGTATTCTCCAGATACCCCGGCTCCGATCACGGAACTTCCGATGTTCCAATTATTGGGGAGCAGCAGTGTGAACGTTCGTCCGTACGCCGCAAGGCCGACTACGAGTTTGGATTTCGGAGCCCCTTGATCTACCCAGTAGTTTGCGGCCCATTGCTGACGAAATATTAAAGATTTACAGTTGCTTTAAGTTATTGTCATCGCATCGTTCTTAAAGTCTTAAGCCGGGCATGTCATGCAAAATCGAGCAAAGTTGGTTATTGAATACAGCCCCTGATCACCGTTGGAAAATAAGTTTAAATTACACCTACCACAGTGAGTGTCCGGTCCATAAACCCGTCTTCGGACCGGGGGAAGAGCGGGGCGTTATAACCGGTAACCGGGTCCCAACTACCGTGCAGGTCGTAGGTCATAATGCTAATGAAGTCAACATGTCTGCAATTTGTAATGGAATACATATTACTCGTTCGTTCCTGAGGCGTCAGCACGAAGTAGAGATATTTACAGTTAAGAAACAGGTGGAGGCATTGGTTTACATAATTAGATTTTATAAAGCCATAATTCGTGTACAAACATGTACTAACATAATATTCTACCACCACCATTAAATGGCAAAAATACTTTGCGATTCCTCTGACGTCATAGGCGGTATCGACCGTCTCCTTCCCAGCAGCCACCGCGACAGACAACAGCATGCGGGGATTTCCCGAGCGTTTAGCCTCGTCTTTAAACGTCGTTCTCAGTTCCTGGAATTCCAATTATATTGATCAATGATATAGATGTCGGTTAAATTAACAGAACATTTTTTCTTAGACAGGCGCGTTAAAACTGGGACAAGTAGCAGGCGGGGATTCCCCATGCGTTCAGCCTCGTCTTTAAATATAGAATGATAGTATTGGGTGCCTGCTGACCCCATGTTATTTTGATATCATTTGGATATGTTTTATACATAGTAAAATAATGAGCAAGGATATTCCGAAAATTGTATCGTATGTAAGATTTATTGGCATTCGCAGAATGCAAATTAGGTTATTTGATTTTAAATAAAAAAGTGAAAATAAAAGCAGTACCAGTGACGGATCCAGGCATTGACGTTACAGGGGTGTAACTTAGGGGCACAGCCTTTTGGCATTCGCCCCTCCCCCAGAACCGGAATTTCAATTGATTAAAATGTTTTGGTGTACTTCACCAAAAAACGTTTTACCAATTTCTCGTCCAAAATGGTTCAGTCAGAGCGTATTAATTACTTTTTTCGCCGATATTGACATAAACAAATACATTTGGACAATTTTAAGGGGTGGGGGCGGTGAAAATGAAACAAGGTAAGCAATGTATAGGTTGTATTTTGGAAAGTTTGACCATACAAGCAAATTGATTGGCCAACAGCACTTAACGGATAAACATTGACCATTACGTATTTTCGCTGACCTTAACCAAACCACAGAAGTGACCATTTTGCTCCAATTGAATTCAACAACTGGTTAAATTTGTAGGGCAAACTTGTCTTTTTTTCCTTTTTTATTTCCCAAATAAGCTTTTATAATTGAGCTAATTAGATATCTTGAACAAACAAAATTTCGAAAATAATGGAAATCCGACAGTTTCAGTTTCAGTCTGCTTATAAAATGTATTAAACGCTTTTGATTAAAAGGTCAATGTCAGATGTTTCCTGAATAATATCCGGGAAACTTTATGAATTCAATATGAAGTCTCTGTTTTTTCTAATTAAACCAAAATGCATGTCAATTTGTTTGCACAAATATCACTGAACTCAGGTACAAAACATATAAATAAACGAGCATTTTCCAAACGACAAATATTGGAAATAATGAGTTTGATAATAAGCATTTTAATAATTAAGCCGTTGATGGCCATTAGCTACAAATTGATATTCAATATTTTAATAATTAAGCTATTTATAGCCGATCATATTAGCTGCAAAGATATTCAGCAGTAATATACCAGACGTTGATACTTTCCTAGGGTTTTATTATCAAAGTGATCATCTTGTATAAACATTTTCATATTTAGCACCTTCGTACCTGGAGAAGTGTGACAAAGTTTTCCTTGTCTGCCAGGCCGCCGCCTCTAAGAACCGGATATTCCCAATCCACGTCCAGTCCATCGAACCCCCATGTGGGCAGCAGATCCACACAGGAAGTCGTGAAGTTCTTCCGGTTCTCCTCGCTGGAAGCCAGCTGCGAGAACACCCAGCTCCCAAACTCCCAGCCGCCGACCGCCAATAATGTCTTCACTTCCGGGTTTCTGGCTTTCAGGCCGTTAAAACTCGCGCACATCTCCTCGTCTGCGTAGCTGTTCGTCATTGTTAGCTGGAAGTTCGTGTCTATGTTGGCGAACGCATACACGAGATGGGTGCAAAGGGTGGGGTCAATGTCTTCTGGCAGGAAACGAGCTTTACCATGGCGGTCACTTGACCAGCTGGAGTAGTAGCACACGGCGACTGGTCCTTGGAAGAAAAACTTCAATTTACTACATTTTTTGGTATAAATATTAACACTGTTTAAATGCATTATTGTATACATCAGGAGAAAACGATAGGAACCAAAAATATGACAATCGATTAAAAGTTGAAGATGTAATAGGATTATGCTTAACATGTACCTTTTAATGAATCCTTATCATCATCATCATCATCTGAAGCTGTATCCACAACATCGGTATGCATATTTTCTGGTACTCCGGGTTTTATTTCTTGAACAGTGTCCTCTAGTTCAATATGGAATTCCTTTGGTTTAGTAAGGTGATTTATAGGAAAAAGATCTGTCTTACTATCACTACTTTTTTCATCCCGAATCTTTTGCAGCATATGTTTGTCAATCATCAAAACATTCATACTATTTAATGTATTTTCATTTGCTGTGGCTAAATTTGGAGTTCCGGTCAACGTTTCAGCATTCATATCCGCATCGTTACTTGCGCCGACATCGCCATTGGCATCTGTATCAGGGGGCCTATCCCACTCTTCTCTTTCCTCGGATGCTGTTGTAGCCCCTGTGTCTACTGAAATCTGCAAATCTTTGAACCCAACATTCGTTGGCGGTGCGTCTGTTGAGAGCCCAACATCCGCTAGCGCTGCGTCTGTGGAGGACCAAACTTTCGGTGGCAGTGCGTCTGTGGAGGGCCCAAGATCATGCGGCAGTGCGTCCGTGGAGGATCCAACATCCGGTGGCAGTGCGTCTGTGGATAGCGGCTGCGGAAAACACTGTCCCTGCAAGGGCTTGAAGCCGGTGACACAGACACAGTTTCCCTCCAAGGAACATCTTGTTTGCTCCCCCAGACAGGGGGTTGGGAATTTTGTGTCACAGGCTTCCTCTAGACCGCTCTCTGAAACAACAAAGGTACATGATACAAGAATCTCTATTTTAAGTCTGGTATATTTTAACAAGAAACATTAGCTCAATGAGCTATTTTCTGACATAAATAAAAAAACATACATAACAAATAGAAACATAGCAAAGTGCTGGAGACCTGGAAATAAAATCACATGTATATAGTTTTAAAAATGTACAATATTGGAACAAGTATTGACAAACACTCACTGCAGCTAAAATAAATAATTATGGCAACTCAGCACGCTAATTTATTTGTTTTTATTGCTATATATATACTGCATACACCATGTTAACAGTCGTTCTTGAAGAATATTTAAAAATATTTCTAGTTCAAGGAAATGTTAAAAGCTGTGTAATATAAAACGTTTTTGCTCGGACTTTATGAATTAAGGGGCAAAGTCAGCTTACTTGGAACACAGTTATTCCCATCCAAGTAAAACTCATATCTGCATTTACACTCTGCGGAAATGAAGTCACAAGAGGAATCGTTCACGCACACGTCCGTTTGTATGTCACATGGTTCGCCTGGATATTTTCCTGATGATTGGAAACATATATTTTACAGATCACAGTAAAACGACAGCGGAGCAAACACTCGAGTTAGAAACAACAACAACAACAACAGTTCTTATAACGTTAGTTCGTTGTTACGAGTGAGTTTAGTTGAGTTTAATGGGTTCGAAAGGTAAGCGATTTGAAATTAAATGAAAGGTATTTCTTGACCTGTGTCAATTTTGAGTGGCTGACTTGGCAGGACAACACCTAACTAGTGCTCAACGAGGCTTAAGCGATGTCCCAAGTTTTAGGGCTGCAAGTAGCAATGAACACAAGACATATGTTGTATTACTACATGCATTAAACATGCGATACATACGTTTTAGACATTGTAGCCCATCTGAAACAGTGGGCGAGGAACAAACGCAGACGTTAGTCTCAGCGGAGCACGTGGCGCTGACGTCATCACAAGGGTAACCCATGACGCCATCTTCTCTGCACGTTTGACCCACTGTACCGTTCTCTCCTAATAATTAAAATACATATGCTGCCATGGCATTGGTAGATTTACAACTGTCAGTCAATATGATATACTTCTGATACTTACATATACAGTCGAACCACGTTGGTTCGAACTCACTTGGCTCGAATTCCTCGAATTGGATGTAAAGGACCAATTTCGTTATACTGAAGGTAAGTATTCCCGCTTGGCTCGAACTGTCTGAATCTCGAACTATTTTTGCCGGTCACTCGAAGTTTGAGCCAACGGGGTTTGACTGTATTGTATAACAATGTCAACTTGCGAGCTCGACACAATACGATCGTATTCTCCAACTAAAATAGAAATAATGTCCTGCATTGAGCCTCGAATTGTTAAAGTTTGCCTCTTCTGAATGTACGCACCTTTGAGTAGCCTGTGTATACGGTTTATCATGGGGTAAGGTGCCCGAGAGAGGGGGCAGGCACCCCGGAAGTCGTCCATATCTAGCGTCCACACCATGGCACCGGCGTACCCTTCCCCAATCAGCCAGGCAACCTGAAGTGATTTAAATGCAAGGTAAAGTTACATTAAAATATCAAGGTGGAATCGTCCTGGAATGCATCAATATCAAGTTTCCGCACCATGGCCTTGCTGTATTCATTCGTCACCAAACCAGATCATTTGAAGAGATATTCATTGTTACGGGATTTGAAGCACATTGCCAAGCCAAAATCAAGATGCTTATGGACTTATTTTGAAAAATACAAATAAATTTGAACCGACACTTTCTACTGAAATGTAATCGGCATGGTTGACTCAGTGAACGCATCGTGAATGAAAACACAAC
This sequence comes from Mya arenaria, assembly GCF_026914265.1. Classification (NCBI taxonomy): domain Eukaryota; kingdom Metazoa; phylum Mollusca; class Bivalvia; order Myida; family Myidae; genus Mya; species Mya arenaria. The sequence goes on from NC_069133.1 coordinate 14,687,302, forward strand.
CTTTGCGGTGATGCTGTCGGGGTCGTCGTACCCCACCCAGTCCTGTCCGTCCTCCATGTAGGGCACGTCCGCTTGTTGCAGCCAGTGGCGCCGAAAGTCCGCCTGCTCCGAGGACAGAAGCTCGCAGACCTGTGGAGACGGATCAGGCGGCAAGTTCAATAGAGTTCATCATTGACATAGATGGTCGTATAGGGCATAACTGTCAGAGTCCATGTTTAGTTAAGAATGTATTGTGGAGTTGGCTTTGCACTTGCACAAAATCATTGACATCACGTTATCTACATGAAGTGGTGCCTGAAATTAGTGTTTACTGTATTGAAAAGGTTGTTTTAAAGATTACTCCCAAATGAGATTAACCATAATTTATACAATTGTTTTAATTTACCAAAAAGGATTAATAAATGTCGAAAACAATGGTTCTTATGAAGGATACTGTGTTTAATTTGAAAGAAATGTGCAGAAAACAAGGAATTTCTACCTTATAAGACGATTGTAGATCACAGAAAATCTTTTAGCATTCACCAATCATTTAATATGTTTGCGTTTTCATCTAATGAATACACGATTACAATATTCTTATCAATTATTAAAAGTAACCTTGAATGCTTTATTTAGTAAGTAGTTAAAGGCTTATCACTCAAAACTAATGCTTGTTATACATGTGTATTCATCGATTTTGAATAAGAGTGTCACTTTAAGCCAGAGTGCCACGTCCAAACCCGGGCTACTGATATCAATTATCAATCGCCACATCGAACCCGGGACCTTTTGTATGAGACGTTAGTACCATTACGTGCACGAGAATAAAAACAACTATTCCTTAACTAGTGTTTTAATTAAAGGGGCTCAGGTTTTTGTAAATTGCACTTTTTTGTAAGATTTATGTGGCAAATCATTAGGTGTGTTAAAACTAAAATACCAAAAGCTGAAACTTTTCAGCTAATGTTGATTTTTGCTGTCGATATATTGTCTTTGAAGACCACAATTTCCATAAGCGTTATAACATGATACGAGCCATTCGTTGTTGCGTGATTGGTTGGTTGATATAATCACGTGATGTTATCAATGTCTTGTTAAGATGTTTAAATATCCATAACTTTTGTATTAAAAGTCCTGGTGGCCTAGTGCAAAAGGTGTCTGTTTTCAATGTTTTTTTACTTCACCGTCGTGGGTGCGCACCACACTATATTGTATTTTTCTGCAATTTTGATATCACAGAGTAAAATAATGATAAGTGTTATTAGATGAATTAAATTACCGGGAAAACTATTTTTTCGTTCTAAAACATGAGCGAGTCCTATAAAACTGGAAAGTCACCGAAAAAAATGTAGACCGTAGACAAATAATTTCAACTAAATCTTACGCCGGTGATAGGATAATCGTGAATAATTATGGAAATGACGTTGCCCGGAGATATCGTCTCAATGTCAAGTCGGTGTAACTCGTGATGCGAATAAGACATCATGAAGAATTTGATGCAATACATCAAAGACGACCCTGAATAGGTTCAAATGTGAATATATAATTGTAATCATAATTCGAATGAGGGAACTGTTGTCAGAAACAGCGAAAGCTTACTAGGTAAAATATGTATCCCTGACATCCGGAATGGCAGCCAATAAGTCATTTCGCATATAATGTCTGTGGGATAATGTAAAGGATATGTGGAAAATGTCCCATATACGTAGGGTATCTAGTTGCGGAATCGCCTTCTTTGAGTTAATAAATATCTGCTTATTTTAGTAATCTGAACATTACGGACAGCCCTGGATTTGTACGCTTTACGTGTTTCCTATCGTAATATATTACGCGAGGAATGCGTGTGAATATGTAGCGATTTTCAAGCACAGCGCCTTTGAAAAAGTGAAATAACCACTGGGTCTGACCAACGACAAGTCTCAAGTCTGGCCAACATGTCTTTATAAAGACAAAAAAATATATCGGTGTTTTATATTCACGGTCAAAACGAATCCATTTGAAACTGTTAAAATGACAATCTTATTCAATATAAATACATACACATGTATAACAAACATATACTTTGACTGATAACCCTTTAACTACTTACTTAATAATGCATTTTTGGAAAATATTTAGTACTGATAACAAGATTGTAACCGTGTATTTAATAGCTGAAAACGCAAAAAATATTAAATGTTTGGTGAATGCTTAAAGATTTACTGTGATCTACTATGATCTCAAATGGTAGAAATACTGTTTTTATGCACATTTACTTCAAATTAAAATAGGTATCCTTCATTAGAACCATTGTTTTCGACATTTATTCATCCTTTTTGGAATAATAAAACAATAGTATTAATTGTGGTAAATCTTATGTGGGAGTAAGAGTGCATCTTTAACATGTATCCCTATGGACGCAGTCTTACAGATAACGTTTTCAAGTCATTGCTGCTTGTTTCTTTTGTCACCACTCTACTTAAACTATTTACATCTTTAATTTTTACCTTTAAGAATTTGAATCTTTATGATGGGCTGCATGATCTAGAACTGCTAGTTGAATAGTTTACAACATTTTGACACAAGGAGACACCCTGTCATATTTCTAAAGATATTCCAAGCATTTTTTTAAATATATAATTTAAAAACAAAAATAGATTTATTTATCGAACCTCATAGTACGCGAGGAATCCCGGTTCGTCCGTGTATTTCCCAGGGCTCCCTGGGCCAACCGCGCCTGACCCTGGGGCCGTGAGATAAGGGCTGGCCATCTGGAACGTCCTTCCGTACAGAGGGAGACCAATGACAAGTTTTTCCTTACTCATACCTTTTGAAACCCAGTACTCGGCCACGGATTTCTGAAAAAGCGTTCGGTGTATATTAAGATATCCGTTTTGACTTAAATATTAAACAAATGAAAAGATATGAGAATATGTAATTGATTGTATGTAGCTAGTCGTATTTATTTTTAAAGTTCCCAGGAAGGAGAAAGAAGCACTAATTAGTGCGTATCATCTCTAATAAAAAACCCTCATTGAAATACATTCTCTATTATAGTTCGTGGATAGCTATTTGCTTTAAAAGTGCAAAAATCTTTTATAATTCCATGTATTTTTTTATTATCGCCAAACCACTTTTTGAACCTTTTGTTGTCAAAGGGTTAAAACAATAAAAGTCATTTCTGATAGTCTTTAAACATATATGTGTTTAACAGAGATGGCAAATTTTAAAACGTGTGTACTCTCACCATATTGAGGTTGTCGGAGGATCGGAGGGGACTGTGGTGGCCAACTGTGGTCTCCCAGGAGCCGTGTAGGTCGTAAGTCATAACGGACACGTAGTCCAGCTCTCTGGGTACAGGGGTATAAAGCATGCATTGAAAAGATTCAACAGCAGGAATAACTATGTCATAAACAATATCCCGATCAGATCCTCAGCTCCAGTCTTAGCGGCATGTAAACATAAATCTATCGTATATCCAAAAAATTATCAGAATTCCAGAGAACCGACTCAAAATGAGTATCCATATTATGGCGTGAAATGACTTTGTTCATTCCACAATACTAATAAATTAGCTTAAAAATGCGTTGTACCATGTGTACAATTCACGAACATTGTCTTAGCATGTACATGACAATCATACGTTCGGTTTATGTTCTACAAATTCGTTGTTTTCAAATCATGGACAGAGTTTAATTTATAGACTACCTCTGCATGACTTCTGGGTTGTATCCGGCATCGATGATCCATCGTGCACTCGGTACCGCTGCCGACAGTATGAGACCGGCCTTCCGGTACACCGGACCCATCTCCTGTGATGGAAAAATGAATGCTATATGCCATAGGGTGTTCTTAATACTAAACCTTCGTTTCATGTATTTACTTGTCGATCGACATGTACATGTACATATAGACACGTATTTATTACTAACAATAATCAAAGATCATTTTGATATATTTTAGTGTATGTAATTATGTTGAATGTTTGAACTAAAATCAATTTCTAATATGTTCTGTTTTATTTTAATGAGTAAATTTTGAGTGGTTTGGTTGTGGACTACATACTTGCGTTTGCGTTTAGAAAATCATACTGAGAGTCCAATGAAAAGAAAATTTGGTTCACGTAGCCTTTGGAAACCAGACCACTTACACACGGCATCAGACATATTAATTTTTTTCACATAACCTAGACATTTCCCAAATGTTTTTAAACTTTTTTTACCGTAAGCAAGTCTGCGAAGTTTTGCTTGTCCTCCCATAATCCTCCTCGTTCATAATTAGTAGGGTATTCCCAGAATATTTCTAGCCCATCTAGTCCGTGTTTTGTAAGGAAGGCCACTGTTTGGTTGATGAAAACCTGCCTCGTTGCAAAAGATGATGTCATCATCGAATATGGCCGACTTCCGTGTTCCCAACCCCCAACGGCTAGAATTGTCTTTAAATGAGGGTTCTGGTGTTTGATGCTCTTTAATTGTTGAAAGCTAAAGAAAACATACATTTTTACACATTTGTTCCGACTATTGTTTTATTTTTATGAGTATCGGCCGAGTGTGTCCTGGTTTCGAGGCGTGTCCAAGAATAGACAAACACCGCTTTTGTAAGTGTTTGAAATACGTGTTTTTTAATTATAATAGAACAATACATCTTCTGAACTTATTTATATCTATTCAATTTAATAACAATGTAAACGAATCGCTATGCGATTTTATGGGATTGTTTTCTTTATAAATACCCAAAATGCTTTAGAGTTGACGGTGAACATAATAATAAAACACTTAACAATGTTGCCTTACCATATGTGGCAATTAGGCCAATAAATTGCATGTGCACTTAAGTATTTGGTTCGAGTTTGCTTTTGGCTGGCCCGTAACACGGCACCAATCTATGTAGGTTATATGTAAACAAAATATATTCGTTCGTTAGTTCTTGTTTTAAGAAACTCCGAGTATAATATGAAAGGAATTTTTAAACTTAGAAAATGGTTCTTTAATGAAGATGCGACTAACAAATATCGCAACCAGATATGACGCAAGTAAATCATATTATAAATATATATATATATATATATATATATATATATATATATATATATATATATATATATATATATATATATATATATATATATATCTAGGTCACACTTTGATTCAAGTTATGCACCAGTCTATTGTTACCACGCCCCTCCCCCACTTTGCCTTTTGTTCCAACCAAGCCCGGGACGAATTGCTGATAAAATCCTCGCCAAATCCCCCGTAGGTAACGCCCATTCCCTGCTATCTTTGGCGCGAAGACAAAACCACCGCATTCACCCGGCACTGCGGGGGCACCTTGAAGGTAAAAACACGGCCCATTTCCCCGGCTATCCCACGGTATACCCCCGGACCCTGGGGGGGGGGGGCGTGTTTATAATTGACTGGTGCGTTAGACGCAATAAATAGAGCCTGTTGGAATAAGTTACTTGTCAATGTCGGAGTGATCCACAGTCACGAGCTCGCTAGTGTCCGCATCGACGCCGGCGAACGCGTACACGAGGTGCGTGCACATTTCCGGCGGCGAGTCCTCCAGACGGAAATTGTAGGGCGGTGGCCGATGCTGACTCCAGCTGGTAACATAGCACAGCAACAGGCGGCCGTGGTGGTGAGAGGAGACTGAAATATGGCGCAAGCTCCTTATTGAATCCATCTGATATAGAACTGTGATTGCGAGAACACTTACTTACTATAACATGTATTATAAGTTACACTGTAAGTAACTGGGATGTATAGGATATACACCCTCCTCGGCTTCATACCATGACAGAGCAAAACTCGCATATTACCAAAGGTTCACCATTAAAATAATTAGTAATGGTCGTAAATTAAAATTGTTACTTCCGGTTAAAGAACACCGGATTTTTCAGGCGATTTGTGGATGAACCTTTTATGAATATTTGTTTATCTAGAGCTTATTTGCCTTTCTGAATACACAAACATGTTCAGGTTTGGTTGTGTACATTCGGATTTTCGCAACATATCTGATGTCTTTTGCATATGTTATGGAGTAATAAGGACGTATCTCTTCGATGGTAAGAAACAGTTTTACTTCTATTTCGCTATATAGTTTGACTAGCAATGTACGGTCGGTGTGTAGCCACAGATTTTACACGTTAAGCACGTGGCCGCTTTTAACCAATAATTTGCGTAGGTGCTGAGATTGAAGAGTAAACTTTGCGCTGTACATTTTTAATCGCTTAATCGAGAGGTTTTCGGCAAAATATCAAGTAAATTTTAAACAGTATTTAAAATGCAAGTTATTTTAAATCATAGACGTCCATGACGTTGCTATGTAATTTCAAAAGCTTTTTTTTATCACATACATGTAAGTGATACATTTCTATAGCGAGTATTTGTCCTTTGTACGTATAGTGGTAACCGATTGTAAATTATTTATATTTCTGATGAGGCCTGTTGGCATTGGACTCATGACCACTTTGACATCACAACTTCAATAACTCACAATTAGTAGCATAAGCATACTAATGCAATGTGAACCAAGGAAATGTATGCTGTTCAAGTTAAAGGGCGGCTATAAGTTACATTCGTGAAAGAAAACGCTCAGGTGTTCCATGACGTTTCCTTGACCAATACATTTTTCTGAATAAGAGGAAATTAGTACCAACATGACGTAAAAAACACTTCCATATATTCGTGTTCATTTTCTTGAAAACTAGCCAAGCAAATGCTGTTTATAATTGGAACTGAAAAAAACAGTCATAAATTGATGCATACAATAGAAATAATAAATACTGAACAAATTCAAAATTTGTTCACCTTTTTGGATCAGAAATAAAATCCCCAATATAAAATGAAAATATGTGGCACTCATATTCATACTCATATTTATTCCGCCATCACCGGCACTTGACAGTATGATCGATCGAAAAGAATTAATACTTATGAAGACAGGCAGATACAGTGTATACATGTATCTGATTTTCAGACTTTGAATACATAGTTCTCATTTGAATGCTGAAGACGAGAAATTAATTCGCCGAAAGCTAACGATTATGCTTATTGGTGCATTTTTTTATTTATATATTATCTGGTTGTACTTATTGACTGAATACAATACATATGAGTAATGCACTTACTTTACATAGTTTTGAAGCGTTTAAAGTGACACTTTTATTCAGAATCAATACATACACAAGTGTAACAAACATACATTTTTAGCGATAAACCTTTAACTACTTACTAAATAATGCATTGATAGAAAATATTAATTACTGATAACATGATTGTAGCCGTGAATTTAATATCTAAAAACGCAAAATATTAAATTAAGGAACTCCATTCGTACTCTGACCAACCCAATTGCGTTCATATCCCCGATAATGACATCAACCCCGCAATTCATTCCTTATATTTACACCAATAGTTCATTATTTTATTCAAGAAACGTTAAAAAATACTTCTTTCATTTTGGATTACCTTTCAGTAATCCTTTCTTACCCATTCTGTAAATAGGATGACCCGACTGTTACCGGAAACATTTTTTTTCAAATGACGTCACAATAATGCGGGAAACAATCAACCACTTGAAATCACTTTTAAACGTAAAATTGAAACACTTTTAAACGTAAAATTGAAACACTTTTGGCAACAAAACTTTTGAAATATAATAACTTGATGGATGCAATTGCCGAAAGGCAGTTCATTTAAGGAATGGAAGTTGAGGTGTAAATATTGATTGGTGAATGCTAAAAGATTAACTGTGATCTACTATATACTCATAACGTAGAAATACCGTGTTTATGCACAATTCTTTCAAATTTAACTCGGTATCCTTCATAAGAACCATTGTTTTCGACATTTATTCATCATTTTTGGAATATAAAAACAATAGTATTAATTGTGGTTTATGTGGGAAAATGAGTGCATCTTTAAATATAGAATTGGTTGTGGCTCAGAACATTAGCTGAACTAATTTCAAGTCTTTTTTTATAGTTCCTGTCTGTAAACATGAACAAGTTACAATACATAATTAAATAAGATCTCTTAACCTTCTGCTCCGCAAACTTAATAAGAATCAACATCATTACATTTATATAAAATAACTATCCAATTTCGAATTAAATAACATGTAAAAATTTAAATTATTTACCTTTTCCTTTGGCTTAAATGAAACTAATTGGAATAAAGGAAGTCAAGAATTTAAGAAACAATACATTAGTCATCAATTAGGGGTTTTATTTATTAAAAAAAAGTAACACGAGGGTCTGCAAATGATTTCTTTTGTTTCCTAGAGATCAATATCAGCTAAACAAGTAGAACAAAAAAACAAACAAACACAATCTGTTGTGTCAGTACCGGTTGTGACCTTCCAGGTTTCTTCGATGAACGCCATGCAGCAGCTTCGTGTGGTGCAAAGCTCACATTGCGATAGTTCTTTTCAGCTCCAAATGATTTTTCTAAAATGGTGAATATGAAAAGAATTGTATAGGACCAGAGTCTTTGGATACATCCGGTCTATTATAAAACAAAAACCCAGCTTGATGCAATGTGGAAATCTCGAGTAACAAGCGCAGAAAAAAGAACACCGTTGTTAAATTCCATTTATTATTTTTTAAGTACCAAATATTGATTTCTTTATCAATATAACACACTTTGATGAGTGTAAAGATAAGTTTTGATCTGGAACAAACGAGCGATGGATAGTTTTCGATATCATGAATGTTGTCACCTGAAATAATAACTTTGTACTTCAGTCAAGAGGATTTCAATAATAGCCATGGGCTAGTTATCCTCCCCAGTGCAAAGTATAAAAAGGTAGCCATTATTTACCGTCTAGACAATACCGGTATCTATTGCAAACGAATGACTGCACTTTATTTGTTATTCGACCAGAGAAGATATCTAGCATCCCCACGAGAAACGAGTATATAAGAAAGAAAACAGGCCCTGATTTCTCACAGACTTCAGTAGCTTATTTTGTTTAGCAAGATTTCTTACTTTAACCTGATTTTGATAAATAAAACTTAGTTTTTCATAATTATCACACAGTTAACTTTAATTAACAATAAAAAAATCTTCCAAAATGGTAAATCTTTCACAAATTATACAAGAACGAAAATAGTGGGTTTAGCTTAATCGTGTAATAACAGGCTTAAGACTTTTCGAAAAATTGGCCCCAGGGTCATAAGATTTTGTTCGTTACCACGTGACACAGCTGTGTAGTGTATGACGTTAATTGTGGATATGCTATTCTATAAACAGGTTTTAATAGCGAGAATGTTTTGCCCATTATCGAGATAGCCAAATAAAGGAGCTTAAGGCTTTAATGAAATTTTATGTAAAATGAGAATATTAGTATTTTAAAGGTGTGTTCTTATTATTCATACAGGATTTGTCCCTGAGGTTTGGATCTTGGGTGTCATTTCGTCCATATACATTTACAAATATAAATATGACGTAAGATAATACGTAGATAAACTCCTTCGAGTAAAATTCTGGTGAAATTCCCTTAATTCTGTAATATTTCTATTGGAATGGATTATATAGCGTTATATCAGTAGCGCTAGTCTAGTAATACTTTCTTTTCTTTTTTTAAAGACTACTGTATTATTGTTTAGTATATAAAAACATTTTGCAGTAGATTTGGGTAATGCTGCTTCATGTTTGTTCTCGCCATGGGCGTGTACACTGGATGGCTTCCATCTTTGTATCGCGGCTGGCACTCAATGAAACGATATATTCGGAACTCCTCGGCCATTTTTATCGAAAACAACCTCGGATGTATGCCGATACATCAGTTGAAGTAGTTCGTATTATATCATTAATTAAACGTAGTGTTGTATTAATTGATCTAAGTTTAAATTGATTGCCAGTGAAGTGTATTATTGCAAACAAATTAAGATTCCCAAGAGTGAAGTTATAAAGTTTAACTGCTAAATAAAATTACTACGCGATCTACTTGAAGTGGACTTAAACGTACCTCTTTTTGAGTATGTAAACCGTCCAAATACATCCGAGGTTGTTTTCGATAAAATGGCCGAGGAGTTCCGAATGGAAACGTTACTGAGGTCGGTTTCAATGAAGAGCGTAGTCGATTTTAGTCATATTTAAATAAAGAAAAAATATTTTAGTGCCAAAGTTGCATTATTTTGATACATATTGGAGTGGAGTGAACTATAGCAAGTGTTTACAATGAACACGAAGTTGAGGAAATCAATGCGATGCCATTTGTGACGTTAATACAGATTTAAGATTAGTGAAGTTACAACTAAAACCCTGTACTGAAACTGACTTACACTAATGGACGACGAAAAAACAAAACCAATAAGAGATTATAGCTGTCTGCAATACGAACAACAGAAATGGGACTTAATATGTCAGGGGCATTTTAATGTTCAAGGTCTAATATGTATGAAAATAAACTTGTTGTTAATTTTTCACAGGCATCGGACTTGATGCACAACAACTACGCAAATGTAAGGACTCCAGCACTTCTCATCATTAAGGACGTATAGACAGTTCAAAATTTTCATTTAAGACAGAATAACATGACTCGTAAGCTGTGACAGAAGGAACGATCGTTGCTGTGATAACTAAGAACGGGTACTTTACCATTAAGGGTATAGACTGGACGTTTTCATTGAAGAACATTACATCAGAGGACATGCAGATTATGCGAACAAGGTCAAATTGAAGAAGAAATGAAAAGCATTTCCAAAATTGAATGAGATCTCTATAAGGAGTCGTGGTTACTGTACTTTGATGAAATATATTTTGAGATATATATTAACAACAGTCTAAGAGAAGAATATGCAAATTAATTGGTTTAATAGTCATAATTAGTTATATATATAAATCTATGCAAAACATATTTTATCAATACATGTATATAGAACATTTTCCTCTTCTTTTAATAATTTGAAATATGCATATTTTTTGTTAATGATATTTACATAACCTTTTGACGAAAGTTTTATATATCGAATCATGCATGAAAAACGTGAATCAATATAAGACAAATGCGTTTTTTTAAGGTCACGACAAAATGGACATAAAAGTTGGAAATGATATTCATTTTCAAGAGTTCATATGTTGCATTGTTTACAAATTTTACCTTCAATATTTCCGTTTGTGTTTTTTTTTTTTTATAAATAAATTATGGTTATCAAATCCTTAGTAACACGATTATGTTATATAATCATTTTTAATACATAACTTATATATTTTTAATACAAAACCGGTTTCGAAAGTTCTATAACTATTTAATGGTGCTAAAGAATTATTTCTGTTCCAGCACTATTGTTAGATTACATAACAAATTTATCCAATTAGAATGTCGTCATGTCCCTGTAGTTTTCATTGCATGGTACCATGAAAGAAACCTTTCAGTGTGAAAAAAAGGAATACCCAAGTTCAGTTAGCATCTTTTGTGCAGAAAAAGATCGTGTTTTTATGAAATTACCATCGACAGTGTTCATATTATTAAGTACACAAAATAATCAGGATTTATCTTTACTTTACACCAGAATTTAATTATCAACAAAGTTTCAAGTTTTAAAGCTTATTGACAAATCGGCATTAAAGAGCTTCTGGTCATTAACAACACAAACATAGCTAATTATATTAACTAAAGATAATTACGGAATGCGTATAAATAATCATGATGTAAAAGATGATATATCAAAACTATAAGTTATTAAACATTAAGAAAAAATAAACAGAGATTAAATTGTTATAAAAAGGGCATAGCATTTTGTATAAGAGAAGTATTTCTTAATCAATGGCTTCTTTAATGTAGTTTGCTATTTCAATTCTTCTTTTGGTTAACACAAAACGTTTTAACATCTCTTAATTTGGCCATGGTATTTTTCTTAGATATTTTAAGCGGAAGTGTCTTAATGTACACATTATTATAAGGAATAGTTTTCATTTTTATTAAAGTTTTTTGTGACACTAATTGCATAGACTATTTTCTCTTGGAAAACCAGCATGTCCTCCGACTTCAATTTGTAACTTGTAAGCAGATTACCTAATGTAAGAATAATGTTTGTGTAAATTATCATTTTCAATTTTATTAAGATATTCATTGTCACGGAGTCTAGATTTTTACACCCAAATCTATTCGGCATTTACATCAAAGTCATCAATAAGATAATATTTTCCCCACCTCAGATAAGTAGATCCAATAATTTACTGTTTAATGTTGACATTTGAAGCGAGAAACAATTAATTAGCGTTCTAAATATTGCCACAAGACAAGGTTTCCATGATGCTACAGACGAACGTCTTCAACAAGGGAGGTAGTTGTAATGTGACGACCATTAAAAAAGAGTTCCATACGGGCATTTTATCTTCGCCCATGGGCAAGATAAAAGATAGAAATTCTTATCTTGCCCATGGGCGAAGATAAAATGCCCGTATGGAACTCTTTTTTAATGGTCGCCACATTACAACTACCTCCCTTGTTGAAGACGTTCGTCTGTAGCATCATGGAAACCTTGTCTTGTGGCAATATTTAGAACGCTAATTAATTGTTTCTCGCTTCAAATGTCAACATAAAACAGTTTTCACGCACCTTTTAAGAAATATTGCTTCACTCTCCTTAGAACTATTTAAGACCGATTTGACTATTAATATAACCAACATAATCTGAATCACTAAGTGCATATCCATGACAACCACGAAATTATCGCATATCCATACGCAATTATTTCCACTAAGCACAAAGACTTCCAGCAAAAATACATTTTTACTTAATTTTGTTCAACTGAGGTGGGAGAAAAAGAATCTACCATAGCATATTTGCACTGATCTAGATACATGTTATTCGTTGAAGTCATAGTGTTTCATAATGTTTAATCATAATTTTAATTCCCTTTCCTTGCATCTGAATGACAATGGCATTTCTCCAAATTCACCATTAACAGCATTGTCATAAATAGCATTGTTAGAGGTGTCTATTTATATACTAAGTAAATGCTTAAAAATCGAATATGCAGTTTATCAACTTCTTTAATGTTATAAACTTCCCTAACTTCTGAACCGTATACAAAACTAGGCACACTTATAGTATGCGACATGGATAATTCGTTCTTAACAGCTTAACTGACTCGATCGAACAAACACAGGATACTGTTATATGCCCTAAGGGCTTGATCATGTAAAATCTTGACGACACATATAAAAATAATAAGTACGTAAGGATATCGACAGCTTCAATAATCTTATCATCAATTGCAATCAATCAGTGTTTTCATGTCAGTCAATCTCGCAAACAGATACATTACATGCATGAAAGATTAATTTGGTCAAGGTAATAAACAAATGAAATAAATGTAATAAAGGTGTTTCATGTAAGTCAATGGAGCAAACAAATTTAATTAAACATATAGTGTAAGGTTTCGTGTAGTTAAATGCCGCAAACAGGTCAAGTTAATGCATTAAAGGTGTTAGAACTCATGTAGGGCAATGTCGCAAACAAAATGAATTTAACATATATTGTTAGTTCTCGTGTAGTTAAAAGTCGCAAACAGAGGAATGTAAGGCATTGAAGGTATACGTATTCATGTTCATCAATTTTGCAAATAGATGAATGTTATGTACTGAATGTATACGTTTTTGTGTATGTCAATGAATTGATGCCTGGTGTAATGTTGAATGTTGGCCAATCTACCAAACAAGCTGAAGCATTTAAAGTGAAAGAGTTCATTTGGTTTTATGTAGGTCAATGTCGCAAACAGTGAATTAAATGCAAGGGATCAGCTTTTTAGCAAAGTGGAAGGCAAAACGATGTTGACGGCCGCTCTTATGGGCATAACATAGTTCAAGTCGCTCAATTTGATTTGATTCTGGTCAACACTATTATATTCCATACAGTGGTGTCTGTATGTTTGACAGAAACAAAACAAGCTCATAAATATGTAACTTTGTTACTATAATTGTGTTCATCTTAAGAGGATTTCGCTATCAAGTAATTTGTTAATGGGCCATAAATAAAACCGGCTACAACAATCAAGAGCCAGTAATTGGAAATTGATAACTTTGGTGCTTGACAGAATAATTAGTATTAAAACATTCTGTGATATATGACATTTAAAACATTGTAGGAAGTAGAATTATTTGTGGCAAATCTAGTTCACCTAATATACTAGGCATTGTTCTATCGATTGAAGAGAGAGACAGAAGGTCGCGGACTCTGCCCTAAAGGATATTCTTATTGGTTTTTATCCTCAGCAAATTTGTATCAAATAAATCCAAACAAATTGAACAAAATTATATCCACTTTCAGCCAATTGAATAAAACTTCGAAAATGTATCCAGAGGTTATCTTTACTGTATAATTGTATAATATAATTGGTTTATAGTACTTATTGGATACATACTGACCAACCAAAAAGCAGTTTAGCCTATTTTAACCAAACCACCATAAGCAACCAGTTTAATACATTTGGCTGCGGGAAACTAACATTAGCCTTGTTGTCCATTTAGTTAATATAGGAATCAATCAGATAACGGTTAAGAATTCGATACTTTTTCAAGTCAAAACAAATTTGGTATTTTATGTTGATTTCATAAAACACTCATTCTAAATATCTTCGTTCTTTTCTGTTTTAAAAAGGAAATGACATCATGAACATATTAAACAATTATCACGGCATCTTACCTGGTCTGTCGTCACGATTTATTTTATTATCTTTCTACTCAAAAACTGACAACAGTACAAAGGCTTTTCAGGAACGTTTTTACTGCACCTCGTACATGTAGCGTGAGGAAATGGCACTGCTTTGATATTCGTCTCACAATCATCGCATTTGAAATAGGTAGTCTAGATCTATTTCTATTTTGTTTTGTTTTTACTGAAAAAACAAAGTTTGCGATAAAAATAATCTGACACGGGTCGGCTTTTAAAAAACCCACTTGTATTTAATTCGTCCATAAAAGATGTCTGTTAGCACGCCTAGGCTTGCTGGCGTTGACCCAATACCAGTGAGCATGGTTTATGTTAGAACTTCGACTACAGGGGCCGTATTCAATATACAACTTAGATATGTCCTTACAATTTAATATCAATATTGAATAATACTAATCTTCGATCTAAGATCTAAGAACAATCTAACTAGAAAATCTAGTTTTATAAGAAAAAAATAGATTTAAGTTTGATTTTAATTTTAAGATTAATATAGAATACGGCCCCTGGACTTGATTCTGTATTATTATCTAATTTCACGTTAATTATAAAAACAAACGAGTACCTGACCTACCCTACTCAAAGAGTTTTGAATAAGCTCGGTAGAACATGGGTTGTTGGTCAGAACATTAGTTAAGGATTGACTGTTTTAATTTTACAGTTTATTGGTGTATTCAAAATTATCCATACACTGAACAAATATTTGTTATACTCTGGCGAACCGTTATTTCAAAATAGACAATGTATATATGATTTGGAAACTTATAATATCGGGGTTAATTTAAATGAATGGCTGAAAAGAAAAACGCTTTGAAAACAATGCACGTGGTATAAATTTGGCTGTTTTAACAGCGTAAATGGTGTCACTTGTTTCATCTCGCTACAAGCATATTGCCGAATAAATTTTGACCGATAACAAACATGTTTTTTTTTTCCCCAAAGATGAAAGGTATTCAGGATATGTTGGTTCATCTTAGTAAGCACAATAGGAGTGTACATAGTTTACATACGTAGTAAGTTGAAATGGTTGGAAACTAATTGTTTATTTCGTGCAAACATGAACGGTTTCAATACGTACTTTAAACATCATTATCCTTTTTTACTATAACGTGTTATTTGAAGAGTTGTTGGTGGTATCGAATAACATAGCTTTGTACATATCAAAACAAAATGGTATTTGGTCAGATGGCGGTTTAAGTTATTGTCACTTGTACATCTATAAAAAAATGATTTACTTGTAATAAACATTTCGTGTTTGATAAAATACAAAAGCAATAGAATGTGTAAATGCAGAAAATAATTTTCAACTTAATGCTCCGCCAATTTAAAAAAGAACGAAAAAACAAACCAATCAATGATAGAACATTTATGAAAACAACTATATCCTGTTTCATAAGTAGTAAAAACGTAAATCATAGACATCTCCCTTTAATATAAAATAAGCTACTGAGAAATTAACTTAATGCCTCGCCGAACAAGATATATATCAACATCATAACATTTAAAAGAAGACCTATATCCGGTTCCATAATTAGTCAAAAAGTAAATCACTGGCGTCTCCCTTTGATATAAAGAAAATAATTAAAAGAAAGCAAATAAAAATATTGGGATTGTCTTTTTATAATTTCCGATCTTCATCATACTTCTCAATGTCTGTTATTTGAAATTGTAAGATGTTGCCTGAGAACACGTAATACTGGGTATTGTTCAAAGGTGATTCCATCAAGCTATCCCCCTAAGAAAGGCTACCACTTATTAGCGCCGCACTAAAATGCGGGATGTTTATTATTTTTGAAAGCGGTAGGAGCGGTTAATAGTTAATTTCAGGTCTTTTTCCGTTGGTTTATACTAATTTATCTAAGCTCGATTATGACAAAAGCTGATAGCTGATACGATCACCCTCGAGTCCGTTTCCTGGGCAGAAACCAGTACTGTGTCATTTTTGAGAGGCCATGAGAAAATATCCCATATGAGGATCGAACCCACAACCTCTTGGGTGATTCCGTTGATAGTCTTCAATATGTTTTAAAAATGCAAATCAATAAAACTAGAATAATATTTCATTTTGTGAGTGGTGGTAATAAAGATTGTTTTTTATTTCTTTAATAAACATTTGTTCAGAAGAACAATGATACTTATTAATGACTATTCCTGAATAATTGACGTTTTCTGATTGGTGGTCTGTAATCACGTGACGGAAATGTAAAATGAGTCATCTGATCATTATGGATTTGCGAATGATGACTATTTATTATTTTATGTTATGTTTAATGAAATAGATAAACCATTAGCAAAGTAAAACTATTAATTTTATCAAAAGCAGAAACAAACGTTCACTTAACTTCTTTTTTAAACGTTTTGAAGAAGACATTAACATATTTTATACCGAATGTCCCGAGTTGATTTGATTTTAGAACACTAGGAAGCGCATTAAACGATTCGAAGAGACCAGTCATGTGATGTGATGTTAACGCATCTTACATCCTGATTGGTTCACGTTATTGGGCGCATTTGTGAATTTATCTTTAGAACTAAATTAAGCGTTGCTGGCCTTTTTTCACCTTTAAAAAAATTAAGATTTGATTCAAGTTTTTCATGGTCTGCTGACACAATACAATACAAACAATTACCACATCAACAGTTTTCAAAAGGTGCCTTATGAAGAGTAACTGGTTAACCTCATATTGTAAATGATACATGCGAGGTTTTACTTTCGTGTTAGCCAAATATCGCAAACAAACGAATTTAATGCGAGGTTAAAGTTTTAAGGTCGGTTGAGTTCGTAAAGAGATGCATTAAATGCAACGTGTTAGATTTCAGGAAGGTCAATGTCGCAAACTAATGACTGTAAATCATAATGTCAATGTTGCAAACAGATGAATATATGCAAGGTGACAGATTTTATGTACATAAAGTGGCAAACAGATTACATTAATGCATTGAAGGTGTTTGTTTTCGAATAAGTCAAGATGTCAAACAGATGAATCTAAAGCATGGCAGGTGCTAGTTTTCAGGAAGGTAAATTGCGCAAACTGATGACTTTTAATTCAAAGACATGTGAGTGTTCGTGTAGGTCAATCTCAAACAGATATTTTAATGGAAAATGGTAGCTTTCATGTAATGCAAGGTCGCAACCAGATGAATTAAATGCAATAAAAGTGTAAGTTTTCAGTTAGGTCAAGTTTGCAAACAGATGCTTTGACTTTTTACTATACATCAAATAAGTACATTTTAAAGCCTAATATTAGTTCAAATCGTTCAGTATGATTGGTTTCTGTTAAATACTTTTTATCTCCATCAGTACCACTGTATGTTTGAAGAAAAAATCAAGTTCAAAATATGTAACTTTGTAACTATCCTGTTGTTTATTAAGCTATGTTATGTATCTTGTTATTCATGATTTGGCCATAATTTAAACTGCATCTAACAACCAAGGTCCGGTAATTGGAGATTTCTAACTTTGGAGTTTGTCAGGACAATTAGTTGTACATTTTCTCTGATATATGGCATTAAAACATTCGTAGATACGGAAGCATTTGTGGCAAAACTATTTTACCTTATATGCTTTGCATCGCTGATTCAAACGGAGGAATTCCAGATGTTCGAAGACATTGAACGAATATTTCAATTTTCGGTCAAATAATTTACATACCCGTTCGAATGATACCATGACATGGGATCGCAGTCATCCAAATAAGTTATTGTCAATAGCTTTATGTAATGGTCAGCTTAACAGGATAGCTTAAAAAGAAACACTGCAGATTTAGAGTGCAACGCTGGCATGCCCTTTTCACGGCTCTACCAGCTGCCATGCGTTTTACCCCGTCCTTGTTTCCTTAAGAAGTGCAACGATGGCATGCCCTTTGTAGGACTCTACCAGCTGCCAAGCGTTTTACCCCGTCCTTGTTTCCTTAAGAAGTGCAACGATGGCATGCCCTTTGTAGGACTCTACCAGCTGCAATGCGTTTTACCCCGTCCTTGTTTACTTAAGAAGTGCAACGCTGGCATGCCCTTTGTAGGACTCTACCAGCTGTCATGAGTTTTACCCCGTCCTTGTTTCCTTAAGAAGTGCAACGATGGCATGCCCTTTGTAGGACTCTACCAGCTGCAATGCGTTTTACCCCGTCCTTGTTTACTTAAGAAGTGCAACGCTGGCATGCCCTTTGTAGGACTCTACCAGCTGCCATGAGTTTTACCCCGTCCTTGTTTACTTAAGAAGTGCAACGCTGGCATGCCTCTTTTCAACTCTACCAGCAGCCATGCGTTTTACGCCCGTCCATTATAAACGGAAATTTAGTGCTTAGTCTTTAACGATGCAATAGTTACGTTTTTACGACAATGCCAGCTGCCATGAGTTTTACCCTGCCTTGTTTCCATACGAAGTGCAACGCTGGAATGCCCTGTTTACGACTCTCCCAGCTTCCATGAGTTTTACCTCCATCCTTGTTTCTATACGAAGTGCAACGCTGGTATGTTTCTTTTACGACTGTACCATCTGTCATGAGTTTTACCCCCGTCCATCATCAAAGGAAAAGTTAATTGTTAGTCTTCAACGATACAATACTTACGTTGATAGTTTCCTAATCGGCTGTCGTTAAACTTCAAAACCGTATAAATTTGTTTTTAGATTAATTCTTATCTCATTCAAATATCGTTTGCGCATTCAAATCGACAAGAAGCTGTATTTGCAATGCAAATTTAACAGAGAATATTGGCTTTTAGCCCAAATGCACCAATCTGAATGCATTGATTGATAATGAATATCTTACCATGTGCGCATGAATAAACGAATGATTGAAAATGAATGAATGAACGAACGAGCAAATGCTCTACTTTATTTCCTCTACTCTTTCTGATTACATTAATGACATAGATGATATAGATGATAATTTCCAAAGCACATCTTTACTTTTGTGCTGATGCTAGTTCAGTTTCTGTGTCTTCAGCAAGCACATATTATATTGAGAACACTATACATGTTGACATTCAAACTATTTATGATGTTTAAGACAAAGACAATTTAATCCGTTCAAAAAGCAATTTGGTACATTTGGTCTATTCCAGAACTGTTTACTTTTATAATGAAGATTCTTACAAGAATTGAAATTCGTCTACAAATACATGACATATTAGATGTTTTCTTTCAATAATAGATTTAGAGTCAGGTTTGTGTCATTTACCGGTTTCACTTTCTAATTAATGTGATGGAAGTCTAAGACTAATTAACTAACTTTTCTAAACATTACAATATTTACACCAGACAAGTAGGCGTGTAACCTAAAAGTTCATATGTTTAAGCGCTGGATAATATATTCAATTATTCAACCAAATTATTTATATTGACATCGAGGAGTATCTGTTTTCATGCTTATAGAATTTGTATTTTTTTATATTTTTTGTCCTACATTTTTATCTTTATCTTATAGCATTATTACATTTAGCGTTCCACCATGGGACAAATTTCTTTACTTTTTAATTTTTGGTTCAGATTTTGCCATGGTATTATCGAAATTTTTCGTAGGTTTCTCATAATCAGGATTGAAATAATGTTAAATATCATTTTCAGTTATATCTTAGTTTAGGTCGGTATGACATAGTTGTTGAAATTTGTTTCATGCTTCAGTTGAGGCTTATTTTCTGTTTTTCATTTTGTGTTATATTGATTGTTGTTTTATTGGTGGAATATTTAATTGACACTAGCAATGGTAAATGGTCACTACCGAAAGTGTTATCTATTGCATATTATTTAGGAGTCTAGATGTGATGGTATGTGTTACAAGTTATTAACACTTTCCGCTACATTTTGTTTTTCGGAAACTCTCGTTATTTGTCCATTATTTATTTTTGGCATTTGTGATTGTGAGCAGGTCATCGGTCTCGTCGTCATACCAGAAGTCTCCTTTGGGGTTCCAGCAGATGTGTTTTAAGTTAAGTCTCCTACAATTAGGGTGTTTTGTCCTTAGTTTTTTAGTATTTATGTTATTTTATTTAGTTTTTAGGAACATATGCATTCTTTATTGTGATGTTGTCTTTTTCCCGTATATCTGCACTTAGCAGACTTCTATGTCTGATTTGTAATTTTATATGTTCTCTGCAAAGGGAAGATCCACTCTTACATAGATGCATACTCTCCCTCTTTCACTACTTTTATCAGACGTTTTCCTTTTCAGTATAATGGTTTTCCTGTAATCAAATAACATCTATTTGGTTTGTTGAATTGTTTAAGTGTTTTCGGCATGTCAGCTTTTATGCCTTCCATATTTCATTTGGTTTGGTATTTACTTTAGGTAAGATAGGCACCATTTGTTTGCAGTACTGTGTTTCCTTTGGCAGTTTGCGCATTTCTTTAAGTTCGTTGATAGACACTGTTTTTGTATGTAATTACCATCACAATGAGGGCCTTTGTGTGATTTGTACAAATTTACTTTAAAAGTTACTGCGATTGCTTGTGTCTGTTTTCATTTACTGAAAGCTGACATCAATATTCCTTTTTCCAGTTAGATCTTAATTGATTGCATTGAGCGTTTTGTTTTGAGGGATTTCTATGATACCTTTCACCTTCATTTGGTCCTGGGATACATTATACTTATGTGAAAAACTTCAGAAACAAGCAGTTTAAACATAAACCCGGTTTCATGGCACTGGGTAAACGCCAAAGACATAGAACACAAACACAAAAAAGCACAATCAAGAAACATGGAAGAACAGCACAAAACTCCACAAACAGCATAGTGCGCACATACTATATATAAAAAACTAGGTATGTTTATCAAGGATTGTTAGGTACCGCCTTGAATCGGTTAGTAAAATGTACATATACTGAGGCTTTAAATCAGTTTACGTGCACAAACCTCACTCTTATCCCAATAATCCCCAATAAAGAAAAAAACGTTAAAAGGCAAATCTTATCAAAGACTGCATTAACTTGAGGAAACTTAATAATAAAACAAATAATAATAAACTTATAAGTAAACACCAAGTACTTCGATGATGGGAGATCGCAACTCTATCTGCAGATGGCGGAATACATTCATAAAGTCATATGATTGAAAGTTTTTCGCTTTACATATAAGATCTTGTCTGATTTTAAGGCTGATTCCATAGATTACCTATTGTAAAGGTGCTAGCCCTATTAACCCCTCATAGAGCCAATAGTTCTTAAGTCAATAAACAAACCGCAGGAAGTGTAGGATCCCTGGTATGATAACTAACCCTGCAAAGGGCGCAAACGGATATTATTCTGCGCAACCAGCCTTAAACCGGGGATTTATATGAATCCCTACTATTCCAACAACTTTCTTTTAGACGTGCAAATACATTATTTACGATATCTTAAATGGACAACATATTATCTACGTTTCACAATAGTGTGTTTGGTAAAAGCTCTACGAAACTGTACGAAGTATTTTCGGTTTATAATATCAAAATAGTTAGAAAAAATCTAATTTCTATCTTTTTACATCTCGACTCTATAAAAAAAACAAAAAAAAACAACAACAACAAAAGATTTAAAGTATTCTTTCTGTGCAGTGGTTATGTTATTGTGTATTTGTTTTACTGGCTCAGGGTCTTATTAAGTTTAGCCTTTTAGAGTAGATAATATTACTGTCTCACTAAAACATAACCAATTATTATATAAACATAAGCATAGCCAATACATTTATTATTTTGACCGATTGGAAATAAATTAAAACTCAGTAAAAGTGCTGGTCCAGATAATTATATAAATGAATATTTTATACATGGAAACACCGTGTTAAACCCTTTTTCACACTCACTATTTAATGTTATTTTTAAAACTGGACATTTTCCAGAAACATGGTCTGACGGTTATATAGTGCCACTACATAAGAAAGGATCTATTCATAACCCGGAAAACTACAGGGGTATTACTTTATTGAGTGTTTTGGGGAAACTTTTTACCCGCATTCTTAATAACAGATTGACATCATGGGCTGAAAATTACAATGTTTAAATCGAGGCTCAGGCCGGTTTTCGCAGTGGAATGGGCACTACTGATAATATATTCGCCCTACATGGCATAATTACACATATGATCAATCAGGGTAAAAAAATGTATTGTAGTTTCATAGATTTTAGCAAAGCTTTTGATTATGTTGAACGCAATAATCTTTGGTCTAAACTGCTAAAACTTGGTATTCGCGGTAAAATGATGATAATTCTTAAAAGTACTCAAGTGTTAAATCTCGTGTTAGGTTCAACAACAAGTTAAGCGAAGAGTTTTATTGCTTTTTAGGCGTTCGTCAAGGTGAATCGTTGTCTCCTTTCTTGTTTTCAATGTTTCTCAATGATATTGAAGAGCATTTAGTACTGAATGGTTTTAATGGTATCGAGATGTACATGACAATTTTTTTTATTTTATTATACGCTGACGACATTGTTGTTTTTTCTGATTCGCCCGAAGGCTTGCAAAACGGTTTAGATCATTTATATGAGTATTGTCGTAGATGGAAACTCAAAATAAATGTCCAGAAAACCAAAATAATTGTTTTCAGAAAGGGTGGCTTTTTGCCAAGGAATCTACAGTTTTTATTCAATGGGGAAATTCTTGAAATAGTCAGGTCTCTTTCTTATTTAGGTGTTGTCTTTTCCACGGGTGGTTCTTTTAGTAAAACAGAAGTAACTCTAGCTGGCAAAGCACAAAAAGCTATTTTTAAACTTAATAAATATTTATACAATTTTCCTTACGTGGGCGTGAAACACCGACTCGACCTTTTTGACAAGCTGATTGTACCTATTTTGAATTACTCTAGCGAGGTTTGGGGTTTTCATAAGGCATATACTATCGAACGTATCCATACACAGTATTGCAAACGCATTCTTCAGGTAAAACGCTGTTCACAGAATGATTTTGTTTACGGTGTACTCGGTCGATTTGATTTAGCATACAATAGATATATTAGAATTGTTAAGTACTGGCTAAAGATTCTAACTAGTGACGACCTGAAGTATTGTAAAATTGTCTACGAAGTTTTAAAAACTGATGCTGATTTGCTTCCAAATAAGGTGTCGTGGGTAACATTACTTCAACATTTATTGTCATCATTAGAATTTTATGAAGTTTGGGTAGCTCAGGGTGTTGGTGATGCAAATGTTTTGTAAGAATTTTTAAACAACTTTTGTGTGATACAAATGTACAAAACTGGAACGCGAGAATTGAAAATTCACCACGCAGCACTTTCTTTAAATCCATTGTTTCCTTTGGCTTTCAGTATTATTTAAAATGTAACGTATGTAGTAGTTTAACAATAGCAATGTCTAGGTTACTTCTTTCATCTCATAATCTGTCTATTGAAACAGGTCGATGGCATCGTCCAAACTGTATTCCACGTCAAGACAGAAAGTGTATTACATGCAATAAATTGGAAGACGAATATCATTTTGTGATAGAATGTAATTTATATACTGAACTCCGTAAAAGATACATTGCAAAATATTATTGGTCCAACCCAAGTATGTATAAACTTAAACAACTCTTCGAAAGTACTAATATTACTAAACTCAGAAAGTTATGCACATACGTAGATAAGGCTTTTAAATTTAGAAAAAGTTTACAAATATAAACAACCTTCTTTTTTCCATTTTTTTTCTTCTTGTTGTTTTTACTGTTGTAATATGTTGCCTTACATTTCATTTTATGTATTGGTAAATTTGTCCTTTGATTTGTATGTATTGAATATCGATAATTTTGTTTTTGAAATGTGTAAATGTACAATGTGTAAAAAGTTCACTTTTCTCAGATTTCTATGTTGCACTTTGTTGACACTGTATGTAGTAGTATAGGTATATGAACACCTTCTCCGTATATGATGTCGACTTGCACCTTTAAGTATTACGTTGTCTCTTACCATGTCCTTCGTTAGCTGTAAAATCTATAGTAAAATTTAAACAAGCCTTACGTGCTCCACTTGCTATGTCATTTGTAAATGTTAAATCGTGTATTTTGTTTTTCTCACGGGCCATGTGGCTTATTGAACATGTATTCAAAATAAACCATCTCTCTCTCATGATATCAAACGCTGATACTATTTTATCGCGCATAATGACATCTTTTTATACGCATATGATCTATCTAGTTACTGTGACGCACAATGTCCGTCGTCAACTACGGATTTAAACGACTAGTCCTCTTGATCCGCTTGATTACCTCAAAACTTGTCAAAGCTTCCATGCATTGACCCTTTTCTCAATCGCGTTCACATAATGAACTTCATTTTTTCGACGTACTGTAACACTATTTGCGTTCCTCAGAGAACATTCAGTCACGTTTCACACTAATTACAGCTTGTTAATACAAAAGAAAAACTAAACTCAATATTTATCCCTTTTATATTTCGCAATATCGACTAACAAAATATGCAAACACACAATAGAAACATTCTCTTTTAACGGCGGCAACACGTAGATGGTCATGATATCAGAACAGCTGTGATCATATAAATTAATATTGTTTGTTGTACTTGACAATCGTTATATTATTAGACCATAATAATCATAGTTATCATATTGAAATTACCCTTTAGTTGTTTTGTGGCATTCATCTGCAAACATTTTATCATATATTTCAAGTTACACAGAACAAAACATACGACTGCTTAATTCCTAGAGTAAACGGTGTAAACGACGATTTGTGGCACACCGTCTCAAATGTAAATTGTTTTTAAATGAGAAATTGTTTTGATTAAAATAAAACTTTTTGAATCCGTGCGGATTGTACAGAAAGCAAAACAGCGTTGGCCAATCACAGTTTACGATGTTTTCTGCTTAGAATGAATTGCCAATATTATTGGTTTCTAGAAAGTATTTCCCACAGTTCCAAGATCTGTTGTAATTCAATAAAAGCAGCCGTACTCAGAGACTTAACCATTTAAGAGAACTGGATTACCGTTCACGGCGATGGATCGGCAAAGTAGTGCAGTTTCAAATGTTCCTAATGAAACAATAGGCTTTAATTCTTCTTACCAAATGATGATGCTTCAATCGTTGAATCACAATATGACAATGGCAGTTTTACCTGTGACAATTTTTATCGGAATGGAAGCTTTAATTGGATTTGTTGGAAATATTTTGATTTTAATCATATACGTTCGGCGCCGTGAAAAGAGCAATTTTCGCTACTTTATCATAACGATGGCCTGTATTGACTTTACAAGTTGTATAACCGCATTACCATTGGAAGCCTTCTCTCAATTGCACTGGTACACGTACCAATATCCTTCGATTTGCAAATTGAAGTCATATTGTAACGTGTTTACAGCATGGGCTTCTGCTTCTATTCTGTTCCTTTTGGCGTTTGACAGACATCGAAAAATTCGGCGGCCTTTACAATGGCAAATACAACCATCCTTTGCCATTAGATTGTGTATAGCGTCAATATTTTTCTCAGCAATTGTAGCAATTCCCGTTGCTATCTTATGGGGAAAGCAAACTTACGAATATGATCTGAATGGAACAAAGATAAACGTGTCTGTTTGTGAAAAGGATCAAGCATATGCAGATGACATATACCCTCTTTTATACATTGGGACAATCTACATTTGCCCTGTGTCTATCATGATGGGTATTGTTTGTATTTTGAATTTCATCACATCTAGAACCGTGTTTTGTGCAACATCTGAGATGACGATGTCAGGCAAAGGTTTATCGAATATATCCCCGAAGTCATCAAGTCAATCACTTTCAGCGACAGGAACTTTGTCTACGGGTATCAGCATGAATAACCATGCGTTTAAGCAGTCAAATTTTGACATTAACTGTGAGTCTCAGAGACCTGTAAAAGACGACGAAACATTAAGTTCACCACGTCTAAATGAACTAAAGGAAGATTGTACATCAATAAACGTTTCCTACATAACAATGCGTGAGTTAGACCGAAACTCACCAATGCTGATGGTGTCACAGGCACAGATCGACATAGGATTCGATCTTACGACCACAAATGAAAGTTCGACAGGCTCTCGAAAAAAGCTTCAGCATACTTGTTCACAAATGTCACAAAGCAGTCGAGTTTCCGACAACTCGAAATTTAGTAACGTAGGATCCAGAATACGGGATTCGCGACCAAAACAGAAGATGGTGATTATGTTGGTATTAACATTAACATTTGTTGTTACGATGATGTTGTATGTGATTCTGACGAGTCTTGTAGCGAAGAAGGAAAGTATTTTAAACCAGCTCCGTAATTCAGAGAAAGCAGTGTTTTTCTTATTTTGGCGTTTGTATTTTATTAATACTGTAGTGAATCCAATACTGTATGGTATAATGGATCCCAGGTTTCGATCAGGACTTAAAACCCTTTTTAAACGGAACACGTTACCGTAATTAGACCGTTGGTTTAATTGATAAAGTGTGGAATATGAAAACACCTTATACACGACCATGAGAATGACACGAATTTAATCGAACGCCCTCATTTAAAAGATATGGAGGATATTTTTTATTTCATTTAAAGGTCGTATTTTATTTCACGAGTGTCATAGAAAAACATGTGTTCACGAGTGGCGAATTTAATCGAACACCCTCATTATAAAGATACGTTACTTTCGAAAAAAACGACATTATGTTCATCGGTTCCATTTCATTGGGGATAACAAGGTGTGTCTAGTTCAATTTGGAACAGTTTTAAAGACGATCATCACAACGACAGGAACTTAATCGAAAGCTCTTGTTAAAGGAGATACGCTGCTTTCGTACGACAGTCTGTTCAAATGAATTAGCAATAACTAAAGAATCAAAAACAATTTTGAAAGAAAAAAAAACTGAAGTCCGGAACTATCACTGGAATTGCTTTAAAGAATATTTTGTAAATATTTTACGTGTTACGTTAATAACTAAATGATTATAATATATTAAAAAATATACGTTTGGTTTCACTTGGTTTTACATATAT
Organism: Mya arenaria; assembly: GCF_026914265.1. NCBI lineage: Eukaryota > Metazoa > Mollusca > Bivalvia > Myida > Myidae > Mya > Mya arenaria. The sequence continues at coordinate 14,714,849 of NC_069133.1, forward strand.
ACTTATCCACACAACTTGTAAATAGTTTGTCTTTTATTTCCAGTTCAACAGCTCTTTGTTATGTTTTGATTTATTCTGCATATTTGTTATTAATGTCGGAAAATAGCTCATTAAGATTATGTTTCTTGTTAGCATGTAGATGAATGTCATGTTTTCTTTCAATGTAACAAATTCAGACAAAAAGGCAATTCTATATCTATCTATTCATGGTATATAGGTATGCGATACTTCCAAATAATAAAACAAACGATAAAGAACAATGACTGTCAATTAGAAAACACAACTCTATAGACTTTATGTTCTTGTTTTGTATATGTTGTATTATGGGCTGCATGCCTTTCTTTACAAATAATGTGTTTCTTGTTACATCATCGTCAACTGGTGCCTTTGAACAATACGATTATACTTTCAATATTGCTCAGGGTCCTGGGGCGGTATTCATAACACTTCTTAAGCCATTTCCTTACTTAAGTCATTTCCTTAATGTCAGTATCTCTTTAATCATATGAAATAAACATTTAATTTCAAAAATACATAATTTTCATTGAACGTATTTAAAAACCACATACTTTTACGTTAAAACGCTTGTGCATTTCTTTTAATTTTAAGAAATCGACTTAAGTTAGGAATTGACTTAAGATACTGTACAAATACGGCCCCTGCACGTGCCGGTGATCCGACTAATTGGGATCATCTATATGGCTTATAGTGTTAATTCTTTATACAGTGCCTATTGCATTTAAAGAATTATGCTCGATGATTTCGTAAATTTTCTGAAATGTACCAAAATAGTTCACGTATACAGTACATTATTTTATTGCAAACATGTTGCACTCTGTTATTGACAAGCTTTTATCAGAGTATTCAATTAACTCTGATACAAGCAAGGCAAACAAGAAAGAATGATTGAAAACGGTGCAAGTCGTCATGTTAGTAAACGGAGAATGTTATTTCACGGAAAATTGTTATAGTTACTCCTTGCTTATAAAAGTCGACATTTTATTGCTGCAATCAAAACTACCGCAAAAATATTTGCCATATGTCTCTGTTTGCTTAGGTATTGTAAAACGACTTCCTTATTTTGGTAAGGCTAATACGCTTAAATGTTAAGGCAATGTAATATTTGTGAGCAATCGACGACGTATTGTTAATATTTGATAACTAAGAGAGAAAATAATAAATCCTGATGATGATAATCCTTCATGCTGAATATATAACCCCATATTTTGCAATAGCAATAGGTTGTCAAATAACGCTTAGTATTTCCATTAGTTCTTTACCTAATTACGCCAGTAACAAAGGCTCTCAAATCGGCATATGTGTAGAACATCTGCTGCAATTAGCAACACTCAGGCGTTTGGAGGCTTTATTTCATACCACTGTTATCAACGTTGTTGTATGGATATATGAATCCCTGCTTTAGGAGGATTCGGCTCGTTGCCCTCTTAAGGATATATTAGGACATGAACTGAAAATTAACAAAGACTAACTCAGTCGGCAGAAATGCTCAATGGAAACCTAAACGACCGGTATATACTTTGGAATGAGGAATCACTGACTGTCATTAAATAATGTCAGATCTTAATGTATGCGGTGTTCTTTAAGCTCTGTTTTAAACGTTGAAATAATTAAATTGTATATACAGAACACTCATATGTTTTAAACTAAAAAAACGAAACAATGGAAACTGTGTGCATAAGTGCATTTAAAGTATTAACTCCTTTTTGGTTACATGAGTGTAGTCATATAAATATATATTTATGAAAATGGCAGCTGAGTTTCACCTCATAGAACTGACCTACTATGAAATCGTATAATTAAGAAATGATCCCCATTGATGCACGTTTTACCTCTTATTGACACTGTTAGTTTGCTTATCTGAGGAAAAATATTTCAAATGGATTTAATTGATCTTAATGGACTTATTTAACTTTCAAAGAAACACACATATGCATTATAAAAGCCAATTATTATTCGGTGATAAGCGCTTTAATAATAACGTTAAACTGCAGCAGGAAATCAAAGAAACAAATATATGTGAGTAACAGTAGTAATTAAAATAATTTCGAACAACCATTCATCTGGCTGTGTTTCTATATTGCTTTACAGTGATAACTTTGAACTTAACTCATTAAATTTCATTTTTAACTAATAGATAGATGGCTTAAAGTAAATTCTTAATGATTAATAATGGGCGGCGTGAGCGAAAAATACAACCCCATTGGCTGATTGTCAACACTGACGCAGGGAATGTGTATCGGATGAGTGGCAGCAGGCGGGCCTTTAAACAACCGCGAAAGTAGAAATTCTGATGATTTAGTCTAAAACTTAATGATTGTATTTCTGTAATGTCATTAGCGAAAGATATAGGTTGAAAAAAAGTGAAAGAGAGTGCAAAAAATAACATGCAGGGGATCGGGCAGCTAGGTTTGACAACACCAAAGGTCCTGCAGGGGATTGGGCAGCGAGGTTTGCCAACACCAAAGGTCCTGCAGGGGATCGGGCAGCGAGGTTTGCCAACACCAAAGGTCCTGCAGGGGATTGGGCAGCGAGGTTTGCCAACACCAAAGGTCCTGCAGGGGATCGGGCAGCTAGGTTTGCCAACACCAAAGGTCCTGCAGGGGATCGGGCAGCTAGGTTTGCCAACACCAGTATCGGCCCTTTCCAAAAAAAATAATAACAAGCTAAACTGTGACGATGATAAAATATGTTATATTTCGTATCAGCATATGCATAGGAATTATAATTGTGTTTCCTAAAACTAAGGAAAAGGTGGTTTCAAAAGTACTTTGACATTAAGGGGATCGTGTAATGCAAAATTGAATAGTAATAAAAACAGCAAATAATAAGATGTATAACAAATTAAATTGAAGAGAAAATCGAGAGAGGAAAGGTTAGTGGTTCACTCACTAAGCTAACTGAGTCTTATGGAATAGATCAGTTACTATATATTATTATTATTTGCCTCCGTAAGTATCCCAAACTAATCATTATCCGAATGATGCTTAGATTCAAAAAGTAGTGTGTTAGTGTTCAAAGAATGAACTTGTCTAATGTTTTGAAAATAATCCATGTATTTTGACTGTAAATAGTGAAAAGAAGTAGTATTCGGTACTTTCTTCCGCATTACAATGACAACATAACGAAAGGTGCCTGAGATGAGTATTAAACAAATCTTAAACCAGATTACTACAGTAGAAATATCTACATAGATATATATAGATATACGTGCATGAAATACAAATTAGACAAAATCAATGCATCGAAAGTGCTTAGAGACTGGAGGAATGTATAGTGGGTGACAAGACTGAATTTAATGACACAAGGCATCGAATAGGTAACAGCGAGTTAAGGTGAACATCAAATGAAAAACCTTAGATATTGAACATCACTTTTGGTTTTAGATCTGTTGATGAGTGTTGTCACGTCTTCAATGCTTTACGGCATTACAATCAATCCCAATTACCACTATGGGTATTTTCAGTTCTTTATTTTTAAGAGAATAGTCGCATATGTGTAGACAGTAAAGAGTCGGCACTTACGACATCGATTACGAAACAATCATCTTAACAACATTTATAAGCGAATCGTCGCATAATTACACCTAATGCACTTCATTTTTGCTTATCAAGTGCCTTTCACTTAATATTAAATATGAATAATTACTGGGGAATTCCCCAAGTAATACCAAAGTCAATAAAGATGGAACATCAGGCTGTTAAAACTTTCGTTGTAAAATACGCTTCAAGACGATGGTGAAAGCGAACGTTTTCCGTCTAGATCGAGTTCATTCCACAATGAAATGGTGAAAGAAGGTGTTGATCGACTGTAGAAAATCAATATTTATATGTATTGTTACATGAGTTTTACTGTTTGTCACTAGACAGCAAGGGTAAGACTCATTTGCTGTGGTTGGAAAGAGATACTATAGGTAGATAGGTGTTCTCAATGGTTATATTTTAATACTATGATGAGTTTGGCAAATATCCGACAAAAGGACATCAAATCAATTGCTTTAATCAAGTTGCCTCGTGTTAAAGAGTTGTTATCTTTTGAAAGAGTTGTTTTTCGTAGTCAGTACAATTATCTTATACTACATATGCATATTAAAGAATCTTAAGAATAGGAAACGTAAATGTGATAGCGTGTTTTCCGACGATGTTTGAATTGAAGAGTCTGCGTCGAACTAAAAACCTAGATGCCAGGTTTTGTCAGAACTCAGAGTGTCTCTATAATGCCTATGAGTGTCGAAAAGGTAAGTCCTGCTGTATCTGTTGAGTGTTTTACATTGTGATGATATCAAGTATGTGCGAATAGTTTAGAAGATACTGCATTAGGAAAGATAACTGTATTTATTGGGCAAAAGGTAGTGTACATATTACATTGGAATTTACGATGCTCGTTCTTTTAAAAGTTTTGGAGATGGAGATTTTGATATTTATATATGTAAATTGACACAGCACAGACACTCCTTAATATAAATGTACATAATTGTGTTGCATAACTAAATATTTTATCCAGAAGATATTGTGTTCTCAATATGAGTTGTGCTTACTGACGAGACAGCAGGTTAACAAACATTAGCATATCAAGCAAAGTTGTGTCTTTGAAATTGCCATCTATACCATTAACGTACATGAGAAAGAGTAGAAGACCTAAAGCAGAACAATCGTTCATTCATTCATTCATACAGCCGCTTATTAAGATATTCATTATCAATTATAAATGCATTTTGTTTTGTGCATTGGGACTAAGCCAATATTCGCTGTTCAACCTGAATTGCAAATACAGTTTTTTTGTCAATTCGAATGCGCAACAAACGATATTTGAATGAGATAAGAATAACTCTAAAAACAAAATTATACGGTTTTGAAGTTTAACGACGATCGTTTAAGAAAAATCAACGTGACTCTTGTAACGTTAAACACTAACAGTTGACTTTCTATTTAAAAATAGAAAGGCAAATGAATCATGGCATAATGGAAAAACAAACTAATAAAAATGAAACTATTGAGATTATATTTTATTTAAAGGAAATTTTGTTGTATACTGTACTCTGATTATTAAATGAGGTTACGTAAGCCGCTGCCTTTTTACCACATAAACACTAAGGCACAGGCACTACGGGAGAAAATTCAGGGTAACTTCATAAAAAGGCATGCCAGCGTTGTACTTCGCAAGGGAACAAGAGCGGGGTCAGTCATGGCTGCTAGTAGTTTCCTAAAAGAGGCATGCCAACGTTGCACTTCGTAATGATCAAAGGACGGGGGTTAAGTACATGGAGGCTGGTGGAGTCGCAAAAATGGCATGCCAGCGATGCACTTCGTAACGAAGGCGGGAGTCATGGCCTCTGGTGCAGCCGTAAAAACATGTCAGCGCTACTCTTCGTCAGTAAACAAGGGCGGGGGTAAAACTCATGGCAGCTGATGGAGTAATAAAAATGCATGCCAGCGATGCACTTCTTACGGGAACAAGGCCGGGGATTGTCATGGCAGCTGATGGAGTCGTAAAAAGACATGCCAGCGATGCATGTCTTAAAGAAAGAAGGGCGGGGTTGAACTCATTGCAGATGGTGAAGTCGTAAAAAGGCATGCCAGCGATGCACTTCGAAACGAAACAAGGGCTGGGATTGTCATGGCAGCTGGAAAATTCGTAAAAGGGGTTTGCCAGCGATGCACTCTAAACCTGCAGTGCTGTTCTTTAAGATACCCGGTTAGGCTTAGTATAACATAGAGCCATTGACAATAATACTTAGTTTGGTGCCTGCAACCCCATATAATGTAAGCATCATTTGCGTGGGTATGTAAATTCAATGATAGAAAACGAAAACCTTGCATTTAATTCAACTGTTTTCGACATTGACCTTCTTTTTAACTAACATCTTCGATACATTAATTTAATCTGTTTGCCATCTAGACATTCATAAATATTAACACTTGCATAAAATTTACCTGGTTGCGACCTTAACCTTCCTGAAGACAACTTTTTTTCATTTTAGCCATTAGTTTGCGACATTGACCTTCCTAAAAACAAACACGTTGCCTTCAATGCATCTCTTTACGAACTCGACCGACCTTAAAACCTACATATTGCATTAAATTCGTTTGTTTGCGACATTGACCTACTTGAAAGTTTCACCCCACGTGTACCATTAATAATATGAGGTTCATAAGGGTTAGTTGATTGTAAAAGGCAAAAACTACTTGTGAAAGATGTGAAAGACTCCAGACGATGTGACACAGATAAGCATTTTACTATTTTATGTGAGGAAATCGTTAGCGAGATTTTGATGTTGTTGCCATTATTTGTTAATGGGGACTCTTAAACATTTGAGTTTCGCAAGAGAAAAATCGAGAATGTAGATATTGCTTAATAAATTTTGATATTAGATGTGTAAAAGAAGAATTGCATGCATTTTTTAGATGTAACAAATTCAGATAAGAAAGGCAATTTTATATCTTATCGTGGCACAAAGGTAGGCAATACCTCCAAAACTTCATCATTCCTTGTAAATGTAATAATAAAACAAACCGATAAAGAATAATGACTGCCAATAAGAACAAATAACTCAATAGGCTTTACGTTTTGTATTGTATGTGTTGTTTTATGTGCCGGAGGCCTTTCTTTACAAAAGAAAATTGACTTGACTTGACCTGACCATCTCGTTATTTTTGTATTGTAACAGGCCACGAACATCTTGAATTAAATGTTCAATGTGTTAATTTATTATTTTTAAATGTATCGTTGCCATTAGCGTTTCAATTTTACGTTAATTAACGTATCAACTATTAAATGTTTCCCCTGCGTTATTATGATGTCATAAGATTAATTATGTCCGGATATTGTTGGGTCGTTTTATATTCAAAACAGGTGCGAAAGAATTACTGTAAGGTTTTCTTTTAACAATTCTGGAAAGAGATAATGAATTAGTTGTATAAATATAGGTAGTAAATTGCGTGATTGATGTCATTATCGGCGATATGAACGCAGTTGGGCTGGTTAAAGTACGCGTGTAGTCCTACTCCACAAACATAAACCAGCCTTATAACATTTGTGGCTATCGGCTAAGAGTCGAAACAGGTCATTGTTTTCAATGGTCTATATTTCAAATAAGGGTTACAGAAAAACACATTGTATCATCATTGTACAAACAAAATAAAGAAATCATGTGAAAGTTGCCAGAATTGATTTCAAATTGCATGATCCAGGTGTGATACGTCAGCTAGTAACTGCAGTACTGTTTAGACCAAGCTTGACATTTGTGCACTTCTAGTTCACTACATTTGCACTTTGTGGTGGAGTATGGTAAGACGAGGGAAAGACTAAATGGAGACAAGGGGCTGACTAGATCAGGCTTTTTCAGTATGTAATAAATGATATCTTAACAGTGTTTGTAGTCTCAACAGATGTTGTAATTTTATTTAATATAGAATACTTAAAATCGATGTTGACCTTAAAAACATGTAATTATTTTAGAATTAGACAATTAAATAAATGCATACATTTTTTCATAAAAAGAAAAAAAGAGAATGTATCTAACATTAAGATGTTTAAACGTTTTGTTTGTTTATAAATATACATCGCATTATTTCAATATAATGTCACAGTTTCAAGTTCGATACCTAGTTGGGGGATAAGCTTATTTATCATCGCCATCGGGTTACACCCATTCGGCGGGCACCTTTTAAGAAATAATGCTTCACTCTCCTTAGAACTACTTAAGACCGATTTGACTATTAATATAACCAACATAATCTGAATCACTAAGTGCATATCCATGACAACCACGAAATTATCGCATATCCATACGCAATTATTTCCACTAAGCACAAAGACTTCCAGCAAAAATACATTTTTACTTAATTTTGTTCAACTGAGGTGGGAGAAAAAGAATCTACCATAGCATATTTGCACTGATCTAGATACATGTTATTCGTTGAAGTCATAGTGTTTCTTAATGTTTAATCATAATTTCAATGCCCTTTCCTTGCATCTGAATGACAATGGCATTTCTCCTAATTCACCATTAACAGCATTGTCATAAATAGCATTGTTAGAGTTGTCTATTTATATACTAAGTAAATGCTTAAAAATCGAATATGCAGTTTATCAACTTCTTTAATGTTATAAACTTCCCTAACTTCTGAACCGTATACAAAACTAGGCACACTTATAGTATGGGACATGCATAATTCGTTCTTAACAGCTTAACTGACTCGATCGAACAAACACAGGATACTGTTATATGCCCTAAGGGCTTGATCATGTAATATCTTGACGACACATATAAAAAATAATAAGTACGTTAGGATATCGACAGCTTCAATAATCTAATCATTAATTGCAATCAATCAGTGTTTTCATGTCAGTCAATCTCGCAAACAGATAAATTACATGCATGAAAGATTAATTTGGTCAAGGTAGTAAACAATTGAAATAAATGTAATAAAGGAGTTTTCATGTAAGTCAATGGAGCAAACAAATTTAATTAAACATATAGTGTAAGGTTTCGTGTAGTTAAATGCCGCAAACAGGTCAAGTTAATGCATTAAAGGTGTTAAAACTCATGTAGGGCAATGTCGCAAACAAAATGAATTAACATATATTGTTAGTTCTCGTGTAGTTAAAAGTCGCAAACAGAGGAATGTAAGGCATTGAAGGTATACGTATTCATATAGAGCAATTTTGCAAAGAGATGAATTTTATGTACTGAATGTATACGTTTTTGTGTATGTCAATGAATTGATGCCTTGTGTAATGTTGAATGTTGGCCAATCTACCAAACAAGCTGAAGCATTTAAAGTGAAAGAGTTCATTTGGTTTTATGTAGGTCAATGTCGCAAACAGTGAATTAAATGCAAGGGATCAGCTTTTTAGCAAGGTCGAAGGCAAAAAGATGTTGACGGCCGCTCTTATGGGCATAACATAGTTCAAGTCGCTCAATTTGATTTGATTCTGGTCAACACTATTATATTCCATTCAGTGGTGTCTGTATGTTTGACAGAAAAAAACGAGCTCATAAATATGTAACTTTGTTACTATAATTGTGAACATCTTAAGAGGATTTCGCTATCAATTAATTTGTTAATGGGCCATAAATAAAACCGGCTACAACAACCAAGAGCCAGTAATTGGAAATTGATAACTTTGGTGCTTGACAGAATAATTAGTATTAAAACATTCTGTGATATATGACATTTAAAACATTGTAGAAAGTAGAATTATTTGTAGCAAATCTTGTTCACCTAATATACTAGGCATTACTCTATCGATTGAAGAGAGAGACAGAAGGTCGTGGACTCTGCCCTAAAGGATATTCTTATTGGTTTTTATCCTCAGCAAATTTGTATCAAATAAATCCAAACAAATTGAACAAAATTATATCCACTTTCAGCCAATTAAATAAAACTTCGAAAATGTATCCAGAGGTTATCTTTACTGTATAATTGTATAATATTATTGGTTTATAGTACTTATTGGATACATACTGACCAACCAAAAAGCAGTTTAGCCTATTTTAACCAAACCACCATAAGCAACCAGTTTAATACATTTGGCTGCGGGAAGCTAACATTAGCCTTGTTGTCCATTTAGTTAAAATAGGAATCAATCAGATAACGGTTAAGAAGTCGATACTTTTTTAAGTCAAGTCAAATTTGGTATTTTATGTTGATTTCATAAAACACTCATTCTAAGAATCTTCGTTCTTTTCTGTTTTAAAAAGGAAATGACATCATGAACATATTAAACAATTATCACGGCATCTTACCTGGTCTGTCGTCACGATTTATTTTATTATCTTTCTACTCAAAAACTGACAACAGTACAAAGGCTTTTCAGGAACGTTTTTACTGCACCTCGTACATGTAGCGTGAGGAAATGGCACTGCTTTGATATTCGTCTCACAATCATCGCATTTGAAATAGGTAGTCTAGATCTATTTCTATTTTGTTTTGTTTTTACTGAAAAAACAAAGTTTGCGATAAAAATAATCTGACACGGGTCGGCTTTTAAAAAACCCACTTGTATTTAATTCGTCCATAAAAGATGTCTGTTAGCACGCCTAGGCTTGCTGGCGTTGACCCAATACCAGTGAACATGGTTTATGTTAGAACTTCGACTACAGGGGCCGTATTCAATATATAACTTAGATATGTCCTTACAATTTAATATCAATATTGAATAATTCTAATCTTCGATCTAAGATCTAAGAACAATCTAACTAGAAAAATCTAGTTTTTTAAGAAAAAAAATAGATTTAAGTTTGATTTTAATTTTAAGATTAATATAAAATACGGCCCCTGGACTTGATTCTGTATTATTATCTAATTTCACGTTAATTATAAAAACATACGAGTACCTGACCTACCCTACTCAAAGAGTTTTGAATAAACTCGGTAGAACATGGGTTGTTGGTCAGAACATTAGTTAGGGATTGACTGTTTTAATTTTACAGTTTATTGGTGTATTCAAAATTATCCATACACTGAACAAATATTTGTTATACTCTGGCGAACCGTTATTTCAAAATAGACAATGTATATATGATTTGGAAACTTATAATATCGGGGTTAATTTAAATGAATGGCTGAAAAGAAAAAAACAATGCACGTGGTATAAATTTGGCTGTTTTAACAGCGTAAATGGTGTCACTTGTTTCATCTCGCTACAAGCATATTGCCGAATAAATTTTGACCGATAACAAACATGTTTTTTTTCCCCAAAGATGAAAGGTATTCAGGATATGTTGGTTCATCTTAGTAAGCACAATAGAAGTTTGCACAGTTTACATACGTAGTAATTTGAAATGGTTGGAAACTAATTGTTTAGTTCGTGCAAACATGAACGGTTTCAATACGTACTTTAAACATCCTTATCCTTTTTTACTATAACGTGTTATTTGAAGAGTTGTTGGTGGTATCGAATAACATAGCTTTGTACACATCAAAACATAATGGTATTTGGTCAGATGGCGGTTTAAGTTATTGTCACTTGTACATTTATAAAAAATGATTTACTTGTTATAAACATTTCGTGTTTGATAAAATACAAAAGCAATAGAATGTGTAAATGCAGAAAATAATTTTCAACTTAATGCTCCGCCAATTTAAAAAAGAACGAAAAAACAAACCAATCAATAATTTCAAAATCAAATCAAGAACATTTATGAAAACAACTATATCCTGTTTCATAATTAGTAAAAACGTAAATCATAGACATCTCCCTTTAATACAAAATAAGCTACTGAGATATTAACTTAATGCCTCGCCGAACAAGATATATATCAACGTCATAACATTTAAAAGAAGACCTATATCCGGTTCCATAATTAGTCAAAAAGTAAATCACTGGCGTCTCCCTTTGATATAAAGAAAATAATTAAAAGAAAGCAAATAAAAATATTGGGATTGTCTTTTTATAATTTCCGATCTACATCATACTTCTCAATGTCTGTTATTTGAAATTGTAAGATGTTGCCTGAGAACACGTGTTCTGGAACCATACTGGGTATTGTTCAAAGGTGATTCCATCAAGCTATCCCCCTTAGAAAGGCTACCACTTATTAGCGCCCCACTAAAATGCGTTTTTATTTTTGAAAGCGGTAGGAGCGGTTAATATTTAATTTCAGGTCTTTTTCCGTTGGTTTATACTAATTTATCTAAGCTCGATTATGACAAAAGCTGATAGCTGATACGATCACCCTCGAGTCCGTTTCCTGGGCAGAAACCAGTACTGTGTCATTTTTGAGAGGCCATGAGAAAATATCCCATGTGAGGATCGAACCCACAGCCTCTTGGGTGATTCCGTTGATAGTCTTCAATATGTTTTAAAAATGCAAATCAATAAAACTAGAATAGTATTTCATTTTGTGAGTGGTGGTAATAAAGATTGTTTTTTATTTCTTAAATAAACATTTGTTCAGAAGAACAATGATACTTTTTAATGACTATTCCTGAATAATTGACGTTTTCTGATTGGTGGTCTGTAATCACGTGACGGAAATGTAAAATGAGTCATCTGATCATTATGGATTTGCGAATGATGACTATTTATTATTTTATGTTATGTTTAATGAAATAGATAAACCATTAGCAAAGTAAAACTATTAATTTTATCAAAAGCGGAAACAAACGTTCACTTAACTTCTTTTTTAAACGTTTTGAAGAAGACATAAACATATTTTATACCGAATGTCCCGAGTTGATTTGATTTTAGAACACTAGGAAGCGCATTAAACGATTCGAAGAGACCAGTCATGTGATGTGATGTTAACGCATCTTACATCCTGATTGGTTCACGTTATTGGGCGCAGTTGTGAATTTATCTTTAGAACTAAATTAAGCGTTGCTGGCCTTTTCTCACCTTTAAAAAAATTAAGATTTGATTCAAGTTTTTCATGGTCTGCTGACACAATACAAACAATTACCACATCAACAGTTTTCAAATGTACCTTATGAAGAGTAACTGGTTAACCTCATATTGTAAATGATACATGTGAGGTTTTACTTTCGTGTTAGCCAAATATCGCAAACAAACGAATCTAATGCGAGGTTTAAGTTTTAAGGTCGGTTGAGTTCGTAAAGAGATGCATTAAATGCAACGTGTTAGATTTCAGGAAGGTCAATGTCGCAAACTAATGACTGTAAATCATAATGTCAATGTTGCAAACAGATGAATATATGCAAGGTGACAGATTTTATGTACATAAAGTGGCAAACAGATTACGTTAATGCATTGAAGGTGTTAGTTTTCGAATAAGTCAAGATGTCAAACAGATGAATCTAAAGCATGGCAGGTGCTAGTTTTCAGGAAGGTCAATTGCGCAAACTGATGACTTTTAATTCAACGACATGTGAGTGTTCGTGTAGGTCAATCTCAAACAGATATTTTAATGGAAAATGGTAGCTTTCATGTAATGCAAGGTCGCAAACAGATGAATTAAATGCAATAAAAGTGTAAGTGTTCAGTAAGGTCAAGTTTGCAAACAGATGCTTTGACTTTTTACTATACATCAAATACATGTATGTACATTTTACCTTACAGCCTAATATTAGTTCAAATCGTTCAGTATGATTGGTTTCTGTTAAATACTTTTTATCTCCATCAGTACCGCTGTATGTTTGAAGAAAAAAACAAGTTCAAAATATGTAACTTTGTAACTATCCTGTTGTTTATTAAGCTATGTTATGTATCTTGTTATTCATGATTTGGCCATAATTTAAACTGCATCTAACAACCAAGGTCCGGTAATTGGAGATTTCTAACTTTGGAGTTTGTCAGGGCAATTAGTTGTACATTTTCTCTGATATATGGCATTAAACATTCGTAGATTCGGAAGCATTTGTGGCAAAACTATTTTACCTTATATGCTTTGCATCGCTGATTCAAACGGAGGAATTCCAGATATTTGAAGACATTGAACGAATATTCTTAATATTTCAATTTTCGGTCAAATAATTTACATACCCGTTCGAATGATACCATGACATGGGATCGTAGTCATCCAAATAAGTGATTGTCAATAGCTTTATGTAATGGTCAGCTTAACAGGATACCTTGAAAAGAAACAATGCAGATTTAGAGTGCAACGCTGGCATGCCCTTTTCACGGCTCTACCAGCTGTCATGCGTTTTACCCCGTCCTTGTTTCCTTAAGAAGTGCAACGATGGCATGCCCTTTGTAGGACTCTACCAGCAGCCATGAGTTTTACCCCGTCCTTGTTTACTTAAGAAGTGCAACGATGGCATGCCCTTTTCACGGCTCTACCAGCTGCCATGAGTTTTACCCCGTCCTTGTTTCCTTAAGAAGTGCAACGATGGCATGCCCTTTGTAGGACTCTACCAGCTGCCATGAGTTTTACCCCGTCCTTGTTTACTTAAGAAGTGCAACGATGGCATGCCCTTTGTAGGACTCTACCAGCTGCCATGAGTTTTACCCCGTCCTTGTTTACTTAAGAAGTGCAACGATGGCATGCCCTTTGTAGGACTCTACCAGCTGCCATGCGTTTTACCCCGTCCTTGTTTCCTTAAGAAGTGCAACGATGGCATGCCCTTTGTAGGACTCTACCAGCTGCCATGCGTTTTACCCCGTCCTTGTTTACTTAAGAAGTGCAACGATGGCATGCCCTTTGTAGGACTCTACCAGCTGCCATGAGTTTTACCCCGTCCTTGTTTACTTAAGAAGTGCAGCGCTGGCATGCCTCTTTTCAACTCTACCAGCAGCCATAAGTTTTACCTCGTCCTTGTTTACTTAAGAAGTGCAACGATGGCATGCCTCTTTTCAACTCTACCAGCTGCCATGCGTTTTACCCCGTCCTTGTTTCCTTAAGAAGTGCAACGATGGCATGCCCTTTGTAGGACTCTACCAGCTGCCATGCGTTTTACCCCGTCCTTGTTTACTTAAGAAGTGCAGCGCTGGCATGCCCTTTGTAGGACTCTACCAGCTACCATGCGTTTTACCCCGTCCTTGTTTACTTAAGAAGTGCAGCGCTGGCATCCTTTTTGTAGGAATCTACCAGCTACCATGAGTTTTACCCCGTCCTTGTTTCCTTAAGAAGTGCAAGGCTGGCATGCCTCTTTTCAACTCTACCAGCAGCCATGCGTTTTACGCCCGTCCATTATAAACGGAAATTTAGTGCTTAGTCTTTAACGATGCAATAGTTACGTTTTTACGACAATGCCAGCTGCCATGAGTTTTACCCTGCCTTGTTTCCATACGAAGTGCAACGCTGGAATGCCCTGTTTACGACTCTCCCAGCTTCCATGAGTTTTACCTCCATCCTTGTTTCTGTACGAAGTGCAACGCTGGTATGTTTCTTTTACGACTGTACCATCTGTCATGAGTTTTACCCCCGTCCATCATCAAAGGAAAAGTTAATTGTTAGTCTTCAACGATACAATACTTACGTTGATAGTTTCCTAATCGGCTGTCGTTAAACTTCAAAACCGTATAAATTTGTTTTTAGATTAAATCTCAATCAAATATCGTTTGCGCATTCAAAATGACAAGAAGCTGTATTTGCAATGCAAATTTAACAGAGAATATTGGCTTTTAGCCCAAATGCACCAATC
Source organism: Mya arenaria (assembly GCF_026914265.1). NCBI lineage: Eukaryota > Metazoa > Mollusca > Bivalvia > Myida > Myidae > Mya > Mya arenaria. Next base: position 14,729,920 of record NC_069133.1, read on the forward strand.
TGAATGTATTGATTGATAATGAATATCTTACCATGTGCGCATGAATAAACGAATGATTGAAAATGAATGAATGAACGAACGAGCAAATGCTCTACTTTATTTCCTCTACTCTTTCTGATTACATTAATGACATAGATGATATAGATGATAATTTCCAAAGCACAACTTTACTTTTGTGCTGATGCTAGCTCAGTTTCTGTCTCTTCAGCAAGCACATATTATATTGAGAACACTATACATGTTGACATTCAAACTATTTATGATGTTTAAAACAAAGGCAATTTTATCCGTTCAAAAAGCAATTTGGTACATTTGGTCTATTCCAGAACTGTTTACTTTTATAATGAAGATTCTTACAAGAATTGAAATTCGTCTACAAAAACATGACATATTAGATGTTTTCTTTCAATAATAGAATGATTCAGAGTCAGATTTGTGTCATTTACCGGTTTCACTTTCTAATTAATGTGATGGAAGTCTAAGACTAGTTAATACTTTTCTAAACATTGCTATATTTACACCAGACAAGTAGGCGTGTAACCTAAAAGTTCATATGTTTAAGCGCTGGATAATATATTCAATTATTCAACCAAATTATTTATATTGACATCGAGGAGTCTCTGTTTTCATGCTTAATAGAATTTGTATTTTTTTTATATTTTTTGTCCTACATTTTTATCTTATTGTTATAGCATTATTACATTCAGTGTTCCACCATAGGACAAATTTCTTTACTTTTTAATTTTTGGTTCAGATTTTGGCATGGTATTATCGAAATTTTTCGTAGGTTTCTCATAATCAGGATTGAAATAATGTTAAATATCATTTTCAGTTATATCATAGTTTAGGTCGGTATGTGATGATATGTGTTTATAAGTTATTAACACTTTCCGCTTTTCGGAAACTCTCGTTATTTGTCCATTATTTATTTTTGGCATTTGTGATTGTGAGCAGGTCATCGGTCTCGTCGTCATACCAGAAGTCTCCTCTGGGGTTCCAGCAGATGTGTTTTAAGTTAAGCCTCCTACAATTAGGGTGTTTTGTCCTTAGGTTTTTTAGTATTTATGTTATTTTATTTAGTTTTTAGGAACATATGCATTCTTTATTGTGATGTCGTCTTTTTCCCGTATATCTGCACTGACCAGACTTCTATGTCTGATTTGTAAATTATTATGTTCTCTGCAAAGGGAAGATCCACTCTTACATAGATGCATACTCTCCCTCTTTCACTACTTTTATCAGACGTTTTCCTTTTCTGTATAATGGTTTTCCTGTAATCAAATAACATCTATTTGGTTTGTTGAATTGTTTAAGTGTTTTCGGCATGTCAGCTTTTATGCCTTCCATATTCCATTTGGTTTGATATTTACTTTAGGTAAGATAGGCACCCTTTGTTTGCAGTACTGTGTTTCCTTTGGCAGTTTGCGCATTTCTTTAAGTTCGTTGATAGACACTGTTTTTGTATGTGATTACCATCACAATGAGGGCCTTTGTGTGATTTGTACAAATTTACTTTAAAAGTTACTGCGATTGCTTGTGTCTGTTTTCATTTACTGAAAGCTGACATCAATATTCCTTTTTCCAGTTAGATCTTAATTGATTGCATTGAATGTTTTGTTTTGAGGGATTTCTATGATACCTTTCACCTTCATTTGGTCCTGGGATACATTATACTTATGTGAAAAACTTCAGAAACAATCAGTTTAAACATAAACCCGGTTTCATGACACTGGGTAAACGCCAAAGACATAGAACACAAACACAAACAAGCACAATCAAGAAAAACATGGAAGGACAGCACAAAACTCCACAACCAGCATAGTGCACACATACTATATATATAAAAAAACTAGGTATGTTTATCAAGGATTGTTAGGTACCGCCTTGAATCGGTCAGTAAAATGTTCATATACTGAGGCTTTAAATCAGTTTACGTGCACAAACCTCACTCTTATCCCAACAATCCCCATAAAGAAAAAACGTTAAAAGGCAAATCTTATCAAAGACTACATTAACTTGAGGAAACTTAATAATAAAACAAATAATAATAAACTTATAAGTAAACACCAAGTACTTCGATGATTAGAGATCGCAACTCTATCTGCAGACGGAGGAATACATTTATAAAGTCATATGATTGAAAAAATTTCGCTTTACTTATAAGATCTTGTCTGATTTTAAGGCTGATTCCATAGATTACCTATTGTAAAGGTGCTAGCCCTTTTAACCCCTCATAGACCCAATAGTTCTTAAGTCAATAAACAAACCACAGGAAGTGTAAGATCCCCGGTATGATAACTAACCCTGCAAAGAGCGCAAACGGATATTATTCTGCGCAACCAGCCTTGAACCGGGGATTTATATAAATCCCTACTATTCCAACAACTTTCTTTTAGACGTGCAAATACATTATTTACGATATCTTAAATGGACAGCATATTATCTACGTTTCACAATAGTGTGTTTGGTAAAAACTCTACAAAACTGTACGATTATTATTTTCGATTTATAATATCAAAATAGTTAGAAAAAATCTAATTTCTATCTTTTTACATCTCGACTGTAAAAAAACAAAAACAAAACAACAACAACAACAACAACCACAAAAGATTGAAAGTATTCTTTCTGTGCAGTGGTTATGTTCTTGTGTATTTGTTTTACTGGCTTAAGGTCTTATTAAGTTTAGCCTTTTAGAGTAGATAATATAACTGTCTCACTAAAACATAACCAATTTTATATAAACATAAGTATAGCCAATACATTTATTATTTTGACCGATTGGAAATAAATAGTAAAATGTTATATTGGTTTTAATATTGTTTGAAAAAGTAAACAAAAATGAAACTATTAGATCAGATATTTTGTTAATTTCTTTAATAAAACCTCCTAGCACAGCAGGACACTCACATCTTGGATCCGACAGATAGCAGGTGGCAATAATTAAGAAATATTAAACACCACTTCGGATCATATGACCGACCAGTTAGCCCTCGAAGGTGTATATGGACCGAGGCGTTAGCCGGGGTTCATTCACCTTCTTGGACTGACTGGCCGGTCCTTATAATGCCATATGGCCAAAAATTTGATATGGACCGCTGATGTCATAAAACTGGATTTTTATCAAAATACAGTGATATACGGACCGATCGATTTATATATACAAAGAGGAGACACATTTATGTAAGGTATAATATGTATAAATATCAGTTCACAGAAGTTGTGTACTAAACAAGTTGTGTCTTCTTTTTTTATTGGGGGGGGGGGGGGGTGGAGGGGGGCGGGTTGTGGCCGGGGGTGGGGGGAAAGGGGGGGGGGGGCGGGCTTCAATAAATAGTATTTCATTTTAAAATGAAGCTGCAACACCAAATATATTAAATCTCTAAGATATGTTTATCTATATTATTATGAAGATTCAGTTTCGAATAGCAATTATCTAATCTGGGTATCATAGTACCAATTTTACAATTAAAAATGATAATGGTGTATTTTTTATAAGGATTGCTGCCTGGCTGTCATGTTAAATCAAAACACATTTGCAACAAAAGAATAGACTAAGAATATAACCTACATTTTCAGCCATTGAGATTGCAGATAGGCAACTATTAAATAGTAGACTTAATCATTAAGAATTTCAACGTTCGTGCATGTTTAAAGGTCCGCCTACTGCCAATCATCCGATACACACTCCCTTCGTCAGATTTTGCGCCGACAATGTATCAGCCAATAAGGCTGTGTTCTAAGAAGGACTCGTTCGCTACGCTCACTCTGCCCACTCCTAATCATTAAGAACTCACTTCATTTCATCTAACTATCACATATAACTAAAAGTTTAAGAATAATTGAAGGAAATCTTGGTTTATATATCCCTTGAATAAATCAACAATTTCACAGTTTGAGCTTGGAACAAAAAGACGTGAGCTTTGAGGTTTAACTTCTATTTTGAATGTAGAACAACTTGTATTTTTCACCTTCTGAAACTGATAATTACCATCTAAATAAAGGCTCATCAATTCCTTTGATCGTTATGTTACTAGTATTGGAAGTGAAAACCCTTAACCTGACACACAAATTATATCATTATACCTAATGTTGACTAGGTTAAAAAGTCAAACCAGTTTATCATTGCAGGTTAACGCACTGAGTTCTCAGCGCATACCAGCATAAACCGTCACTGTCATTGATAACTAGCTAGTTAATATAATGCCAAGGAAAAGTAATTTATATGTAGGCTCAGTTTATAAAAAAAACCCTCAAAATAAAGACAGTTTTATACTCATAGATCATTTAACATTTGAACCTTTTCTCCATACATATGTAGGCTGAATATAGATAATTATTTCATTGAGAAAAAGATTTGTATAATAGGATCTAAGTTGGTCCATTTTTATAAGATTTGATATTATCTTAAACTATTATTTTAATTGAACATTTAATGTAGATTTTTATAACGTAGAGTGCCCGCCGAATGGGTGCAACCCGATGGCGATGATAAATAAGCTTATCCCCCAACTAGGTATCGAACTTGAAACTGTGACATTATATCGAAATAATGCGATGTATATTTATACACAACCAAAACGTTTAAACATCTTAATGTTAGATACATTCTCTTTTTTTATTTTTATGAAAAAATGTATGCATTTATTTAATTGTCTTATTCTAAAATAATTACATTTTTTTAAGGTCAACATCGATTTTAAGTATTCTATATTAAATAAAATTCTGTTGAGACTACAAACACTGTTAAGATATCATTTATAACATACTGAATAAGCCTGATCTAGTCAGCCCCTTGTCTCCATTAAGTCTTTCCCTCGTCTTACCATAGTCCACTACAAAGTGCAAATGTAGTGAACTAGAAGTGCACAAATATCAAGCTTGGTCTAAACAGTACTGCAGTTACTAGCTGACGTATCACACCTGGATCATGCAATTTGAAATCAATTCTGGCAACTTTCACATATTTTCTTTATTTTGTTTGTACAATGATGATACAATGTGTTTTTCTGTAACCCTTATTTGAAATATAGACCATTGAAAACAATGACCTGTTTCGACTCTTAGACGATAGCCACAAATGTTATAAGGCTGGTTTATGTTTGTGGAGTAGGACTACACGCGTACTTTAACCATCCCAACTGCGTTCATATCGCCGATAATGACATCAATCACGCAATTTACTACCTATATTTATACAACTAATTCATTATCTCTTTCCAGAATTGTTAAAAGAAAACCTTACAGTAATTCTTTCGCACCTGTTTTGAATATAAAACGACCCAACCATATCCGGACATAATTAATCTTATGACATCATAATTACGCGGGGAAACATTTAATAGTTGATACGTTAAATTAATTATTAACGTAAAATTGAAACGCTAATGGCAACGATACATTTAAAAATAATAGATTAACACCATTGAACATTTCATTCAAGATGTTCGTGGCCTGTTACAATACAAAAATAACGAGATGGTTAGGTCAAGTCAAGTCAAATTTCTTTTGTAAAGAAAGGCCTCCGGCACATAAAACAACACATCCAATACAAAACGTAAAGCCTATTGAGTTATTTGTTCTTATTGGCAGTCATTATTCTTCATCGGTTTGTTTTATTATTACATTTACAAAGAATGATGAAGTTTTGGAGGTATTGCCTACCTTTGTGCCACGATAAGATATAAAATTGCCTTTCTTATCTGAATTTGTTACATCTAAAGAATGCATGCAATTCATCTTTTACACATCTAATATCAAAATTTATTAAGCAATATCTACATTCTCGATTTTTCTCTTGCGAAACTCAAATGTTTAAGAGTCCCCATTAACAAATAATGGCAACAACATCAAAATCTCGCTAACGATTTCCTCACATAAAATAGTAAAATGCTTATCTGTGTCACATCGTGTGGAGTCTTTCACATCTTTCACAAGTAGTTTTTAGACTGTCGGCTGCAAGCCGACAGTCTTTAGAGAGCGGTATTTCAGAAACGCGACTAGTCGCCTGACACGACATATTGAACATGAATATATTAATACACACCACCTGCGTAGGAACAGAACTACTTACGTGGATGTGGGGTGTCAATTACTTGCTTATGTGTATTTGACGCGTTTTTGCATTTTTCATGACAAAACATTGCGTGGTACTCTTAGAATAGTTGTATTTGCAATTTGATGAGTTTTATTGAACAAAATAATGAAAACAAAGCATTTACATACGAAGTCATTTTACCCTACAACCAATAGTAAGCTACGCCACATGTTTGCAACCCGTGTGACGTCACATATATCCCGGCATTCAAGACTGACCCCGACTGACCCGGCGAAGAACATATTTAATGAATGAAAGCTATTCAGAAATAAATCATACGCGGTTAAAGAGTTCATGTCATGTAATATTTTGTTAAATAGCTGATCTGTTTCAAATGATTGTTTTTCAGCGGCAATCAAACTATTGTATTTGTTTGTGTTTGTTATTCGGATTATAACTATCACAGTGTGTCAACGTTATGCCTATTGTTGTTCTGTACTATTGGGTGTAGTTTTTAAAGTCATACAATATGGCGGCGATTATGCGGAAATGAAATTGAATGTTACTTCGAACCCGTTCCTCTACAAAAAAACGACCTGCATTAAGTGTTACTGCTTTAACATTCGTCGAAGCAAAAATGACATCAATGTATGAGCCAAAAATGTTAAATTTAGATGGAGACAATCCAGAAATGAGCTGCCAGGAAGTGATCGATTTTTGGACACCGAAGGTACGTCTAGCGCTCTTAGTCCAAATATTTGTTCGTTGACGGACATTTTACGATTTAAAAAAAATGATATGGCAAATCCTTCACCGTAACGTTTTCATGCTACTTTCAAGTCAGAGTTGATTATTCACTAAAATTATTTTGAATTTTTTGTTGTTGTTTAAACTGAAACGTATCAACCATCAAAAAAGAACAATGTGCTTCAATATTCTAAAAAAAATAGACGTGTTACAGTACACTCCATGTGCAACTACCACTTTCCTCGGTCACTCCGAGGGTTTTTAATTTATTGCAGACAGCCGAGTAGTTGTCCACTTTCATCGCTAAAATCTGCCGAGTTTCTCTTTTTCCGCCGAGTTTCTTTTTTCCCGCCGAGTTGCTCTTTTTCCGACGAGGGTTTTATTGCCAGTATGGCCGGTGATTGTGTCGTGTTGTTTTATTGGCCTCAAAGCGGATTTCTGAATTGTGGTTTGCAACTATTTTGTACTTTGCTACTATTGAAAATAAATAATGACATATGCAATTAATAGCTATTCTGTTTATCAAAATCATTTTTTCTCGTGAAGAAAGAAAGAAGACATATTCAATAAAACAATCTACATCTGTATGAAGATATTGTCGTAATCTATTTCCTTCTCTAAATGAACATAATTCAGCTTTTACTTGAACTACTTTATGAAAGTTACGGTGTTAGTATGAACATTGTGTTTATAATATATTGAAACCATTACTTCTTAGTTAGTAATTTGAAATTATTAGTTTAAAACTCAATCTAGTATTTTTATCAATGTGGAAGTCACGTGATACGCAAATTTCGTAGTGACGTATTGTGAACTGAATTTAGACTACTTTTGGTTATCTGGCATGTCTGTTATTGCGAAAAATGCATATTTTTTTTATCTAACTGGAGGTTTTAATGTAAAAAAGTTAAAAGAAATTAATTGAATATACATAACAAACAAAATGTTTACATTACTTTAAGTAACTGGGACTAAAGTCAAATGAGTAAGATATGGGTCAAAAATTGACATCAACATATATTGCAAATTTTGCTCCGTCAAAGGATTACAAGTCGTCAAAGGATTACAAGTCGTATTACATGTATGTGCAAGTAAGTCTGAAAAACATTAAAACAACACAATACAGAACAATATTTAAATTAATTACACAAAATCAGCTACATGTTCAGTAGGACATTCTTATTGGTTTCCTTAGGGTTTCGTGGTGTTTTCACTCCCGAGTTACGCGACGATTGTAATTATACAGTCCACTGTTAAGCCTCAGTGGGTGAACGAGTGAAAACAACAAGGAAAGCCGATTTAGATAAATTGGATGTCATGTCAGCAATAACGAAAATCCATGGTGGAAAACAGAAAGTGGTAGTTCCACGTGGAGTGTACTGTATATGGGAATTTTCTGATCCCTTACGTCTTATCGGGTTTGTGCAAAAGAGGGTGGGGGTTAAAAGGTATTGAAATTGTAGTTAGATAATTATAATAGGTTTGAAATAGATATTAAATGTTTATATTTGTATTTTAGTTTTTACCATGTGCAAGTGCAAAGATTTTTTCACAAAACAAGCATTTAATGCATTTAACCACAACTCGACCATCAAGGTAAACTTCGAGATAGACCAGTCACCTTATATATATAATCGTAACAACTCGGCCATGGCCAAAAGGCTCCGATTGTTGTAAATCTATGCACTCCAGTCGTGCAGGTGCTCTTCATATATAACAGTTTATATCATTATGTTTTGAAATGAAGATAAACACTCATCAAACTCATAATAATTTGTCGGATTTTATTTTGTGTGTACATAACAATATCATTATCTGATAATATTTCTTGTTTTAATGACATTTTATCGTTAAAAGATGCTATAACCCATAATCCTGATAGAATTAACTACTCATTTTTGGTACAAAAAAATGTAGTGAAGGATATGTCATTTCGAAATTTGTAAAATGATCAGTCAAGTTACTATTATTTGGACTAGTGCTTCAAGTGTTTGATTTATTGTCTTTGTAATGCATAATGCACCAGTCAATTGTAAAGCCAAGCTGGGAACTGCCTAAAAATCAGTTACCCGGTTAGCTCAGTTTGATATATCTCCATACAAGTGTTCACATGGTCGTGGGTACAAGCATCATACCAGTAGCACCTTTTCTCACAGGTTTATTTTAGAACCCATCATCCCGGGGTTGACAATTATGATTTTTTTATTAAATATTACAGCCATGTTCTTTTGTAAACTTTCAGATTGAAAAGTGCATAGCTACAAGGCTAGTATTGTTAACATCAACTGGAACAAAGCTTAAATGGCTCCCTGACCTGACTTAAAAATAGGATGGCAATACATCAGACAAGAAGACTATAAGTATTGAGATGGTTCAAGTGAAACCTGAGTTTACCAAAGCTGACAGATTGCGCAAGAAACACGTAAGTGCAGGTATTTGCTGAGATATTGTAATTATTTTTGAAATTTCTCATTCGTTTAGAAACTTCAGTTGAAACAGAGTAGGCAAAAAAAAAATGAACAAAGGTATATATACATTTTGAATTCTAATTCATTTGAGAACTTTACTGGCCAGCACAGAATGGTAAAATGCTAGTCTACCAACATAAATGTGCCTGGTTCAATAAAGCTGATGAATGTACTAGTTGTGAAGCCTGGATGTGAATCCTAAGGTCCATACTTGGCTGATAATGCATATAAATGTTCTGACAGTTCAGGCTGCACTCTCACAGATTGACTGTTTTAACAACTTTCTTTTTATTTCTTGGTCTTGGAATGAATTATTTTTATGCGAATTTCTGAACACTGGTCATAACAGACAACTGGAAAAAGTGGATTGCTGTTTTCATATATTAATTTGAAGTAAAAAAGACAGCTGAAAAATTGGATCACTGTTTTCTTATTTTAATATGGTCAAAAGATGATGTTTTATGATAAAAATCTCATTATCAGTATTAAAGTATAAGTAATGCTTTTAACCATGAAAAAAGTTGTCAAAACCTTTAAACTGTGAGAGTGCAGCACAGATTATAAGTAAAGCGTGAGTAATGATTTTTACCATAAAACCATTACCGGTAGTTACAAATGTAAATATAAATAACATGATCTTATCTTTTGTCAGCAATCTTATATCATTAGTTTTCATACTGCTTTTCATTAGCTTATTCCAAGCTTAAAAGTAAAAGAAGTTGTCAAAACCTTCAATCTGTGACTGAGAGTGCAGCAACTTATTTTTGTCTTGGAACAAGCCAATATATGCGAAAATGCATGTAAACCATTAATATAAGATTGTTGACAATAAATTAGTCAGATTTTTTTTTATATTTAAGTTCCAAATGTTTTATGCATTTTTCTTAAACCGTTAGTAACGCTTAAGTTAAAAACCTTAGTTTTCGACCTGAAATGTTTCGAAAGACTGGAATGTAATATTTTGTCAGCATTCTTATATCACTCAGGTTTGCAGATATTTATGCAAATTGGTCATTCCAAGGCAAAAAATACAAAAGTTGTAAAACGGTAAATCTGTGAGAGTGCAGCTTTAAGGGGGCTGTACACCGTATGATAAAATAGTCGAAAACCGACATAAACTTGATTGTGATATTTTGGTATACAGTGCATTGAAATTTACTAACGGAAGTACCACATAGTTTACAATTAATTTCTTTTTTGCAGTTTTTTCTTATTTTTTTCCATTAAGAATATTAGTAGTTATGTCTAGCTAGTAGAATTCATTCCTTCTGCGTGATTGGCTAGTCGATGTTATCATGTGGTATTACCAAGTTAGGTATAACGCTTAAATATTCCAACCGCGTAGAGTAAACCTTCGTAGCACAGTGGATACAACACTGGAATGCAATTTCGGCGACCCCAGTTCGAAACTGGCCTCTGACTCAATTTTTTATATATTTTTTTTTTTTAATTATGATATCAAGGAGTAAAACAATTTATTAAATAATTGTCCTGAGATTGGTTACAGAAAAAACAAACTTGTTTTGGTGCCAACCAGGTGTACAGTCCCTTTAAATGACTAAGTGTGATTTGGCTCAATTCTCACCTAATATTTTATAGTGTTGTGGCACCTAAATGATTTGTTTTTAACAACATTACACAGTGTGTGTATACCACGTGATAAATTGCGTCATAAATGTTACGTCGGAAGGCAATATTTTGATATGAAAAAAGACTTTAAACAAAGATAACTTCACTATTTCTTTACCATTTTAAATGAAACAAAGCGTAGACTACAGCGCTTACAGACCCCAACCTTCGGTCTTTTACCGCGTTTGATTGCCAGTTTAGTTTCTTTAAACACTTCGACAAACCTTTTCACAATCCGGCCGTCTGACGCAGCACTTTCAAAACATTATTTTGGAAACAGGTTTGTCGAAGTGTTTGATGAAACTAATGATCTCATCAAATTTCGGAAATTTGCGGGGCTCTTTAAGCGGCATAGACTGCCCTTTGTTTCAATTGAAATGGTGTTGTAAAAGAAAAGTTATCTTTGATTTAAGTCTTCATTTTAAGCAAAATGTTGCCTTCCGACGTAGCATATATGACGTAATTTATCACGTGGTATACACACACTGTTACATGTGCATATGTATAAATTTGTAATTTAGATTGGAAGATTCATTTTCTGGAAAGTAGAAAAGGGCTGTTACATACTGTTATCACAGCCATGGCAGAAACCATATTGAGGAGCTTGTCTGCCTGTAGGAAGAAATGCGCTACTGGTTGGAGCAGCACTATTCCCTGGCCATACACCAGCACTTTGTTTGTCATAGATAGCATTTTCTGAGCAGTTATGGAGACCACTAACTATGCAGGTATGACATAATCAAAATCTTGGTTTTTATTAAAAAAATGATAAATTGATCCTCTGTTGAGAAGAAATTTATTTCAAGATTGAAGGCACACACAATAGATTGATGCCCCAAAAAATATTTCTAATTTTAATGCATTATCATGTTTAATTGATTTGACTAAAATGATCAAAGCAAAAAAAATGCAAATGATTAAGCTGCAGATATACAAATGCAAGCATTATTTAGGTGCTTTTTGACTGGGGAAATTGTTGCCACTTGTCTATTAATTAAAGAACACATTTACAATTAATTCAATAATGTTTAATCCGTACACAAATCATATGCCTTTTTAGCTCGACTATTCGAAGAATAAGGAGAGCTATCCTACTCACCCGAGCGTCGGCGTCGGCGTAACCACTTATGTTAAAGTTTGCGTACCACCTCAAATATCTTCAAAGTCCATTGACCTTTGGCTTTGAAACTTTGCACACTTGTTCACTATTATGCCCCCACCCTATACACAGGAGGAGGTAACTCTATCAAGCATTTTGACAAAATTATACCCCTTTTTCAACTTAGAATTTACATTAAAGTTTGCGTACCACCTCAAATATTTTCAAAGTCCATTGACATCTGGCTTTGAAACTGTGCACGCTTGTTCACCATTATGCCCCCAGCCTGTACACAGGAGGAGGTAACTCTATCAAGCATTTTGACAAAATTATGACCCTTTTTCAATTTACAATTTACGTTAAAGTTTGCGTACCACCTCAAATATTTTCAAAGTCCATTGACATCTGGCTTTGAAACTTTGTACACTGATTCACCATCATGCCCCCAGTCTGTACACAGGAGGAGGTAACTCTATCAAGCATTTTGACAAAATTATGCCCCTTTTTCTACTCAGAATTTATGTTAAAGTTTGCAATCCATCTCAAATATTTTCAAAGTCCATTGACATCTGGCTTTGAAACTTTGCACGCTTGTTCACCATCATACCCCCAACCTATACATAGGAGGAGGTAACTCTATCAAGCATTTTAACAAAATTATGCCCCTTTTTCTACTCAGAATTTATGTTAAAGTTTGCAATCCATCTCAAATATTTTCAAAGTCCATTGACATCTGGCTTTGAAACTTTGCACGCTTGTTCACCATCATACCCCCAACCTATACATAGGAGGAGGTAACTCTATCAAGCATTTTGACAAAATTATGCCACTTTTTTACTTAGAATTTACGTTAAAGTTTGCGTACCACCTCTAATATTTTCCATTCAATTTATGTAAATATCTCAGCACATCATGTATTGTATTGAAATCTAATCTAACAGTGATCCATGCATATTTCGCCAAAACTTTTCAATTCATACACCGAAAAGCGGCGGAATAGTCGAGCGCGCTGTCTCTGTGACAGCTCTTGTTTGTTTTATCCATCATTATCAATGTCAAAGAGTTCAGCATGATCATGCATTAAATTGAATAAAATGCATTAAGTTATATAAACCCTTTAAAACAAAGACATTTCCTAAATCCAATAAAAATAATTGAATATTGATGCAGAGTTCAGTTAGAATATAATATCTTTTTTGCAGGTGTCACAGTGAAATTTGCACCAGTTTGTTTTCTGTGGAGACAAAGAGATAGTGTCCAGCAATGAAAACCCAACTCAAGATCTAACCTTGTTATGCCAATATAAAATAACTGTGTGGGAAAATGGGAAAAACCTGCAGTCAGGAATGCACTAAAATCATCAAAAGAACAGTGTGAAATTAATCATGAATAACTTGACATTTATTTTGTTTGACATATTTATTCATGGTGCAGTGAAAACATGCTTATTTTCTAATGGTTATTTTAATTTAGAATTGATAGGAGGGAATATCACTATGTAGTTTCTGGTTCATCATCAGACCAAAACCCATGTACATGCCCAAATGAGTATTCAAAATTATCAAAATGGTACTTGTTGTATGTAATGTAAGTTAATTAAAATAATAAACAAAAATATTAAATCAATTTCAGTTTACTAGGCCCCCTTCAAAAAAGAGGAGTATATCGCTTTGCACATATGTCGGCCAGTAGACCAAAGCTTTTCCAGGTGGTAACTCCACAACTCCTAGACCTATTGTCAAACTTGACATGAAAGTTGGGCTTAACCTGTAGATGACCCTGTTTGATTTTAGGGTTAATTGGGTCAAAGGTCACAGTGACCTTGAACAGGAAGGTGTTACAGCATGTCTGACTGATAAGTCGACAATGCCTGCACCTATGGCCCTCAAACTCAACATGGAGGCTAACCCTTACCATAATATGACCCCTATTGATTTAAGGGGTCATTGGGTCAAAATTCAAGGTCACAGTGACCATGAATGCTTAAAGGTTGTGCTCATAATGACTGGACAAAGCCTGCACCCATGGCCCTTCAACAATTTCGAGGTTGGGCCTGACCAGTAGGTAAACCCTAATGATTTGTCACAGAGACATTGAACGCAAAAAGCTTGCCTGTGTGACAACTCGGTAAAGCCTGCACCCATGGCCTTCGAACTTGAAATTTAGGTTGTGGTGACCAGCAGATGAACCCTTTGGATTTTGAGGTCAAGGTCACAACTCCAATATTGGACATTAAAACTATGTCATTTACTTATACCCTTCTGCTAAGAGGATACATGTTTATAAGCAAATATCAGCCATCATTTGAATATGATCGAAAACTGTACCAACTACCCTCATACTTTGAATGGTCAAAATTTAAAAACTGCCTCAAAGTCAATGAAAAACCAGCTGTCAGTTCGGTCCATGCATATTTTATTCAATTGTCCAGATATTAGTGTTTTTGTATGACGCCACAGCACCATGCATATATATATTTTCACTTTTATATCAAAGAAAGTAACCAAAAAAGAGCACAAATTTTGTAGATATGTGGAATCTGTTGATAGGAGTTGTGGGGGCATTTTTAAGCTTGAACGAGGATCATTTTAATGTTACATTTTTATTATGTCCTCTGAATCTTGGGTATAGTTTGTATTGTATTTGCATTTTAAAGTCATTGGTTTCAACAAACCCTAATGACATGAAGGCATGTAATTGCTTACTGAAGCAACGTCAACTAGCATATATTTAAGCATTTCTAACATAATAATTATGCATTTAACTGATTTAAAGCGGTTAACATTTAGGAAACTTGAATTAAGATTTTTGAAGGCCATTAGATACATGATTAAGTAGAGCCAATATATTTGTGCTTATTATAATCTACCTTAAAGGATGTTCATCATTTATATGAAATCATTTGATCATGTTTCATTTGAAAGAACGTAGCGGCAGTGTTTGCTTGCTTCTGTAACATCACCGACAGTCTTGCAGCGCTTTCAGCGCTTTGATTGCCTTTTACAATCAACTAACCCTTATGAACCTCATATTATTAATGGTACACGTGGGGTGAAACTTTCATGTAGGTCAATGTCGCAAACAAACGAATTTAATGCAATGTGTAGGTTTTAAGGTCGGTCGAGTTCGTAAAGAGATGCATTGAAGGCAACGTGTTTGTTTTTAGGAAGGTCAATGTGGCAAACTAATGGCTAAAATGAAAAATAGTTGTCTTCAGGAAGGTTAAGGTCGCAACCAGGTAAATTTTATGCAAGTGTTAATATTTATGAATGTCTAGATGGCAAACAGATTAAATTAATGTATCGAAGATGTTAGTTAATAAGAAGGTCAATGTCGAAAACAGTTGAATTAAATGCAAGGTTTTCGTTTTCATGTAGGTCAAGGTCGCAAACAAATGACTTTAAATTTATTGACGGTGTTAGTTTTCGTGTAGGGGAAGGTCGCAAAAAGATGGATTTAATGTAAAATGGTAGTTTTCATGTAGTGTAAGGTGGCAGTGATTTGAATTTAATGCAATGAAGGTGTAAGTGTTCAGTTAAGTCAAGGTTGCAAACAGATGCTTTGATATTTTACTAAATATCTCATCAAGAAAGTAGATTGTACCTTACAGCCGCCCTCATGGGGTTTTTACTAGTTCAAGTGATTTCGCGCAACGCTTTTTCATTTCATTCAGTTACTGCCGTATGTTTAAAGAAAGAAGACAACAACCATAAATTATAGGTAACTTTGTAACTATCCTGTTGTTTATTAAGCCCTGTAAGTTATCTTGTTATTCATAAATGGGCCATCAAACAAACTACCTCAAAGGCGCAAACAACTAAGATCCGGTAATTAGAGATTGCTAATTTTAGTAGTTGTCAGCAGCCATTTGTATAAAATTTTGCTAACTTGTCCACATGTTATCTTTAGGTTAGTTTGCGCATAAAAATGATTTGATAGGTTAATTGTCATTATTGGATAAATACTGACGACTTATCAATAATCATTTCGGCTAACTTTGATAATTCAGATAATTAGTCCTAATTTTTCTGTAATAGATGGCATTCAAAACATTCGTTGAGAAGGAGGTATTTATGACAAAACTATTTTACCTTAATTTATATTCTTTACATCACTGTTTTAACCGCGGGAGTTCCAGTTTTTCGTGGACACTGAACAAATATTCTTAATATTTTAATTTGAAATCTGTTTACAATTGTTCATTCCTAATATAATAAACGATAAATATCAATGTGACATCAGATAATTTTTCCGTCTGGTTAAAACAGGAATCAATCAGATTAAGTTCGAGAAGTTGAAAATAATGTTTTAAATAAACCACGATCGGTTTCCCTCCGTCTGCAGATAGAGTTGGGATCTCTAATCATAGAAGTACTTGGGTTTTACCTTTACGTTTATTATTATTAGTTTTATTGATACGTTTCTTCAAGTTAATGCATACTTTGATAAGATTTACCTTTTGCGTTTTATATTTCTTATGGATTGTTGGGATACGGGTGAGGTTTGTGCACATAAACTGGTTTAAACCGCCAGTAAATTTACATTTTACTGACCGTTCCAAGGCGGTACCTAACAATTCCTGATAAACATACCTAATTTTATATAGTATGTATGCACTGTGCTGTTTATGGAGTTTTGTGCTGTTCTTTTATGTTTCTTGTCTGTGATGTTGTGTTCTATGTCTTTGGCGTTTGCCCAGTGCCACTAAACCGGGTTTATGTTTAAACTGTTTGCTACTGAGGTTTTTTTCTGTAGCTTTTTGCATATATATTGGTATTAATGTGTCCGATGTACAATTATGTGAAGTTTATACCTGGTGACTCCCATTTTAATTGAGTATAATTTGAAAGAGTTTAGTACGTAGAGAAAGAATATGTTTCACTACACTGAAAGAGCAAATAACAAAACGAACAATTTTGCAATTTCAATTCAATTAAGAGCTAAGATCCAAACTGAAAGAACTTTTTCTGTATTGTATTTTCTATCATTGAATTTACATACCCACGCAAATGATGCTTACATTATATGGGGTTGCAGGCACCGAACTAAGTATTATTGTCAATGGCTCTATGTTATACTAAGCTTAACCGGGTATCTTAAAGAACAGCACTGCAGGTTTAGAGTGCATCGCTGGCAAACCCCTTTTACGAATTTTCCAGCTGCCATGACAATCCCAGCCCTTGTTTCGTTTCGAAGTGCATCGCTGGCATGCCTTTTTACGACTTCACCATCTGCCATGAGTTCAACCCCGCCCTTCTTTCTTTAAGACATGCATCGCTGGCATGTCTTTTTACGACTCCACCAGCTGCCATGACAATCACCGGCCTTGTTCCCGTAAGAAGTGCATCGCTGGCATGCATTTTTATTACTCCATCAGCTGCCATGAGTTTTACCCCCGCCCTTGTTTACTGACGAAGTGAAGCGCTGACATGTTTTTTTTACGGCTGCACCAGAGGCCATGACTCCCACCTTCGTTACGAAGTGCATCGCTGGCATGCCATTTTTGCGACTCCACCAGCCTCCATGTGCTAATCCCCGTCCTTTGATCATTACGAAGTGCAACGTTGGCATGTCTCTTTTAGGAAACTACTAGCAGCCATGACTTTGACCCCGCTCTTGTTCCTTTGCGAAGTACAACGCTGGCATGCCTTTTTATGAAGTTACCCTGAATCTTTTCCCGTAGTGCCTGTGCCTTAGTGTTTATGTGGTAAAAAGGCAGCGGCTTACCTAACCTCATTTAATAATCAGAGTACAGTATACAACAAAATCACCTTTAAATAAAATATAATCTCAATAGTTTCATTTTTATTAGTTTGTTTTTCCATTATGCCATGATTCATTTGCCTTTCTATTTTAAATGGAAAGTCAATTGTTAGTGTTTAACGTTACAAGAGTCACGTTGATTTTTCTTAAACGACCGTCGTTAAACTTCAAAACCGTATAATTTTGATTTTAGAGTTATTCTTATCTCATTCAAATATCGTTTGTTGCGCATTCGAATTGACAAAAAACTGTATTTGCAATTCAGATTGAACAGCGAATATTGGCTTAGTCCCAATGCACAAAACAAAATGCATTTATAATTGATAATGAATATCTTAATAAGCGGCTGTATGAATGAATGAATGAACGATTGTTCTGCTTTAGGTCTTCTACTCTTTCTCATGTACGTTAATGGTATAGATGGCAATTTCAAAGGCACAACTTTGCTTGATATGCTTATGTTTGTTAACCTGCTGTCTCGTCAGTAAGCACAACTCATATTGAGAACACAATATCTTCTGGATAAAATATTCAGTTATGCAACACAATTATGTACATTTATATTAAGGAGTGTCTGTGCTGTGTCAATTTACATATATAAATATCAACATCTCCAAAACTTTGAAAAGAACGGGCATCGTAAATTCCAATGTAATATGTACACTACCTTTTGCCCAATAAATACAGTTATCTTTCCTAATGCAGTATTTTTTAAACTATTCGTACATACTTGATATCACTACAATGTAAAATACTCAACAGATACAGCAGGACTTACTTTTTCGACACTCATAGGCATTATAGAGACACTCTGAGTTCTGACAAAACCTGGCATCTAGGTTTTTAGTTCGACGCAGACTCTTCAATTCAAACATCGTCGGAAAACACTCTATCACATTTACGTTTCCTATTCTTAAGATTCTTTAATATGCATATGTAGTATAAGATAATTGTACTGACTACGAAAAACAACTCTTTCAAAAGATAACAACTCTTTAACACGAGGCAACTTGATTAAAGCAATTGATTTGATGTCCTTTTGTCGGATATTTGCCAAACTCATCATAGTATTAAAATATAACCATTGAGAACTACAATCTACCTATAGTATCTCTTTCCGACCACAGCAAATGAGTCTTACCCTTGCAGTCAAATGACAAACAGTAAAACTCATGTAACAATACATATACATATTGATTTTCTACAGTCGATCAACACCTTCTTTCACCATTTCATTGTGGAATGAACTCGATCTAGACGAAAAACGTTCGCTTTCACCATCGTCTTGAAGCGTATTTTACAACGAAAGTTTTAACAGCCAGATGTTCCATCTTTATTGACTTTGGTATTACTTAGGGAATTCCCCAGTATTTAGGGTTTGAGTGTATTCATCGTTGGCTTGTATTTTCAGGAAATGTCATTCAATGAGCTAATGGTATCCATATGATTGCATTTGAAGTGGTTAACTCGGATTCGTTAATAAAAACTTGATTACATTTTGTAAGTTTGGCGATGGAAGTAAACGAAATTTAATGAAGACAACTTTTTTAACACTTTGTTATTAATTTGTAATGGAATATAATTATTCATATTTAATATAAAGTGAAAGGCACTTGATAAGCAAAAATGAAGTGCATTAGGTGTAATTATGCGACGATTCGCCTATAAATGTTTTTTAGATGATTGTTTCGTAATCGATGTCGTAAGTGCCGAGTCTTACTGTCTACACATATGCGACTATTCTCTTAAAAATAAAGAACTGAAAATACCCATAGTGGTAATTGGGATTGATTGTAATGCCGTAAAACATTGAAGACGTGACAACACTCATCAACAGATCTAAAACCAAAAGTGATGTTCAATATCTAAGGTTTTTCATTTGATGTTCACCTTAACTCGCTGTTACCTATTCGATGCCTTGTGTCATTAAATTCAGTCTTGTCACCCACTTTACCTTCCTCCAGTCTCTCAGCACTTTCGATGCATTGATTTTGTCTAATTTGTATTTCATGCACGTATATCTATATATATCTATTTAGATATTTCTACTGTAGTAATCTGGTTTAAGATTTGTTTAATACTCATCTCAGACACTTTTCGTTATGTTGTCATTGTAATGCGGAAGAAAGTACCGTATACTAATTCTTTTCACTATTTACAGTCAAAATACATGGATTATTTTCAAAACATTAGACAAGTTCATTCTTTGAACACTAACACACTACTTTTTGGATCTTAGCATCATTCGGATTATGATTAGTTTGGGATACTTACGGAGGCAAATGATAATATATAGTAACTGATCTATTCCATAAGACTCAGTTAGCTTAGTGAGTGCACCACTAACCTTTTCTCTCTCGATTTTCTCTTCAATTAAATTTGTTATACATAACTTATTATTTGCTGTTTTTATTACTATTCAATTTTGCATTACACGATCCCCTTAATGTCAAAGTACTTTTAAAACCACCTTTTCCGTAGTTTTAGGAAACACAATTATAATTCCTATGCATATGCTGATACGAAATATAACATATTTTATCATCATCACAGTTTAGCTTGTTATTTTTTTTTGGAAAGGGCCGATACTGGTGTTGGCAAACCTAGCTGCCCGATCCCCTGCAGGACCTTTGGTGTTGGCAAACCTAGCTGCCCGATCCCCTGCAGGACCTTTGGTGTTGGCAGACCTAGCTGCCCGATCCCCTGCAGGACCTTTGGTGTTGGCAAACCTAGCTGCCCGATCCCCTGCATGACCTTTGGTGTTGGCAGACCTAGCTGCCCGATCCCCTGCATGACCTTTGGTGTTGGCAAACCTCGCTGCCCAATCCCCTGCAGGACCTTTGGTGTTGGCAAACCTAGCTGCCCAATCCCCTGCAGGACCTTTGGTGTTGGCAAACCTAGCTGCCTGATCCCCTGCATGTTCTTTTATGCACTCTCTTTCACTTTTTTCAACCTATGTATTTCGCTAATGACATTACAGAAATACAATCATTAAGTTCTAGACTTAATCATCAGAAATTCTACTTTTGCGGTTGTTTAAAGGCCCGCCTGCTGCCACTCATCCGATACACACTCCCTGCGTCAGTGTTGACAATCAGCCAATGGGGTTGTATTTTTCGCTCACGCCGCCCATTATTAATCATTAAGAATTTACTTTAAGCCATCTATCTATCAGTTAAAAATGAAATTTAATGAGTTAAGTTCAAAGTTATCACTGTAAAGCAATATAGAAACACCGCCAGATGAATGTTTGTTCGAAATTATTTTAAATACTACTGTTACTCACATATATTTGTTTCTTCGATTTCCTGCTGCAGTTTAACGTTATTATTAAAGCGCTTATCACCGAATAATAATTGGCTTTTATAATGCATATGTGTGTTTCTTTGAAAGTTCAATAAGTCCATTAAGATCAATTAAATCCATTTGAAATATATTTCCTCAGATAAGCAAACTAACAGTGTCAATAAGAGGTAAAACGTGCATCAATGGGGATCATTTCTAAATTATACGATTTCATAGAAGGTCAGTTCTATGAGGTGAAACTCAGCTGCCATTTTCATAAATATATATATTCATATGACTACACTCATATAACCAAAAAGAAGTTAATACTTCAAATGCACTTATGTGATATTTTTGTGATACCTGTATGTATACACTGTCAGACTATATGTTTATATTTTCCCAATGAAGGCACACAGTTTCCATTGTTTCGTTTTTTGAGTTTAAAACATGTGAGTGTTCTGTATATACAATTTAATTATTTCAACGTTTAAAACAGAGCTTAAAGAACACCGCATACATTAAGATCTGACATTATTTAATGACAGTCAGTTATTCCTCATTCCAAAGTATATACCGGTCGTTTAGGTTTCCATTGAGCATTTCTGCCGACTGAGTTAGTCTTTGTTAATTTTCAGTTCATGTCCTAATATATCTTTAAGAGGGCAACGAGCCGAATCCTCCTAAGCAGGGATTCATATATCCATACATACAACGTTGATAACAGTGGTATGAAATAAAGCCTCCAAACGCCTGAGTGTTGCTAATTG
Organism: Mya arenaria; assembly: GCF_026914265.1. Classification (NCBI taxonomy): domain Eukaryota; kingdom Metazoa; phylum Mollusca; class Bivalvia; order Myida; family Myidae; genus Mya; species Mya arenaria. The sequence goes on from NC_069133.1 coordinate 14,751,715, forward strand.
CAGCAGATGTTCTACACATATGCCGATTCGAGAGCCTTTGTTACTGGCGTAATTAGGTAAAGAACTAATGGAAATACTAAGCGTTATTTGACAACCTATTGCTATTGCAAAATATGGGGTTATATATTCAGCATGAAGGATTGTCATCATCAGGATTTATTATTTTCTCTCTTAGTTATCAAATATTAACAATACGTCGTCGATTGCTCACAAATATTACATTGCCTTAACATTTAAGCGTATTAGCCTTACCAAAATAAGGAAGTCGTTTTACAATACCTAAGCAAACAGAGACATATGGCAAATATTTTTGCGGTAGTTTTGATTGCAGCAATAAAATGTCGACTCTTATAAGCAAGGAGTAACTATAACAATTTTCCCGGAAATAACATTCTCCGTTTACTAACATGACGACTTGCACCGTTTTCAATCATTCTTTCTTGTTTGCCTTGTTTGTATCAGAGTTAATTGAATACTCTGATAAAAGCTTGTCAATAACAGAGTGCAACATGTTTGCAATAAAATAATGTACTGTATACGTGAACTATTTTGGTACATTTCAGAAAATTTACGAAATCATCGAGCATAATTCTTTAAATGCAATAGGCACTGTATAAAGAATTAACACTATAAGCCATATAGATGATCCCAATTAGTCGGATCACCGGCACGTGCAGGGGCCGTATTTATACAGTATCTTAAGTCAATTCCTAACTTAAGTCGATTTCTTAAAATTAAAAGAAATGCACAAGCGTTTTAACGTAAAAGTATGTGGTTTTTAAATACGTTCAATGAAAATTATGTATTTTTGAATTTCTTAAATGTTTATTTCATATGATTAAAGAGATACTAACATTAAGGAAATGACTTAAGTAAGGAAATGGCTTAAGAAGTGTTATGAATACCGCCCCAGGACCCTGAGCAAGATTGAAAGTATAATCGTATTGTTCAAAGGCACCAGTTGACGATGATGTAACAAGAAACACATTTATTTGTAAAGAAAGGCATGCAGCCCATAATACAACATATACAAAACAAGAACATAAAGTCTATAGAGTTGTGTTTTCTAATTGACAGTCATTGTTCTTTATCGTTTGTTTTATTATTACATGTACAAAGAATGTTTGCTTTATTCTCTCATCGTTTAGACTTTGCATATCATAAATTATGTTTTGGAAGTATCGCATACCTATATACCATGAATAGATAGATATAGAATTGCCTTTTTGTCTGAATTTGTTACATTGAAAGAAAACATGAAATTCATCTACATGCTAACAAGAAACATAATCTCAACGAGCTATTTTCCGACATTAATAACAAATATGCAGAATATATCAAAACATAACAAAGAGCTGTTGAACTGGAAATAAAAGACAAACTATTTACAAGTTGTGTGGATAAGTATATATGTAAAACCAAGTGAAACCAAACGTATATTTTTTAATATATTATAATCATTTAGTTATTAACGTAACACGTAAAATATTTACAAAATATGCTTTAAAGCAATTCCAGTGATAGTTCCGGACTTCAGTTTTTTTTTCTTTCAAAATTGTTTTTGATTCTTTAGTTATAGCTAATTCATTTGAACAGACTGTCGTACGAAAGCAGCGTATCTCCTTTAACAAGAGCTTTCGATTAAGTTCCTGTCGTTGTGATGATCGTCTTTAAAACTGTTCCAAATTGAACTAGACACACCTTGTTATCCCCAATGAAATGGAACCGATGAACATAATGTCGTTTTTTCGAAAGTAACGTATCTTTATAATGAGGGTGTTCGATTAAATTCGCCACTCGTGAACACATGTTTTTCTATGACACTCGTGAAATAAAATACGACCTTTAAATGAAATAAAAAAAATATCCTCTATATCTTTTAAATGAGGGCGTTCGATTAAATTCGTGTCATTGTCATGGTCGTGTATAAGGTGTTTTCATATTCCACACTTTATCAATTAAACCAACGGTCTAATTACGGTAACGTGTTCCGTTTAAAAAGGGTTTTAAGTCCTGATCGAAACCTGGGATCCATAATACCATACAGTATTGGATTCACTACAGTATTAATAAAATACAAACGCCAAAATAAGAAAAACACTGCTTTCTCTGAATTACGGAGCTGGTTTAAAATACTTTCCTTCTTCGCTACAAGACTCGTCAGAATCACATACAACATCATCGTAACAACAAATGTTAATGTTAATACCAACATAATCACCATCTTCTGTTTTGGTCGCGAATCCCGTATTCTGGATCCTACGTTACTAAATTTCGAGTTGTCGGAAACTCGACTGCTTTGTGACATTTGTGAACAAGTATGCTGAAGCTTTTTTCGAGAGCCTGTCGAACTTTCATTTGTGGTCGTAAGATCGAATCCTATGTCGATCTGTGCCTGTGACACCATCAGCATTGGTGAGTTTCGGTCTAACTCACGCATTGTTATATAGGAAACATTTATTGATGTACAATCTTCCTTCAGTTCATTTAGACGTGGTGAACTTAATGTTTCGTCGTCTTTTACAGGTCTCTGAGACTCACAGTTAATGTCAAAATTTGACTGCTTAAACGCATGGTTATTCATGCTGATACCCGTAGACAAAGTTCCTGTCGCTGAAAGTGATTGACTTGATGACTTCGGGGATATATTCGATAAACCTTTGCCTGACATCGTCATCTCAGATGTTGCACAAAACACGGTTTTAGATGTGATGAAATTCAAAATACAAACAATACCCATCATGATAGACACAGGGCAAATGTAGATTGTCCCAATGTATAAAAGAGGGTATATTTCATCTGCATATGCTTGATCCTTTTCACAAACAGACACGTTTATCTTTGTTCCATTCAGATCATATTCGTAAGTTTGCTTTCCCCATAAGATAGCAACGGGAATTGCTACAATTGCTGAGAAAAATATTGACGCTATACACAATCTAATGGCAAAGGATGGTTGTATTTGCCATTGTAAAGGCCGCCGAATTTTTCGATGTCTGTCAAACGCCAAAAGGAACAGAATAGAAGCAGAAGCCCATGCTGTAAACACGTTACAATATGACTTCAATTTGCAAATCGAAGGATATTGATACGTGTACCAGTGCAATTGAGAGAAGGCTTCCAATGGTAATGCGGTTACACAACTTGTAAAGTCAATACAGGCCATCGTTATGATAAAGTAGCGAAAATTGCTCTTTTCACGGCGCCGAACGTATATGATTAAAATCAAAATATTTCCAACAAATCCAATTAAAGCTTCCATTCCGATAAAAATTGTCACAGGTAAAACTGCCATTGTCATATTGTGATTCAACGATTGAAGCAACATCATTTGGTAAGAAGAATTAAAGCCTATTGTTTCATTAGGAACATTTGAAACTGCACTACTTTGCCGATCCATCGCCGTGAACGGTAATCCAGTTCTCTTAAATGGTTAAGTCTCTGAGTACGGCTGCTTTTATTGAATTACAACAGATCTTGGAACTGTGGGAAATACTTTCTAGAAACCAATAATATTGACAATTCATTCTAAGCAGAAAACATCGTAAACTGTGATTGGCCAACGCTGTTTTGCTTTCTGTACAATCCGCACGGATTCAATTTTTTTATTTTAATCAAAACAATTTCTTCATTTAAAAACAATTTACATTTGAGACGGTGTGCCACAAATCGTCGTTTACACCGTTTACTCTAGGAATTAAGCAGTCGTATGTTTTGTTCTGTGTAACTTGAAATATATGATAAAATGTTGGCAGATGAATGCCACAAAACAACTGGGTAATTTCAATATGATAACTATGATTATTATGGTCTAATAATATAACGATTGTCAAGTACAACAAACAATATTAATTCATATGATCACAGCTGTTCTGATATCATGACCATCTACGTGTTGCCGCCGTTAAAAGAGAAAGTTTCTATTGTGTGTTTGCATATTTTGTTAGTCGATATTGCGAAATATAAAAGGGATAAATATTGAGTTTAGTTTTTGCTTTTGTATTAACAAGCTGTAATTAGTGTGAAACGTGACTGAATGTTCTCTGAGGAACGCAAATAGTGTTACAGTACGTCGAAAAAATGAAGTTCATTATGTGAACGCGATTGAGAAAAGGGTCAATGCATGGAAGCTTTGACAAGTTTTGAGGTAATCAAGTGGATCAAGAGGACTAGTCGTTTAAATCCGTAGTTGACGACGGACATTGTGCGTCACAGTAACTAGATAGATCATATGCGTATAAAAAGATGTCATTATGCGCGATAAAATAGTATCAGCGTTTGATAAGTATCATTACTTGATATATTCGAGTGAAGCTCTAACCCAAATGCAATTCCTTAAGTATGAGGTGTTTCAAAGTCATAATGGTTGAATTAATATAAATAAAGGAATGAACAGACAACCTAAACTTCTCACGATATCTGTCTTGTTCCTTCGCAGCTGAAGCACATAATTATAGTATTAACTAGTACCTTCACACATTAATAAATAACCAGCAAAACCATGCTTTTGCACATTTTGCATGATTTTATATCTGCATGATATCTGTTGCACGTAGGTCAAGGATAAACAAAACTTGATCCATTAGAATGTGTTGAAACAGTCAAACTTGTTGTCGTCGTTTCTGCCAACAGCAGATAAAAAGATTGTACGAAATAAGTACTACCTTTTATCATGCACTCTTTTATTTTTATGACTGTGTTGGGTTTACAGTTAAAGCTCTATAGAGAGGACGGCTTTAATCCGATACCCACACAGTCGAGTTCGTGTCCTGGTTATAAACCAGGATAAGGGATAAATCGGCCTTAGTATAAAACCCGGAACCTTCCTGTAAACACCGATACTACTTGACCGATTTGACGAACATATGCCTTAATAAGGTCAAAATACAGGTGTTAACATATGTTCAAAACCACTGTATTGTTATATTTCTTTTTTTTAAAAAATCTTTATGTTAAAATTTGAATTAAGGTTTATATTTAAAAAATATATTAATTTAATTGTTCGTGACGTCACGTGTCGGTGAATTTCAATTAGCAAAAAGAAGGTCAATTGTTTGTTAGAAATGATGGTACAGTTACGTTTTTATAATGTCAAGCGGCAGTTGCTTAATTTTAACAAATTGTAATTTGGTTTTTAGATTCATTTAAATCACATTCAATAATCGTCTAAGTGCGATTTATTATGTCAAGTGAAGCTAACTTTCACATGCGGAATTTGCTTCAAATATTGGCATTGACTCCCAATGCACAATTATAATCTATACAATAAATAAATAATCACATAATAATTGCAAATGGCCCTTTTTACAATGCGTGCCAATTGATAAGGCTCATGTTCAACATTTTAGTTATAGGGCAGAATAACTTGAGCACAGCAAGAATCAGTGTTCATTTAAGCTGTATTTTTATAACATCGATATCATTTGGCAAAATCCTTTGGAACGATATAAACAAGCTTATTGAAATTATCAACACAGAATCCGGGTTCTCACTTGATTTTTTGAAGTAGTAGTGTAGAATCTCACATTCTCTCCCCCCCCCCACACATTTTTATTTAATTAGATTTTATATTAAATGGGAGGAGTTATAATACTTTCAAAAGATCAGTTTTGTGAATACATTTAATGCTGGTTTGAATCAAGACTGGCTTTTTACAGCAAATGGTTTAACTATTGATATTATTTGTGACCTTTCCTTACCTTTTATAATAATATTATTTCTAAATCATTCCAAACGTGAATAGACAGTATGCCATTAATCATGTGATCGCAATGATCTTAGCTTGTTAAGTAATGTATCAAGGGCAATGGGCCGAATGTTGCAAGAATCATTTTGTTATGACCATACGTTGGCTTGAATGTGATATTCTTTTCATATTGCATCAAACTTCAAAAGAACACCTAAATTGTTCAAAAACAACTTTTTAACTACGTTACCTATATTTCTTTTCAACGTCTTAAGATACTTTAAATAACATTTACAAAACAAAATAAACACTCCTATCATAGCAATTCCCACTTCCTATCACTGACCTTAATAAAAAAATAACAGAATTCTTAAATTTTTCAGTTAAAAGAAAGCAACATTTTCAAATGCAGTATAAAAGCAATGCCGTACCCCAGAGGCATATTTAAACCGAGGCAGGCTATGGGATACAGGGGAATACTCCCTCGGATTTTTTTATCAACGCCGTCTCTAATGCATCCTGGATTACCCCTCGTCGGCCATGTTATACCACCATAAAATTCGTATTAATGACAGTTTACATGTATTTGTTATTTTAAACGAGCGAGATGGAAGAAAGTATTTTCATAGATCTGGATCCAGGTACAAGCTCGCCGGAATATAATTGGGTTAAATTGATTTTTTAACGATCTCTGGGTATTGCAAGACAGATGAAGTAAGCAAACACTGATTTAAGATACACCAGACTTTTTACTTGAATCAAAAGCCAAAACAATTATTTCATATCCGGGAAAATCGCACAATCGTAGAATATCCTGGTGGTGTTTTTTGAATGATTTTATAAACGAACGATATAGCTTAATCACACAGACGAGATCTAGCATGGTTGATCGTGCACATGAAGTTTCGAGTCTTCTTAAACCGCCTACTATGTTCGCACTAACAGGAGTCTGCAGGTACTGGCTGAAATTACTTGAAAAATGCATTAATGTTAAGGAAGTAGTCTTCATCAAACATTTCAAATCCTTCCTTGAGAGACGCAGACTGTTCTTTGTTTGTTTTTTCTTTAGAGAGTTTCCAGCTTTTTTATTTACAACCATGGTATGCCCCCCAAATAAAATGCATTGGACAAAAATTCAGTTAATAAAGTTTATGTTTAAAGTCTCTTTCTATAGGATCATCGCGCAAAATATCTCAGTTTCGAATTACTCATATTCTATGTATTCCCTGTATGAATTGATGTAAATGCATGTTAAAATAGTATGTCGATCTGTCGATGGTAGCTCCTGATATTAGGTTATAAAATTCTGCAGGCTAAGCGGCTTACTTTCTAAAAAGGAAAGAACTGATTAAGCTTATAATGGTATATTACTGATGTATTTTCACCGGCTTTTGTCCGTTTGCTCTGGCACTTTATTTATTGATACAGCTGATCGCATTGACCTGTCATCATTTTTTTTTCAAAACAGTCGGATTTTGCTCCCATAATTGTGAGATATCAGCAAGGTTGTTTACTTCAATATGAGCCCGTAACAAGTCACAATCGTTGGCTTGCAAGTTCACAGACAGTGACCTTATGACTGCCAATATATAGTGCGTCAAAAATGCCATAACAATCAATTCGAAGCTTTCCATTGACCTTAAATAACCACAGCTAGTGGCTACGTTACTGAACAGTCACTCAACAAATATGGTTTCACAGTATACGGTCAACCTGATGTATTATATTATCACCAAAGCTTGCATGAACTCGTCAACTTGATAAAAGCAAATAAGCATGATCTTACTTCTGTTGAATGAATTAATGGTCTGTCGTGAATGAGTTTTTTTAATACTTTCTGTAAAAATCGTAACAGGTGGATTCGTCTTTAGTACTCGTTTTAAAAAAAATGCAGATAAGGGGTCCCCAGATCTTCCAGCGGCTGAAAAACGCTAGCAGCAAAGGGATGGACGCGAACCCTTATGCAGTCAGGACACCATTCAAAGCGATTCGTATCTAAATGAATACGAGTTATGGTGTGAGAATATTTCCCATGCAAGCGTTGTGATACAGCTTGTCAGCTTAGTGACCGCCGTTGACAACACGACACATCGGAAGTTACTGTTCTCATATCGGCGACTGTTGATCATATTCCCCAAAAAGCCAAACACTGTTTCTTCACCGATGTGAAGTGTGACCGGCACAAGTGTCAAGTTTAAGATACGATGCAGTACATGTACATACAGTTAAATGTTGAGAACAGTATAATCAGTCCTTGTCACGTTTAAGTTTTAACTTTCCACGAGTAATAATAAAGTATGTCGTTATATCGGAGATAGACGATTATAACCCTTTAAGATGGTCTTAATTGGATAATGGTGAACCCCCTTAGTCCCCACAAATGCAAACACTGCTGCTACACCAATGAAAAGCGTGAGCGACAAAATGTCTTTGTCAAGTTATGGTTTAGTGCGGGCACAAAATCATACAGTGAAATGTTAAAACATAGTCACGTTTATGTTTCCACGCGTAATTACAACATATGGTGTTGTATCAGAGATAAATGATATTAACCAATTAATCCACCAAGGAAACTCCTAAATGCATTATATTTTAAAAACATAATCAGTATGAACGTTTGTTTCAGGATTAATATTTACCACCTCCTATTGATACATTAAAGAATTTTTTATTGAAAAAAACAACATTTAGCATAATAGTTTAAGTGAAAAATTTAGTAAACTGTTTTACAAACCCAAAACAAACAGGCGGCATATGGAGTTGTAATTTGCGGAAATAAGGGTTATAATACAAATGTCCACTGTATCTTCTATAGCTTTCCTAGAGTCAACGGCTTCTGTTAAATAACATGGGGACTTGCACCGATTTCAACTATTAAGATATTACTTTTAAATGGCGTTTACAGATTTCCTGAAATCTTTGGATCATGTATTCATAATTATAAATTCTTTTGTTCAATATCTATAAATCATATCATTTTCTATTGCGTTGGTTGCTGTTCTATTAAAATGAAAGTCAATGGTTTGATATAAATCATGCAAGAGTTGCTACTCTTTCAATTGGCAGTTGTTAATTAGTTTTCAGTTTTTCTCTAATTACATTCAACAAAATCAAAGGACATTGCTTTGTAACACAATGCAGCTGTTACAGCAAATATTGGTCCAAATGCACAGACATAAATAATTGATAATTGCAAACGTATATTATACAATGTGCGCCTTAATATATTCATAATTGATTGAATGATTGAATTAATAAATGAACGAACGAAAGAATGAACTCAAGGACGAATGAGCTAATACTTAGACTAGTACTTGTCATCGTTGATTGTTTTTTCGTTTAGTTTAAAATCTACTAGAAAAGCTTATCGATATTAAATATAGATCCTTTACAATCAATCGATTAAATCGTATACGGTTGACCGGAGACTGTCATGCTAGACTTTTGGAATTGACTGTTATAATGTATTTATGGAAGTTTGTTTCTTTGTATTTGATGAAATCCATTAAGGTAAATGATACATTGATTCAAGAATCTTTTTCCTAACAAGTCGATTAGAGGTATAATTATGAAACAATAAGGATCACTCATGCATGAATTGTGTGAGTTGCTTCTTGGGTGAGTTATATTAGATCTAATTTATTTCACATGTAAACAATGAAGTTTTTATACTTTGTTAGGTGCATGCATGAACTAGGAGTTTGTAAATGCAATTTTTATAAAATAAAAGTGACAAACAACAAACTCCATTGTTTCGTGGATTTAACTTCTACACATATAAGGGTTCCAAATAAACATGGTAATTAATACAGTTCTTAAAAGAACTTAAATCTAAACGCACATATCAATATTTTAAATGTTCGGTTGTGCTTCAATTGAGTAGTTTTCCGCTTTGGCTAGTCTTTGTAAATGTTCTGTTAAAAACAGGGTCACTAAATCTATACTGTAGTGAAAGTCGTTGTAACAGTTCCAATTTTATTTGCACTCGGAAGATGACAAAGAGTTATTTTTCTACCACATTATTGCAACTTATCTGATGTAGTTGAAGGATTATTGAGGTCACATTTCCCAATGTCATGGCAGAACATGGCGCTCATTCAGTTCTTCAGCAAAATAGTTCTTAGCAGTCAGGAAATTAAAAGAACCGACAGCCACCGTTTTAATTCCAACAGGGGAGTTTAAGACACATCGTATCTATATAAACAGACTCGTAATATAGACTCGTCTGTATAATATACACCAATATCGAAAAAAAAGTTAAATGCAACATAATAGACATATTCTGTTTTCGTCGCGAGTCCCGTGTCCTGGAATTAGTGGAACTGCATTTCGAGTAGTTACAAGTGCTCAAGTGACATACCCGGAAAAGCATGTTAAAGCTTTTATCAAGAGCATATGGAAGTTTCATTATCATGTGTAGGTAATTCTGTACCAGTGACACTATCATAAAAAAATCCGATCTAACACGCGGTGAAGTTAAGGGATTTTCGACTTACACTGGTCCCTGAACGTCCAGCTTAATCTCAAATAAAGACAGAGCTAGCACATGTTGGTCTGAGTCAATACCCGCTGACAAAGTCTTTGTCGCTTTAATTGATTTAAATGCTTGATAGGGATATATTCGAGAGATCAACGGCTGATAAAACACGGTTCTTGAAGAGATGAAGTTTAATGTACAAACGGTAAACATCATGCATATCATAAGAAAAAGGTTAACTGTCTAAAAGTATACAATAGGGTATATGGCATCGCCATATGCTTTATCCTTTCATAAACAGACGCGTTGATTTTTGTTTCATTCAGATCATATTCGTATGTTTGTTTTCCCCATAAAACAGCAACTGGAATGGTTACGATTGCTGAGAAAACTACTTTGTCATACAGAGTTTCATGAAAAAGGATAGTTGTTTTTGCCATTGTAAAAGGCCGTCGACTTTCTCTATGTATGTCAAACGCCGAAAGGAACAGAATAGATGAGGGAACCTGTAAACACGTTCAATACAAGACTTCATTTTGCAACTCGGAGTGTTTTGGCATGTGACTTCATTTTCTTCAAATATTTTCATATCATTTGAAAGAAATGATTAGGTGATACATGTCGCTTTTATTTTTGATAATGTTTTCTTTATTTGTTCCCAGTTTTAGTATAATGATGCTTTTTATTATGAAACTCTTTGATCACACAGTTTTAAACCGTTTAATTTATAAGGCAGACAGTGTGTGATGCTCATAGTTTCAAACAATGACTGCATCATATCTTTGAAAATGTTTTGCATTAGGTGCTCTGAATTGTATCCCCCCGTCTGCAGATAGAATTGGGATCTCAATCATAGAAGTACTTGGGGTTTACCTATAAGTTTATTATTATTTGTTTTATTGTTAAATTTTCTCAAGTTAATGCATACTTTGATAAGATTTACCTTTTGCGTTTTTTCTTTATTTAGAATTGTTGGGATAAGGGTGAGGTTTGTGCAACTGGTTTGAATATTTTCTTACGTCAAGTTTTGATAGCTTTTCATTAGCAAAACGAGTCAAATATTTGTTGTCAATTATCCAAGGGCAACGTGTGTATTATTTCAAATCGTTGTAATTAATTTTTATCAGATTGTAGTTAAGGTTACATATTTATTTTGCACATATCCCTCTATCGTTAAATTGCAATTAATTATGAAAAGGAGCTGTCATTTAAATGCAGATTTTGCTTTAAATATTGGAATCGATTCTCAATGCACACATTAAATGCATAAATAATAATTAAAATGTCTCATTTTACATTGTGGGACTCAAGAAAAGAATAAATAAATAAGGCTCAAGGCCAATATAATAGCAACAGTGTAGAATAACAGAAGCACAGCTAGATTGTTCCTTGTTATAACTTTGATTTGAACTACATTATAATATCGAATCGAATCAGGGTTTGCACTTGTCCCACTAAAAGTTTTTTTTATTATGACTTTTCCTATTTATAACAATAAAATTATTTTTAAATGATTCCAAAAGTGAAAACTCAATATGTCATTCATTATTTGATCAACATGAACGTTAGTTATCATAGGTAATTGCGCGAAATTTGTTATGATCATATATTGCACCAAACAAGGTGTAGTGAGAAGGATGAATCCGTTTTATTTTTTGGAATTTGAAATTCTTAAACTATAAGGACGCCACTCGTCCGTTTTATTTTTTGGAATTTGAAATTCTTAAACTATTAGGACGCCACTCGGCCATTTATTCGTGAAACCGAAGAAGAACATTCTTATGCTTTCAAGCGTCGAACAGTAAAATAAGTCATGCGATGTTTTCGTCCCATTTTTGGCAATATTCATGCAATTGCTGGTAATTCTGCGCAATAAAATAATACATCATGTTGAACTGGTAACAGTGAACTGTGAAACAATATTTTTGTGAATGTCTTTTATATTGCATTTTGATTGTAGCTTTCCAAGACTTTATAAGTTTAAGAATGCTGTTAACGAAATCCATTTGGACTAATGATAATAAGTCGGAAGTATTGTGGTAACATTGGGCAAGTAGAAGTAAAAAACACACTACTACTACTGCTGGTGCATGTGCTGCTACTGCTACTACTACTGCTACTACTACTGCTACCATCACTACTACTACTACTTCTACTACTACTACTACTACTTCTACTACTTCTACTTCTTCTTCTACTACTACTACTACTACTACTACTACTACTACTACTACTACTACTACTACTACTACTACTACTACTACTACTACTACTACTACTACTACTACTACTACTACTACTACTACTACTACTACAACAACTACTACTACTACTACTACTACTACTACTTCTACTACTACTACTACTACTACTTTAACTACTGCTTTCCTGATCTAAACAATAATTTTTATGTTGTACAGTAAGAACAACACATCCAGCAGATAAATGTGACAAAGTGGCGGACAGCGACTCGAGTGGTTCCGAGGTAAACAATTCTGAACCAGATTACGTGTCTTAATCTTCAATTTGTACTTAACCATCTTCATTAATGTCTAAAAACTTTACTCGATAGCATGTATCTCAGGCTTTTGATTTTATTAATTTCTCTCAACAACTGCTTTTGTCTGGTCATTGAGGTCCGATAATAAATGTCAATAGTATAAATACACGCTGCGTAGCGCGAATATTTCACCTGCGTTGTGGTGCAGCTTGTCAGCTCAGCGTCCGCCAATAATAAGACATCATTGTAAGTTACTTATCTTATACTGTCGACTTCTAATCAGGAAATCCTAATATTCAACCGCTTCTACACCGAATGAAAGTGTGAGTGGCAAAAATGCACTTTCTATAGTGATAAATAACGGAATTTTAAAGCAAACTTTGAGTATATTTTAGATTGCAATGAAAAATGAGGAAATTGTGTTACAAAACCAAAACAAACGACCGGCAAAGGAAGCTGTAATTTTCAAGAATAATGGTAGTAAAACTGTCGACTGAATCATCCATAGCTTTCCAAAAACAACTGACATCTTGTAATTAACATAAGGACTTCAGCTTTTAAGGCATGACGTTTTAATGACGTTACCAGATGCACTTGGTCTTACCCCCGTCTTTTGTTTGTACAATTGTAATACTAATTAAAGATTCTTTGGCTTTTTTCAAATTCACATTCATGTTATAACCTTATGAAGTATCAAAATAATGTGGTCCTTAAATTTGCACTATTTTATAACGCATTTCACCATATGTACCATTGTGTAACCCAGGCTCATTGATTCTGTAAACATGTCATGCCAAAAAGTAGACCTGACGATATTTGATTTCGAGTTGTTGTTCTTAGGTGTGTAGGCCTGTAGCCTACATCCTAAAAAGAGCATATTTTTTATTCTTATCTCGTGAGTGAGTGAGTGAGTGAGTGAGTGAGTGAGTGAGTGAGTGAGTGAGTGAGTGAGTGAGTGAGTGAGTGAGTGAGTGAGTGAGTGAGTGAGTGAGTGAGTGAGTGAGTGAGTGAGTGAGTGAGTGAGTGAGTGAGTGAGTGAGTGAGTGAGTGAGTGAGTGAGTGAGTGAGTGAGTGAGTGAGTGAGTGAGTGAGTGAGTGAGTGAGTGAGTGAGTGAGTGAGTGAGTGAGTGAGTGAGTGAGTGAGTGAGTGAGTGAGTGAGTGAGTGATAACCACCCATAGTTTTATAAACTTTATATATAGTTTGGTGTTATTGTTCCGTGTTTCTGGTTTGTGAATGTTTTTTCCTGTCTTCGGCGTAAACCCTCTCCAATTGAACGGAGTTAATGTTTAAACTTTCATCTACTGAACATATTTCTGTAGTTTTTCATATAAATATTGTTTTAATTTGTGTTTCTTCGTTTTCCACTGCAAATTTCATATTTACTAGGAAAGCCATTATCAACGTTAAATAACGATCTACTAATCGCATACGGTTGACCGGACACTTTTATTGTGATTTAACGTTTTACTACTTTAATGAAATTATGTTTCTTTGAACTTTGAAGACATTCATTAAGATAAATGGAATTAATTCAGAAGTTGTTTTCATAATTAACAAACTAACGTGTCCATTAGAGGTAATAAAACAAGACAATAACGATAGTCATAGCTGCTTCGTCATTGGGTTCTATTAGAAAAAGTCGATATTCTGGTGGAATCTCGTTGTTCTATTAATCTGGATTGGATAAAAATAGTTTGATTGCATACTTTGATAAGATTTACCTTTTAGGTTTTTACTTTATTCTGCATTGTTGGGATAAAAGTGAAGTTGTGCACGCAAACTGGTTTAAATCCCCTGTAAATTTACATTTACAGACCGATCCAAGGCGGTACCTAACAATCCTTGATAAACACATTGCAAAACAGCAGAGTTATTTTTTTTGGATAAAAATGTGAAAGTCTCTTTTACACTTCAATGTTGACATTTATCTTTTTTGTCATTATATTCCACAACATGACCCTAAAGTGGCATATGATATTTATATATTTGAGGAAATTGATATAGGTTTAGAAAAATATAAATCGGGAAAAAATCATTATAGGGGACTTCAATAACCGAACCTGGAATGATTTGGATTGAATAGTTTTTGAACGATTTCTTGACAATGACTCTGCCTTACAATCGAATGTTTATACTAAACCTAGAGTAAACAAGGACCATGTGCTGAATACTCATGACAAGCGCCTTGTACATCTAAGTTAATCAACAGACCTACTTATAGGCAATTGTAGATTACATAACGATACTGATGGCGAATTTACTATTTTTAAACACAAATTGTTCAAGATAATTTACTACTGAGTTAATCTGATTTTGATATAATTACGTCGTTTGAAGTATTGGTTCCTTATACGCTGTCAGATCATTCTCTGGTCAATTGAACAAATCACGCACAGAGATATAGCAACATATATTCCAACAAGTAAGTCATACACACACATCGGATAGGTATTAACGGCGACTCAGCATTGAGGAATTATTCCGTCTTTTACAAAAAAAGCATTGAAGTTTGTAAGCAAATATATGGCTTCCCCAAAAATCGCGACAACATGATTCAAAAGAAGCTAATGTTTAGCGGCAAACGATGGCTAGACTAGCAAGCTAAGAGGTCTGCAGGAGTGGTATTCAATATGCAACTTACGGTCATACATCACTGACCTCATTCACGCTATCGGTCAGTTATTAATAACAAGTAATCGGATTGGCAACATCGCTCTTAGATCCAATTAAGACCAGTATTGAATACCACCCCTGCATATCTTCTGTTATTGGTCAAACGATATTAGCGATAAAATGGACGTGGAGATTCATGCCATCATGACATCGAAATAGGACTTCACCCTACAATTCCGGTCGTTTTCGTTCGTATTCCAATTTAGTTTTACGAATGTCTTCCCGGGTGGGATTGACATGCAGCTGGTCAGATAAATGACAGCCATGGCAATGGCAACACAAAACAACTTCAACGCAAGTTAATTTTCTCATAGCATCGACTGCAGATCAAAAGAATCATAATATTTCCCAACAATCCAAATGCCGCTTCTTTACCGATGAAATTCTGTCACTGTCAATGTTTGGTTAAGTTCATAAACAAATTCATCCAGTGAACTATATAAGATTTATAACAGCCCGAATCATTTTCACGTTCTCAATACTAGTCGTGCATTTTCAACATTTGAAGACGAGATAGGTTAATCACATTAACATCTAGCAATATCTTAAGCCCGCCAATATATGTATGGTAGCATACCAGAAAAGTGATATAAAGTGAATGTATAATTCATGAAAACATGAATATGAATAATGCTCAAGATTTCCAAAAAGTTGGTAAAAAGTCATCAGTTTCGAACAATAGATTTTGAAACAAGCGCTGTTTTATACGTTTTAACTTTAAAATTAAAGCGAATTATGGACAGGACATATGTTAAAATGACACATAAAAATGATATACCAAACTATATATTTGTTAACATAATTCAATTCAGGAAATAATGTTATTAATCTCAAACTTAATTCTGGGATTTCTTTCTCCCAATAATCGTCTTCTACAATTTTTAACCCGCCCTCCCAATCTCCTTTAATACACAATCAATGTGGCAATTGCCTAAGATCTAAAAGAATATAAGTGCTTACCGATGGGCTAATTTTTAAGCGTACACGTATGATGACATAAGCGAGACCCAAAGCAGTCAGAACACCCTACAAAACTATTCGTATCTATATGAATACAAGTTGTGTTTTGAGAATAATTCACCTGCAAGCAGTGTGATACAGCTTAGTGACCGCCGTTGACATCACGACACATCGCAAGTTACTGTTCTCATATCGGCGATTGTTGATAAGGAGAATCCTAATATTCCCCCAAAAGCCAAACCCTACTTCTACACCGATGTAAAATGTGACCAAGTTATTGTTAAGTACATGCACAGTTAAAAGCTCAGAACCAGAACAGTATAATCAGATCTTGTCACGTTTAAGCTTCCACGAGTGATTACACAATGTGGCGTTATCAGAGAAAAACGATGATAACCCTTTATGATATAATTACAAGTCTTAAATGGATTATGGTGAATCCTTATAGTCCCCACGAATGCAAACACTGCTGCTACACAAATGAAAAGCGTGAGCGACAAAATATCATTGTCAAGTTATGGTAAAATTCGGGCACAAAATCAAACAATGAAATCTTCAGACATAGTCATGTTTATGTTACCACGCGTAATTACAAAATATGGCGTGGTATCAGAGATAAACGATACTAACCAATTAAGCCGCCAAGAAACATCCTAAATGCATTATATTTTAGAAACATAAACGGAATGAACGATTGTTCCAAGATTAATTGATACCACCTCCTGGTAATACATTAACGAAACGTTATTGAAAAACATTGATCGTAATAGTTTAAATGAAAAAATTAGAAAAATGTTCTACAAAACCATAACAAACAGAAGGCATATGGAGTTGTAATTTGCGTAAATGATGGTCATACAGATACCCACTATATCTTCTATAGATTTCCTAAGGTCAACGGCTTCTGGTAAATAACATGGAGACTTGCATCGATTTCAACTATAAAGGCATTATTTTAGAATAATGTTTCCAGATTCCCTTAAAGTTTTGAATCTTTTCATAAATATAAATTCATTTGTTCAATATTTATTTAACATCTCTTTTGCAGCATGAGTCGGTTGCTTTTCCATTACTAAAATGAACGACAATGGATTGATATAAATAATGCAAGAAATGATATTCTTTTAATTGACAGTTGTTAATTTGTTTTATATTTATTCTAATTACATTAATCATGTTCAAATGACATTGATTTTCATACAATGCAGATGTTGTAGCCAATATTGTTTATTATTCCAAATGCACATAACTCATACATAATTGAAACTAACAATTCAATCTAACCGGGGAGGAGCACTTCGGATCTATATGAACGGCGACCCATAGTTCGCGAACTGTTGAGAGTGTTCAGAAAGGGAAACATTGAAGGTTATTCCTTCATATTTATGTTCCTGTCTTCTCCACACCACTCACGACTGTTGTGGTCAGTGTGATTGAGAAAAACCGCATGTTTTCCAGCCAGCAAGGGAGGGCTGGACTTGCCAATTAAGAGGTCTGCAGATTTTACGGTAGCGAGCAAACTATAGAAGCAATATAATGGACGTGGAACCCACTGCCATCGTGACATCGAAAAAGAACATAACTCCCGACGTTTTAGAATGTATATAAATTTAGTTGTAAGAATAGTATTTCAGGGTGGCTGTATCAGGCACTGGACCGCCATTGACCCGATGTTACTTTTTTCATAGCTTCTACCGTATATCAGAATAATCATACTATTTCTTAAAAATCCAAACACTGCTTCTACACTTAGGATAGTGACCGGCAAAACTATAACTGTAATGGTTAGGTTAAGTTTGTGAACAAGTTAATCTAGTGAACAGTGGGAACAGCCCCAGTCAAGCTCATGCATATGTCGGTAATGATGGTTAAGAATAACAGCCTGATAGAATATACCCGGAATTATTGATACAATCAAGTAATTTATTACTAGACCATAGGAAACTGCCGAAATCTTGGAATTCTCAGTAAAAGTCGCATATTTTTATCATTTGACGAGAAAATAGATCAATCACATATCTTTCATTGCTTTTAGCTTGTCGATATAGGTATGGTAGCACCAAAGTAAGGTGATTGATTGTGAATGTGTATTCCATAAAAAACACGAACATCAATTAGTTACTTAAGATTTACATGACGTTGGTAAAAATACCTCAGCACTCAACATCGAACAAATGGGTCTTTTTCACTAAATGTGATTAAAATGATTGTTTCAGGGATAACTTTGGACAGACCAATGACTGACAAAACACGGTTCTTGATGAGATAAAGCTGAATGTACAAACAGTAAACATCATGATTGCCATAGTAAAAAACTGTCTTAATGTATACAAAAGGGTATATTGCATCACCATATCATTTTCATAAACATACGCGGTTATTTTTTCGTCATTAAATCGATTTCGATCATTAAATCGTATGTTTGTTTTCACCTTAAAACAGCAAATGAAATGGCTACGATTGCTGAGAAATCTACTTTGTAATACACAGCTTTATGGCAAAGGTTGGTTGTATTTGCCATTGTAAAGGCCGTCGAGTTTCTCGATGTCTGTCAAAATTGAAATGCCAAAAGGAACAGAATAGATGCGGAAACCTGTATACATTTGATTTACAAGACTTCATTTTACAACACGAAGAGTATCGGTACGTGTAACAGTTTCAGGTGTCGAACGTATAAGACTCAAATCAAATAAACGATTTCCATTAAATTCAATTTATGTTTCCATGCCGATAACAACAGTCACTGGAAACTCTGCCGTAGTCATATTGTGATTGAAAGAATTGTGTGGACATAATTTTTGTCTTAAGAAATGTAATCAATGATTTATTTAAGGCTATTGTATCTCTCGAAATTAGGATACATGAGTTTCTTTTTCAATCAATCGCCGTGGAGAGTTTGACTGTATTAGTTGTAAATGTTCTTGTCTGAGTATTTGATATTTGGGAAATACTTTCTAAAGGATAGTAATAATAATGGTCATTCAATTATAGCAGGAGACATGGTAAAATTTAATTGGCAAATGTAGTATGTTCAAAATAATGCCTTTGTTTATTACTAACATTACACTTAGGACGGTGCTTAACACAATGACGCCTTAACTCCCATAAAACAATCACTGAAAGTATTTATAATCGTGGTGCATAGGTTATGGAACAACAACTTAACTTAAAAGCAATAGTATGTCCCCGTCTGTGTTTCTGAAAAGATTTGGTAACAGCTATGTCGATAAATGTCAAATCAGCAGATTAACAGGAATTCTACATGATTTCCATTAAATCATGATTGTTCATGGTGTTCATTTTCTCTCCTGATTACCAATCGATCTTGAATGCTCATGATATTTATTTTCCCTCCTTCCGATATATGAGCCGTCAATGAAACATTAGTTTCTAACTTCCAGAACTTATACCTAATTACCGGGTATATCCGTGATTCCAAGCACTTACAGTATCCTGGAACTGACAAACCAATTATTAAATTGATATTTATTTAGCTTTGAAGTACATAAGTAATACTAAACCTTGTAAAAATTCTTCGAAATGAAAATCAATATTGCAATAGTTTATAATATATTTCCTGAAGTGTACGATAAGACCATACATACTTCTATCGGTATCTTGTATTGCACACGATTCATAACACTGTCTGGGAACAGACCGTTTATCATTTGAATTTTAATTCATGTCATCTAACTATTACATCATTTATAAATATATATTTTCATGACGTCATGTTCTGGTAACTTTTCATGAGCAAAAAGAAAGTCAAATATTTGTTGTCAATTATCCACGGGCAACGTGTGTATTATTTTAAATGGTTGTTATCAGATTGTAGTTAAGGTTAAATATTTATTATGAACACATCGCTAAGTTGCAATTAATGATGAAATTGAGCTGCCATTCAAATGCAGATTTTGCTTTAAATATCTGAACCGATTCTCAATGCACAGACAAAATGCATAAATCATGATTTAAAAAGTCTCATTTTACATTGTGGGCTTCAAGAAAAAAAAGCTCAAGGTCAGTATAATAGTAACAGTTTATAAAAACAGAAGCATAGCTAGATATAACTATGATTTAAACTGCATAATAATATCGAAACTAGTCAGGGTTTGCACTTATCCCACTTAAAGTTATTAATTGTGACTTTTTCTATTCATAACAATAATAATATTTTTAAATGGTTCCAAAAGTGAAAACTCAATATGTCATTCATTATTTGATCAACATGAACGTTAGTTATCATAGGTAATGGGGCGAAATTTGTGATATGATAATATATTGCACCAAACAAGGAGTTAGTTGTTCAAAAAATGATTTTTAATTACGTTTTCTTGATTTCATTTTAACATACAAAGGATACTTTAAATGACCTTGACAACAATCAATACAATTGCTTAAACAAAACTGCCATGTCGTAGTCTTAGAACCTTCCATTTGATGATAAAAAATGTTTCGAGGATGAATCCGTTTTATTTTTGGAATTTTAAATTCTAAAACTATTAGGAAGCCGCTCGTCCACGACAGGCCATTTGTTCGTGAAACCGAGGTAGAATCTCTCTTACGCTTTCAAGCGTCGATCAGTAATATAAGTCATGCGAAGTTTTTGTCCTTTTTTTGACAATATTCATGAAATTGCTGGCAATTCTGCGCGATGAAATAATACATCATGCTGAACTGCTAACAGTGAACTGTAAAACAATATGTTTGTGAATGTTTTTTTATATATTGCATTTTGATTGAAACTTTCCATGACATGAAAAGTTTAAGAATGTTGTTAACGAAATACATTTGAACTACTGATAATAAGTCGGAAGTATTGTGATGGCAGGGTCAAACAGAAGTAAAAAAACACACACTACTACTACTACTGGTGGTACAGGTGCTGCTACTGCTACTGCTACTGCTACTGCTACTACTACTACTACTACTACTACCACCACTACTGTAATGTGACAAAGTGGCGGACAACGACTCGAGTGGTTCCGAGGTAAACCATTCTGAGTATATAGTGTCGACTACAAATCAGGAAATCCTAATATTCAACCGCTTCTACACTAAATGAAGTGTGAGTGGCAAAAATGCACTTTCTATACAATTACCGAGTTTAGAAGAAAACATTAAGCATATTAGATTGCAATGATAAAATGAGGAAATTGTGTTACAAAACCAAAACAAACGACCGGCAAATAAGGCTGTAATTTGCAAAAATAATGGTAATAAAAATGTCGACTGGATTATCCATCGCTTTCCAAGAAGCACCGACTTCTTGTCAATAACATAAGGACTTTAGCTATTAAGACATGACGTTTTAATGACGTTACCAGATGCTTTTGGACTTACAACCGTCCTTTGTTAGTACAATTGTAAGTCTTAAGTAAACGCTTTGGTTTTTAGCGAAGTATATACCCTTGAAATGCGATCCCAATAATTGCATAATCTCACCACATGAAGAGTCTGAGGACTTTAGATTATCATTTATTAATAAAATATAACTTTATTAATTCAATATTTAATTTTATTTTGCCATGAGATGGTTGCTGTTCAATTATTATTGAAAGCGCTGAAAGCGTTGGAAGGCTGTATGCACAACAAACGGGATGTTTTTGTTAAACAATTCTGTTCACGGGCAATAACAATCGATTCCATCAAATCAAATGAGAGGCCCAGAACTGTAACCGATAAGTGCCTGACATTAGATAATCTGAATTGATGAGTTTGTACAAAAAACTTTACAATAAGCTGATTCTAGAACAATAATTAATAAACCTTTATGTTCTAGGATATATGAATATTGCTTTCATTTCGCAAGTCTATTGCTAGTGTAAAGTAAGTTAAATGAAACCCGATATTGGCTGAGTAAGTTACAATACGATACGATATGTTTATTGCATACAACATTATTGTTATAACAATGTTCATAGCATGTTAAGAAATACGTCAAAGAATGGAGCATAAAATACACTAACACATCTGTAGCTGATGGTTAAAATGTTATAACATCCTATTACAGTAAGTATGCGTGTGTAAGTATATGTATCAACATATCTGCATGAGTATAACAATTGTCTTGTGCATTAATCAATACAAATAGTGTTGTTTCTTAATCAATTAATATCAGCCTCTCTTATATGGAAAGCAAAGTATCTTTTTTGAGGTGCAATTTAAGGCAATCGAATGTATTCAATGTCGGCCTATGGCAGAAGTATGGCTTAAGAACGTACATTTTAGTTCCCTATATTTGGGGCATACGAAAAAAAGTGGAACTCGAATTCTACCTATTTATGTTGTATGAGAAACAAATTATTTCATTTATATCTGTTTTGGTATATTTGCCCGTCTCAATCGCTAGTCTATGAGCAGATATTCGAAAATCTTGATAGAGCGATACAAAATTATCTAATTTTCAATGTGTTATTATCGATATCTTCTGTTTACCAAATATCCGAGAAACCATTTTCGTTTAACATAGTTTGACTATTATGTCTGTTATGAAGTTATGACTATTCGCAGAAGGTAAAAAAGGTGTCTATTAGGCCACATGATAACCGTTTCAATAATTAAACTCAATTAACATCTCACCTCAGTTCCTCACCAATACTCATTGTAGATTCTTTCTTTTTCAAACTCACATTCACGTTACAACCTTATAAACTGATTGAAATAAAATGGTCTTTAATTTGGAACTATTTTATATCGCATTACACCATATGTCCCATTATGTAACCCAGGCACATTGATTCTGTAAACATGTCATGCCAAAAAGTAGGTCTGACGGTAACTGATTTCGAGTTGTTTTTCTTATGTGTGTAGGCCTGTGGCCTACATCCTTAAAAACAACGTATTTTTATTCTAATCTCGTTAAAATATTCACAATGACAGTGAATTGATTTTACAATGCAGATGTCAAAGCAAATATTAACTTAATGTCCCGACGCACAAAACATTTATTCCTAATTGAAAACAAACAAATATTTAATGTTTGCATGAATGCACGAATACATGACCGAAGGAATGCATAAATGGATAAGTGCGTGAGTGAGAAAGTGAGTGAGTGAGTGAGTGAGTGAGTGAGTGAGTGAGTGAGTGAGTGAGTGAGTGAGTGAGTGAGTGAGTGAGTGAGTGAGTGAGTGAGTGAGTGAGTGAGTGAGTGAGTGAGTGAGTGAGTGAGTGAGTGAGTGAGTGAGTGAGTGAGTGAGTGAGTGAGTGAGTGAGTTTTGGGTGAGTGAGTGATAACCAACCATAGTTTTATTTACTATATATATATAGTTTGGTGTAATTGTTTCGTGTTTCCGGTTTGTGAATTTTCTTTTGTCTTTGGCGTTATCCCTCTCCCATTCAACGGGTTTGATGTTTAGACTATCATCTACTGATCATATTTATGTAGTCTTTCATATAAATAATGTTCTGATGTTTGTTTCTTCGTTTTCCACTGCAGTTAAACATTTACTAGGAAAGCCCTTATCAACGTTGAATAACGATCTACTAATCGCATAAGGTCAACTGGACACTGTCATTGTGATTGGACGTTATACTACTTTGATGAAATTATGTTTCTTTGAACTTTGAAGACATCCATTTAGATAAATTGAATTAATTTAGAATTTGTTTTCATAATTAACAAACTTACGTGTCCATAAGAGGTAATAAAACAAGGCAATAAGGATAGTCGTAGCTGCTTCGTCGTTGGGTTCTATTAGAAAAAGTTGATATTCTGGTGGAATCTCGTTGTTCTATTAATCTGGTCTTAGCGATAAACATAGTTTAATGGCATTCTTTGATAAGATTTACCTTTAAGGTTTTTACCTTATTCTGCATTTGTTGGGATAAGAGTGAAGTTGTGCACGCAAACTGGTTTAAACCCCCTGTAAATTTACATTTTACTAGTCGATCCAAGGCGGTACCTAACAATCCTTGATAAACACATTGAACAACAGCAGATTTAAATTATTTGGATAAAAATGTGAAAGTCTCTTTTTCACTTGTTGACATTTATGTTTGTTGTCATTATATTCCACAACTTGTCCCTAAAGTCCAAATGATATTTATATATTTGAGGAAATAGAAATAGGTTTAGAAAAATATAAATCGCAGGGAACAAATCATTATCGGGGACTTCAATAACCGAACCTCGAATGAATTGGTTTACATAGTTTTTGAACGATTTCTTGACAATGACTCTGCCTTACAATCGAATGTTTATATTAAACCTAGAGTAAACAAGGACCATGTGCTAAATACTCATGGCAAGCGCCTTGTGCATCTATGTTAATCAACAGACCTACTTATAGGCAAGTGTAGATTACATAACGATACTGATGGCGAATTTACTATTTTTAAACACAAATTGTTCAAGATAATTTACTACTGAGTTAATCTGATTTTGATATAATTACGTCGTTTGAAGTATTGGTTCCTAATACGCTGTCAGATCATTCTCTGATCAATTGGACAAATCACGCACAGAGATAAAGCAACATATATTCCAACAAGTAAGTCATACACACACATCGGATAGGTATTAACGGCGACTCAGCATTTACGTAGTATTCCGTATTTTACAAAAAGGATAGATTGAAGGTTATAAGCAAATGTATGGCTTCCCCAAAAAAATCGCGACAACATGATTTAAAAGAAACTAATGTTTAGCGGCAAACGATGGCTAGACTAGAAAGTTAAGAGGTCTGCAGGAGTGGTATTCAATATGCAATTTACGTTAGTCTTAGGGTCATACATCATTGACTTCATTCACACAATCGGTCCGAAGGACTCCACCAATATTTTGAACTGCGCCATTGCATACCATACCCCAATAAAATGAAACATGTCGAATTTTAATACTTATATTTACATTCATTTAAATCTACATTTCTGCTAAAATAAATTGATTATTCAAGAGCATTTTCTCTTTTTTCTTTCTCTCGTTGTTCTCAACGGTGGGTAAATTAGAACAGCTATCGCAACCTAATTTTATACCACAATGAATGCACAGATAAAATAGTTCCTTATTTATATGATTACTTTCTATCTTTTTAAGGTCAAGAATATTATAAATACGTATTATTGCTTAAAATGTGTGTTTTCGGTCCGTTATCGTGGTGTATTAAAACGCAAAAACCCGGGCGTTATCGGTAGAAAACGTGCATTATTCAGTAAATTCACGTGCCGTTAATGCTCGGTTTTTTGCTATACATATGCGCTATCAGGGCCCGCATCATAACAACGAAGGCTGAGCGACCAGGTTTTTGACCGAAAGTTGGTCAACGATGCTAACTTTTGCACAAAAACATATTTTAGCATATATAACGTAGCTGCATACCAATACCAAAACATGAAATAAACCACATATAACTTACATATTTTCTACTGAGTTGTCTTTTCCTGGCAAGCTGATGTGTTTACTAAATAGTTTTTTCTGCAATTGTTTTGACTATTAAAAGCACTAAATTATGTCTAAAACGACTAACTCCTCCGAACTGTAGTTATTTCTGTCGATTTTATTCAGAACATACGACTTATATGGACATGATTCCATTACGTCGTATGCAACGAACAAAGAAATTTCAAATATGTTTTCTCTGATGCTGAAGATGCTGTTCATTTTATCAAGAACATGTTTACCAAATTTTCAGGCTTAAATTAGTTATCAAAACAAACAATGGTTAAAGTATGACTGAATAGGTAAAATTAATTGATTACCCAATAGGTATTGTGTGTAAATAATCCCAGTAATCCGATCAATTTTCGAAAAAACAACACTTTCAAAACGAATGAACACTGCAAAAAATGGCGTCGAAACAAAATGCAGCTGCCGAGTTATGTTGCGGCCCGAATCGAGCATAATGTAAAACTTTTTCAATGACATCACTCATGACGTCATACAAGCACCCGTCATAGAGGTTATTTTGAACTAACTGTTTTTGCATTTTCGTGACATTTAACAGCGTTTTTAAACACCAACGTTTCTTCAACTGTTCCATCCATCATGAAACCATCTACATTAAAATCAATCAAATTATCGTTGCTTATCTTTTTTTAACTGCTTTACTGCAGATTACAATTTTGCATGTTGCCAATATTGGCAAAATTTTTACTACGATTTCATTGAAAAAAATAGTTCCGTAGTAAATATGCCCCGCCCCTTGGTATTATTGCGCCCAATGACAGGACAGAAGTATCGAACAAACGCACGCGATATCGATGGGAAATGCCATTGCACTTTATACAGAAATAAAGTGCAATTGATAAACAACAACCATCGTTTAGGAATGAAGTGTGAATGTAAATATTTGTATATAGCATCATAGTCACCATTTTGTATTTAACCAAACGAGTAAATAGATTTACAAAAACAAATTATACTGCCATATAATAAACTATATATTTTCTTTATATATATAAATGCAGTGATAATTCTGGCTTTAGTTCTGTAAATTCGGTGATTTTCATTATAATTGTTTCAGATATTTTTGAAAATGTTTTCAAATGAAAGCAACGTATTTCTTTTTATGAGTGATTTCGATTGAAAGATTTCTACTGTGATGAGCTTGATTCAAACTGCATCGAAAATTGGACTAAAAATCATAACTACACTTTAGCAGACGATCATTTTTATAGGGGTTTCATTCTTGATCGAAACATGGGATCAAGTTGACCGATCATAATTAGATTCATAAGGGTGTTAATAAAAGTGTTGTTAAAAAGTAAACGCGAAAAAGAAAAACACACTGCTTGCACTAAATAATAAAGGTGTTTTCGAATACATTCCTACTTTGCTACGGGATTTGTCTGTATAACATACACTATCATCGTGACAACAAATTAAAAAGTTCATAACAAATTCTTTTGTTTAGTCCCGTATTTTAGCGAATGGAACTATATTTCAGCTGCTAAATGACATATCCAAAGAAGTATGTTAGAGCTTTTTCGAGAGTCTCTCTCGAAGTTCCATAATCTTTCGTGGCCATGGAATCAAACCCAAGGTCAATATTTGCCTGTGACACCTTAAGCAAAGATGAGTTTCGTAGTAATTTACGAAACAATTGTTGATTTACATTCTTCTTTCAACATTCATTCACACGTGGTAAATGTGAATTATTGCAATCTGTCACTGGTCTCTGAATTTCAAGGTTTATGTCAAGACTTGATGATTAAAATTTGTTTGAGCCGATATCTGCCGACAACGTTTTTTTCGCTAAAATTGATTGGCTGGATGGTGTCAGTTATAGGATATTTGGTAGAAAAAAATGGCTTACACCTTTCTTGCACAAAACAGGATTCTAGATGTGATGAAATTGAATAAACAAACGTCATGATCGTCACAGAAAAAATGCAGACTTTCCCAATAATTATCAGAGGGTATATGTCATGGGCATATGCTTCATCGTTTTCACAAACAAACACGCTTACCATTGTATATACCAGAATACACACAAAAGCCCACGCTGCAAAAACGCTAGAATAAGTCTTCATGTGGCAACCAGAAGCATATCGATACGACTGCATACCAGTTTATTTAAGAGACCATTTCTGACGGTAACGCTTTTATACATCTTGTAAAGTCTAAAAAAGCTATTGATAAAAAGTAGCGAAATATACTCCGTTCAGGCGCCGAACGTATATGACGAAAAACAAAATAGTTCAAGATATTTTTAACTCTACATCGCGATAAAACCCAGTCACTACATGTACCACCTTCATAATCATAATGTAATCCACATATTTGAGCAAGGCTTTCTAGTTAGACATTTAGCCTATTATGTTGCTTGAAACATTCGACACTCCATTATTTTTCAGATCCTTCGCTGTCTAGCCTCTGAGGACTGCTTCTTTTTAGTGAATTACAACACGTCTAAGATCTCAAAAGCAAATAATGTTGGCTATTCATTAATAGCAGGAAACTTCGGGAAATGTGTTTTTCAATCTTTGTTGATTTCTTGTACTATTACCATATAAAAATGTAAGAGAAAATGTACTTCTCTCGCGGTTTTTAAAAAACAAATGTCAAGGTGATTGGTATTTTCCATGAAAAAGGTAGTGATGAAAAAACGATGTATATAAAATGTCAAAAGAAGTTCACACAAGGTTTGTGAGTAAAAAGTTAATGAATCGGTATGACATATAGCAGCAATGTGACAAAAATGCATCACATAATATGGAGGATAATTGTTTGCTTATTGAAGATCGTTATATATTTCTCCGAGTGAGCACCAACAGATGCATTATTCACTTTTGGTGTTTACGGTTTACAAGGTCAATACTTTAGGATGCTGTATCAACAGAGATAAACAACACAACAGACGAAATGGCACTGAAATACACGTGGAAATATAAATTTGTTGCCATTTGAATGAACGGTAAGTTAATGCGAGTGGGTTTTAAAATTGGGTGTTTGGATAGGTTGGATTGTGGAGAGATATCCCCTCCCGCTAAAAACATTTTAAAAATCGGCTTGAAAGATTGACAGAGGAATTTCATATCTGGTTAAGGGCTTCATTTGAAACTTTCAAAATCGCAACCGAATGTTTATACTGCATAAACGTATGAACAATAGGGATAAATTATTGTAGAATTATTTACATTTTTCGCTGTTTGTTTTAATCGTTTATAAGGATTAAACTAGTTTTGGGCATTAAGAACGGCTTCACACGCTGCGGCCTTCGGGTCATAACCGTCCTTAAATCTTTCGAAAGATCTGAAAATATATGAATCATTTGTTGTTGCTGTTGTTTTCGAAAATGATTTATATGGATATTCGATACGGTGTATACGATTGTTCAAATGACTACGTGTTTGTTCAATTAGAGTCGACAATGAACAAATAAACATTAACTTCATAAAGCAGAGCAATGCATTCTTAATGAACGTCAGTGTTTTCCCGATATGAACTACTGGGGCAATGTTAAAATATTTGACCAACTATTTGCGGGTAAATAAATATGAGCATCCCTTAATTGAAATTGAAAAACGGTTCGGATATTTAGAGATTAAAATAATGAAGAAGGACTCATTTTGTTTACTTCAAGTGACAAGTTTTAGATGTGTATGTGTTATGTTTGTTTCCCATAGACTTGGGCTGGCGCAGACTGGCCGGTCCTCATAATGCCATATGACCTTCAGTGTCCTTACATGAGCGCTATAGGGGCATGCGGTTTCCTTTCAGTTGTGTTTTGTATTATAGTGGCGCGTTAGAGTCCTTTAGGTCCCTTGCGATGTTTGTAAACAGCGGTTTCATAAAAGTGGTTTGTTAGTGACTTTTAATCCCATTACAGTGGAACGGCGGCAGAGGGCCTTTCTCTAAAATAACAATATATCTGTGGCATGTGGTGCCTTATAGGCCTACGCTTCCATTTCAGTGGCTTGTTAGATTAATTCTTTTTTTATGACAGTTTCTTACTTGTTGCCTTTGATTCCATTACACTAAAGCATAAGAAGTATGTTTTCCATTACAGCTGTACATTAGTGGCATTGTATTCTCTTATATAGGTGCGTGGTCTAAACATTAAAGTGGCGCATTAGAAACATTCAATTACATAACAGTGGCGCGTTACAGGCCTTCGATTACATTATTTTGGTATATAAGAGGCCTTTGATTCCATTACAGTGGCGTGTTAGAGACCTTCGATTCAATTAAAGTGGCGCGTTGGAAGCCTTCGATTACATAACAGTGGCGCGTTAGAGGCCTTCGATTACATAACAGTTACGCCTTAGCGGCCTTCGATTACATAACAGTGGTGCATTACAGGCCTTTGATTCCGTTATTGTGGTGCATTAGAGGCCTTCGATTCCATTACAGTGGCGCGATAGATGCCTTCGATTCAATAACAGTGGCGCGTTAGAAGCCTACGATTACATAACAGTGGCGCGTTAGAGGCCTTCGAATACATAACAGTTACGCCTTAGAGGCCTTTGTTTACATAACAGTGGTGCATTAATGGCCTTTGATTCCATTACAGTGGCACGTTAGAGGCCTACATTCCATTATATTTAAGCGTTACAGGTCTTCGATTACATAACAGTGGTGCATTAGAGGCCTTTAATTACATAACGGGTACGCGTTACAGGCCTTCGATTCCATAACAGTGGCGCGTTAGAGGCCTTTGATTACATAACAGTTACGCGTAACAGGCCTTTGATTACATAACAGTGGCGCATTAGAGGCCTTTGATTCCATAACGGTGGTGCATTAGAGGCCTTCGATTACATAACAGTGGTGCATTAGAGGCCTTCGATTACATACCAGTGATGCTTTAGAGGCCTTCGATTACATAACAACTGTGCATTAGAGGCATTCAATTACATAACAGTGGCGCGTTAGAGGCCTTTGATTCCATAACAGTGGTGCGTTGGAGGCCTTTGATTCCATAACAGTGGTGCGTTTGGGGCCTTCGGTTCTATAACAGTTGTGCGTTGGAGGCCTTTGATTCCATAAAAGTGGTGCGTTGGAGGCCTTTGATTCCATAACAGTTGTGCGTTGGAGGCCTTCGATTACATAACAGTGGTGCGTTGGAGGCCCTTCTATTCCAGAATATTGGCCTCCTTGCAGTGAAATGTTAGATGTCTTTCATAATAGCCGATCGTTAGTGATTTTGTTTTCGTTAACAGAGGTGTATTAGTGGCATTCAATAATCTCATTGTGTTGCGTTGGTGGCCTAGCTTTCCTGAATCCAGTTTCAATGTACACGCTGTCCGTATCCGCTATCCGAATGGATATATTCCATGAATTAAAGTTCCCTTTCGCGTTTGATCCGCGTCCGATCGGCTTGACAAATCCATAGAAATAGTGACACAAACGCTTTTTGATGAACACCTAATGAACAAGATTTTCAACTGTACTGGGAAATTTAGCATTTTATTAAGGCCCGTTTTATAATTCAAACATGTGTATATGTAAATAAGAAAAGCAGGACTATTAAGATAGTATTATTTTTATTATTACACTTATCTGTACTTAAAATAACAATATTCTGTATTTTTATTATGAATTCTGTTTCCATTTGCGAATGTGGACGCGGAATACCGATAGCGGACAGCATGCAGTTAAACTACTGGCCTATACATTGGCAAATTAGTGGACATCGCTTCCTTAACAGTTGTGACTCCGTCAGGATATGACTGAATCATTTTCTTGAAATGTTGAGGAGCAGCGCATACTCGTAGATTAAAAAAATGAATAATATAAAACCAATAAATTTCAATTGCAGATTAATTGTCGCATAACTTTGTGAATAATTCATGAGTCAGTGAATGTTTTATCCATGAATGCTCCTAGTGGTGGCAGCGCCTTAATTCACATTACTTGATTAGTGTGGTTTTCTATGATTTAAAGCACGTACGATAACACAAAGCGGACAAACAAATTATTGTAGAGATATTAATTTAGCTTTAAAGGACAACATTTCTTCCTTTAACAATTATTATTGTCTGAAATGTTAGGCTGGCAATGTTCTTTGAACACCAATTCGTACACCTTCCTTATCAAATCTGAAATTTATTCGTAAGAAAATGTTCGTTTTTATTGTTCCGCATCTTAATTCAGCGCAATCTTGTCAGAGCACCATGTTTGTTACAGTTGCTATCTGAATGTCTGACTATGTAATGGGCAAATCAAACGAACTATTTAAACCTGTTTAATGGATCTCATTTTCACAATACCCGTAAAACGAAACAGCGGTTACATCCCTTTGCTTTGCAGACTTAAATCACGTGATAATGATTAAAATCACGTGCCCACGTTAAAAATCTTGAATATTTTTATTTTCGATTCAAATTCGTTATAACATTCAAGTAAACATTCATTTCTTTTGAAGATGGCAAAAGGAGTAAACAAAGATAATATTTCAAAATGAAGTGAATAGCTGAAATCCAGATATTTTTCAAACTTGTTTGCAGGGATCTTCCCTTGTCGTTTAAACATAATAAGTCTGAAATAAACGAGATTATCTTCTAGACTGTAAAAAATATTAGCCACTTTTGCCCTATGGGGGATAGCAAAGTTTTTGTAATCTTTTAAATCAGCTAAATAATAGTGTAAATACAAAGCTATGGCTTGTGGTTATGTAACCCATGTTATGAGAAAACATCCAATAGCTAGCAAATAACCTCCATCGACTAGTTGTTCAAGACCGGAGAAATTATTCATAAATGATTGTTGTTTTCCTTTTCCCCAATAACTTTCTTTAATGACGAAGTAAAACTTACAAAATTTACATATTTACTAATTATATAATTGGATGTAGTTATTTTTATAAATGTGTTTAATTTCAGAAATGTTTCTATACTCGATAAACTGCAAAACTAAAACACACAATCTTTAACAGATATTCTGAGCATCATTCTATGTTTTATCAAGATGCTTAAAAACTTTAAAAGTAAGGTAAGTTCACTACTCGTCTGTTTATTTGTTCAGTCAATAAGTACAATTAGATAATATATGTAGGAAATGAACAGAAAAACATAATCGTTTGCGTTTGCTTTCTGTGTATGAACATATCGTCTTAGGCATTCAAATGACAACTATTTAGTAGTAAGTATGAAATTAACATGCAGGTAATGGAATAAACATGAATGTCACAATTTTGCATTTCTTCTTTTAGGATTTTATTTCATTCTTGCACACAAAGTTAGGTCACAACACAAGACAACACTCTCAAGCAACATCATGCTCACGAGTGTGACTTATTTCAAGTTTATATAACTTTCTTTATAATCGTTGTAAATTCTAAAAATATTAAACTGTTCATTTTAATTGATATCTATTTTATGCATTTATTAAATATTTTAAAATGTTTTTTAGTTTCATGTACAAATGGCAATGGGCTGGCTGTTTTTTTTTAAGAAAACGAACACGAACGTCAAAGTGTTTCTTCACCTGACATAGGTAATTATTTCCTCAGATGCGACAAGAAAGCGACATAAATAACTTTGAGCGTTTTCCTTTCAAAAATAGTGCTAAAATCCGTCTTTCAACTTAAACTTCATACATTTCGTTTTTTTCTAAATAATATGATTCAAATCATGCTTATGAAGATTTAGTCCAGTATAGATGTCTGTCTATCATCAATCAGGTCATCGGTTCAATATCGAGCCTCATTCATTGGACCACTGCGTTAGAAATAAATTCTCATTAGCAAAGAAAATGAGCACTTCGGTTTACGTTATCATTGAACAAAACATAAATGTTTGTCTAACAAATTTATTATTTATTTTGCTGAAATGAGGACACCGAATCCTGCTGCCTGACAATATTATTTTCTAATTTGTTCTATCTTTAAATAATTTGTATTTTAACATTTAAATTTGCGTTTTACATGATTAAATAAAAAACTACACCGCATTGGCCTTTAACAGCATAAATATTTAAACGCTCAGTATAAAATTCATTATTTCCTTCTGGAAAGCGCACGTCTGCAAAAATGTTTTCAGTTTGATTTCACCTGTAATTGTTGTATTAAACAAAGTGCAAAAAATCTGCTTTGAATTTTGGTTCAATTTGATTTACCAGACTTTCCATTCATCAACATTTAATTCATAACTTTTGCCGGATATCATTCAGGAAACCTTTTAACATTGACATTTTAATCAAAAGCACAATTAATATTTAAGCCATGCGATTTGAATAGGAATAAAACCGAAACTGTCCAATTTCCATAATTTTCCAAATGATTTAAAATTTTGTTTCAGTTCCATGGTCGTTGAAAGTTAAAGCGGTTTAATTAAATCCATGATAAAAGCATACTAGCGAAAACAGGTAATGTGTACAAAGAAAACGACACAAAAGAAGAGGTAGCCTTGAATATTTAACCGATATAATAGTTTATCAATTTAACTGAAACTCAAGTAACCTTTAACGCTTGGGGAATCCCCGCTTGTTGTCTGTAGCGATCGCTGCTGGTTCAAGCTCATACGCGACTGTCCCACATATAAAACCGACATAATTGCTGATAAATACAATTGTAAATCCGAGGAGTTGCGGCCGTTGTTTAAAGAGGAGGCTAAACGATCGGGAAATCCGCGCTTGCTGTTTTTTATGGCGGTGGCTGCTAGGAAGCAAACGATCGACACAGCCGGAGGAAGAAGGATGTTAAGCATGAAAGCATGGTATTACTTTTTATGAGTGATTTCGATTAAAGTATTTCCATTGTGATGAGCTTGATTCAAACTGTATCGAAAATTGAAAAAACTACACTTTAGCAAACGATCCTTTTGAAAAGGGGTTTCGTTCTTTATCGGAACATGGGATCAAGTTGACCATACATACTTACATTCATAAGAGTGTAAATAAAAGTGTTAGTAAAAAGCAAACGCAAAATAAAGAAAACACTGCTGTCTCTAAATTATAAAGATGGTTTCGAATACTTTTCTGCTTTGCAACAAGATTTGTCTGCATAAAATACAATATCGCCGTGACAACAAATGAAAAAGTAAATA
Source organism: Mya arenaria (assembly GCF_026914265.1). Classification (NCBI taxonomy): domain Eukaryota; kingdom Metazoa; phylum Mollusca; class Bivalvia; order Myida; family Myidae; genus Mya; species Mya arenaria. The sequence goes on from NC_069133.1 coordinate 14,786,442, forward strand.
CCAACATCTTTTGTTTTGACCGCGAGTCCCGTTTTTTGGAGCGAATGGAATTACATTTCAACTGCTAAATGACATATCCAAAGAAGTATGTTAGAACTTTTTTCGAAAGTCTGTGTCGAAGTTCCATAATCTTTTGTGGCCATAGGATCAAACTCAAGGATTATATGTGCCTGTTGCACCTTAAGCAAAGATGAGTTTCGGTCTTACTCACACGTAGTATATACGAAACAATTGTTGATTTACATTCTTCTTTCAACATTCATTTACACGTGGTGAATGTGAATCATCTTTCACTGGTCCCTGAATTCAAGGTTAATGTAAAGACTTGACGATTAAAATTTGTTTGAGCCGATATCTGCCGACAACGTTTTTTTCGCTGAAATTGATTGGCTGGATGCTGTCAGTTATAGTATATTTGGTAGAAAAATGGCTGACATTTTTTTTGCACAAAACAGGATTCTAGGTGTGATGAAAATGAATTTACAAACGTCATGATCGCCACAGAAACCCCCCAGACTTTCCCAATATTTATCAGAGCGTATATGTCATCGGCATATACTTCATCGTTTTCACAAACAAACACGTTTACCATTGTATATACCAGAATATACACAAAAGCCCACGCTGCAAAAACGTTAGAATGAGACTTCATGTGGCAACCAGAAGCATATCGATTCGACTGCATACAGTTTATTTAAGAGACCATTTCTAACGCTCCTGTACATCTTGTAAAGTCTAAAAAAGCTATTGATAAAAAGTAGCGAAATATACTCCGTTCAGGCGTCGAACGTATATGACGAAAATCAAAATAGTTCAAGATATTTTTAACTCTACATCGCGATAAAACCCAGTCACTACATGTACCACCTTCATAATCATAATGTAATCTACATATTTGAGCAAGGCTTTCTGGTTAGACATTTAGCCTATTATGTTGCTAGAAACATTCGACACTCCATTATTTTTCAGATCCTTCGCTGTCTAGCCTCTGAGGACTGCTTCTTTTTAGTGAATTACAACAGGTCTAAGATCTCAAAAGCAAATAATGTTGGCTATTTATTAATAGCAGGAAACTTCGAGAAATGTGTTTTTCAACCTTTGTTGATTTCTTGTACTATTACCATATAAAAATGTAAGAGAAAATGTACTTCTCTCGCGGTTTAAAAAAAAAAAAATGTCAAGGTGGTGGTATTTTCCATGAAAAAAGTTGTGATGTAAAAACGATGTATATTCAATTTTAAAAGAAGTTAACACAGGGTTTGTAAGTAAAAAGTGAATTAATCGGTTTTGCCTACAGCAGCAATGGGACAAAAATCACACACATATATATATATAGAGAGGATAATTGTTTGTTTAAGTGTAATATCGTTATATATTTCACCGAGTGAGCACCAAAAGATGTATTATTCACTTTTGGTGTTCATTGTTCACGAGGTCAATATGATGCTGTGTCAACAGAGATAAAGAAGACAGCAGACGAAATGCCACAAAAATACCCGTCAAAATATAATTTTGTTGCCATTTCAATTAACGGTCAGTTCATGCGAGTGTATTTTAACACTGGGTGTTCGGATAGTTTGGATTGAGGAGAGATATCCCCTCCCGATAAAAACATTTGTGAAAATCGGCTTCGAGGACTTCTAAGCATCAATTTTCAAAGATTGACAGAGGAATTTCATATCTAGTTAGAGCTGCATTTCAAATAAACATACCAGCACTGGGGATCAATTATTGTACAATTATTTACATTTTTCTATCGTTTTTAAAATAAATTATTAAGTAATTCCGGTAAATAAGGGAAAAACTAGTTTTGGGCTTCAAGAACAGCGGATATTCGAACAGGTGTATGCGATTGTTCAAATGACTACGTGTTTGTTCAACAAGACAATGAACAAATAAACAATAACGTCATAAACAGAGCTATGCATTCTTAATGAATGTCAGGTTTTTCCCGATATGAAATACTGGGGCAATGTAAAAAAAGGTTTGACCAAATATTTGCGGGTAAATACATATTAGCATCCTTTAATTGAAAAACCATTCGGATATTTAAAGATTAAAACAATAAAGAATGTCTCATTTTTTACTTAAAGTGACAAGTTTTAGATATGTATGTGGTATATTTGTTCCCCATATACTTGGGCTGTCCTCATAATACCATATGACCTTCAGTTTCCTTACATGAGCGCTATAGGGGCATGCGGTTACCTTTGGCCCGTTAGAGTCCTTCAGATCCTTTGCAATGTTTGTAATTCTCTGTTTAATAAAAGTGGTTTGTTAGTGACTTTTGATTACATTACAGTGGAACGGTCCCATAACAGTTACGCGTTATGGGGCCTTTGATTCAATAACAGAGGCGCGTTAGAGGCCTTCGATATAACAACAGTGGCCCGTTAGAGGCCTTCGATTCCACAACATTGGCGCATTAGAAGACTCTGATTCTATAACAGTGATACGTAAGAGGCCTCCGATTCCAATACTGTGGCACGTAAGGCATTCGATTCTTTAACAGTGACGTGTTAAAGGTCTTCGATTCCAGAATACTGGTCTCCTAAAAGTGGCAATAACGATGTTTTCGGGTTTCATAATAGCCTAGCGTTAGTGGTTTCCTTTCCGTAACAGTGGTGTATTCGTGGCATTCCATCATCTCATGGTGTTGCGTTAGTGGCCTAGCTTTCCTGAATCCGGTTTTCAATGTGCACGCTGTCCGCATCCACTATCAGAATGGATATTCCATGGGTCAGCGTTCCCTTGCGCGTTTGATCCGCGTCCGATCGGACTAAAGTCGGCTTGACAAATCCATAGAAATAGTGACACAAACGCTTTTAGATGAACACTTAATGAACGAGATTTTCAACTGAGACATTTAGCATTTTATTAAGGCCCGTTTTATGATTCAAACATTTGTATATGTAAAGAACAACCGGACTATTTTGATAGTATTATTTTTCTTATTACATTTATTTGTACTTAAAATAACACTATTCTGTATTCTTGATATGAATTCCGTTTCCATATGAGAATGCGGGCGAGGAATGCCGAAAGCGAACAACATGCAGTTAAAATACTGGCCTATATATTGGCGAATTAGTGGACATCGCTTCCTTAACAGTTGTGACTCCGTCAGGATATGACTTGGGGAACTGAACCATTTTCTTGATATAATTTAATATAATACCAATAATTTCAACTGCAGATTAATTGTCGCATAACCTTTTGAATAATTCATGAGTAAGTGAATGTTTTATTAATGATTGCTCCTTGTGGTGGCAGCGCCTTAATTTACATTACTCGATTAGTGTGGTTTCTATGATTTAAAGCACGTACGATATCACAAAGCGGACAAACAAATTATTGTAGATATATTAATTTAGCTTTAAAGGACAACATTTTTTCCTTTAGCAATTATTCTTGGCTGAAATGTTAGGTTGGCAATGCTCTTTGAACACCAATTCGTACACCTTCCTCATCAAATCTAAATTAATTCATTAGAAAATACCGCACATTTAATGTTTGTTTTCACTGTTCCACATCTTAATTCAGCGCAATCATGTCAGAGATCCGTATTTGTTACATGTATAAGTTTTATGTTTAAAAATGTTTAGTTTTATGTATTAACAGCAATGGACTGACTTTTTTTAAAGAAAAAACGAACACTAACATCAAAGTGTTTTTTTCACGTGGCATAGGAAATGTTTTCCTCCGATGCGACAAGGAAGCGACATGAATATCTTTGCGCGTTTTTCTTTCACGAATAGTGCTAAAATCCGTCTTTCAACTTAAACTGCAAACTTTTATTTTCTAAATAATATGATTCCTTTCATGCTTATGAAGAGTTTTTCAAGTAGAGATGTCTGACTATCATCAAAGAGGTCATGGGTTCATTATCTAACCTCAACCAATGGACCACTGCGTTAGAAATGAATTATCATATGCAAAGAAAATTAGCACTTCCGTTTACGTTATCATTGTACAAAACATAATTGCTCGTCTAATAAATGAATCATTTATTTGGCTGAAATGAGGACACCGAATCCTGCTGTCTGACAATATTATTTTCTAATTTGTTCTATCATTTAATAATTTGTATTTTAATATTCAAATTTGTGTTTTACATAATTAAATAAAAAACTACACAGCATTGGCCTTTAACAGCATAAATTTTAAAACGCTTTATATAAAATTCATTATTTCCGTCTGGAAAGTGCACTTCTGCTAAAATGTTTTCTCTTTGATTGCGCTGGTAATTGTTGTATTAAACAAAGTGCAAACAATCTGTTTTGAATTTTGGTTCAATTAGATTTACCAGACTTTCCATTTACCAATATATAATTCATAACTTTTATCGGATATCATTCAGGAAACCTTTTGACATTGACATTTTAAAAAGCACAATTAATATTTAAGACATGCGATTGGAATAGGAATCAAACCGAGACTGTCCAATTTCCATAATTTTCCAAATGATTTAAAATTTTATTTAAGTTCTATGGTCGTTGAAGGTTAAAGCGGTTTAATTAAATCCATGATAAAACATACTAGCGAAAAAAGGTTATGTGTACAAAGAATACGACACAAAAGAAGAGGTCGCGTTAAATATTTAACCGATATAATTGCTAATCAATTCAGCTGAAACTCAAGTAACCTTGAACGCTTAGGGAATCCCCGCTTGTTGTCTGTAGCGATGGCTGCTGGTTCCAGCTCATACGCGGCTGTCTCGCACATGTAACCGACATAATTGCTGATAAATATAATTGAAAATACCAGGAGTTGCGGCCGTTGTTTAAAGAGGAGGCTAAACGGTCGGGGAATCCCCGATGGCTGTTTTCTATGTCGGTGGCTGCTGGGGAGCAAACGATCGACACAGCCGGAGGGATAGGAATTTCAAGGTTCTCATGACACTTAAAAATGGTTGTAAAAAATATAGTGTCTGTTGTTTTTTTTGTACAAAACAAAGGCTTTTCGAACTTTTCTATCTATACATCAAGGAATATATGCTCATAATTTAAAAAAGGTTTTATCTCTTTGCAAAGTATGCACCTATCTTCAATAATACAATCATATTTTTACTCGTTTCCTATTTTTAACTATCGAACACATTTTTCTGACGCCGTAAGGAACGAATGAATAATATGTAGTCCAATAAAAAAAAAAAACACGCATAGTGTGTTTTTACAACTTTGAAATCTACAACCTTTTATTACTTTTCAGCAATGGGCCGCATACCGTTGGTTGATCGGGCTCCGAAATCCAAACACGTGATCAGTCTGGTGGCGTGCAGATGAACGTTCACTCTGTTGAAACTCCAGAATTTCATGATCGCAGCCAGTGAGCAGGGAGAAGGCGCCAGAGAACCTAGATTCATTCCAAACTTCGAGGTATAAATGAAAATGACGAACAATGTTTCTGTTTTCACAACTTACTTGATTTTCGAATCTTACACCATACTGAAATAATAGTACTGGACGCTAAGGAAATGGTCATTACCCCTGTGGTTACTCGAGAAATTGTCCCGTCCATGTTTGGAACCATCCTCTTTCCGAAGAAATGATCAGATATAATATTCGCGATCTGTTCCAGAACTCATGTATGTCCCTGACAACAAATCGAGGGAATCTAGTCTGCCATTTCCAAGATAGATAGCAAAGCAGAAATAATAGTAATGATATAAATATTTTCTACAGCAAAGAATGTTAAACAATACTAAAATACACTATACATGTACCTTATTTATGTAGATAAATATTATTTTGTAAGGTTTGATATGCATAACAATAATGCAATGAAAATACACGGACAATACCAGTAGTCGAAACTTGACATTATATGCATTATATGGTAATCATAACTTGGTCAAAATAGTTTCCATTAGTGACGGATTTGAATGTTTCACGCTGTATTTTGATGAACATATTTTAGATATTAGATGCAACGGAAATAAGATAAAAAAAAAATAAGCATTGATCTGCTCAAGACTTGTTCTTTTAAAACAAAATGCACTTGTCTCATTTTTTCTTCTTTTCTTTAAAGCGTTATTTTGTTGGGTTGATATTGATATATCGTCATTATTATGGGTAGTCTTTATTTTTGTCAATCACTTGGAACTAATTTAAGTAAACAATATGAAACTTTGTACAATGACAAAAGGCAAGCTCGATCACTATATTATCGGTCGAGTTAACCAATTGATCATCTGAGAACACGGACTAGATTTGGTATCCATTTGCGAATCTCTTGTTTGAATCATATTTTAAATAATATATATATTTATTTATTTTAAATTTAAATTGACCTATTGAACTGGTGTTGCTGATTGAGGTTTTGATTATTATACATTCAGTTGTTTTCTAACAGATTTATTTTTATTTTTATCAACACTAATTTCATTAATAATGCTGTCTAGAATGTGCTTCGTCTATTGGCAATGTTTTAATTGAATTTGCTAATAAACCTTTAACTTGTCTTGACTTGATGTACGTTGGTTGCTTAGAGTTGGTGCCGTTTTGAGCAGTCTCAGTATAGCCAGATGGATGAGGCACTTGCGCAGAATTAAATTGATGCAAATTATATTAGTCGCTTTTTCATATGGTTAAATCGTAGTAAGTAGTTAATGTTGAGCAAGCGATTGTATTCTTAATTTATAATATTTAGACATAAATAACAACCTTAGGATTTTTCTTTCGCTTTTTCATTACTTTTTCTACTTTCCTCTACACATGGTTACTTGGCTTTCCACATTATATATTTAAAGCCATTACTGTTAACTTAAGCAGGGTCCCGTTTTCAATAACGACACTGGACTAAAATACTGCCGTATTGCGCTATAAGGAAAGTAGACTATGTAGTCTTGTGATATACAGTGCGGACAGATTGGTGACGGGTAGGTAAGAAAGTATGGTCCCGGAATTGAGATTTACATTGAATTCCTTCTCGTGTCTTGTCGAATTGGGCAAACTGGTTTAAATCTTAATTAACCCATACGATTCCAAGGCTTTTATCAATATAGAGCTGATATAAATTGTTATGATCCTAACACTATAATAAAAGCAGCAAGGGACATGACAAAAGGTATTTTATATTTTCTGCTAAATATATTTTCCTATGTTTCAGAAATGGCTTAAAACAATAAGAGCTAGTTCACCGTTTTCCAGACATTATGTTGGCTAATGTATTGTTTCCTGTTTGACGTATTTCAGCAGCTTGCTGTTATCAAGTGCAAAAAAAATGCCAATTGTGTTTAACTGATAGGGCACGGTACTTATATTACAATAATTTCGATGTGCTTCAACTGAGAACGGAGGATAAGATATCTTGAGAAGTTTTAACACATTTTATGTTGTGAATGTGTTGCATTATTTATTTTATTTAACCATTTATTACATTTTAATTTAATGATGAACAACAATATATTGTGGTGATATTGGTAAGAACTACAAACAGATATTGAGTTTTGAGTTATTTGCATTTTTCCTGTTATTTTATTAGGACGTCATGCTAGTTGATAATGCCGTCCTGCTAATTTATTTAGAAGCCAGGTCAGTTGCTAAAGACGCCTTGCTAGTTGACTAGGACGCGTTTTCATATGCATAGCGATGTTATTTAGCCATTTTGACCGCACGATGTCCGTCGTCACCAATCTCCACTGAGGTATCTCAGTCCATTATAACTAAAAATATGGTACTACGCTTCCATTTATTGATCTTTGTTCAATCAGAGCTAAACAAAACATGTAAAACTTATTCTGTCCACTTGAAAAGAATACTCAGCTAGAGGTCTTACATGTTTTCAACAGGAATTTGGCTTTTTCCATCACAAATAAACTTTTACTTTTCAATAACCTCTTACATACACAGTTCATTGCACGTTCATATTCAACTACATCTCTAATCAAACTTAAGGCTTTTATTTGTAGCAACAAAATGGATTCTGTACTGTTTCTTCGCCAACATAACACTTACAGTACAACTTACTCGTTTCACATTTCTTTCTTAATCATATAGTTGACTAATGGAATAACATCATTTTAATAACACGTTGACGAATGTTTTGATCATTATTGACACAATTAATGGAAAAATTTGAATAAACATTATTAATTACGAAGTGAATAATAAAATACCGACAAAGGACAACGATTATTATGAGTTCACACATTTCAAGGTATGAAACGAGTTACGAATTGTATTAATTTCAAATGTGCCCGGATATATTTTTTACGAACAAATATTTGCATTGTGCGTGATTTTTTATTTTCATTTTAATTATGGCTGACTCTAAGACAATTCGTCTTTGACTCTAAAAGTACGTACAAAAAATTAACGTATAAAATTAAACGGTCTTAGTGCAAGAAGTGTTGCACAGGAATTAAACTCTGGGTGGACACAAGTATTTAAAACTTTTGCTCTGCAGCGTTCATATAGTGTCATGTTAACATGATAATGTCGGCTCAAGATTTGTTTTATGCACTTAAGATTAGAGACTGGAGAACGAAAACGAAAAGCAAACGAAAATGTCGGATTACTTTAAAAAGTGAACTTGCAAATGTAGTGTGGACTGATTTGTTGATAATGCTGTATATTAAGATTAATCTACTGCATTTAATTTATAATTTTGCAATAAAGTTATTTGATCTACATTCGTATTTAAAATCCTTTATATGATGATACTAATGATGGTATGAGATTGTTACTAAAATATATAATCGACCTCTGTTTGTTCAAAACTCAAGTGGCGGAAATGTTCAACCCGGATGAAGTGGTCACCTGTTTAAAGCAGCCACTTTGACTTTTCAGAAAGGTGGCCACTTAATACAGGTTTGATTGCATACCGAATATTGTTTGATATGCATCCTCTCTAAGTCACGTTTGCCTCTTCAATCCAGTAACATTGTTCGTCCTAAGAGCATGTATGTAAAAGAATTGTTGTATTTTCAAAATTGACAGTTGTTTACGAACCATTTCGGGTCATGATCCGCAAGCAAATCAATAGTAAACAATTGTTCCTTGACTTTGGGTTCTTTTATACTTCTGTACCAGATAGAAAGTGCATCCCATGGGAATGCTAGTTGTACACTTATAGTGTGAATGAAAAAAAGAAACCTTTGGCAAGACCCGATTAACTAGCAAATTGTCTGCTATCCAGTTAATATTTGTCCTGTTGCTACATTTTTTAAATTGTTTTAAATAATAACAACCCGAATAGCTGAAAACAGTATATGTCTTAAGCAGAGAACATATCACAATTTTTTAATACAATATCTTTGTGCTTCATATATTAATCAGTATGACATCTGCGTCTCTGTTCCTGATTCTACTAATTGAAATTTGAAAAATGGACAACTTCACATCTGGGGTGCGTTTCAGATAGATTTTACGATCTGCCATTATCGTAAATTTACGATCGTAATAACGACCAACTTAACGATAATCATAAAGGCGTTTCAGAAACGTCTCGTAAACTCTCCGGTCGTACGTAAAAAATAACGATAAAACACAGCGTTAAAGCGAGTGACCCAGTCTGAAGTTAAATGACGTTACGTCACTTTGACCTGATGAGCGCACCTGTCTTTTTTAATAATAATAATAATAATAATAATAATAATAATAATAATAATAATAATAATAATAATAATAATAACAATACCGATAATCTCTTGAAGGGAATCAATTAATGAAACTCTCCTTTTTATAATGATTAACACAAATGATACAAACTCGTGGTCTCTATTCTGATTAACCATGTGCTATTTATGTTACAATTGTATCTTAAGTACATCGTCATCCGGGATTTTTGGTGATGGAGGTAGTGGCGGGTTCCGACGCTCATTTTAATATTTGTGTAATTATTATGAAAATTGGACAACAACAAATTACGTTGTTTTTTCAGGCTGGTGATTTTTTCTTTAAATTCGTCTTTGATAAGTGAAATATTATAGTATTATGCGTATTATGAATGTTGTGTAAAGTAAATGCAAACGTGCAGCATGGTGCTGATGATGATAGTCACGATGATGCAACGACAACGGCAATGATGATTTAATAATAATAATGCGACAACGACATAATGATGATGCGATGACAACGATAGTGATATGCGACGACGACGACTAAGATGATGATAATAATAATGATGATGCGACGACGGCAATGATACTAATTATGATGTGACGATGACGACAATGCTCATGACGAGATGATGATGCGTAGATGTTGCTGATGATTGATGATGTGGATGATGATGCAGGTATGAAGTTGGTGGTGAAGGTGGTTGTGGTTGGTGCGGTGGATGATGATGATGATGATGATAATGATGATGATGATGATGATGATGATGATGATGATGATGATGACTGATTCCAATCATCAACAACCGGCCTTAGTTCAGATAACGAGTAAAGTTCATACGTTTACGCACCAAAACTGAGACTAAGAGTTATTGTATTGGGAAACAGTTCGAAAATACATTGACTGGTTGGATTTTTTGTATGAAGACAGTTCATAAATCCATCTTTATTGTGTCAATCGTTGTAATAACAGTTAAATAAACAGCATTTCAGATCCATTCAAAATACATGATAAAACCTACATTTGCAGACATGCTTCAAACACACAAAATTACTAAAAGAAATACAGCTATTTTACAAGCTCGTCTGATCAAAACACATTATTCAACAAAAAATATCTTAACTGGTGCAGATTGCCATAGTGGTTAAGTGTTCAGAGTTTCATGCAAATATTATCTATTATCTATTTCAATCATGTTATGATATACACTGGAGTATACACTTTATGTAGCATTCTGTGTTTATACATGAGCCAGTAAAAGTAAAAAAATAAATGTATTCAGAAATATCGAAAGATTCACTTAATTTCTATAAAAAGATAGTATGAATGTTTACATGATCAGCCATGGTAGTGTGTGTTTTCTATATATTCATAAGTTTGAATAAATGTATCATTAAGATAATCCTATATAATTCACAAAAATGTACAACTGGATATACATCACAGTTGAATTTATATAAATATATATATTTTTTTGAAAAATCTAATGCTAATGGCTTTTAAATGCAAAGTCAAACTTAAAATAAATATAAGAAATTTCATTTCAAATAATGAAGGTTACACAAATGCCTCATCGCCTATTTAACAGTTTAAAGTCTTATGTTGTGTTGGGATATGCAATTAATTTCAGATTCTGTGTCAATATATCTGTAATTATCTGCTTGGTCTGGTATCTTCAGTGTATGTCGGTATAAAGTACTGTTCTGACAAAGTCTCCTAAAACACACTGGAACCTTTAAGGTGAGTATCTGGAAGACTGACTGTGAGCATATTCTAGATGTTTGAAACCTTGTGATATTTCAGTGTCCTGAAAAAGACAAAAAGTTATAAAATATTGTTTAATACAGCACAATATAATACATTTTTGAAAACTCCTTTTAATGGTTAAACTACAAGTAACACATAATTTACATTCCCATATTTCAACTGAAATAGTTTGCATATTTTATGAAAATTATTGTCTTTTAAAAAAATATAAGTAGGGATTTTAAGAAAACATGAAAAACACCATTCTGGCCACATTTTATTTCTTGTTTAATGTTCATATAAGTTAAATAACAAGTATGTTGAACCAGTTAACTGCTCAAAGTAAGATGCCCAACATTGTATCAATATAAAATTCATCTTATTGTATTATTCATAACTTTGGTTAATATCCTTTTGCATTTTATCATTTCCTACCTACTTTTACATTTCCCTCCATTGCCAGCTTGAAGCATTCCTGATAGTTTTCTATCACCAGCCTGAAATAATTAACTAAAACAAATATTTAACAAGTAAAAACACTAAAAAATGAAAACATAGAATATCAATAAGCATCTGTACATAGCCTGTGCATTAACTGCAGATACACAATATGGTTTTGCAGTTTAGTTTCTACATAAGTCCTTATGACAATGTGTTGAAATGTTGAATATACCTCCATTATTATTCATAAAACCAACATTAAAATATAATTCCCTTTTTATACCATTATTAAACAGATGTCAATGAAGAACACAGCATTTTCCACCAAGACCATGACACTTCTGTTGACAATTTTCATTTCAGTTTTTATTGTACACTTGGCATCAAATGGTATGACTGAAAAAGACAGGATTTAACCTTTGTCAGTTGAAAACTCACAAATGTACATATACTACAAAGTTCTACATAAACCATAGGATTCCTTACTAAAACAAGTTTCAATTACAAGTAAAGGTGAACTATGATGATTACATTGTCACCTAAAAGAGTCCATGGTATTAAAGTAGCCAATAATCAACTTGTTTGTTGTGACAGTGTTGTTTACATTACTGTACAGTATATTTACATATTTAGCATCAGTTTTAGATGTGTAAAAATAAAAAAATAATTATGTTATATCATGACATGATAAAATGGTTACACTGTTTAATAATTCACTGACTACATACCACAAAGGCCGGTAATATTACAACAAAATATGTACAGGCATTTATTTATCCGAATTAAAAACCATCCGAAATAGAAGAATTTTAAGAAAATGTTCTACATGACATATTTAACAGCAATGAAACCAAATCAAATTCTACATCATATTCCATGTTTTAGATGTACACAATATCATCATATTACATAGATATAACAAAAAGCTTACATCTTCTACAGTTAAAATCCTTTTTTTGACAGAACGGCGGAAATAGAACATTTTCATACTGTTTTCAGCTATTTTTAGACATAGTTTGAAAATTCCACACCAGCGAACATGCTACACGCAATATTAAACTCTCAAATGTTGATAAAAAGGAAAAGTATACTTTGATATGGAGAAAATCTTCATCCGCCATCTTGATCGTTAAGTTAACGAGTGCCTCTTACCGGTCGTAGGTTTACGAGCAAAATTAACGATAAAGCAGGTGCACGTTGTGTCTCTGAAACGGTGCCGATCGGTAATTTTGGTCGTACTACCAAAATCACCTAACGATCGCCTTAACGATCGTCTCTGAAACGCACCCCAGATACATTATTTCTTGAATGCCTATAATATAAACACCTGAAGGACAGACATTTAATAGATTTCTACTCTCTGCAACGTTCTCATTGCACACACTTGAAGGGTGATCATTAAATACACTTCTACTGACGGTATTTTTTCAGTGAATACACTTAATATAGAACTATGTTCTAGTGATGTAAACTTATGTTTTGCTTGAACATACAAATGACCTCTCATAACTATTTTTTACATTTTTACCCCCTCCCCTAAAAATGCAACTATCGCAATTACAAAATGCGACAAAAAACGAGAGTTACTTTTAGTATAATTTATATTTAGCATGCACATGGTCATTGAGAAATTTGCATATCACGTGATTTTCTGAATACTGCTTAATATACCAATGATTCGCATGTTGTAACAAAGTTGTTTTGGGTTTAAATAGGTTTCCTGGCTATGCATCTGAAAACTCCTCTTTTATCACAAATTTTCACTCTGATTTCGAAATCGCAGAAAAATACAGTGCTAGTATAAAACAGTATGTTGGTTTTCGTGGGGTTCGAACCATCGCCGGTAATGTCATGAAACAGTAACGGTAGTAAAATGTACTTCAACACCTGAACGATTAGACCACCAGGACTTTCATTCAGGCATATTTTCGCATGTTAACCATACATTGATAACAACACGTGATAATGTCAATCAACCAATTACGCAACAACAAAGTTGTATACGATAATATGAACATTGTGGTCTTCAAATCGATATTTGAGCAAATACCAACATTTGTCAAAGGGTTCCAGCTTTTGGTATCTTAGCTCAACACTCCTAACGATTTGCCACTTTTTATTGCGTTATGTACAAAAAGTACAATTTACAAAAACACGAACGAGTACCAATCTGCGATTTTTCACTAAACACCATTGACAATTTTTCTTTTGAAAATACTTGGCTCTCATTTGTTTTAGAAACAGGGGCTTAATTTCATTATGTGGAATTTCATTTAAAAATGTTCAGTATTTCTTTTGTTATTTCTCCAGTCTATTTCAGTAACTGCTCAGGTACTGTATGCAAAGCACAATGCTCCGCCCACTTTATTACCTCATTAGCATATGAGTGAATCAGTTATCAGGTTTGGATTTTCGTTGTAATTTTACAAATATTTCTTTTTATTAAAGCATCCTGTGGCCTCGGATATTTATTAGACATTTTATGAGACCCTTTCATAATTATAAACTCACTTTTAATGTTTTCACTATTTAATCCTAAATGGAACTGGGTTTTTAAAGGGTAAACATGATATAAATCGATACTCACAGTGTCAGTATCAGTTCATACACTTGAAGGGGAAACATTGATTACATTGTAACTCACTATATCGTTATCAGTTCAGGCACTAAAAATGGAGACAAATGATTAACTTTCATTCACTGTATCGTTAACATAACATTTTAATAGGGGACATTAAGTACACTGATTCCTAGTGTGGCAGTATCAGTTCATACACTTGAAGCGGAAACATTGATTACATTATAACTAACTATATCGTTATCAGTTCAGGCACTGAAAATGGAGACAAATGATTAACTTTCATTCACTGTATCGTTAACATAACATTTTAATAGGGGACATTAAGTACACTGATTCCTAGTGTGGCAGTATCAGTTCATACACTTGAAGGGGAAACATTGATTACATTGTAACTCACTATATCGTTATCAGTTCAGGCACTAAAAATGGAGACAAATGATTAACTTTCATTCACTGTATCGTTATCATAACATTTTAATAGGAGACATTAAGTACACTGATTCCTAGTGTGGCAGTATCAGTTCATACACTTGAAGGGGAGAAATGATATAAACTAATATTCACTTAATTGTTTTCAGTTCAGACACTGTAAGGGGTGACATCTATTAGTTATCAGTTTAGACACCTGATGGAGCGATATTTATATCACGGATCCTCAATGTATCGTTATCAGTTCAGACATTCGAAGGGGCGATATTTAATACACTGCTACTCACTGTATCGATATCAGCTCAGACATTAGAAGGGGCGACATTATATACACTGCTAAACACTCTTTCGTCATCAGTCTACACACTGGATGGGGCGACATTTAATAAACTGGTACACACTGTATCGTTATCAGTCTAGACACTGGATGGGGCGAAATTTAATACACTGGTACATACTGTATCGTTATCAGTTCAATCAAATGAAGGGGTGATATTTAAAACACTGGTTCGCACTGTATCGTTATCAATTCAGACACTTGATAGGGAGATAATCAATTGAATGGGTGATTTTTAAAACACTGCTACACACTGTATCGTTTTCAGTTCAGACACTTATAGGGGCGACAGTTATACACCTTTACCTATATTGGGTTAACTCTTTATCTGATAATCGGTAATACGCTGCAAAATGTTCATATTGTAGCTCTTTCAATAATCAACGGATTGTTTTTAATATAATGCTTTTTTGAAACCATGAGGAACGAACATTTTCATTTACATTTTCATCAGCTAATGGACTTACAGTAAACAAACAAACAAACGTTAAACAACAGCGACCAATCATATATTACGATGTGTACAGCTATGAATGAATAGCCAATATAATTGCGTTTTAGAAAATATTTCCACATATTTAATACCTGGAGTAAATCAATATATGAATCAGTACTCAGAGATAAGAGAACGTTAACAAAGATAACTGGATTTCTATATCCAGCGATGGAACGGAAAATTAGTGCAGTTTCCAATGTGTCAAGTAATTCATTAGGCTTTAATTTGTCTTTCCAATTGTCATTGCATAAATCGTTGAATTACAATATGACTATGGCAGTGTTACCTGTGACTGTTTTTATCGGGATGGAGACTTTAATTGGATTTGTCGGAAATATTTTGATTTTAGTAATATACGTTCGGTGCCGTGATAAGAGTAACTTTCGATACTATGTCATAACGATGGCCTGTATAGACTTTACAAGTTGTATAACAACGTTACCCATGGAAATCTTCTCTCAATTAAATTGGTACACATACCGATATGATTCGATTTGCAAAGTGAAATCATTTTTTAACGTTTTTACAGCATGGGCTTCTGCTTCTATTCTGTTCCTTTTGGCGTTTGACAGACATCGAAAAGTTCGCCGGCCTTTACAATGGCAAATACAACCATCCTTCGCCATAAAAACGTGTATCACGTCGATATTTTTGTCGGCAATCGTAGCCATACCAGCTGCAATCCTATGGGGGAAACAAACATACGGAAAAGATCTAAAAGGAACAATGGTAAACGTGTCTATTTGTGAAAAGGACGAAGCATATGCTGACGACTTTTACCCTCTCATTTACATTGGGTCAGTCTACGCTTTCCCTGTGACGATCATGATGTTCATTGTTTGTACATTAAATATCATCACTTCCAGAGCCGTTTTTTGTGCGCAATCTGAGTCAACTTTGCCAGCCGTTGATCTATCAAATGTTTCCCCAAAACCACGTTGTCAATCGATTGCAGCAACAGAATCTTTATCGACAGGAATGGAAACAGATCATGAATTGAAACTACCAACTTCGGATTATGACCTTGACATCACGAAACATGTAAAGTATGAAATTCACTCCAATTCTCCACGCTTCTGCAGACTAGGATTCGGTTCTGTGACCACAAATAATTCTGAAGCTTCGACGGGCTCTCGACGTAAGCTTCGACACACTTGTGAGAAAATGTCACTTAACAATCGAGTATCAAAGCAGACGAAGCGTTATACCAATGGTTTCAGAATACGGGGCTCACGACCAAAACAGAAGATGGTGATTATGTTGGTATTAACATCAACATTTGTTGTCACGATGATGTCGTATGTTATACTATCTAGTTTTGTAGCCAAACAGAACAGTATACTGAACCAGCTTCAAAACTCGCAGAAAGCAGTGTTTTTCTTCTTCTGGCGTTTGTATTTTATCAATACTGTTGTGAATCCAATCCTGTACGGTTTTATGGATCCTAGATTTCGATCAGGACTAAAAGCCATTTTCAAACGGAACACGTTGTCATCGTAAACTAGAATTTAAACTAGTTCATTGTAAAAAGATGTCGGGTTTTCTTTATATTCCACAGCAATTAAAAAATATCCTCGAAATAATAAAAAATGAACACTCTTTGAATAGAAATATGATGATGTCGTACGACTGTTTGCCCTTTTTTAAAGTTTTTGAAAAATAATTGGCAACAGTTTGAAAGAAAGTTTATCAGAATGTAAATAATTGATGTCGGATTTACCCTAGTCATCGTTTTACATCAAGAAATGACTTTATTTGTATTGACATATATGACCTGTAAAAATAGACGATTGTACGTTTTAAATCGTCGTAGCCCACGCATGCATTATCGGTCCCGACCTGCGCATGATGTTAAAAAATCACATTTTAAATGTACAACAATACATTTAAAACTGAAAAGAGTTGGTGAAAAATTAATTGTGACTTTTGGAGTCTTATTTTTGTTTTTAATAAATCGAGGGGAGCATATATGATGTTATCTTTTTCATTATAGATTCGTTCGAAGCGAAACCTGTGTCGTCTGTGTAAACTATTGTGCAAAACAACTCATTCTTCAGGACAATGTCAGTGAAAATGTTCGCAAACAAAGATAATCGTAGAGTAATGGAGCCTTTTTCGAAATTAATGCTTAAGGGACAATGTTGTCAAATGCAGTCAGCAACACACAAATTGCACTTCACTTAATTGAATTAAGAAAGTCTGATAATGACGTAGAGAAATGCAATTTAATAGTACGTGATTTCGTCTAGCTTAGTAATACTAATCAGAGAGACAAATATTGTTATATTATTTAACAAGAATCAGTGGGGTGTACAGACCAGCAGTGCGTTCAGTAAGGCGAGCGTTTACAAAACGCTCGCAAACGTTTTGTTTTGTATCCCTGTTGCAACGCTACGCATACACGTTAAGCGGGAAACCAAACAGCGAACGTTCGTCTCAAACATCTTTTCTGAACGCACTGCAGTATTGATGTGGAGGCCCCTTATGTTATATTATTTGATATAATTTTGATCCATTCGAAGCGACATCAGTGTCCGCTATGTAAAACACTGTTTACCATAACGTTTCTGGCAAAATAAGTCAAGCCCGTAGAGGCAGCGCCTTAGTTCATGTTATCTCATTGCAGAAACCATTATCTAGTGATATAAAACTATTAGCTTCTATATAAAGGCCTATGTAGTAAACTATTAAAGATATAAACAAACACGTCAAGAAATTTGTATCCACTTATTGGTACTTATGCCAGTCTAATCCATTAATTTGGGACTTTTATGGGCTATAACTATTGTAGCACAGGTGGCAGTTTTCAGTCAGAAATGGTGGAAACAAATTTGATAGTCATGAACGCATATATTCATCAGATAACATCATTATATATTTTGATACATAACAACTTTTGATGTGACGTCATAAATGATTTGCGTTTAAATGTGCGCGCTATATTGCAACGTGTTTTGTATTTAGAGCCGTATTTTGTCAAACAAATATTTAAAATATTAACATAATATGTAACGTGGCCAATCAGTACGATTTAATGTTAAAAGGCTTATTATACTTTTCTTGTTGACGTTTTGATAATTCCCAATATACATGTATGTTTGCATGTTTACGCACTGTGATGACATTGTTTATAACGCTTAAATCATAGTGTTTTTTCTACTAGTCTTTTAATTTATGTTGTTCTTATAACGATATGAACTTTAAATATATATTTGTTGGCTGATTATTTTATTTATTTATTTTTATTATTTATGGTTGTCATCCATCAATAAAATTTAATACAAAAATCATAGTAAAACTCGGTTCGTGGAGAATCGTTCAATTCCTTAGTAAGAATCTAACAGTATTCCTTGGTGGAGTTTTTCACATGCATGACCAGATAGTATTGCCTTTGAGTGATCTATTCCCATATGAATGTTTGCAGAACAAGATGCGGTTGCGTTACACATCTGCTTTAATTGCCAATTAGTTGACCACACCCGCAGCTGTCAATCACGTGATGCAG
Organism: Mya arenaria; assembly: GCF_026914265.1. NCBI lineage: Eukaryota > Metazoa > Mollusca > Bivalvia > Myida > Myidae > Mya > Mya arenaria. Next base: position 14,805,540 of record NC_069133.1, read on the forward strand.
CTCTTGCGCGATCTATAGGCAATATCGATCTATGAAATTAAGCTGAAGAAAATTGAAAATCATCATTTGTCAGTGGCCAACCGATAAGTTCGAACACGGAAGACTGTTTTACTGCTGTTATTTTCACTGATAATACTCCAATATATTCCAAAAGACCACACTTCGTTGTTGACATTTGACGTGACTCATATGAGGTAGGTTATATTAGTTTATAAGTTTGTTGTGCGATATTTCCGGAAAGAATAGGGATAGGTTCAACAATGATTTTAATGCTGTTTAAGACTTTTGTGCTGAAAGAAATTATCAACGGCTTGATGAAGCGCTTGTAAAGGAAAGAAAACTTCGCTTTGTTAGATTATTTTTTACAATGTCCATATGTTTAACGTTTTATGAAAAAACAACAGAAATGAGGTCAAAGCCTCTTAGGAATCTAGGGCGTAGCTTGAATAAAGTCTTCATTTTGTTTTGTAGAAAGTTACATATATACATTATCAAGGTTAGTGAACGAATATATTTATAGTCAAATGAGAATGACTTATTATTAAATTTCGGTAGCGAAACGACCTTGGGATGAATTGTGTTTATCGTTAAATACTCTCACATTCGGTAGCGGAATACGATCAAATTACATGAATGCCAAACTTAAATAAAATAATAATTCAAATCGATTTAATATTAATATGAAAAACTACGAAAGTTTACAAACCGCTTTTTCTTGGAAACCTGTTGAAGCTTCTCCAAGTTAATATTAATCGACGTTTTATGAAACCAATCACAACCGCCACAAATGTTATCGCCGTATTTCGTCTGTTTGTTGTGTCTTTGTTAAACAATTTCCTTATTTAAGTTAGGCTTATATTATTAATGTTTAGCCATTGTCAAATCAATATACTGCGTTTTTTATCATATGCTGAAAATGCGCGAACTCGTCATACAATTCGATGACTTCAGAAGCTAACACTAACATTCTGGTATCTGATAATAAAGAGGTATTAGCAACGAATTCGGATAAACTCATTGAAACTAAAAGGCTGCTAAAAGTTGTTTCGCTCTGACACAATACCATATCATCATTATTCGTGAAAGCATGCACGTCTTTCGTCCTTCTTCTACTGTTCTAAACATTTCACTAACTGATTTTGTTTATGGACTTAACCATAATTTGACAATGACACTTTTGCCGGTCACAATCTTCATCGGTTTGGAAGCAGTGTTTGGCTTTTTTGGGAATATAACGATTCTTCTAATCTACAGTCGACACTATGAGAAAAGTAATTTTAGGTGTTTCGTGTTGTCAATGGCGGTCATTGACTTGACAAGCTGCCTCACAACGCTGCCAGGTGAAATGTTCTCGCAACTCAACTGGTATATTTACGAATATGACTCTGTTTGCAGGATGAAGTCCTACTTTAACGTACTAACTGCTTTGGGCTCTGCGTCCATTTCCTTGCTGTTAGCGTTTGACCGCCATCGGAAGATCTGTAGACCCCTTAAATGGCAAGTCCAGCCCTCGCTCGCCGGGAAAATGTGCATATTCTCAATTATGTTGTCTGCAGTGGTGGCCGCACCAATAACAATATTATGGGGGAAACAGACATACGCTTTTGAACACGAAGGAATAACCGTCAATGTATCCATCTGTGAAAAGTCTCAGAACTACGCTAATGATGAAACGCCATTAATTTATAGTGGATGTGTGGTCATTATGCCTGTTGGAATTATGATGATGGTATTCTGTTCACTAAATATTTTGACTGCAAATGAACTTTTTGGTTGGAAAAAGAACTTGGTCATATTGTGGCGAACATCACGTTCTACCATTTTTGAAAACTCAAAGACTACAAGCCTTCGTGATTTACATGTGATTAAATATGCGAGCGTCAGAGGAAACACGGGCAACTCCTTGACAGGCAACTCCTTGTCTGGCAACTCCTTGTCTGTATCGAAATTAAACAAACTAAAGCGATGCCATTCGATGACTGAAACGTCAGAAGGTATTGAAGATGTGGATTGTCATTCGCTGACCAAAAGCAATGCCAAACAACACCAAATTCTTCAACCGGCATCAGATTGCTCAACAAACAAAATATTGGCACTATCGAATACAATCACGAACTTTCCATGTACTACATACTTTCGACGGAAGCAGAAAGCATGGGTAATGATTGTGCTCACTATTGTATTTGTAATCACAATGTCCATATACGTGACTTTGATCGGTTTTGTGGCGGGAACAGAGAGTGTTCTAAGACAAATGAAGGACACGCAAAAAGTTGTGTTTTTCTTCTTTTGGAGGCTGTATTTCATTAACACTGTCATTAACCCAATTTTGTATGGATTTATGGATCCGCGCTTTAGGTCTGGCTTTGTTACTTTGTTTAGGCGAGATATTTTCATTAAAAGAAAATTTACGAAGAGTAATAAAAGTGGCAAAACTGCTCTATAGAAACATAGACGAACAATTTTAAATTTTAAGTAAAGTTACACTGACTTTGATTAAAAATCATGCATATGGAACTTTTTTTTTCATTTTTTTCAACTAACAGTAACAGGACAAAAAATGTACAATGTTAATACATACAACCAGTCTAATATTCTTACTCTGATTGTCTCGCTAGATTGTTTTCAATAGAAATAGAAATACCCTGAATTAATCCCATTCGTCTTAATGGATGTTTTCAAAGTTCAAAGAAGCAGACTTTCATTAATTGATCCATACAAAGATATGGCATGACAGTATGCGCTCAACAGTTTAGCCGATTATGGATTTCAAAACGCACAGACGATTAAACGTCGATGGCGGCTTTCATATAAAATGAAGAGGGGAAAACAAAGAAAAAAAGACAAATAAAGAACCTCTAGACTTACAAAACGATTCAGTCTTGCAGCTATCCTCCCTTGCAACACTTACACTATATTGAAAACTTTAAGACTCATAATTTCATCCAAGAATGAATTATTACTTAAATTATTTAAATATCGGATTAATTCATTAATTGAATAATTTCATTCAATTTCCATTCCGACATCTTAATACCAACCTTATATGCTCAGAGCAATTAATGTCCAGTATGACTAACAGGTAGCTGTTAATACCATATGCGAATACTGTTCCGTATACCTGACTGGTAACCTTATTTACAATATTTAAATAATATTCTATATGCCTGACTGGTAACCGTATATATCATATACGAATAAATAACTATCAATTCTGGTAAAATAACCCGACCGTTTCCATTTTGTTAAAGAGACAAAACATTTTCAGGTAATGTATTAATACGGCTTGTGTCGTAAAACAGCACGAAGTTATAAATATCTATATAAATAAAAGTAATAAAAAACGGGTTATAACTAACCCATTGTGGTCATGTGTTTGCTTAACTCTATTTATCATGCAGACGGCCATATTATCACTGTGCACTTTAACCAGCTGATTGGCCTATAAATATGACCAGCTTCTAGCCGCGATCTCTTATGATAAAAGGTAAAAATGGACAGTGTTGCGGGTTTGACTCCATGGCCTGTTAATAAAATCCCAAAGGCAAAACAAGCAGCATGCAGTTTTGCAGACATTTATGCATACCAGCAAACCACCGTTATATCTTAATAATCCGCATATTGCCGTTGAAAGTCTTTTTAAATTCCAATCCAACAAATTATGTAAAGTTTCATACTAGTGTTCATCTATATTTAGTGCCCACTCGCAAAAATGTATTAGCACGGTGTATTTAACGCCTCATTTGAATTGACCGCCACAGATGCATTGCGCAATCCAGTTCAATTTGCCGACTCATTATTGAAGATGAAGTTTCATTACTATATTGCAGTACCATGTGGGTAGAAATTTCCCCCTCTTGAATATGTGTTCTGCTTGAAAGCTTGAAGGTTTATTAACATTTTCATTGAAGTCGACACTAACATTTTAAAATAGTAATTTTTCGTTCACTCATTTGATTTGAAAGAATGGCTGGTTTTATTATATTAAATTTAAGCCATTAAGTCAATGTCATTGGTCAGACTAAATCTCTACACACTTCACTTTCATCTGTTGTCAAATACAATCCCAACAGCATCCCAAGCAGTTTTAAACTGGGTTACAGTTTAAAAAGAAATAGATACTTTGAAAACGGATATTACTGCTGGTAAATATGGTTCGGTTAGCACAGTGATTAGCGCACTCTCTTATCACCAAAGCGACCGGGTTTCGATTCCCGGCCTGGGCGTATGTGAGTTTCGTTGGTGGTCGCAAAGCCGAAACAGTGGGTTTTCTCCGGGTTCTCCGGTTTCCCCCGTAACACAAGACCTCACTCCCGCGCAAAATCGTGTTAACGAGAATACAGCATCCAAAAGAAGACTAAACTAAGTATGGGTTAGCTGCCGCCATATTGTATTCAGCCAATGTGTCCGGCCTATGCCGTCTACTGCCGCTTATTGATTATTGGCAAAATGTGTATATTCATTTATTCTAGTTAACATCAGTGTAAAACAGTCTGTGAAAAGGAAAAGTTCAAATTAAGTGTGATAATTTATGTTCTAATATAAAGTCATCGATGAGCTGGAACAGGTCGGGTTTTCTATAACATTGCGCGCTCTAGATCAAATTTAAGTTATATCTTGTTTGTAAAGGACAATCGTTAAGCACAGTGTTCAATAAACTTGCATTCAAGCGAGACATACATAAGTTGGCATAGCTTTATAAATTTCACGACGCATTGTAATCAATTTTGAATAACAATTGAGTTGTTTCAAAACATCCAGATATAATTTCCATGCTGTCAATGCTTCTTACTTGAGTCCATTTAAAAAATATCACTGTATCTGAAAGGTTAGTAATTGTTTGTGACGGATATATCACCATATTTTGTAATTACAATCTCATTACTCGTTAACGTATGGACGTGACCAGGGTTGTTTCTGAATATTTCTCCTGGAGAACATCACGCGATGTCATTATATGAACTAGGTGTCAATGGATATTGACGAAAGTCATTGTAAATGATGGCAAGTCTTACATTATGTGGTATCCATCTTTAACTTAATAAAACAAGAAACCAAGAACTAGGTTTCGACATTCGTCGGCCAACGTCCACTTTAGGTACAACAGACTTTCGACGGAAATAGTTAATAGTTTTAATGCTTGTGCTTACATATCGATTTGTTATCACACTGTCCACACACGGCATGTTGATCAGTGTTGAAGCAAGAACGCAGAGTATCCTGAGATAAATGAAGGAAGCGTAACCCCCAAATAGGCTATTTGCATATTCAGGTCTGAAGATCTTCACTGTTTTAGCTTTTTTACGTCTGATTAACTATGTAAGTTCGATTTCCTAGGCATATTTCATGAATCATAATAGATTCCTTCAACGGCCAAAGATACATACTATTATAAATACTACATTATAACAAACAAACACATATATTGTGGGACACTACCCGGCAAACCGTGTATAAGTTGATAGATAGCAGAAGTACGAATTGTAGGACGTCCATAAACATTTTGCTTTTTTGTTAAATGGTAGGGTAAAACGGCAAAACCAATGTTATGAGAGTAAGTGCGGAGCTCAAGTACTATGATCCTGCCCTTAATATTTATTTTACTTATCTTCCCATTACGTAATATGTTTCGCAAATGAGTTATTGTACGAGGCATATTTTGGAAAGTACTAACGGGATTGAAATAAATCTTGGAATACGACGACGTACAGTACCCATTAATCATAATCCTAACATTTATAAGTGGGTGCTCGTCCAGGCAATATCTTAGAATGTGCTTGAAGGATTAAAATGAAACTTGGTATATAAATAGATGACAATGACAGGTGTAGTAACAAATATAAATAGTTTTACCCTGCATTCTTATTTAGATATATGCTCTTAAACTTACAATGTCCTAAACGGGTGCTTGTTCCCCCATATCTTGGAATGTTTTAAAATGATTTCAATGTAACTAGTTATATAAATAGATTTCACACCTTTGAGTTATAACACTTATTTTTTTTAAAGATGTTCATGCTATTTTACCGGCATATTCTTAATGTAGCACAACCCTTATGAAAAGCTCGACTTGAAATTCTATTTCTCTCCATTTTCAATGCTTTGGCCTATGTTGTTAAGCACACGACTACACGTCTTTTGAGGGCTTCAAGGTAAAGGTTCAATTCATCCAGAAGCACAATTTTTCCTTATTTTATGCTTTGTTTTCATTAGCTTACATGTTTTTATAGAAGTTAATATTGTGTTTTTATTTACGAGTAATTAAAACATTTCTACATTTCAATTGTAGCATTTTTGAAGAGTTTATTACTTGCAGGCTGAAATAGGCAATTATGAATACGTAAGTCCTTGTATGTATCATCTTACCTCTGTATTACCCACTTGTCAGCAACAAACTGGATTCGTTAGACGTTCTTCGCAAACATTACACCAACTGTATAATGTTCTTTATACACCTGTGTCAAAGTGGTAGGCCGCTGGCCTTAAGACTGTAGTACCGAAAATCTAAATCAGGTTTCGTTAGATCTTCTTTTGACACGAAATGTTAAAAATAATATGTCATGGTTACAAAATGGAACGTATAATATTATGCGGTGTAAAATAGTGCGAATTAAAAGACCGCTTTTTTAAATACGTGAATAAGATTGCAAACTTCAATTGAATTTTTAAGATAGCCGAAGAATCTTAAAAACATCTTGGTGAGAAACCGAGCGGAGTAGATAATTAACTATAATTACGCAGAAAATGAAAATGACAAATCCACAGCCTCTGTCAGTCACGTTTGCCTGGTTTTTTAGTAACATGATTCGTCTCAAGGGCATTGGAGTACGACATTTTTTGTATTTATATCATCGAGGGGGTTTTGTACACAATTTCTAGGCATCATCCGTTGATCAATATAAAATAATTGTTTGGTCAAACACTCTTTATATGCATTTATACTAGTAGCACGATTTGTCCAATTGGTATGCTTGGTTTATATTTCTAATGTGATTTAGAAAGAAAAGTCGGTTCCCCGCTCGCAAACTTGTATTTTTTCAGTTATCAAGATCTCGTCTAACAAATTAATATTTGCTCTAGTCATATGGTTGTTGTACATTCAAATTGTTTCTAAAAATCAAATATTTTCCTTGACATGATACGCTTAACTGGTCACTAATTTAAAACAATAGTTTTGTTCTTCGGCATAAATTCAGTCACATAATACAATAATTACACTTTGTTAAAGCATTATAAATCTGCGTAATATTTTCAACAGTATGACGGCTGCGTCTGTATTCCTCATTTTACCCATTAGAAATTCGCAAAATAAACAACACAAAATTCATACTTTTAACGCAAACAACAACTATATGTTATTCAGAACAGATACACATATAAGAATACAGATTGGTAGCTGTGCCAGACAGAACATATACAAATAATTCTCATTACCTCACTGATGCTATTGAAACAGGACGTACATTTCTCTTGCACAATTGCTTAAACAATATTTATTTTATAAATTTATTACAGTAATCCACATAATAATTAAAGGGTGAAATGTCAAGTTTCTCGTAGAGTACACGATACAAACAATAGAAATAACTACTTTAATGATAGAAACAACGGAAGTAATACATTACTTTAACGATGCCAAGTACTTGTATATAAATGTTAAAAAAATGAAACAAATGTAGTAAAACTCAAGAATAATCGTGTTCCACTAAATCATAAATAATATTTCCATCCGACGTTATATTTCATCGTTTTTTATTCCTTGCTGCCAATCAACGCTGAACCATTATTGGTACTACTTTCCTACCGGATTGCTGTATGTAAATGCACTCCTGCATAAGCCCATTAATTAAAAATAAGTCCCGGTTTATGAATCTAATGATCCGGTTTATAAGACGTCAGTCAAAACGTAATTGTTGGAATAATTTAAGGAGTGTATTGATTTTTTTTAAATAATGGTCATTACTATTTACAATGTCATCTTCATATGGCCCTATAGTAAAATAAAAAAAGAAAATTATAACAACGTTGACCAATCATAATTTACGATGTATCCTGCTATGAATGAATGACCAATAGTATTGCAGTTAAGAATTATTGATCTCTGCTTCAACACTTGTTGAAATTCAATAAAGAAGCAATACTCAGTAATATTTACCAAGATAACTGGAATATCATTGACGGTGATGGATCAGGAAATTCGTCCAGTTTCCAATATTTCCAGTGAAACACTAGGCTTAAATTATTCTTACCAAAGTGCGTTGCTTGAATCGTTGAATCACAATATGACTATGGCAGTGTTACCTGTGACTGTTTTCATCGGGGTGGAGACTTTCATTGGATTTTTTGGAAATATTTTGATATTAGTCATAAACGTTCGACGCCGTGAAAAGAGTAACTTTCGCTACTTTGTCATATCGATGGCCTTTATAGACTTAACAAGTTGTATAACAGCGTTACCGTTGGAAGTGTTCTCTCAAATTAACTGGTACACATATCGATATGCTTCGATTTGCAAAGTGAAGTCATATTTTAACGTGTTTACAGCGTGGGCTTCTGCTTCTATTCTGTTTCTTCTGGCGTTTGACAGATATAGAAAAGTTCGACGACCTTTAAAATGGCAAGTACAACCATCCTTTGCCATTAAACTATGTATCACGTCATTTATTTTCTCAGCAATAGTGGCCATACCAGCTGTAATCCTATGGGGAAAACAAACATATGCATATAATCTGAATGGAACAATGATAAACGTGTCTGTTTGTGAAAAGGACGATGCATATGACGATGAAGTATACCCTCGGATTTATATTTGGGCAATCTACAGTTTTCCTGTGACGATCATGATGTTTACTGTTTGCACATTAAATTTCATCTCATCTAGATCCGTCTTTTGTGCAAAATCTCAGTTGTTGTCAGCCGTTGGACTATCGAATGCTTCCGCGAGACCATCCAGTCAATCAAATTCAGCGACAGACACTTTGTCGACAGGTATCGATTCAGATAATCCTGAACTTAAACCGCATATTCAATATAATAGCAATGACTTTAAAAAAACAGTTAAAGACGAAAGAACATCCAGTTCATCACCATATTCCAGCAGGTTAAAAGAAGATTGCAGCTTAAGCGTTTCGTATATTATGATGCCTAAGTTGGCCCGACATTCGTCTTTGATGATGATGCCACAAACAAAAATCAACATAGGATTCGATTCTACGGACACAAATACTTGTGAAGCTTCCACAGGATCTAGACAAACCCCTCGACATTCTTGTTCGGAAATGTCACTGAGCACTCGATTATCTAAAACCTCAAAAGGTGGTCGCAATGGATCAAGAATACGAGACTCGCGACCGAAACAGAAGATGGTGATTATGTTGGTATTAACATTAACATTTGTTGTGACGATGATGGTGTACGTTATACTAACTAGCTTAGTAGCTAAGCAGGAAAGTGTATTGATACAGCTTCATAATTCAGAGAAAGCAGTGTTTTTCTTCTTTTGGCGCTTGTATTTTATTAATACTGTCGTAAATCCAATTCTGTATGGTTTTATGGATTCTAGGTTTCGAGCAGGACTGAAATCCCTTTTCAAACAGAATACGTCGTTGTCGTCGTAATAGTTTGTATTCAGTTTTGTTGTGTTGGGTATTTCTTACATTTCAGCAATAGTTTGATATATTCAAAATTATAAGAAACTTAATCAAAAACCCTTTTAATAGAAATACATTGCTAACAGATTGTTCATTTGTACACATTGAGTACAAAATTTTGAAATAATTTGGAAGATTGAGAAAAAATAATAAGAATTGTGCCTGTATTCAATAACGTCTTGGCATTGACCCTGTGCCATTGAACGGGGTTTATGTTTAAACTTTTGACTACTCTACTTGATTATGTAGTCTTTCATATAAATATGGAGACTGAAATTGTGACTCAAATCTCAAGACTGCTTTAAATCTTAATTACACTGTACATATTTGATTAGTAGGGCAAATATGGTAAGACTAAAAGAATATGTTTTAATTACAATGGGTCACAATTATTACACATTTTCTGCCAAAATACTACATTAAACCTTAGTTATGATATTTAAGAATTTGCAATTTTAAGGCGCAAACTCAGACACAAGACGCTCGTAAATATTTGTCCTGAAGTTGGAATTACCATTGGCTCTGTTTTACACATTCACTTAAACTCGTAGCTTGTATTATATTAATTAAGTATCATTTATATAGTGTGTTATGTTATGTTATACAGATTTGTTTCAATAGTATCCCAAAGGTACCCCTGTTAAAATATGTTCAAGTTCAAGAATGATGCCTCTAGAAAATTTGCTATGAATTACATAATGGTTTCTCAATGGGTTAGATGTAATTATTGGATCATGAACTATGTGTCCTTATCACGCTATTTCTTTACACACCTGTTTCAGCATAGTAACATGTGTTGAGTGATATCTTTTACACACTGATGTTTGTAACAATAATAACTTACTGTTAAATAACATATTTTAAGAAACGTGCTATATTTTCTAAAATAATTCAATGCATTATATTACTGACTTGTTTGTAATCATAAAAGTGCACATGACCACTATAATAATTGCGATCAATTTCCAGGAAAACGTCGTGTAAAATGAAAATGCAGTTTCATTTGTTCAAGATAAAATCAGAGCGTTTTATCACGGAATAACCAAAGGATACATATAATAAAAGGAATATAACGATAGCAAGCTTTTCTGACCTCCTGCAAAACGTCTCAACGGATATGGTTTTACGCACAGAACTCGACGCAAAACAGAACATTAGTAAAACGCCCTATAATAAGATCCTTTATAAACGATATGTGAATAGTTTCCGTGTCTGTTATCTGAAATCAATTAAAGTTTAAGTGCTATGAGTTATTGTAAATGAATCTGAATGTAAAACGAGCGAAAGATTATACTTGGGATGAATAGTAATTCCGCATGTATGTTTTCCATTTCTACGCCCCCCACCAAAAAAATAAAATAATTAATAAATAAATAAATAATAAAAAATGTTAACTAGCTTTTTTTCAGCAAGAAAACAGTTTTGTTCTAGGTATCTTTAAAAATGATGGTTTTTATGTGAATGACATTATTTGTGGACCAATGATAATTAAGTATTATTAAGATTCCTTTGCCACGGCAGGGTCCCGTTCAAAAGCCTTATTCTTTCGTGAAATTCTACTCATATTCAATGGCGGAGACCATCTATACGCTTGTAGTTGTGACCTTGGAGTAATTTACCATTACAAAATATTTTCAATTTGACTCTTTGGAAGAGAATAAACGCATTTTTCGAGAATTTCTCGTGTAGTATTTATTTTCGAATGTTTAACATTAACCATATTCGTGTTCTCGTTCGTTTAAATGTTTTGTCAGCGGTAAGCCATTTATTGTTATATTTTTTCCAGACTAACTTGGTCCAGGTTAACATTCTAATTTGGTAGTATTGCAAGTACTACGCAGTCGATCACACTTCTACTATTTAATGTGGTGAAGATATCAGAATAGTTTAAAACGACGTACTCTGAATACACAGAAATAACAATCATACGCATAATATAAGGCATGAATGGTTTAGCTGGGACAATCAAGTGGCCGCGATCATTGCTAAAATACGTTACGGTAGACATATTTCAAATACATAAAACGTAAGACTAACATAGCAACAACGCATTTTACAAACTGATTATGGATCGATAAGTCTATTACAATTTCTATGATGCTCTCTATATCTTTCGTACTGTGCCCGTGTTAGTATTTCTGGATGTAAAATTAGAAGGTAGTAAATGCACATGAAGAATGAGGTATTTTCATGCAAAGAATACACAATAGCCATTTATGTGCCACCATGTTGAATTGCAAAGCAAGGCAATTGCTACAAATATAAAAACAAATAACAATTTTACTGCAATCATAAGCAATAAGAAATAATACCATGACTAACCTCTTGAATAATCTTGAATGTATTACATCATATAAAATATGTATCTACCACAAAAATCAGGTTAAAAGTGCCTTCTGATACTCCCTCAAAAACGTTTCAAACAATGGGTCACACCTGATGAACACAAAATGTCAGATAGGTCAATATACATTTAACCATCACTAAAAATGACTTCTCGTCACACAATCCAAATACATGTACCGTATGCCTACTAAGGGTCTAAGGGTTTATTCATTTCATTAGAATAAAGTGGCCAAGCAGAAGTTGAAAAGTCATCTATCAGCTAAAGAAATCTTGAGCATGAGTGCCTGTTTTCTCTGAATGTTCGATTTTCTGATCCTCCTGTGGAATATTTTTGTTATTAAACCTCACGTGACCTGCCAATGTTAAATTATCAAATACACGATTTTAGCCAATCCGTACTGTTGCCCTGACATGAAATATTTCACCAGGTATCATTTCTGTTAGTCTTGTGAAAAAATGATTGCAAACTGATTAAGAAACTTATTTTTGTGTTTCATTACTTTTAAAATAAATGAATTTACTCATTTTGAGGGTGTTGAGTTTCTTTAAAACTGTGCCTATAAATTTGTTAAGTCGAAAATCTGTGTTAGAAGACGCCAAAAATCTAAAATAGTAATTTCAATAGACCGGAAACAATTAACCATATGCGGTATTAATAACGCCGAAAACAATAATTCATATAGCTGATAACTATGATCTTGGTAACACCTTGTTTAATTGCAGATATAACCAATGTAAATAATAGTTGTTCGGTATAATGAAATAAATATCAGATACCATGAAGGGTGATATAAGCTTAATCCTCGAAACGTTAATGTCAACCGGTAAGTTTCAGGTATCTTCCTCTGTTTGTACCAGTTGTTAGGTAGAATAAAATAAATATCCGATGTCATGGCTGACGCCTCGGCTGACATTAAAGTTTTCGGTTAAACATGACATGCTATCACCCTTCATGGCATCCGATATTTGTATAATAGCTTTTATACAGTGTGTATAGAACAGACAACTGAAAACAACGGAAACCCGTTAATCAATGAAACGATTTTACACCAAAATGTTGCACGTAGATAGCATTTAATCATAATAATGTCTCGTTTGCACATTGAAAGCTTTTAACGCAGTATTCGATTAATTTGAATGCACGCAAACAAAAGTTTAAAAGATAACAGAATAGTTGAAGTCGGTGCATGTCCTCGTTTAATTCTGGCAAAGATTGTGTAGGTATTCCTTCCTAAAGCAGGCGATATTTTATGACATCAATCCCGCAAATTATAACGCCATATGTCATCTGTTTGCTTTGGCTTTGTAAATTAGTTTTCTTATTTTGGATTGGTTTTCGTTTCAAAAGTAATGCAAAATATAGGATCGAATAACGACGTACTGTTATCAGTGGATGAAAATGCTCGTCTTTTCTGGAAAATTTCGTTTTTGCAGGAGATTTGTAAAATCCTGGTATTTAATAACTAAGAAGTTGTATCAATAATTCCGGAGTCAATATTTCATGATGTATATGAATGTAGTTAAAGTCCATTTAGGAATTATCACTATAACCGAAAGGCTTCTATCGTTTACCTCTAATACGCGAATATTTTACAATAACACCATTATTTATCCTGGAAACACGAACGTGACCGGGGCTGCTTCTACTTTAACGAATATTTCACTTGATGAATTTGTCCATAATTTAACATTATAACAGTTTTGCCGGTCACACTTTTAATCGGTTTAGAGGCAGTGTTTGGCTTTTTGGGGGATATTATGATTCTTTTAATTTACCGTCGACGCTATGAGAAAAGTAACTACCGGTGTTTCGTGTTGATGATGGCTGTCATTGACCTGACCAGCTGCCTCACAACGCTACCAGTGAAATATTTTCTCAGCTTAACTGGTATACATACGAATATGCTGGATATGCAGGGTAAAGTCTTAATTTAATGTCTTTACGGCCTGGGGCGCTGCGTCTATACTCTTGCTGCTAGCGTTAGATCGCCATAGGAAGATCTGTATATCCCTCAATTGGAAAGTCCAGCCCTCGCTCGCTGGCAAAATGTGTCTCATCTTAATTATGATGTCCGCGGTGGTGGCCACACTATTAAAGGGGGAGACATACATATGCTTATAAGCACGAAGGGATAACCGTCAATATTTCCATCTGTTCAAAGTCCGAGAAGAACGCAAATCGGTTCACTGAATTTTCTGACTGCAAACTATTTGGTTGAGGGACATAAAGGGGAAAGAGTTGGCCTGCCATGTTGGAAAAACTTAACGATCTACATTGTCCCTGAACACGGAAATCACAAACGTGTGTGATCTACATACGATTAAAGATTCGAGCGTTCAGAAAAAAGGGATCAAAAATATTTTCAGCATTGAATGCAAACACAAAACGGCGGTGCCATTCTATGAATGAGGCGTGTGTAGATTTTGAATAACTGGATTGTCAAATAAGGACCAGTATTTCTGTCATTTCGTTACCGCTTTTAAAAATAACAGCAGTGACCAAGAGTTTTATATAGGTATATATATAGAATATCTACAATCATCTAGAAGAAGAAGCAATGCCAAAAACCAGGAAATTCGTCAACCGGTATCCGATTCTTGAACGAACAAATTGTCTACAGTATCGAGTAAAACATCATACTTTTCTTGTCCTAGTGACTTTCGACTGAAGCAGAAAACAGTTATTATGCTTGTACTCACAATTATCTTTGTAATCATAATGTCCACATACGTGATTTTTATCAGTTTTGTTGCAGGAACAGAGGGTATTCTGAGACGAATGAAGGATACACAAAAAGGTGTGTTTTTCTTCTTTTGGATGCTGTATTTCATTAACACTGTCATCAACCCCATCCTGTATGGTTTTATGGATCCGCGCTTTAGGCCGGGACTTGATGCACTGTTTAGGCGAGATTTGTTTATGAAAAAATACAAAGAACAACAAAAGTGGCAAGCTTGTTGAATGGAAACGTAAACGACTATTTTTACCCTGGAAAACATTAACAACGGTAAAACTACACTAAACCGACAAACAATTGACAATGGTTGTACAGCTAGCGCAGTTGTTAGAGCACTCGATTCGGCTCACTGCCTGGGCGCTTGTGGGTATGATTTGTGGTCACGAACCCGGACAAGTGTTTTTTCTCCGGGTTCTACCGTTTTAACATGACACAAGACCACACAAGCGCGCAACATCCGGCCAACGAGTGGACTTAGTATAAGTTCATACAACTTACTTCCCAATCTTTGTAAAAATAATAAAGTTTTAACTAAACCATGAAAATGGTTTTTTGTTTATATCGAATCTGATCTACTAACAGTTTGTAGTTATGTACTAGGATATGTTACCTCGTTATTGTTTACATTTAGATATGTAATATGAATATCCATGTCAAAAATTGGATGCGTTAAAATCTTACAGAACCAGTAAAGAGGCTGTTTGCATCAATCAGGCATGATGATAAAACTTGTTTGACTATGTTATTTCTCAAACACGGCTCTATTTATTTTCTAAGCTACCCAAACAAATTTTCGAATTAATATCATTAGTATCAATGTAACATCTGCATTATGTATACAGGTCGTTGTTATTATGAATGCGCAAATAAACAACGGATGAATTTGATACAGCGTTGAAGTTAAGCAACAGCTGCACAATAAAAATGACATCGTTTTTCTTCATTAACTTGTGAATAAACATTTATTTTCTTATTGGTAATTGAAAAATGGCCGACTTATGACGTCATTAAAAACGTGAACAACTGTAATTATATCAAAGGTTTGCAGACACATCATTTTTTTAATGATTGAATGAATTGGAGTTAGATAGATTGTTTCTTTTCAAACATATTCTTTTCTGAAACCCATTGCTTTTACAATATGCTTTGTATGAAAAACACATAACATTATAACAAGGGTACAATGACGTGTGCAAGACCAAGGGTAAGGTCATAAATAAAGGTATGCCAGCGTGTCATTTATCAAAAGAACTAGGACGAGAGCAAAAACCAGGGTAAGGTCCGGTCATAAACAAGGCATGCCAGAGTGTCATTTTACAGAGAAACAATGACGTCAACAAGGCTCATGGTAAGGTCATAAAAAGCCATGCCAGGGTGTTACTTCACAAAAGATCTAGGACGAGAGCATGACACATGAAAGCTGGTAAAGTTATAAGTACGTAATATAAATGTTCACTTAACTGACTTAAGTATAACGATTCAAATTGACTACGAATATAATTTTTAACGATTCAAATTGACTACGAATTGAATTTTACTATGATTTTATTTTGAATTTTACTTCTGGATGATATCCATTAAGAAAACAAAGTCATCGAAAAACGTGTATTATTGGCTGATTTCATGATATGAATAACATAAAATGAATATAAGACGAAACCCAATATTTTAAGGGAATCGCAGTGACTAAGCATTCAAGCATACCTGTACTATGGAGGTAAACAAAACTTCAACAATGTTTGTTTGTTTGTTTTTTTTGTTTTCAAAATAATGAAGGATAATAAGCATTTTTTTATATTTAGTTGGTTTCGCTTTTTCCATTTTCTTTTCTATGTTAAAAATAAACAGGGAGCATTTATCAAATTATAACTGAAACCATTTCAAAACATGTTTATTCACTGTTCTTCGGGATCAACTTAGCCAAGAGGATTTTAGTCAGAGGGTCAAAAAAGAAGAACACCAAATCGATGCACCTTGCTCAATTTCCGAAAGATCGCCAAACTTTTTATATTAGTTAATTGATATTTGTTTGTGATAACGGAATGAGAAATTACAAACTAAAATAAGTTTTAAAAATCAATCGAAACAGAAATACCAAAGTTAAGCATTCGAACTGATACGAAAACCAATATTGTTTTTATAAATTACTATACGTATAAAGACTATAATATGAATGGTCATTCACTATTAAGTTAACGAGTTGAATAAAGTTCGTACGGATTAACCACGTTCTATTCATTTAGTATGTTATATTCCAATTTGACAAAACACAGCTCTAAATACAAAACACGTGGCTATATAGTGCGCTTTTATCGGCACGTCAAAAGTTATCTCGCTTGTGATGTATCAAAATATATATTGACGTAATCTCATAAATATACGCATATACGTACATGTATATCAAATTTGTTTTTCACCATTTCCGACAGACAAAAGTCTCCAATGCTACAATACTGATATCCCATTTAACTCCCCAAAAAGGTTTCGGCTGGCATAAGTACCAATAAGTGTAAACAAATTTGTTGACGTTTTTAATTTGATGCATTATCTCTTATCTTCACAGGCCTTTATATGGACGCATATTGTTTCCTATCACTATATAAAGGCCTCTATTATAAGATAGCATGGACTAAGACGCTGCTATTATTGTTACCAGTGCCTATCACATCGGACACGGATGGCGCTTTGAATGGCGCATTGAAGGGATCTATAGTATAACAAATAATAAAGAACCTGGCCTGCTGATTAATACTGGTCTGGCTACCCCACTGATTCGTTAAAAAATTAGATTACAATATATTTCGCTCTTACGAGTATTACTACTAGAAGAAATAACTCACTATTAAAATGCTTTTCTCTAAGTCATTATAAAACATTCTTAATTTAATAAAGTGAAGTGCAATTTGTCTATTGCTGACTGCATTAGGCAACATGGTCCCTAGAGCATTAATTTCGAAAACGGTTCCATTACTCTCCAGTTATCTCTGTATGCTAACACGTTCACTGTCAATGGCCTGTAGAGTGAGTTCTTTTGCACAATATCTTTCACAGAAGCCACAGGTGTCGCTTTGAACGGATTTATCGTTTAAGAAATAACATCACATTTGCTACAGCGCGCGCTCCTCCTCGAACTATTAAAAAACCCCAGACACACACAATATGTTTATCACATATCCCTTTACTTGTTAATGAATTGTTTGACATTTTAAAAATGAATATATATTTTTTTTCGCAGGCAATGCATATAATGGGCTACTACGACAATTGTAACTTTTAAAAACTTACGCTCGTCAGGTTTTATAATTATGTCATTTAGGTCAATACATGTCAATTCCAATTTTTATAAGGTATTACAATGATATTATATGGCTCAGAGTGAACACTTTATTTTAAAATGTATAACGATGCCTACATCTACATTTAAAATGTGTTTTTTAACATCATGCGCAGGCCGTACCTGATAATGCATGCCTGGGCTACGACGATTTAAAAACGTACACTTGTCTTTTATTACAGGTCTTTTATGTCAATACAAATACAGTCATTTCTTGATGTATAACGATGACTAGGGTAAATCCGCCTGCAATGATTTCATTCTGTTGATCTGTTATATAAAACTATTGTTGATCATTTTAAAAACAAATGTGCAAACAGTCGTACATTTTAAAACTTATTTCTATTCAAAGAGTGTTCATTTATTATCATTTCGAGGATACGTTTTATTTTTTTGAAAAAAAGAAAAACCCAACGACGTTTTACAATGTCAAAAATTTATTTACGATAACAACTTGTTCCATTTAAAAAGGGCTTTTTAGTCTTGATCGAAATCTAGGATCCATAAAACCGTACAGGATTGGATTCACAGTATTGATAAAATACAAACGCAAGAAGAAGAAAAACACTGCTTTTTGTGAGTTATGAAGCTGGCTCAGAACATATGAATCATCGTGAAAACACATTTAAATGTTAATACACACATAATATCCGTCTTCTGATTAGGTTGACAGTTCCGTATTCTGGACACATTGGTATAACTTTTCGTCGTTTTTGATACTCGACTGCTAAGTGACATTTCCGAAACAAATATGTCGAAACTTTAGTCGGGAGCGTGTTGAAGCTTCATAATTATTTGTAGGCACAGAACAGAATCCTAGTCTGCCAAAACGTGGAGCACTGGGGTTAATTTCATCCTTTAAATGGTTCGTGATGTGAACGTCATTATTAATCTGATTCGATACCTGTCAATAAAGTTTATGTTGCTGCTATCGATTGACAGCGTGGGTAGGGGAAAGCATAGATAGATCAACTGCTGACATAGTTGACTTAGATTGTGCACAACACGGTTCTAGATGAGATGAAGTTTAATGTACAAACAGTTACATCATGATCAGCATTGGAAAACTGTAGACTGCCCCAATGTATAAAAGAGAGTATAGGTTATCGGCATATACATCATCCTTTTTACAAACTGACACGTTTACATTTGTTCCATTCAGATTATATTCATATGTTTGTTTTTACAATAGGAAAGCAGCTAGTATGGCAGCGATGGCTGAGAAAATTATGACGTAATTCAAGCCCCCCCCCCAAAAAAAAAAAAAAAAAAAAAATCGCTCAAGTTGCTTTTTATTTTTATAAAGGAGAAAAAGAGTCAAGAAATATGCACAAAATGACCATTTCGGACTGGATATCGCTAATATTTTCATGAGTGAGTACCCCCAAACCCCCTGCCAACAATTTAAACAAAATAATTTTAGCTCTAAGGGAGGTTACGCCCATAAGTTACACCCCCTGTAACATCAAATCCTGGATCCATGACTGGCTATACAACATGTTATGTCTATACAGGTCATCGATATGACAAAGTAACGAAAGTTACTCTTTTCAATGCGCCAAACGTTTATGACTTAAATCAAAATATTTCCAAAAAATCCAACGAAAGTCTCCACCCCGATGAAAAAAGTCACAGGTAACACTACGATAGTCATGTTGTGATTTAACGACTGAAGCAACGAACTTTGTTGAGAATAGTTTAAGCCTTATGTATTCGAATTTTCCGTTCCATCGCCGTCAATGATAGTCCAGTTATCTTGGTAAATGTTACTGTTGTTGAATTACAACAAGTTTTGAAGCAGAGGGAAATCATTTCTAACAACAATGCTATTGGGCATTCATTCCAAGCAGAATTCATCGTAAGATGTATTTTGCCAACCTTGTTGTACCTTTTTCTACCTTTTCCTTTTACTTAAGTAAGGGCAATAACAAGGTGAAATTGTAAATGGAAAAGGCCGTTCCTCGTTGTTCCAAAAAATATTCAACACACTCCTTTTATTAATAAAACAATTTGTTTTTAATAACCTAAATTAAGATGTGTCTCTGTTGGTTTTATTTATGGTAGTATGCAAGTTACTTAAAATATATTTAACAGAAAATCAGTCGGACTGCTTCTTTTGGCTACGGTTGAACGATATGGCATTTTATTGGGGATCAGAGTTATTCAAATATGAGGACTATCGCACTGAATGTCTCCCCTTGCAGTTTATGCCTTTTAAACGACACGCTAGTTCTATACATAGGAACTTATTCAAATGCTGTATAACCCTGTAAGAAAGATGAAGTCAAAATTATGTGTTCATCGTTGAAGGGCAACAATGAATAGTAAACATTGAAATGGAACGTCGGATTGAGATATGCTTTGTGATTGAGTCAAAACAATGATTGGCGAGTTATACTTGCATTTGCTTTAAATTGAAAGTATTTATATACATATTATTTGAATCGCTTTAGTAATTATTTTTCTTATTTGTATCGTGAATTCTATGCAAAAGCTTGGCATTTCACCCTTTAATAATATAATGTCGATTACCGTAATAAGTTATAAATATTGTTTTACAATTGTACATAAGAACTGTTTTTCTCCCACCTCAGATAAGTAGATCCAATAATTTAACCATGCTAGATATTCTTATCTTGCCCACGGGCGAAGATAAAATGCCCGTATTGAACTCCTTTTAATGGTCACCACATTGTAATTACCTCCCTTGTTGAAGACTGTCGTCAGTAGCATCAAGGAAATCTTGTTTTATGGTAATATTTAGAACGCTAATTAATTATTTTTCGCTTCAAATGTCACCATAAAACAGTTTTCACGCACAATTCAAGAAATAATGCTTCATTCTCCTTAGAACTATTTAAAAAGACCGATTTGTCTATTAACATTTACTTGATCACTGCGCGCATATCCATGACAACCACGTGCTATCGCATATCCATACGCAGTTATTTTCACTAAGCACAAAAGAGTTCCAGCACAAAATACATGTTTACTTAATTTTGTTTAACTGAGGTGGGAGAAAAAGCATCTACCATAGCCGCTTGTGTAAGATAGGTTCATCCCGCCCCTTGCGCAGGGTGTTTTGCGGGAACTCGGTAAACCTCGTTTCCGCAAAACACCCTACGCTCAGGTCGGAATGAACCTATCTTACACTCTCGGCCATGGAAGATACTTAAAATCCTGTATATCCTGTTTCAAAAACAATGAGGTAATGCGATTTATTTGTATATGTGTCTTGTCTTGTCTCGCACAACTACCAATCAGTAGTCATATATGTTTAACTGTTCTGAATAACATGGACATATTGCTGCTGTCGGCGTTAAAAAGACATTTTTTATTTTGCGAATTTCTAATCGATCAAATGAGGAATACAGAGGCAGGCGTCACACTAATGACAATAATACGCATATTCATATTGCGCTAACAATCTGTTATCATTGTAATATGTGAGTGAATTTCTGCCAAAGAACACAACAACTGTTTTAAATCAATTACCAGTTAAGCATATCATGTCAAGGAAAATATTTGATTTTCAAAAGGAACAACCATACGACTAGGTCAAATATTAACTTGTTAGAAGAGGTCATAATAACTGAACAAATACAAGATGGGACTTTACAACGTTTGTTTTGTTAATCGCATTATAAATTTTAAATGCAAATATCAATGGGACAAATCATGAAACTGGTACAACGTATATACAAAGCTAGAGTGTTTTATATTGATAAATTAAAGACAGGATGCTTTGGTCTCTCGGGCAATGCCGTTTTATTAAAGTTCAACTATTACTTTATTCAAGATAGTTTGGATAAGAGTGAGTTTTATGCACAAAAACTGTTTTAAACCCCCAGTAAATTTACATTTTTACTGACCGTACCAGGGCGGTACCTAACAATCCTTGATAAACACACCTAGTTTTTATATAGTATATCTGAACTGTGATGTTAGTGGAGTTTTGGGCTGTTGTTCCATATTTCATGTTTGTGATTTGTTGTTGTTGTCTTTTGTTATATGTCTTTGGGATTTACCCTGTGCCATTAAACGGGGTTTATGTTTAAAATTTTGGCTACTGAGCTTGTTTCTGTAGTTTTTCATGAACATATAATTTATTTTTCATGTTTTTGATAATAATTTGGTATAAGAGTAACAAGAAATATATTTGCAAAAACTAAAATTGTTTAAAAAAATCCGAATGACCTATTTCAACTTAAAAGTAATGCACTCATCAAAATGCTAGTATTTAAATGTAGAAATGTATTTAATAACTCTTTAATGAAAATACGATATAAACTTCTTGAAAACTATGTAAGCTAATTAAAACAAGCAAAAAAAGGAAATAAAAAAATATGCTTCTATATGCATTAAACCCTAAAAAGTCCTATGCATTACAACATAGACTAAAGCATTAAACCAAGTGAAATTTAGTTTTAAGTGGAGCCTTTCATAAGGGATTTGCTACCTTAAGAATATGGTATCGCTCTTGCAGCCATGTTGTTCATGATTAGAACACGATTGAAGTGGTCAATGCATGGAGGCTTAAGCCGGCTTGAGTATTGGATGATGTCCTTAATAGCAGAAACACTTTTAATTATAAGTGTCATAACTAAAAGGTGTTAAAAAAAGCTACCGACCGATGGACCATTGTAAAAATCAGAACACATATAAAAGTTGTTACGGTTATAGTAATACAATAACAGAAAAATCAATACGCAAATCTAACAGTCTGTTGGAGACTTTTCGTTGCGTTATCATTTGTCACGTGATTATCAAATCGAGTGTTGCATGGAATGTGTATAAATATTATTTATATTTTTAAACAAAATTCTAGATCAACATGGTGGCGGCCAAAAGTAACGGAGGTACGCTGTAAGGTACACTGTTTCTCAACTTGTGTAGTGTTGGTGATCGTTGTATACTTAGAAATATCCCTTGTACTTTACACACGAACAACGTTGTAACGGTCATAAAACGACTCAAATTAAAAAGGATCATGGTTTATGTGCACTTACTCTCATTTCATTGATTTCGGGTTTCCCCTACAATTTAGCAAAAGCAAAGTGTTTATCGACGTCCAATAATTCGTACTTTAAAGGATACACGGTTGGCCGGGTACTAGCCAACAATATATGTTATTGTCTGTAATAATGTTATATTTATGATAGTATGTTTCTTTGGACGTTGAATAAATCTATTAAATTTATGAAAAACGCCTAGCTAAGCAAACTAACAAAGTTAATTAGACACAAAACCCCCAAAAAGTGAGGATCTTCACATCTGAAATATGCAAATAGTCTCCGTGGGGGGGGGGGGGTCCTTCACTTATCTCAGTATAATCTGTGTTCCCGCTACAAAAACTGATCAAAATGATGTGTGTAGACATTGTGATAACAAACATAAATGCATTATCAATATAAATGTTTACTCTTTCCCTCGAAGGTATGTTGTACCTGAAGCGGACGTCGGTCAACGAATGTCGATGCCTAATTATTGGTTACTCGTTTTATTGGGTTAAAGATGGAAACCACATGACGGAAGACTTGTTGTTTGTTACAATCACTTTCTTCAATATCCATTGACACTAAGTTCATATAATGGCATCGCGTAATGTTTTCCTGCAGAAAGTGATATAAACAACACTGGTCACGTTTATGCATCCACGAGTAATTAGAGAGTAATAAGAAAATATGGTGTTATATCTGTCACAAATAATTACCAGCTTTCAGCTACATTCATTTGATAATTCCTAAATGGACTTTAGTTAGAGGCATTAATAGCATGGACTAATATATCTTGATGTTTTAATACATCCTCTTAGTTTTTTAATACCAGGATGGGATAAAACAATTATGGAATGATGCGATTATCAGAACAAGTCGCGCTTCTGCGTCTTTTGATTACAATGCGTCGTGAACTTGATAAAGCAATGGAAGCATATGTTTTGCGTGCTTGCAAACTAATTGAATACTGTGCTATAAGTTTGTCATTGACGAACAAGATAATATTTAAACTGTATCTAGTACGTGCAATGTTATAGCAAACCCGATTTGTTCCAGCTGTAAGATAACTTTATACTAGAGGATAAAACATTATTTGAATTTTTCCATTTCACAGTATGTTTTACACATATTAAAACTAGTATAAATGAATAATGACGCTAATGACCGTCTATATTCATTTATAATCGGCAGTATACAGCTGCATAGGCCGGTACCTAACACATACTTGCAGTAATATCACCTTCTCGCTTGGGCAATTGACGCAGGCCAAGTTATGCCACGGCGCAAAAACGGCATTTAACAAGTATTTCAAAGTATCTCTTTCATTCCAGATTGTAAATCGTTTGAAACTGCTTGCGATGCTGTTTTTTTTCTACTTAATGACCTTATGGCTTAAATTTTATGCAAAAAGAACCAAACCCGTTAAGCTTACAAGCCATTCTTTAAATTCAAATGACTGAACGAAAAAGAACTATTTCTTAACGGTGATTGTTGTCTTGAGTGGATAATGTAATTACACTTCAGAATTTTTAAGTGAATGCATTTATTTGTGGACCAATGAAAATCGAATAATTTTCAAGTATACTAGACAAGATATTATTGTATGCAAATATAAGTTGATGAATCATCTTCTGACTGATGAAGAACTTGACAAGCGCTATGTCGATTATTATTATGCATACACTACACGAATATAAGAATAAATGGAAAGGTGACCTGAGCTTTGACTTCCATAACACAGAACTTCAAGCGGAACACATATTTAAGGAAGGGGGGAATCTACCCAAAATGAAACTGCAAATGCTGGTGCCATATCGCCCAAATCGTCAATACCGGTCACGTCTAAGACCAAATCACCCGGTCCAAGAGAGGTATGTCGGATCTTCAAAAGCAGGTTGGTGTTCGTTTGGTAACAACTGCTGTAAAAGACACCCTAAACACCTACTTCCGCCTCACGCATACACGCAAGCAATACTATATGGCTAGGTAAGATCGCCAACATGCAAAGGTAAGAACTCATACCTTATTTTTTAAAACATAGGATTAAAAAGACGTTTCCATACATGCCATGCGTTCAAAGTCTTATAACTTTTCAAGGTGATCCGTTTCTAAATTTGTGTTTAACTCAGTCAATATGACAATAAGGAACCGGCATATAAACTGCAGGCTTAAGATAGTGAACGAAACTCCATCTTCAATAATGAGTCGGAAATTTGTACTGGATAACGCGGTCTTTGTGGTCAAATCATATGGGGCGTTTAATACATCGTGCTAATACATTTCGTGCAAGTGTGCACTAAACAAAGGTGAACACAAACAAGAAACTTGAAACTTAACACAATTCTTTGGTTTCGTTGGTTTCGAATTGATGAAGACACTCAATGGCATCATGCGGATTATTTAGGACATAACGGTGGTTTCCTGGTATATATTAATGTCTTCAATACTGTGAAAAACTTCAAAATCTGCATGCGGCTCGTTTTGCTCTGGGGATTTCGTTGGCATGCAATGGAACAAAACCTGCAACACTGCCCAATATTTACCCTGCCGTGCTATCATTAAAGATCGCGACTAAAAGCTAGTCATATTGATGGGCCAATCAGCTAATTTCCGTGCACGCTGATAATATGGCGGCCTGCAAGATAATTAGGTCTTTCAAACACACGATTCGTTTGAACGCGTTTTGTGGCTAAGAGATATTTATTGCTGTTAACGACTTATTCGCATATGGTATGTACGGTTTCCAGTCAGACATATCAATCATTATTTTAATATGGTTTTCATTCGGTTACCAGCCAGGCTTACGATACAGTATTTGCATATGGTACATACTGGAAATTATTTGCACTGAGGATACAGGATTGGTATTTAGATTAATTTCGACATGTTAGATACTTTATATAAAACACAATTATTGTGATGGGTATAATTACATAAGGCAGTCCACAACTGAAGATAACACACCAAAAATGAAATATTTATTTTTATTTTAGCTGAAATTGTTAATATTTTGTCTTATTATTTTATATCTTCTAGAAACTAGATACAACATATACATAATTATCATTATTGGAAAGACAAATTTAAGCCTAATGAATTACTAAACACATTAGGAACTGCACTAATTTTGCTAATCATCGGAATCGTTTACTGTAGGGCCATAAGCTGATGAAAATGCGAATGTAAATGGTCGTTCCTCACGGTTTTAAAAAAACAAGAACATTACATTAAAAACAATCTCTTTTTTTCTTTCAAACAATTATAATTGAGACATTTCCAACGTACTCACGTATTATTTTCCCATTTATCTCTGTCGGACAAACAATGGTATTGCACAAGTAAATGGAGATATATAAAGCATTAACGTAGTCGGAATGTTACTTTAAATTGCTTTTGAAAAATATGGCAATATACATATGTCAATCCAATTAATCAGATAAAGAGTACTCTCACTATAAGAAAGATTGTATTAAATGTAGCCCCTTCAAATGTCTGAACTGATAAGAATACAATGAGTACCAGTGTAATAAATATCGTCCCATCAGGTGTCTAAACTGATAGGCATACAGTGAGTGCCAGTGAATTATATGACATCTCTTTTCAGTAAACTGATAACGATACAGTGATTTTTTTATGTCTCACATTTTTATCTTTGCATTTATAACTATATCAGTGTATTTAATGTCCTCTCTTCAAATGCATGTACTGATAACAAGAGTAGAGAGTAGAAATGTATGTCTCTCATTCATGCAAATGTATGCACTAAGAATGATGTATTGATTAGAAGTGCATTTAATAACTATCCTTTAGGTGTATGCACTGATAACGATACAGTGTTTTAATATGCCAATTCTCAGTGTCCGAACTGTTAAGGATGCAGTTACTATCAATGAACATAATGTCTCAACTTCAGGTGTATTATTTTTAACAATACTGTGGATATCAGTTTTTTAGGGTCTCCCCTTCCAATTTCCGCGAAACGATACAGTGTAAATTAGAATATTGAATGTTACCCCTTCAAGTTGTTGAACTGATAACGATTCAGTTTAGTTGGTCATTTGGAACTCATACTTAAGAACATATTAATGCGGTTGATTGAGTTTGAAGGCTGTTACTCGGTACGGATAAACAAAGAGTTGTATTGATTCATTTTTAAGCGTTTAAGAGCATCACTGAACAGTAAATCTTAGAAATAAAATATGATATGCACTTATAAACGAAAATACAATACTGGCGATTCCAACTTTTCTTGAATATCTCTTTACATTAGATCATTTTTATTGTTTGTATCGTGTTATTTATAGGTTATTTCCAGTTTTTATATCGTATACTACATGATACATGGCAATTCTTTTACAAATATAAATGCTGTTCAATTTTCATCAATGTGATGGTTTACTTAAGAAAAGTTTGAGCACACTGATTATGTATAAACTGCAATACGGTTATGTTCTCTGTTATTTTCTCTGTTGAACACTTTTTCTGGAAAAAATCACGATTTTTCTATTAAATATATAGGCTATAGCACTAGGACAAATAAAACTATTTAGCAGAGATTTTGCAAAATTATTTGGTGTTGCCCAAGGGTGTTTTATTTACATTTTGAGTGTACAACAAGCATACCAATGGGACGAATATTTTAACTGGTAAAAAAGTATAATGGAAGGTCAAGGAACCATTTATATTGGTCATCGGAATATGACCAGAAATTAATTATATATAACTTTCAATATTGAAAAAAACAACACTAAGTACATACATACCCTAAAAATGGACCATGTTTCTATATTAAAGAGGCAAATGTGACTGACAGAGGATGAATATCCAACAATGTTCAGTAGAAATCCATTTATGAACTTAAAAAAAATAGGAAAGAAATGCTTAAAGAAGAAGATGTACTGCTGGTATTATTTTGGCGAAGAAACATTACCGAATCCATTCTGTTGCTGCCAATTGTAGACTTGAGAAGGATCAATTATGGACTTAATTTAAAGAGTATGTAACGATATTGTATGAAAGAGGTTGTTGAATTTTTTTTAAGACATTGAAAGAGCTAAACTTTTGTTGAACACATTTAAGGACATTAAAGGGCTTTTAACTGAGTATACTTATCCAGTGGACAAAACAAACGTTTTCGATTTTTGTTTTAGAATATATTTCTAAATAATAGCCCTGATTGAACAAAGATCAATGCATGGAAGCTTAGTACCAAATTTGGTACCAAGCTACCTCGCAGGCGATGTGTTGTTTGAAGAGACTGATAATGAAGGTAAACGTGCAGTCAAAATGCATAGATTAGATTGTATGCGTAATAAAGAGCGTCCTAGTCAACTAGTAAGGCATCTTAATCAACTAGCTGGCTGGCCTAATTTTCGAGTCATCATAAAATCAAAATGTTATAAAAGTTTAAATGTAATAAATAATGAACACACAATCACAAAATAAAATGAGTTAAAACTTCTTATGATTATTTGATCGTTCGTTCGCAGTTGAATCGCACAGAATATTAATATAATACAAGTACCGTGCCATATCGGTTACAAGCAATTGGCATATTTTGCACTTAATGGCAGCAAGCTGTTGCAAATACTTCAAACAAAAAACAATAAGATATCAAACAAAACGTCCTGGAAAAAGGCGAACAAGCTGTCGTTTCCAGTCGTTTCCGAAAATAGTGAACTAGAAATTTTGCAGAAAATATAAACTAGCGATGTCATGTCTCTACTTCTATTTTGGTGATGGGATCATACCATTTTGTAATATCTATAATCATTATGTTAGAAACATATTAGGAAGTAATTACCTCAACAAAACAACAACAACATTAACAACAAACTCAGTCAAAAGAAGCCTGCCCGCCACTTTTACGTGGTGCCCTCTTTGTCACCTTCTCTTCGTCCGAACAACTAGTACACCCATTCACCGATCGAGCATATGAAAAAAAGAGGGATGATATAAATTATATTTCAGGCTGGAAGAAAAGAAAACTACTAAAAAATCAAGATATTTGTGAAAACAGAAACATTTTTCTTCTTTTACACTTATACTTCAAAGTTTGGAATTCATCAAGGTTTTCTGGCGCCTTCTCAAGGTTCATTGTCTGCGATTATGGCACTCCCGATGCTCCAATTCTTCTTTCGTACGCTTCCAGGCCGATTAGGAGCCCGGTCAGCCAAATAATTTACTCTCCATTGATAATCATTATTTAAAGGGTGAAGATTTCAATGTTATTAAAGCTGTTATGCCCGATTTTCTTTTATTGGAATACATATTATTCGTTCGTTCCTTACGGTGTCAGCAAAATGTGTTCGATATTATAAGTTAGGAAACAAGTGAAGATATTGTTATATCATTAAGATGAATATAATTTGCAAATGTTTAAAACACTTTTTGAATCATGCGCATATTTCTTTGTTGTGTAGTTAGAAAAGATGGTAAAGCCATTGCTGTGTACAAAAAAAGGCAAACAGTATATTCTACAATCAGTATTAAATGTAAAAAGTACTTTGAAATCCCTCTCCTTCGGGCTTTGTCGATCGTTTGCTCCCCAGCAGACACCGCCATAAAAAACAGCAAGCAGGGATTTCCCGACCGTTTAGCCTACTCATTTAACAACGTCCGCAACTCCTGGCATTTTCAATTATATTTATCAACAGTTATGTATGTCTAATTTGAAGAACATGCGCGTAGGAGCTGGAACGAGCAGTCACCGCTACAGACAAAAACCAAGTGGGGATTCCCCGAACGGTTATAGTTCCTGGAGTTTTAGTTAGATTGATAAACAAACATGTCGGTTAAAAATTTTAAGGCAACATTTTCGTTCAGAGTCCTTTTCTTTATACACATAATCTGTTTTAATTAGTAATCTTTTTTGGGATTTAATTAAAGACCTTGAACATTCACCGACAACGAATTTAAAATAAGATTTGAAATCGTTCGGAAAATTAAGGAAATTGGACAGTTTCAGTTTCCTTCCTATTCGCACGGCTGTAATATTTACTTTGCTTTTGATTAAGAAGTCAATGTCAAAACGTTTGTTTGAATAATATCCGGGAAAAGGAATGAATTAAATATTGGTGAATGGAAACTATTTTTTCTAATTGGACCAAAATTCATGTCAGTTTGTTTGCACTTTGATTAATAAAATAAATACCAGTAAATTCAAACAGAACAATTTGAAACAAACGTGTACTTTCAATAAGGAAATAATCAGTTCTATATTCAGCATTTTAATAAATATGCTGTTAAAGGCCAATTCAGTGTAGCTTTTGATGTAATCAAGTAAAACAGAATTTTGATTTTTTTGAGAGAAAAGGATGATATAATTAAGTTAAAAAACAATTTATTAAATGACAAAAAATATATAACATTATGTTGTTAGGCAGCTGGATTCGGTGTCTTCATTTTAGCCAAATAATTTATATTTTGTACAATGATAACCGTAAACCGAAGTGCACATTTTCTTTGCAAATAAAATAAATATTTCTAACGCCGTTGTCCATAGTATGAGTCTCGATATTGAACCCATGTCCCCTGTGATGATAGTCAGGCCTCTCTTCTGGACAAACTCATCGTCAGCATAATGAGCATCATTTTTGTTTAGAAACAACGAAATGTATGCAATTTAAGTTTAAAGACGGTTTTTAGCACTATTCGTGAAAAGAAAACGCTATTATTATTGTTATTCCATGTCGCTTCCTTGACAAGATTTTATTTCCACTCTGACGAAATAAATACCGATGTCACGTGAAAATACCCACTTTGATGTTCGTGTTCGATTTCTTTAAAAATAGCCAGCACATTGCTGTTAAACAATGAAACTAAAAAAAAACACATTTTTAAAATGTTTTATTCATGCATAAAGTATAAATCAATTAAACGAACAGATACAAAATTGGTTAACCTAATTCTTTTTTTTAATTTACAATTATATGAGCTTGAACTAAGTCACACTCGTGAGCATTATGTTGCTCGAGAGTGAGGTCATGTTTTGTGGGCTGACTTTTGTGGGCAAGAGTGAAACAAAATCCTATAAGAAAAAATGATAGTGTATGATATTCATGATTATTCCATTACCTGAAGTTAAATTTCATACTTTACTAGTTAATAGTTGTCATTTGAATGCCTAGGACGATAAGTTCTTTCACCGAAAGCAAACGATTATGCTGTTCTGTGCATTTCCTACATAAATTATCGTATTGTACTTATTAACTGAATAAATTAACAGACGAGTAGTGAACTAACATTTTAAAATTTTAGAAGCATCTGGTTAAAACATGGATTGTTGTTCAGAATGTTAATTAAGGATGGAGTGTTTCAGTATTGCAGTTTATCGGAGTAAAGAAACATTTGTGAAATTAAATACATTTCTGAAAAAAACTACATCCATTTTCATAATTAGTAAATATGCAAATCGAGTAAGTTTTACTTCGGCATAAAAGTGTTTGGGAACACGGAAAAACAATAATTAATATATCCAGTCTTAAACATACATGTCGAGGAGGTAACTTGCTTCTTA
This sequence comes from Mya arenaria, assembly GCF_026914265.1. Lineage (NCBI taxonomy): Eukaryota > Metazoa > Mollusca > Bivalvia > Myida > Myidae > Mya > Mya arenaria. Next base: position 14,837,123 of record NC_069133.1, read on the forward strand.
TTAAATGTTTCCTCATAGCATAGCTTACATAAAATGGAGCCATGGCTTTGTATTTACACTTGTATTAAGTTGATTTATAAAATAACGAAAAAATGTCTATAACCCGTAGGGCAAATGCTTCAAGTGGCTAACATTCCTTACCCTCTGGAAGATACCACGTATACTTCAAACTTATAATGTGTATACGAGCAGGGAAGATAACTGCAAACAGGTTTGGAAAATTGATGGATATTGAAGTATTATCTTTGTTTATTCTTCTTGCCATCTTCAAAAGAAATTAATGTTTAAGTTAAGTTGAAACGAATTTGAGTTAAAATTATGATTTCATGATTTTTAACGCGATCACGTGACTTTAATCATCATCATGTTATAAACGTCTGCATTAACGTTGCATTAAAGTGACAAAACCGATTTTATGTTTGGCGTGTATTGGGAAACTGTGATCCGTTATACAGGTGTTAATAGTAAGTTTAATACGCCTATTACATAGTCAGTCATTCCGATAACAACTGTAACAAACATGAACCTCTGACGTGATTGCGCTGAATCTATGCAACCAGACAATACACATCCATATCAACAAAGCACAGTAAATAAAGCCGTCGTTATATCAATTTACTTTAATGGCAGCCTGATGTTTCAAGGTAGAACAGTTGTCCTTCAACCCTTACGGAATATCTCTACAGCAATTTGTTTATCCGTTTTAGGTAACCGTACTTGCTAGAAATCATAGAAAATCAAACTAATCGAGTAATGTGAATTAAGGCGCTGCCACCAGCGTTTGTATCCCAAACTAAATTATATAACAGTCCTGTGTCGCCCCCTTTCACGCCTTATTAATCTTCATCGTTATTGTTAATGTTTAAATCAAATAACGGTGATATACTTGACGTACAACTAAATGACTCTCCAACTCTGCACCCTGGTGAGGCCTTTTGATACTTAATTTATGAATATATGTGATTACAAAAACGGACATGACCCGATAAGCAATAGACAAGAGTTGATTGTTCAATATTACATTGTTTTCTGTAACCTGTAAGCTGATAACAGAATAGGTTTGCTTGAAGTACGATTTCTTCCTTTTTTCTGCGAATGAAAATTTAGAAATAAGAATGGCCATGACTCAATTAACTAGCGAAGTGTTATTTGTTTAATGATAGATACATAATTATACTGGATTATATATAATCCAGTCGTATACTTAAATGGCATGTTCATATATCAAGTTTTTTTATGGTTTATTGAAATGAGTAATTTGCATGAAATTAATAGAAAAAAATCCTATGTATGTACGATTGAAAATAGTTCACCTCGTGAACTCTCTACGATAGTTGTGTGTATGTGGAACGTCGCATCGGCGTCTTACCTCACTTGACTGCTTATAAAGATCATATTCTCCGATACTCATTTTTATATAAAAAAGAGAGTAAACACAATAAAATATATCTGAGGCAATTGTATAACATTTTGCTAAATTTTAACTTAAGTCTAGTTTTCACATTCAATTGAAATGATCCTTTGTGTAGTGGCACGGTGTTCTGCTCTGTTTATGACCTTTCCCTAGACCTTGCACCCGCCCTAGATATATTGTGAAGTGACACGCTGTGATGCCTTTTCATAAAGTTATCATGGGTTTCGCTCCTGTCTTAGTTTCTTTGTGAAGTGACACGCTGGCATGTTTTTTTATGAATTTGTCTTGGGTCTTCCACTCGTCATTGTACAGTTGTAATATTGAGCTGTGTTTTTGTACAAAAGCCATGTGTTGTAGAAAAGTATATATTTTTTAAATGGAACAATATGCATTAATTCAAATCAATTAATAATATATTAAGAAAACGGATAAGCCCACAAACTTGTGATATAATTACACTTGATCATGTTTTCTATGACGACTTATGGCGGTTGCTTTTCATTTATCAAAAAGAGGGTGTTTTTTTTTTCTTATTAGTGTTGCAAGAGTTTTTGAGCAGCTGTTGCTAAACTAACACCGTATACTATTGTTTCTATATTTATTCTTGTCGCATTCATCCATCGTTAACATGCGCTATCAAAATGACTATGCATTTGTCATTAGAAACATACACAATTGTGGCAGAAGGCATGAATGAAAAAACGAACAAACAAACAAACGAATTTACGTACAAACGAATGAACAATAAACAATCGGTATTTTATGCAGTATAAACTGTCAGTATGTCAGATTTGTTTATAAAAGGTGAAGTCGTATCATATACATTGTTTAGTTTAAATTTATTTTACGACTATTGTAGAGAAGATTATAAGAACATTTACTTAGTCACTTGTTTGCACGAGAGTGTGATCTTGCGTTGTTGCGGAAACTTGAAAACCCGAAGAAATCCCACATGTCCGGGTACCACAAACAAACCCACATGCACCTAGGCCGGAAATCGAACCGGTCCCCTTGTTGAGAAGCGAGTGCTCTAACCATTGCTCTAACCATACAGCCATTGTACACTGTTTCGTCGGTTTAGTTTAGTTTTACCGTTGTTATATTATTCCAGTGTAAAAACCGGTCGATTATGTTTCCATTTAACAGTCTTGCCACTTTTGTTGTTATTTGTAATTTTTCTTTTCATAAACAAATCTCGCCTAAACAGTGCAACAAGGCCAGACCTAAAGCGCGGATCCATAAATCCATACAGGATGGGGTTGATGACAGTATTTATGAAATATAGTCTCCAAAAGAAGAAAAACACACCTTTTTGCGCGTCGTTCATTTGTCTCAAAATACTCTCTGCTCCTGCAACAAAGCTGATTAATATCACGTATGTAGACATTGTGATTACAAACATAATTGTGAGTACAAGCATAATAACTGTTTTCTGCTTCCGGCGGAAGTCTCTAGGACAATGAAAGTCTGATGTTGTACTCGATACTGGCGACAATTTGTTCGTTGAGGTATCGGATGCCTGTTGACGGATTTCATGGTTGATAGTATTGCTTCTGTTTCTTGGTGACTGTCGAAAGTCTATATCTATGCCGATACGAAACTCGTGGTCACTGGTGTTATTTGTTAAAGATGGTAGCGAAATGACGGAAATACTGGCCCTCATTTGACAATCTATTTCATCAAAATCTGCTGACGCCTGATTCATAGAATGGCATCGTCTTATTGTGTTTGCCTTCGATGCTGAAAACAATTTATTCCTATTATCTGTGATGCTCGAATCTTTAATCGTATGTAGATCACACACCGTTGTGGTTTCCGCATCCAGGGACATTGTAGAACGTGATGTTTTTCCAGCATTGCGTGCCAACTCTGTCCACAAAATGGCCAAGTCTTTTTTGCGACCAAATAGCTGCTTTGCAGTAAGAAAATTCAGTGAACAGACTACTACCATCATTATTCCAACAGGCAATATATACACACATCCGATATAGATTAATGGCGACTGATCGTTAGCGTACTTCTCGGATTTTTCACAGATTGAGACATTGACGGTTATCCCTTCGTGCTCATAAGCATATGTCTGTCTCCCCCACAATATTGCGATCGGTGCGGCCACCACTGCGGACATTATAATTGAGATGAGACACATTTTCCAAGCGAGCGAGGGCTGGACCTGCCAATTGAGGGGTCTACATATCTTCCTATGGCGATCGAACGCAAGCAGCAAGAGTATCGACGCAGAGCCCCAGGCCGTCAAGACATTGAAGTAAGACTTCACCCTGCAAATCCAGTCATATTCGTATGTATACCAGTTAAGCTGAGAAAATATTTCACCTGGCAGTGTTGTGAGACAACTGGTCAGGTCAATGACAGCCATCGTCAACACAAAACACCTAAAATTACTTTTCTCATAGCGTCGACTGTAGATTAGAAGAATCATAATATTCCCAAAAAAGCCAAACACTGCTTCCAAACCGATGAAAATTGTGACCGGCAAAACTGTCATTGTTAAATTATGGTTAAGTTCATGAACAAATTCATCCATTGAAATATTTGCAACAGCAAAAGCAGCCCCGGTCACGTTCATGTTTCCAGGAGGAATGATGGTGTTATTGTTAAATATTTGCGTATTAGAGGAACAATTAGCAGCCTTTCAGTTACGGTAATAATTCCTAAATGGACTTTGGCTACATTAATAAACATCATGAAATATTGTATCTGGAATTATTGATACAACCTCTTAGTTATTAAATACCAGGATTTTATACAAATCTCCTAGAATCACGGAATTTTCCACAGAAGACGAGCATTTCCATCAACTGATAACAGAACGTCGTTACTCGATCCTATTTCTGACATTGCTTTAACTTTTAAAACGCGAACCAATCAAAAATAAGAAAATAGTTTACAAAGCCAAAGCAAACAGGCGGCATATGGCGTTATTATTTGCGGGATTGATGTCAAGAAATATGACCTGTTATTAGGAAGGTGTACCTACACAATCTTTCCCAGAATTAAACGAGGACATGCACCGACTTCAACTATTATGTTTTCTTTTAAACTGTTGTTTGCGTGCATTCACGTTAATCGAATACTGCGTTAAAAGCTTTCAATGTGCAAACGAGACATTATTTCGATTAAATGCTTTCTACGTGCATTTTTTTGGTGTAAAATTGATTAACGGGTTTCCGTTGTTTTCAGTTTTCTGTTCTATACACACTGTATAAAAGCTATTATATAAATATCAGATGCCATGGAAAACGTTTATGTCAACCGAGGCGTCAGCCATGGCCATGGCATCGGACACTTTTTTTATTCTACCGAACAACTGGTAAAAACCGAGGAACATATCTGAAGCATACCGACGTTGACGTTTGGAGGGTTAAACTTAAATGCTAGTAACCTCCATGACGTGTAATATTTTTTTAATTATACTGAACAACTATTATTAACATTGGATACATCTGCAATTATACAACGAGTCAACAAGATCATAATTATCAGCTATGAAATCATTTGCGTTATTATTGCAGCATATGGTTTACTGATTACCATTTATTGAAAATAACTATTTTGACGTTTTGGGTCTTCAAACACGGACTTTCAATTAAGCCAATTTAATGGTGCAATTTAAAAGAAATTTAACGCTCTCTTAATGAGATCCTAACAATTATTGAAACATCAAAAAATGTTCATTGGATATAATCATCCATTTATATAAAATTGTTTTATTTAGACTTGTTCGAAGTAAGCTAAAATGGATACTGATTGGTCAATATTTATACAAACATTTATATAAACACTACTAACTACTCATTTCATTCAAATGTGAACATAAGACTCTCGTTACAATTCATCCAAATGTTTTACAATTGGCTCAGACTGATTTTATTTTATTAATATCATTGAAACGACCATTTTTCTTTTTATTTCATGCATATATCTCATTGAAAGTAAAAATAAGTTGATATTTAATATAATAAATCACCGAAAAGCATGAAATAGAAATAAGCAACAAGAAAACCACTGGATTGTATTTATCACGTAACAAATTACACGTTACTAGTTAATCGGGTCATGGTCATGCTTTTTTATAGCAAATGCACTACAAGTATTCTCATGGCACAAATCATCTTACTGGTTACAAAAAACACATGTTATAGTGAACAAATAACTCTTGACAATGACTTCTGCTTGTCGGAGCATGTACAGGGAGATTTATATTTGCACTCATATCAGCTACACAGTAAACATTTGATGTTGGATTAACGTTGTGCTAACGGTAGACCCAAAAATTGCATAACGGTTGGATTTAAAAGTTATTTAGATGTCATACCCAAACGTTGGATAAATGGCATTTCCCTGTCGGTCAACTAAGTATGTTCAGAGTATCTGAATATTGTCAATAAATGGCATAACTAATCATATTGTAAACAAGTATATCTCAATTAATCCTTATTTTTCTTTAGCACAAAAAGTAAAACATAAGAATTTTCCCTGAACAATACAATGGACATTGTGATACAAACAAGTACATATTTTCATATGATTTTAATACGCCAATTATGGTATACAATTATCTCTGGCAAGTTCTTTAACATACTAGAAAGTAACATGGGGGACAATTCACCGACTTACACAATATAATTTATACAAGATTTATTTTAATTATTGAATAAGGTCATCAAAAAGGTCTTTCATAATTATTCAATACTATAAGATCATAACATGTAATCCCAAATACATAAGAATTATAGTGAAACATATCATACCCCTAAAAGAGTTTAACCGCTAGTGCTAGCAAGTGCTTGGTTAACTATAATTGTAAGCATTATATACATATAAAAGAGAACATGTAATTTGTTTATATAGCCTCTAAACTAGCGTTTTGACTTAATCATTACAATAATTGTCTTATTCAAATAATTATTGTTGACTTTTTTAATAATAAAATTGTTAATATTACCGAAAAACGGTGATTGTAGTAAACACAACTACATTAAAAACAACATGATAATATTTACAAAACAGAAAAAATCAAATGCATGTACTAAATATATGCAACATTTATTAGCGTGTTCAGATCAAAGCACCAGTAAAACAACATTTGAACAACACCTTAACAGTCCCTGCATTAATAATAAAGGCATTTCATAAGTAAATCAACACTACAGCAGATAAAAACCGAGGTAATTTATACTTAAATCAGCACATTGATAGTTCACACATATACACACGAAATACACTAAAAAAGAAGGAAATGAAAGGTATCACTGTATATATGTTAATTTTCTACCGCCTCCACCGTGACGATCGGGAACATATTTCAGTGTATCTCCAGTGTATTTATAAATGTGCTGGTCTGTTAAGCCCTCCTTCATGTAGGTGTTGAAGGCACTGGCTGAAAATATATCATTGAACTTGTGTACAGCATTATTCATGTTTTGACCATTTCTTATTGCTGCAGTATGCACGAATGGTAAGCATGAATAAATTTAATAGCCCATTGTGTTTAAACATTCCTGGGTAAGATATCCATAAAATATTAACTGAATTATACCCAATATTTGTTCATGAAACCTGCAGCATATAAAATTTATATTCATTCAATTGTATGAGGGGTGATCAGGGATATACATATCCAAACTTTATACTCCTTTATTTTTCTTTTTTGAACAAAATAAACTTAAACATACCCTTGACTACTTCGTAAACTGAAGAGGTTTGGACACCCAGCTTCCTCGGCTCTCCATTCTTGGTGGACCTGCCCTTCATGCTGAAGAGGGCTATCAGGCGATTGCTCATCAACCTGTGAACATACAACAAAGCAGGAATAATCAAATTAAATATACATTTACTTCAAACAGTGTAACCGTCGGTGAAACTGTATACCGCAAATAGTCAAGTGGGTCATGGGTTACATAAACAGAACGTTTATTGCTTAAATATATCGTGTGTATGGTCCAAATGTTAGCTCTGTATATCTTTTCGGATTTAACAGATGAAACTCGGTAATAGTGAAAGACCCTAAGATATTTCAAATGAATTCATGAAAATTCATACTTTCTGCGGAATTACTTGTAGTTGAAATGTTATTGTACCATCGTCTTCAGACTCATTCAAACTCATTTTAAAAAGGAAGAGGTTCTTCCTTAGTATCTAGAAGAGACACTGAATTTGAAAAATTATTGTAGTTTATAACTTCAAACTTATGTTCAAGGCTTTATTCATTACTTTTAACATTACATTATAGATTATGCAAACTAGAATATTTCCCCATTTTGGATTTACAACACTTTTACATACTTAAATCCCTTTCTTTATAAATCCTCATCTCTATTTCAGTATGCAAAGCGTCAAGAGAATACACAACGTGTTTACCTTTCCATGATTTTCTTGACATTGTCCTTGGCATCCACACCACCAATCTTCGACAATACCTGAACCTGTTAATACAATATGATGCATATTACTAAAAATAATGGGAGTTGTGCCAACTGCAACCAGGTTTAAAGATTCAAATGTTAGGATGATTATAAGAATACACGTCAGTAATAATCGGACTAAATTCCCCTAACAAAGACAGTTAACGTTATCATAATTAATTGTAACATGAAGGCACAAGTGCATTTAGAAACCCATCCCCTATTTCTTTAAAAATGGAATTGGTCTTATATGTTTTATTGTGGGATTCACCCTTTTGGGTTAGGACACACTGGATTAAACCGGTAAAACTAACACAGCTTAAGGAAGGATTTGTTTAAAACATGTTTACAAGGTTCAGCCTGATATCACGTTGTTTGCAGAGCAATGACGTAAAAAACACACTGTAAAGGTCTACTTATTCAATACAATTATTTGTTCTAAACAATACCAGTTTTTTTCCTTTCCTGTGTGTTTGAACACTTGTCATCTAACTGATGGAAGTCGTCCAAAGTTTCTGCTGGCCAGATGTCTACTTCCAGCGAATCGACAGACTGGCTATTTGGGACCAACTGCCGCTTCAGTTCGGCCAACTCATGCTGGATATCGCTGAGTAGCATGAGGACACGCTTCTGAAACTCTAAAGCAATAATACATCTTAGCTGGGTTACATATTCAACCAATGTTAACACTGACTTGTCTTAATCAACTGGGTAGTCGGTTATTGGTCTACATTAATCAGTCCAATTTAGAAATATATTAAGAGTCTATATATATTTTATGAAAGCGGAAGTAAAAGGTTTATACAGGATAAGTTTGCATCATTGCCCTTCCACTGATTTGCAATTGTTCAATTCTTTGTTAAACAGTTAATAACAGAAAAACCCCAATGGTATATTTTCAATACGACTCTGGCAACATGACAATATTCCCATATATTTTTTTCGAATTTGAATGAAAACACAAATCACTCAATTGATAACAAAAGGCCGAGGGGTTATGACCATGGACATCAAACCACAGGACTTCACCTCCATGTCGGTTAGTTTCCAAACAGGATCTGGATTATTGAGTTGTATTGCTTATTTGTAGAACCGGACATACGTGAAACTCAAGCAAATATCTAACTTACCTCCAGTTGGCAAAGGAAATATATCACGTTCATTCTGCTGGCTGCTTCCTTCCTTTGGTGTTGAGAACACTACAAAGTGTTGTGAGTAAAGTGGACTGCGTGTGGCATTATCGAATGATCGTGATCGTGACCGTCCTAAGGCAGACGTTGAAGATGTCCTGGCAAGTGATTTGCTACTGAGAGTAGTGATTGACTTGTACTGCGAGTGGTGTGTTGACATCGACCGCAATTTGTGTGAAGATTATGAATGTGAGTGCTGTGATGCCCTGGATTGTGGTGACCTTGATTGTGATCGTTTTTCTGACCTTGAGTGTGAGTGCTGAGATGTGGATCGTAAGTGTTGCGGTGAATTTGATTGTGAATGGCTGGCTTTCGTGGAGTGTGGGTGATGCAAAAATCTGAGTGGTTTGACAGCGCCTCTGTTCTCCTTTTTAGGCTGAGGGTCTAGATCAGTAGACGGGCTTGCTGACTTGGTGGAATTGATCGTAAGATCACGATTCGAAGACAAACCAGTTTCATTGCTTAATTCTGAAAAAGCAACAACGTTATAGTGTAGAACGTTCTAGATCTATCGTTTGAATAAAACTGTCTTAATGTGTATCTCAAGTCTCAATTAAGCTACTTATTGACCGGACCATTATTATATTGCCTGTGGTAGGTGTAAGCCAGTTGTTTGCTAAGAACGGGCCTCATATGTTTGTACCACACATTGTCACAAGTAAACGGTACTTCTGAAGATATGATTTGTGACTAATCCAAATTGGTCTGAAATATTTCTGACATCTAAAGGGCAAACTACAATTACCAAGGGTTAATAGTGCCTTAAAAAGTGCCTTTTCTTCTGCTTGATTGATTGATCCCTTGATACACAATATACGAATAATATACGTCATGTGTTTCCAGTCGGATAGAAAAAACCGACCCGAGCTAGGGCATCTGCGCTACGAGGCCTATCGAGTTACCGGCTAAGGAGCGTGCCCGGACAAATACGATTATTATATTTTCTAGCATACCTTGATTTAACTTTTTGTGAACAAATGACATAGAAAAACGAATTTTTGTACATCTCATCAAAACAAAACGTGCGGTGATGATTACTGACGTCATGGCGCGCCATAACTTTTATTCACTGCATACGTAAATAAGTTCCTTCAATATATTGTTTTAAGGGTTATTTTGTTTCGTTTTGAAGCTATATGTTTTGTAAACTAAATGTTTATTGAAATCGTCTACTGAAATAAGTATGCTTACATAAATTTTGTACTTAACGAAATAAAAATGTCATGAGTCACAGCACGTGACTTATCTATCATGGGAAAAACAGATACAGTTTTCGAGCACGGCTGAATTCACCGAAAATGCCTATTCGGTGTGCTTGGATATTCCATCCTATCAGTGATGGAGTCTTCAAATCGTCGCTTCATTCTTGTGCGTTTTGCTTCCACCGGTTCATCAACATCCCACGCCCCCATCGTTGAGGTGAAATCGTACATTTCACACTCGCTTTTCTTTTCTGAAAGTTAAAGTGTTTAAGCCTGTACTAACAAAACATTTTTCCATAAATGGCTTTATTTTTTTTTACAGAATGAAATCAATAGAGTAGAGCCTTTTTCCCTAAACAAAAAATCAGAAGAAAACATGCATCTGCACAGTCCTGTGAAATTGAAATATTCGTTTACCAATCCGTTAAGTCAAACGCTTTTAAGTAAACTATTTGCTGTTTGTAATAATATACTAATGCAGCGGGATTTATATAATGTTGGAATATCTTTTACCCAATCTCAACAATAAAATGTTTAACTGGAAAATTCAGATGAAAAAATAAAGGATGAATAGAAAGACAATGCGGTTCTTACCAGATTTTATATTGATTTTGATCAATGGAAACTTCTTCCATGTGCTCCGAGGGTGTGTCCTGTCCCTCAATGATTTCCTAGCCTCAGCTACAGGCGGCCAGAGCACACAATTGTCCTGCACCCAGTTTTGCGGAATCACACCCTCTACCTCCCTCTTTTCGTCATCTTTCCAAACTGCTCTGACCCACATCTACTAGACATAATGCACAAACATGGAGCTGATTTGATTTGGTAATTACTTGCAAGTATACTATGAATATAAAGTTTGCTTGCAGCAAGTACAATTTATACATAAATATTGTATGGCATCAAAAGGTTACATTAGCTGTAAATAGCTATTGATAAACTAAATACTTGATATTGTTTAGTTTAAACATATTTATTTTACAACGATTGTGAAACAAGTTATTACAACATTTTATTAATCACTCTCGTTGGCACGATTTTACGCGAGAGTGTGGTCTTTTGTTGTGGGGATAACCGGAGAAACCGGAGAAAACCCACTTGTCCGGCTTGGTGACCACGAACCAAACTCACATGCACCCGAACCGGCAATCGAACCCGGGTCGCCTAGGTGAGAAGCGAGTGCGCTCGCCACTGCGCTAACCAGACAACGGACTTGAGATTGTAATAAGCAATAATTCTGTAGTAACTTAAGGGAAATATCAATAAATTAGATTATTCTTGATCAGTAATAAGCAATCGATTATCTGTTGTAAATGAGTGTGCTTTAGTAATCGTATCTCCCAGCAGTAAATATGTATGTAATCAAAGCGCTTAAAGCGTTGCTTTCGGCCGGTAACGTTTTGTGAGTATAGTCATGTAATTGTAAAACATAATTATTAACATACACATCTCAAGATAGCATATACGCGCTCATAATTTCCTTCGCGAAAACTTTTAGAGTTTAATGTTGATTCTCAATGAGATCATGAAGTATAAGTCATTTGAAATGTGGAATACGCCAAATAGTTACTTATACGGTATGGAGTAATTCTCAATATCATATAAAACCTTAGCTGGAGCTTTGGTTTCATAAACAATACACTGCCCCGGATAAAGCATTAAGGAATTTTTAGTAAAATCTACTCTACACTTCAAACTTGACTTATGCATATTTAATTTACTACAAGGGTATGTCAGCTTAACCAAATGCATCCCAACAAAATGCATTGGACATATTAATTAGGTTTATGTTTAAGGTTTCTTTCTATAACGTCAAATTCCTCTGGATCAAATCAAGCACACACTATTTAGTCCCTGTATGCTTTATGTACAAGTTTCTTAATAATACCCTCAACATATGTCACTCATGGACAAAATGAAGAGATTTATATCAGTTGTGTTTTTAAATATGCATATGCATTATGCTACATGCTCAAGATATTTGACTGAAATTACTGAGACAAACTGAGAAAATATTCACATACATCCCGTTTCATTCGGCATTATATGACTAGGACACAACATTGCAGCAGGTCGATAGCCTGTCAACGCTTTACGCGATTTGATTTGAACAGAATTGTGTTTAATATTCATTTATTAATGGTTAAAGGGTTGTTAGTATGTACTTACACAAGATAATGGTTTTATGCAACACACATTTTACAAACACAAGTAAAAACTAACAATCTCAATAAAAATGTCAAGTAATAGCCGATTTAGGCAATTTAAAACATAGAAAATAATAATGAATGAACTACTTTTCCGAATGCGCTGACTCAGATTCTATTCTTAACTATAATATACATGTAGATATTATCGGTCCTCGGCCCTAAAATAATCTAAACACAAGTATATGATACATGCATTTATTTAATTCAGAACACGTTCATTTTGAAACTATTTGCGGATTCTGCTATTTATATTGCGTTCTGTTACTCGCCGATATCAAATTAGTTGCTTTTTGTACAATTTCAATTTCGTTATTTTACGCAAAACGCAGCTTTTTCGAACTATATTAACGGCATAAGATAGATTGAAAACTCATAACAGCACTATTTATATCAAGCTAATGAATATGCAGAACGTAGTCCGTAGCAATTAGAGCAGATTGCATACTAGGTATTTTCGATGTAAATGTTAATGTAAATTAGGTCGGTGACCACCGCAATTCAAATTGCGCTGGGGTTGATACGCCCGTGCGCACATTAATTGATTTAAACATATTTTATTCAACATATACAAACAAACTACACAGAATATACACACACACAAGTTGTCTATAATATTGAAATGGATTGGAACGAAAGCAAAGCTTATAGAGTTCATCTGCGCACATTAATTCGATTTAGTTAAAAATGTTTTGTCGATCAGCCGATGCGACGGTTATAAATGGCTGCAGGCCTAGCGGCGTACAGCCCAAAAAACTACAGAAACAAGCTCAGTAGCTTCATCACTTCTTGCCATACACTCTACTACTGAATGAAATACTTAACGATTATTTGTTCAATGTCCTTTAATCGTATATCGTTCACACGCATTTTAACCGATGTGGTCTTTGATTGTCTTTATTAAAGCTCAGACTGGAGCATGGCATTTAAATACATTGCAAACTTCGTTGAAAATGGAAGGTTTTCTTTGAAGGATTTATTTACATTCATTTTATGTTGACTCAGATGAATGCTTCAAATCTCTTAGAAAGTCTGATGCATCACTTACATTACTTGTTTCACTGTCTTGCCCATAAGTTCCGATATCTGTTTCCCTGTTTTCAAATTCATGTTGATGAAGAATGTCCTGTTCAATGTTGTCTTGAACATTGTCTTCACTTTCACTGCTATACATAGCCGATGCCATCACAGCTGCGCGATTTCGTCGCCAACGTTTTAAATAAGCCATGATGCTCTCAGTGCTGAAATGTTTTGTTGATTATTTCAAGTACAAATGCCAGTTTAATAAAGACAATTATAATCCATTTGGTGCCTCAAATTCTGTTGCTTACATATTTCGATCTCCGAAATGGTTATATCTGAATTCTTACCGTTTTGTGTGTGTAACATTCCCTATAATTATGGTAAATGTCAGAAAACACATCACAGTAGTTCAATGATAAATTCTTAGTATTCCGTATTGCTATGCATGGATATTTTCCGGTGCGGCAAGTGCATATCTCTAATTTAAGGATTTTTTTCAGACTTTTGTCATTATGCACCGAGTGTATTTTATTGGATACTTTCTTGTTTATAAAATGTATCTTTTTTAAAGAGGGTAATGTGGAGTGTGCGTTTCAAACTGATTTAAAAATTCACTTGCTTCCATGCTTCAGTCTGCGAGTGTCATTGCAAAGGCAGAACACCTTTTGTACCCTTTCAGATGTTGGTCGTTTAACTCTCCTTTGTTGTTTACACCACTATGTATCCTTTGCATTTGCTGTTTACATAACTATCTGGACTGGTATTAATTATTGGTCTTTATTGAATCTAACAAGGATGTAGCTAATCGGATAACTTGTATTTATTAACTGACCGAAAGAGTGAATGAAGTCAATGATGTATGACCATTGGATTAACTTAATTTGAATAATGAATACCACTCAAGGTAAGTGATAGCCCCCCTGTTATATATTGTGTATTCGTACTTGTGTGCTTCCATGTTTTCTTTGTTAAACTGTCATGTCCTAGCTATTTTTTCTCAAGCATTCAATTCTAAATCAATCCAGCAAAAGGTTAGCAGATAGTAACACTATATCACTTGAACAAGACTGTTGCTTAGTTATTTGAATTGCAGTGTATTGCCACGCTTCGGAAACAGGATGTCACTTCACTATTGATGCAGCAAAAGTATAAGGGACGAAAAAAAAATACATTTGTCATTTTTAGACTATCTGCGCATGCGCGCAGGTAGTCTTAAGACCGCAAACGCCAAAGAACTACTTCTATTCATGTCGTTTAACCCATTTTTTTTGTCTCAATGCGCTCTATGTTTAGTAGCAGAATGACGTCGAAACCATAAAAATAGATTATCCTAGTATGAGTTCTTGCTTGTTCGGCTATTTCCGCGCTGTATTTCTGTATTCCAGCGTTTTATTTTTAGCAGAATATAACTATTTATAGATCGTTATATTTATCAGATTAGTGTGGGTCAAAATAATAGATGCTCTGGTAGGATGGTAACATACTGATTATGATATTCACTCTGAGTTCAGTCCAAGATGTTTTAGAAATTATTACCGACCGCAAGTGTACCATCGCCTGAAGGGTTTGTTATTATAACCTGGTGTGACTATGAAGCACGCTTATTTGTAAGGGTGTATTTCTGATATTACTTTTATGAATTAAGAAACAAAAATGATTGTCTGAAAATCAAAATAGTTGTATCCCAGGTTTCGTGTTGCTAATGCTTCAAATACTATGATTTGCCTGCTATACAATAACAAAATACTATCCATCTAATAAGAGGTTTACATTTTTTGCGTAAAAGCTTCGTTCCGATGTATTCTTGGCATAGTTTTGGACATTAGCCTTTCAATTTATTCTAACACACTTGCCCTGATACGACAGTGAGTTATGCATACTTTTGATGAAGCAAATTAGTTCGGATTTAACCTGTAAAACAGACAATTAAAGAGTGCGAAGCATTCATAACAGCACTAGTATTAATTTTAAACAGATACTTACATAAAACATAACAAAACATTTATTTATCAATAATACTTGAAACGGCACAATCATATTCCCATTCTTAGAACAGACAATTTCCGATAATCTAGAAATAGTTTCAACTGACTGATTTTCTAAAAATAGTTTCTACATACATTAACTGACCACATGTTTGCCTTCACCGCAGGAAAACGACCATCTGATAAGCTCTGCATTTTGATAGTAATTATTGCTAAAGTTATTCGTAAAAATAAAATCATTTTCCTTAAACAATTAAAACGTGTATGTGCATAAATCTTGCATATTGTATGATATCTAATCAAAGCACTGGAAATCTTTAGAAGCGATTGAAAGAGGCACGCATTGCCAGGGGCGTAGCCACCGTTACGCACTTACGCATGTGCGTAACATTTATTTGAAAAAAAAATGAAAGGTCGAGGGCTAAGCTAAAAATCTGGCTACGCCTCTGATTGTGACTTTAAATACATAGGGATACGTCGCCTTAAGTGATAAGCTGTGCATCTTGAATGGAATTATTGCTGAAGTTCTCACATATTTGCCCGCAGATAGTCTTTCAGCGCCTCGCGCTTTGAT
Source organism: Mya arenaria (assembly GCF_026914265.1). NCBI lineage: Eukaryota > Metazoa > Mollusca > Bivalvia > Myida > Myidae > Mya > Mya arenaria. The sequence goes on from NC_069133.1 coordinate 14,853,143, forward strand.
TTGTTTTAGGAATGAATTGCGTGATTGATGTCGTTATCGCGGTGTGAAATCAGTTGGGCTAGTTAAGGTGTGTGGTGTCCAAATGACCCCACGCGTACTTCAACCAGCCTAACTGAGTATACTTCCCCGATAATCCATTACTTATATATTTACAACAATAGGTCATTAACTCTTTGCAGCATTATGAATACAAATAATTCATTCATCAGAAAATTAAACTGTTTGATGTGTTAGTGGGCTCAGTTCTTAATTTCTGCTCGGAAATCTGGGGTATGAATACAGCTACCGACATAGAAATGATTGATGTGAAATTTCTTCGTTATATACTTGGAGTAAAAAAAAAATCGACAAACTTAATTGCATTATACGAAGAACTTGGAAGGGTACCAATGATAGGTTATAGGAAAATAAATTTAGTCAAATATTCGAAAAAAGTTATTGTTTCGAGAGATAATTGTTTAATCCAACATACTTATAACATATTACGAACAGAAGATTCAAATAATAAAACATATAAAATAAAAACTGGGCCACTCAAGTTAAAAATATTTTGAATGAACATGGTTTTTCTGATATAAGGCGAACTGAAAGTATTGATAATTACACATCTGAGGTAATCAAAAATATAATTATAGACAACTATTGCCAAAGCTGGTACGCAGATATCAATAATTCACCTAGATTAAGAACATACGCCTTATTTAAACATGCTTTCATTAGAGAAAAATATTTAGAAACAATCCATGAAAACATATTTCTATATGCTCTTGCGCGATTTAGAACTTCTGCCCGTAGACTTGGAATCGAGACGGGCAGATATACTAACACACCCGTAAATGAAAAAATATGTGTATCATGCAATCGGGTAGAACCTGAATTTCATTTTGTACATGTGTGCCCAAAATTTAGGGAATTAAGATTTTTTTTAAGCCTTAATTTTGCCATTGGCCAACGTTAAATATATATACTTTGCTAACCAGCTAAGGGAGGTTTTACATAACTAGTACCTGAATTGCTGTTATTTAATGTAATTATCCTAACATATTTAGCTATATTTCTATTTTTATAACCACACTCGAACAACTATAGGATGTTATATCATTCATGTTAAATCGCTCCAGAAAATTGTATTTCTGTACTTTCTCCATTCATTGTATTGTATGTTATATGCTATGAACATTGTATAATGTTTTATGCAATAAACTTATCGTATCGTATCGTAATTTCATTTTAGAAAACTTTACAGTTATTCCTTCTTACTCATCATGTTAATAGAACGACTCGACCATAACCGGAAACAGTTTATTATATGACGTCACAATAACGCGGAAAAATGTAATTCAAAACACTTTTAAACGTTTAATTAAAACGCTAATGATAATAATACATTAAACAAATAATGAATTAACACTCGTCGACATGTTGATAAACGTTTGTCGTGACATGCTTAACAAAAAACAAGATATTTTTTTATTTTAAATTTATATTAAAATGACTTGCGATCCGAATAGATCCGAAGATGTTGAGTTTGTCGAAATATATTCGCAATTGGCGAAAGGCCGTTCAAAGTTTAGGTGTAAATGTATTTATAGGTGAGGTTCATGTTAAAGCTCAGTATGTATTTCAAATAATAATTCATGTATGAAACAGTTTCAGGGACTTCCCAGTCCGCGTACCGACCGGCATAGTGAAAAAGATTTCAATCATTTTTCAATTGTTCTTATTCGAAAATAAGATGCCCGTTAATATTCCTAATATGATAGATTGTGAAATTAAGACTACTACTACTACTACTACTACTACTACTACTACTACTACTACTACTACTACTACTTCTACTAACTACTAACTACTAACTACTACTACTACTACTACTACTACTACTACTACTACTACTACTACTACTACTACTACTACTACTAACAACTACAACTACTACTACTACTAACTACTACTACTACTACTACTACTACTACTACTACTACTACTACTACTACTACTACTACTACTACTACTACTACTACTACTACAAATACCTACTCCTACCAACTACTACTACTACTACTACTGCTACTACTACTACTACTACTAATACTACCACCACCACCACCACCACCACCACCACCACTACCACTAGCACTACTACTGCTACTGCTACTGCTACTGCTACTGCTACTGCTACTGCTACTGCTGCTGCTGCTGCTGCTGCTACTACTACTACTACTACTACTACTACTACTACTACTACTACTACTACTACTACTACTACTACTACTACTACAACTACTACTACTACTACTAATAATAATAATAATAATTACTTATATTATAATTTATAATAACATAGTAGTAACTTATAATAATAATAATAATAATAATAATAATAATGATAATGATGATGATGATGATGATGATGATGATGATGATGATGATGATGATGATGATGATGATGATGATAATAATAATAATAATAATAATAATAATAATAATAATAATAATAATAATAATAATAATAATAAAAAAAATAATAATAATAATTATAATGATAAATAATGATAATAATAGTGAAAATAAAGATAATAATAATAGTGATAATAATTATTATCATTATTTTTTATTATAATTATTATAAATATATATGCGTCGTAGTCTATACCTTTATAATCAAGGACACAAATATATATTTCTATATTTTATTATATTCCATTGTTTTATTGTTTATTTATTGTGAGAGGTTAATATCAATTTCAAGTTAAATGGTTACTCACTTACCCAAATGTAAAGCTTCCTATTCTTACTTTCAATGCAATTCCTTCCCTCACATTAATTGTGTTAATTACCTTGCATCTTACTCTTTTTAAGCCACACCCATATAAAAATAATCAAGCATACAAAATACTAATAAAGCTGCCATTCATACCAGCCCTTAAAGTAACATACTTTTGATTTCACCTTCATACCCGACCTCATAACGATCCAATTCACACCTTTATGTTAATATTTTCTTTGATCTAAGTAGGATACTTGATAACCATGTTACCATTTATAGAGATAGAAGATTCAGTCTGTCCAGTAATTAAGAACACATCTAGCAGGTGTCTGTAACTCAGTACAGCCTCACAAACCGTCATTTTTTTGAAAAGGGCTTATCAGTCCATGACATCAGCATTGAATTAAACCAGTCAATTAATCACCACTTAGCAGGCCATCATGCTGTGTTATTTACTGTGTGTTACTATTTCAAGATGTTCTGACCAATATTGCAGTATGTAAGCATTGAGTTTGTCCTAAATAATGTATCAATCAAAGCACTGAAAGTGCTGATGGACGGTGACATTGTTCGGTCTGCTGCAAGTATAGAACTAAGTCCTTTCTCTTATAAACACAGAAAATCATCGGAACCTAATCTTGAATATAGAAGCATAATTTGAACACTCTCATGTGAGGACAATTAGACAATGCTTCAAACCAAATATCTAAGCTTGATATTTATTTCCCAAACATAATTATTCATCTTAATGCTGTAGCTTTGAAAAGTTGATGAAAAGGTCACCTGGCAATATCATCGTTAATGTTTGTTTGCAGAACTACTTCATAGTCAAAATTTCATTCCAGTTGCATAACAAATACGCCAAAAGGACACAATCAAGATAACTGAAGCATAACATTAACAGATGTTTTTTAAAACAGTATACATGGTCCAAAGTTTAATGTTGTACTCAAAATTAAAAACGTAGGCCTTAGCTGAAGCAACTGTGCACAAGATGATCAATCTGCCAGAAAAACAATTGTCGAAAACTGACATAAACTTGGTATTAATGTGTACAAAGCATTGAATCTTACTAACTGAAGTACCACATAGTTTACAATTTATTTTAGCTAAGCAGTGATTTTGTATTTTTCCATTAAATAATTACTGGGTATGTCTACGAAGGTATATAGCTTAAAAATATCACCCGTTTGGAGTAAGCCTTTGTAGCACAGCGGACACAACACTGGACTGCTATTTTTTTACATTTTGGTCCTTTCTCTAAAATTATGATTCAAAGCTTAACACATTCTATTAAATAATTGTCCTGAGTTGCGTTACAGGAAAAAAAAATGGTGCCAATCTGGTGTACAGTCCCTTTAAAGTAACCCGAGACCAACAATGATGAATTGTTTTCCAAACATAGCAACATTTTATTGCAGAGGCCACAAAAATAAAAAAGTAAGTGAAAATGTCACAATCATGGTTAGCCAAACACAACATTCATAATTATTCTTAAAGCAGTACATTTTATGAAAGAGGGTCAAAAGGTCACAGTAAAGAAGATCTCAGGACAACATTGATAATTGTTTTGCAAAACTTACTGAACTTTCGTTGCAGTACCTTAGAATAGAAAAGATGGTCAAACGGTAATTATCAAGGTTATCCAAGTACAAAATTGATATTTGTTTTAAAAGTTATACACATGGTCTAAAAAATTTTGCTGTTGCTTCAAAAATAGAATGTATGTCAAAAATCATATTCTATGTCATCAAAGCACAACATTGCTTTTTGTTTTGAAAACTGTACTAAAAAACTTTCATTGAAATAGCTTAAAAATAGGAAAATATGTCGAAAGGACAACGTTATCAAAGCACAATTTTGATTTTTGAGTTCGAATTAATGGTCTTAATTTCATGGCTGAAGCTTCAAATTTTAATGTGTGTCAAAAGGCCACAATCTAGGTCATCAAAAGACAACATTAAATATTGTTTTCAAAACTGTCTAAAATGCTATAGCTCTAAAAAATAATTAGGTCAAAAAGGTCCCAGTCAGGGTCATCCGAGAACGACATATATAAATATATGTTTGTTTTCAAAACAGTACTGATGTCAAGTTTTCATTGATGAAGCTTTAAAAAACATATTCAACAACCTCAGGAAATGTGTAAATAACTTAGCCTTTGTCGATCTTACTAACATATTTCCTTGACGAGTTGTATAATACAGTCTATTATATGATGACGAGTTTTAGTATCTTTTTATCAAAATATTCTTTAAGTAAAGACAACAAAAACAACTTACCTGTTTTACTTCTCTAGTAAACAAGAGCTGTCACAGAGACTGCGCGTTCGACTATTACGCCGCTGTTCAGTGTGCGTTCGACTATTACGCCGCTGTTCAGTGTAAGGATTAAAAAGTTTTGGCGAAACATGGATCACTGTAAAATTAGATTAGATTTCAATGCAATACATTATGTATTTGTTGAGATATTAACATGAACGTGGTTACATGGTCCAATACTTGAAACTTAAACAGTATTTCTAAGTTGCATAATAAAGGGGCAAAAATGATAAAATATAAAAGATAGAGTTATCTTTCCTGATTATTTAAGAAGGTTAAATAGTTGGGAGCCTGTGTATAAAGTTTCAATGCAATACATGATGTATTTGAATTTATATGTCAAATAATAAAGCAAAACCTTAACCAGAATTTTTAAGTCGAATAATAAAGGGTCATTATTTGCATTAAATGCAAACTAGAGTTATCTTACTTGGTTAATTAGGAAGGTTGGATGGTTGAGTACTATTGTATAAAATCTTAATGCAATACATCAAGTAGTTGCTGAGATATCAGCCTATGTGTGCTTACATGCAAAACCTTAACCAGAATTTCAAAGTCAAATAATAAAGGCCCATTTTTTGCATTAAATTCAAATAAGTGTTATCTAACTTCATTAATTTAGTAGGTTAGATAGTTGGGAATACATATCTAAAGTTTCAATGCAATACATGATGTATTTGCTGAGATAATGACTTAAAGGTGCATACATGCAAAACCTTAACCAAGGTGTGACGCCGACGCTTGGGTGAGTAGTATATAGCTCTCCATATTCTTCGAATAGTCAAGCTAAAAACAGGATACATGTACCATTAAAGCGATGCTATTCTCTGGACTACAAACATGCATTGCAAAAATTTGTATTAGGAAATATTTCAAACCAAAGAATCATGCGATCATTCTCACACTGTTTGTAAGAAGAATACATATAAAGGTGATATCAAGTACAGCAGAAAGGAATAACAACAAAAAACTAAACTCTTTTTAATTGTGACATCATAATGGTCACCGGTAAGATGAAGTCATAGATTACTATGTGTTCATGACGTCATTTCCTATTTAAACCAATATATAGTACCCCATTCAGTACCCAACGTGATTGAAAGTTTTTATCAGGAGATAAGATAAATATCACATTTTCCTCTTAAGAATTGGTTGGAAATTTAATTTTACATTTTTTTCATCACAATGAATACAAAATGACAAATTGTCATTTGAAAAAAACATTCTTGTCAATGAATTTGTTTAAAAACATGTGGAAGGATACTATAAGTTCCATGGTCAGTAGGTAACCCGCGATATGGGATATTCAATGTAAAGGAAACCATATTGCAGTGGAGTGAAGCTCGAACCTAAATATGGATTCTTGCCCCCCCCATATTTCCAATACCATGTCACCTACTAACCCCGTAATGTAAGTATAACGTTGACAACCTGTTCTCCTGTTTAAATGTTTTATTTATTCATTGAAATATTCATCAAATCCGAATAAAGACGCCATTTTGTTGTAATTTAAATTTGGAAAATGGAAAAATGTGGTGTCACCGCGTGACCTGTCCTTGACCAACAGCGGTGTTTCATAAATATTGGGAGTCGTGACATTTTTTTGACCAATAGAAATAGACCAATGTTATATTGATATCCCCATGTGTATTTAGGAGAGAAAAAATGTGTGATGGCTGTATTTAACTGGATATAAAGTATACAAGTAAATAAAAAACACGAAAAAAATAAAATCTTTATGAATAAACATTATTCAGAATGGGTGGAGTGATTGATGATAATGAGCCCTTCTTAATCATTAAGCTAGTTACTTTAGGTCATTTAATTGACTTCAAAAACAACCTCATTGTCTAATTCATTGTCGACGTAAAATCTTATGCAGGGATTGTGCATCAGGTGAGTGACAGTAGGCTGAGGAAAAACCCAACTTGAAGAATGAAATTGTTAATGATTAAGGATAGCACTTCATTTATACCTATCTGAAATTTCATTTGCTTAATTGTAGGTTTGTTCTATTTTTGTTGTTAAAGCTGCACTCACACAGATTGAAAGTATTGACAACTGCTTTATTTTTTGTTTCCGAACGAGCCAATTTTTGCGAAAATCCATGGAAACCAGTAATATAAGACTGCTGACAAAAAATCAGATCATAGATTCTTATACTTAAGTTCAAAAACTGATGTTTTATGCATTTTTTCTTTAACCGTTAGTATCAGATTAAGCCATTAAGCATCAATTTTGGAACATAAATATGAAAATCTAAGATCTGATATTTTATCAGATATCTTATTATTGGTTTGCACATATATATTTACGCAATAATTTGCTCTTTCCAAAACAAAAAATAAAAGGTGTTAAAATAGTCAATCTATGGGAGTGCAGCTTTAAGGTCTCATTATTTCTTAGTCTAAACAAGTTGATGTTCAAATTAAGAGTCTTCTTATCCATAAACATCTATTAAAACAAGTTTTGAAAAAAAAATCACAGACTGTCAGACTAAATTACTGACACTCCTTTTCTATAAAAGTTCATGCTGTCTTCAGAAATAAATTGAAATAACGAATAAGGGTAATGTAACATTCTGCCAAAGGGGGAAATGCATTCATAGTATGTGGATGTCCTGGATTAAATATGCAAATTAACATACCAGGTCTCTGTTTGGAGGGAGAATATATGTAGATAAAAGGGTTATGCATGATTTTCTCTGAAGGGATCTGTTGGCCTTGAACATTTCAGTAATATGGCTTGTTTTTATTGATCTTTGTTAGACATACATGTTTGATGCTTGATAGGCATACCAATGAGAATGATTTGCCCAAAATCGCAACAGAACAATTTCAGGGGCGTAGCCAGCGTTACACACTTACGCACATGCGTAACATCAATTTGAAAAATGAAAAAAATGGTCAAACATGGCATCAAAGTCGAGGGTTATGTTTTGACATCAGAATAAAACCTTTAAGGGTAGATCAGCTATAGAAAGCATTGTTTCTCTGTGCTAGATAGCTAACACAGCCTTAAAAATCACTTAAAAAAAATTCCGTGGGGAGCAGCCCCCCCCCCCCCCCTAACCTCCTACGGTTACAGGGATTCCCTATCCCATAGCCTCTCACATTTAGTACAGCCTGGCTACACCCTTGAATTTAATTAATTGCCAAAAAATGTCAAAATCCTGTCTACATTCTAGTATTTTGATTTATTTTTTTCATTTAGTAAGACCCTTTTGAGTTATTTAAACACTGTAAATATCCGTAAAGCTATATGCATGTATACAATATCGATATCCCCAGCATGCACAATCTTTTACCATTGTTAATTTTAACATACAAAAGATACTGTATTTTACACTTACCTAAAAAATGTGTAGACAATGATAGAGAATAATTAAGTGGCAGATTTCAAATCAAGGCATTTAAGGCTCACCAGGGGCTTAGCACCATCCAGATAATACAGACAGGCTAGCTCCATGTCCTAATGCCAGGATCATTTATAGTAACTTTATCTTGTTGAAAAGTTTAATACTTGACTAGTCCAAATAAACAGCAACTTCAGAGTCTTGGACAAGTTTTGTTTTGGCGAGTCTTCATGTCCACATCCAACTTTTTCTCCTAGCTAAGAATGACATTTCAAGCACTAAGTTTATTTAGTTCAAATAATTGTACATTGAATGATTTTTTACCATTTTTGATATGGCACGTCACATAGTGAACACATCTATAATTTTCGACTTGATGTATATTGAGCTTCAAGATGACGCGCATCAGCTAGATAGGTCCAAAATGGCAATGCTATGTTGACAGAAGCTGATCGGAATTTAAGTGTTTAATGAAACACTTGTGTAATTATACACACTTGTGTGATTAAACAATGATATTGGCTCAAGATAAATTATGTGAAACTTTCGTGTTTCTATTTTGCAATGCAATGTTAAATATAGAAGTGTTGTTACAGCTGAAGAAAATATTTTACTATGGTAGGAATCAGATCAACATGGCATAAAGGGAACCAAATTATGCACTGGTCAGTCAATTGTAACCACGCCCCCCCACCCCCAGATCTTGGGAATAGCGGGGACTTGGACTTTCAGTACAGCCAACACCGGCTAGATTCCATGCCATGCGGAGACGAACAGTTGGTAAAATCCCCACCAAAGTCCCTGCACCCCGGGGACTCTAGGCAAGGCCAATTACCCGCTGTATTTAAAACAGACAAAACCACCGCATTCACCCGGCAATGTGTAGTTGGACTAGGCAATGTGGGGCCACCTTAATCTAAAATAATAGACGTGTTATACGGGATTCTTCCAATCCCTAACGTCTAAACGGGAATGTGCAAAAAACGGGGGTGTTTTAAAAATATTGAAATTATTTTAAGTGAAGTATTTTATGGTTGAAATTGATCATAAAGAGTTATATTCATAGTTTGCCATGTAAGTGAAATGTTATTTTGCACTGAACAAGCATTTAATGCATTAAAACAAGTTGTTTACCTTTCCAATAAAACGAAAGTTGACTGACACAGACAACAATTATGCGAAGTGGAACAACTCGATACAATCGTAATGACTCGGCCTCCTCCGACAAAGCTTCGAGACAGACCTCGTTATACAATCGTAACAACTCGGCCAATTGCCGAAATGTTCTGAGCGATTTAAAACTGTGCCCTAAAGCCTTGCAGGTGCCCTTCATGTATATATCGTTATGTTTTGACAGAAAGAAACGAAGAAAAGCCGTCAAACTCATTATTTTAAGTTGGATATTTAATTTTTGTATACGGAACTAATATAAAATAACATTATCTGATAATATTTCTTGTTTTTATGATATTTTATAGACGCTATATGCTTTAACCCGGAATCCTGATCGGAACAACTACCCACTTTTGATACTAAACAATTTGTACGCGAAGGATTTGCCATATCAAAAATCTAAAAAAAAAATCCGTCAACGTACAATTATTTGGACTAGGGGCCACCTGACAAGCATAAACACGACCCATTTCACCGGCTATTCCCCGTATATCCCCGGACCTGGGTTGGCCGTGGTTACAATTGACTGGTGCATTTTAAAGAAAATCTGAAGTACCTACTGTACTGTAATGTATGTTTTATGCAAAAAGATGACAACTGTGACGCAGATGCAAGTTGTTTCGAGTTATTTATATTATCATTATTTTTCACATCAATATTTGCAACAATTATTGGCACGAAGCAAAACGACGTCATTGTTTTTTTGATTTTCACTAAGCTTGTATTTCCGTGTTTTACTGCAACTTCCTTTTTGTCGTGGGTGACCTTTCACCAGATGTATATCAGTCATTAATTGTATTGCGTTAAATTCAGCCAATTTGACCACAAGGTGATGATGTTATTCAATTAATTATTTTTACTTCTCCTTTTTAGCACTAACAATCCATTGTAAAACTCGAGTGTGATGCCTTAAATCCAATTTGACATCGGAAATTCCACGGACATGTTTTGATTCATCCGCCATCTTGGATAAACCGGGTCATTTTGGGTCATGCCATTAACACATCATATTTTGATGATTTTACTTAAAGAGTCTACAGCATGATATAGATTTTAAAATATTTCAGTAGTTCAAAGTATTGAATTAATTATGTTTAGCAACAATGTACTTCAGTATTCAGTTCGAAACATTTACGGATTTATTTTTATCGATACAGTAAAATGGCCGAGGAGTTCCGAATGCATTTTTGTAGTAACGTAGTGGAACTATTTCCAATTAGTAGTCAATATTGGCGAAATGATTTATCAATATAAAAATTTGATTTCAGTACCAATTGGCAATAAATTATACATGACCCACTTCTCTCACTATTCGCCCAGACATTTTAGAAAAAAAAACTATGTAACAGCCACTTTAAATCAGCTGTGTATTCAAAAAAATGATGAGAACTATTTACTGAGCGCACTGGCGTTCTTTGGCTTGTAGTTTGCTCGGCTGATGTGCCTACTTAGGACGGGCCCTGAGGGGCACCGTCCAAAAAATGAAAAGGGGTTACATGTTTACATACAAAACAGATGATATATACAAGCTCGTTAAGAGAATTTACCCCCCCCCCCCCCATTAAAAGTTAAAACATGAAATCACAATGTTTTCTTTTCGGTTCTTGCGTTTGTTAAAGGGTGAAACATGCATAACTTTGCTGCAATGTGTATTTTGCTATTTTTTGTTTGCATAATTTGTAACAACTTATGCACCTGATTAGGTTACATTTTGGTCACAGAAAACAATGAATTCATTATATTTCTGTTTCACAAAGTGAGATAGGGATTATATTGGAATCATTCGTCAAGTACAGCTGTACGACAGTCAGTCCCTCCGGATCCGTCCCTTTTTGTCGACTCTTTATAAATATCTGTCTCATTCATGGTGTGATTATTTTAGGCAGAAGTGACGACCATAGCATGAGGATGCGTCGCGCACATTTTAATTGTCGGATTTGAACAAATCTGCCTATGATTGGCAGGAGTGACCAGTATGATGAAGTGTCGCCCCTTAAAACTGGTATACCTTCGATGCCAAGGTCACAGCAACAGTGTTTTGCTATTCAGTCCATATCTTTGTCATACAAGGTCAGCTTTAAAATTATTTGGCAGAAGTGACCATCATATTATGTCTATGAGGACGTGTCGCACACAAGATCTGTGATTCTAAGCCTTCAAGGTCACGATCACAATTTCCATCTGAACTTATCTGAAATATTTTCTTATTTAGGAGCCTGACTGATGATAGCTTGAGTCCGGTCTACGTCTTTGTCATACAAGGTCAGATTTAAAATGATTTGGCATTCTGGCACTTGCCGTATGTGTCCTTTAACAATAATACAGGAGGTTTTTGGCTAATGGTTTTATCACTATGTTTTGTATTCCTGTATAAATTTGGAAATAGATATTAACTGTAACATTATATGTATAACTCATGATTATCTGATTGTATGTACGTGTTTATCATCTGCAACTTTTAAATAGTCATCTACAGCAGTCATCTGGGGATTGTCATTACTCGTTATCGCCAAACACGATAACGGTGTGGTGGAAATCGGAGAAAGCAGTGATAAACCAATTGTCTGGCCCCATACCAAACTCACATGCGCCAATGCCGGGAATCGAACGTGGGTCGTCTTGGTGAAAAGCGGTAGTCGATAAAGTGTGACCAGTGCCCCATTTTGCTAAAGAATAATGAGTGGGTGGTAATTCTATTTGAGTTAAAATACATCCTTACGCAGGCCAAATTCTAATAGACTCTTAAACAAAATTACCGTAATCAAGTTGTTAAAATAATCGATACAATCTAAGCTAAAGGCGCTATTTTAATACATTTAGATGAATAGTAAATAACATTTATACTTGATATTTTCAATCTTTAAACATTACTCAAATGCTTGGTTTAGAGAGTTAACACTCTGTTGTTAAGGAGATTTTTAAACAACATCAAAGATTTAATACTTTGTTAATTATAGTTCAGGAAATCATGTCTATATTCAGTAATAAACCATTATTGAAATATTTGTGTTATGTTTGACAAGTATCGAAATATAAAAAAATGAGATGAAGCTTAAAACCTGAGAATTATGCACTATTCCAAAAACTGACCAAAGTCATTGCTCAAATGAAATTCATGCTTGGCGTAATGGCCATTAAATTTCGATGATTTAGCTATTAGCAGATAACTGATAAAAGTTGCCTGGAGAATCACAAAACCATTGACTGGAAAATCCTGCATATGCCAGGTATATGCAGGCATAGCCCCTGAAAACAAGGGTTTCCTTCTTAATCGAAAATTGGATAGGATTTCTTGGCATGCGTGTGTGGGGATATTCATGGCATTCAGTGATAAATCTAAATATAATTATTTAATACATCCCCTAACAGAGATTCTTTCATAATAGTTAATGTTATAATTATGCAATACAATAAAAATAATTCATCAACGTACAAGTTGAACTGTTCTAAATGACAAAAACAAGTTATATTACGATGTACAGCTCGGTTCTCAGAAAAATGTGCTAGGAATTGAATACCAGCTGTGCAGTGAGTATTTATAACTCTGTGGCTTGCTTTAGATCATTATCACAGAGGTGTTAATAAACACTGACCCTGGGTAACCTTTATCAAAATGATAAGTTTGGAAGACAGAAACTCTGGACTAAACTGATATTTCAAAGACTGTCGTTCACCCACTTGACCATAACAAAATATTATAATTACTAGAATCTATCTATCATTTTCACATGTGGCTTTGCAGACAAATAAATGCCTACGCTTTTCATTTTGCTCAATTCAAACTATTTGAAAACCATATTTACCGAAATGAACAATTATGGTTTTATCTGCTGTTTTATATAAGTTTTATATCGCTGTCACACAATCAATACATTTTAAATGCCACATGTACTGTTAAGTTTTAATGAATGAATCCAGCATATAAATCTGAAAGTTGTTTCAGAGAAAGATAAACAATAAAATATTTTCGCACACCCCGTATTGCCTTTGGATGCATATATAACATTTAATGTTTCGTTAGCAAAGTGCGCGTGTTCATTATTTTATGCGACTCATTTACAGCAAGTTACGAAACACATTCACATTTCGTAATAAATTTGATGTAATTTAAACTGTTTTCAATATGTTTTGCTAAAGTAACACATTCGATTTAACTTTATGCGCTTTTTAATTCACACCTTGTGTTAGTTTTTCAGTGGTTTCTCTGTAAATGTTTTATCATGATGCACAGAAAATGCAAACTAATTTTTCTTCACAAAACATTGAGACATGTAAACACTACATTTTACCTGTCAAAACAAATTTAACATGTCGCAATGTATTTAAACAGTATTCGGTATCATCAACCATAATCTTTATTTTCAGTCGTTATTAGCTTTACGTGAGACGGTTGTGGTGTTGGTCACAGATCTGAGGTTTACAAGTACATTTGAAAATATGAACTAAGGCGTAATTTTTCTTAAATTCTATAGAATTCTTGTAGTTGTTTTTAATCAAATAAATTGTAAAAATCTTGTGTTTTTGTTTTTCTCGACTGCTTCCATGTGACTTATTGTCGTCGTCGACGTCAGATTTATCCATCAAAAGGTCCTCCTGGTTGCTGTCGTTTCTATCCGTTTCTGAAAACAGAAAAATATACAATTTTAACGAAGCATTAGATATATACATATATATATAAACAACCTATGGCATCGTTTTATAGCGTTATAATGAGGATAGCTTATAACTGATATGGACCAGACTCGCACATGTGAACGGTTTACAAGCCAGTAATGTCAGTGTCTATTTGGAGAAGCAACTCGAAATAACAAAGCGAAAGTTTCAGACCAAGGACCCATTACACTGGCGGTCACCTATTCCACCTGATCGCCTAAAATGGTTTTAGTTCTTATTAAGTATTTTATAATGAAAGTGATCATGTGATAGCTTATCTAAAAGCCCCCCCATGTAAATGATACATTTCAACTTACAAGCGTGCCAAAACTCGAAGGTATTCCCTCGGGCTGAAACAAATATTGTTTTATTTAACCACCTAAACAATACGGATACAAGTAATATAAGTAATTAGGAAGTATCAAAGTAATAGCGGTACATTCCAGTCAAACGTAGGCAGACAAATATAATTTAAGACAGTGTTTCTTAGCTTTTTTAAGGAATTAAAAAGGTACGTCATAATTTTCAAGAAAGAGCACGCAAATGCATATTTACAATGCATTTTGTTTATAAAGAGAGTGTGTCCTGGGCTCAGGCATTCATTAATGGTCTAATTGAATATAAGAACGATGTAACTAATCGGATTACTGGTTATTAACAACTGACCAATACATATGGGTACCCACTTATAAGAATGAAGTAGTTTAAAGTGGCGGTGATGTCATCCACGGGGTACATTTCGTTCAACATTGAGCTAATTGGAATATGTAGGTACTCCAAATTGATTAAGATCGCGCTTTTCCTCCGGAGTAATATGTAGAACGCATTACTTTTTGAAAAGTAGTCCGCCAAGCATATTCATACGATATCAAACTGTATAAAGATTGATTTGCGATTGTGATTTACCTTTAGGAAAGTCGCGTCTGGGAGATAGGTTGTAGGATTTCTTAGGCTCCTTAGGCACTCTCTCAATTTTGCAGCTAAAATATTAAAATATTTCAGAATATAAATGCATTTAGTATTTTGCGTATTAAATTGTTCGCAAGATACTTAATTGTAAAAAACGTTTTCATATTTAACATATTTTAAAGGTCTACATATCTATTCAAAATTAATTTAAGGACATTGTATTTCACAATTTATATAAATTATAAATTCAAACGTCTTACCATCGACATGCAATCCTGGATGTTGCCTCGCCGCCCCGGCCCCAGTACGTGCACACCATGTAGACGACAGTGACAACGACCACCAGAAGTATCACCATGGCTAGTGGAAACCACGTGAGGTTCCCATCGTCTTCGAAAAACGTCACAAACCTGCAAATGCGATAAAAATGTATTAGTCTGGTTATACGTTATTTGGGAACGACTTTATTTGAGAACATTGGAGATGAAAAACGTCAGATACCTGCAAATGCGATATAGAATGTTATAGCTGCTTTATTTGAGATCGTTGGAGATCAGCAGTGCTGACGTGAAGGAATACAATCACAGTTTCACGTTATCATGCAAAACACGTTATTATTTAAAATTGAACCTATCTCTACGTTTACGTTTTTACTCGCGGTATATTTATTTACTTTGTGCTATACTTGTACACTAATCATGATGGCAATATGAACTAAGTGCGCGTTCTAGATATATGGGTAGTTTTGTTTGGTTATTTATGGAAACTAATTCCAAAGAATGTATAACCCGCTAGTCACTTGTCAGTGATTGTTTGTCAGGGGTGTTTAATATATAGCAGGTGGGGAAGGGCTTTCATGAGTTGTTTACCATATGCCAGCCCAATCTTATATTTTGATAGTGTTTGTATGAGAATGCACACTCTGTAAGATTCTTTTAATAACAAAATATATGTTTAAATCAGAGATGCCTTAGTTATTCATTTGATTATAAAACCATGTGCTTTTACTTTTAACGAAATACACTCATTGTATTGGCCAATTGACAACCAGCGTATAAATCATTTAAACCCAGGAAATAATTTAACATCAACGGATTGTTAATAACAAAACCTTCTTCATACCTGTCAGTTGTGGAAGTGGTGGATGTGGTTGTGGTCGCCATGACAGCCACGGTGACGTTAGCGCGTGTTTCCAAGCCGCCACCATCAGTTGCTATCACGTGAAACGTGGCTGATCCACCATATCCGAGTGACTGGATGGACTTAACGACAAATATGGTTCCACTCTGAGTGATTCCGAAGTACTGGTTGCCTAAACTCGACTGGTCTAGGCTGAGAAAAAGTACAAACTGTGGTATATTGTCTTGTCTACATTTCTAAGTACTAGTACTGCATATCAGTTGGTTGCCAAGCCATTTAGAATAATTAGTGGAGAATGTTAATTGTGACAGGTTGGTCTCAACGCCTGACTATACTTGAATTACTACACATAACGAAGTAATGCAAATAAGAAAATACCTTGAAATACAAGTTTAAAATCTTCTTCTAAAAAACAGATGGCCGTACCTCTGTAATACAATCTTAAATCATAAAGCATATCAAGCGCTTACCTGTACGTAAGAGTGCCGTAATCACCTAGATCGCCGTCGGCGGCGGAGACGGGGTCGGCGGGCGAAAGGGCGGCCGTGCTGGTTGGTGCATTCCAGTCTGCAAAGTACGCGTAGGACGCCGGGAGGAACACGGGCGTATTGTCGTTGATATTGTCTGACATGGAATAAAGAAGGAACATTAGCAGTGAATACGCAATTGTTATGGCGAAAATATATTGTTGTTATTCTGTTGTTGTCGATTTTGTTACCGATCAACACACCAGAACGATCAATACCGTATATGTTATATTAGTGTCGTGATTGTGTCTTACTGGCGTGTTGGTGTGTTAGTAAGAGATGACAGAAATCAAGCACCATATGCAAGCCACGCCTCTAATGCATGGCATTATCTATTACTATATTTGAACACATATATTGTGGAATTGCACATTTTTTTTAGTCCGTTATATATTATATAAATCACACTCACTGATTGTTATGCTTAGACTGGCGGTGTCGGTGAGGGCGCCCTTGTCGGTGACGCCCAAGGAACACGTGACGTACGTTGGCCGCCCTCCAGCCGGATCAACGTCATAGTCAGTCGCGAAACTGACCAGCCCCGTGTTACCGTTTATGTAGAAGTAACCTTGAAACGGAACGAGAATTGGTGTTTAAAAGCCAACAGTATGATGCCATGTATATGCAGTGCAATCTTTTGTATTTTAAAGGGCTTATGTACCAGCCAGTTGTAACCACGGTCCCCAGGTCCGGGAGTAAACCTGGGATAGCGTTAAAAGTCGGCAGTGTTTTTACCTTCTAGGTGGCCCCGCACTGCCGAGGGAATGCGGTGGTTTTGTTTTCGCGCCGAAAATTACGGGGAATGGAGATTTTACCCGGAATTGGCTGGAGCGAAAGTCAATGTCCCCGCCATTCCTCGGGCTGTGGGGACCGTGGTTACAATTGACTGGTGCATCACAAATGAACAGATGCCTTGACAAGAGAATCCACAGTGGTGGTTGGCTTTTTATTTTCATAAACACGCTTGTAGCGTTATTCGTTAAAATAGGTATGTTGTACAGCATATAGTTGCATTAACCTTTGATGATTGTCCGCAGGTTATCTTTCGGCTAAATTGTACATTTAAATGATTTGATCGGTTGATATTAATTATTGGATAAATGTCGACACATCAATTACATTTTTGGAGCAAAATTCACAGACAGAATGTAACGCTGGTAGCTGTAGCCACCCGGTTTTTTTTAAGTGCACCAGTGTATAGCAGGACATTTAACGTCCCTCCCGGAAGCCTGCGACCTCTGGATTGACAGTCAAGTGCATGTGTTACTACTAGACCACGGATCCTCCACCTTTGACGAAATCAAAGAGTTATCCAGTTTTATAAAATTGGCTGCAGATATTTACCAGTGTCATTCCCGCAGTCCAGTGTGAAGGTTTGTATTTCGTCCGAGTCTTGGTCGTTCACTTGGGGTGGTGACGCCTGGAGCTCCGTACCGCCCTGCATACGTAAAGGGATTTCACAAAGGCTTTATTGTTTCAAACAAATGTATCAAACTTTTGTCAATCAGTTTTGAAAATTCTCATGAAGTAAGATATTAAATGAAATACAGCCTAGTTTAAAGCGTTATTATAGAGCGTTCGAAACCCGTCGAAGCTCGCAGGTTCAATCCCCACCCGCGTCATATAAATATGGTTGCCTCCTTATATAAATGCAGACCGCTAAGCGAGTACTCCACTCGATAAGCTGTCTGCATTTACATAAGGGGGCAGCCTAAATACACTAGTCTTGAAGAATTAAGTAATGGTTAAACCTAATAAAAATGTATACTGTGTATTGTTTTATTTTACACTGGAACATTAATAAACAAGAGTATATTTATTTTAAAAGGCAATGAATCGCATCCGATTTGCATACTGGACCACACCAAAGGATTTTTTCAAGTTTCGAAATATCTACACACAACCATGTACCAATTTGAAAATGCAATCATTTTTTCACAAAAACACGTGTAGTTATAATTGAAAACTACAACAACAATAATAATAACACATATACCGGTCCTTCATCCGCGTATATGCTGTACCCATTCTGAGTAAACGTCGGTGCTTCGTTAACGTCAGTGATATCAAGATTCAGAGTCGCCGTGTCCGTCGCCTGCCCATCAGAGCATGTCACGACACACGTAAATGACGTTGACGTCAAAGTTTCATAATTAATAACGGCAGACACCGTAATTTCGCCAGCTACATAAAAAACAAAAGCCATTAGTTCATAGAAAAACAAATATAAGGGAAAACGATGAAGATGTTTACTTACATTGTTTGAATACAGCGGTTATTATTTAGTTTATTAATTTTAATATTTATATCCAATATAGGTATATAAATTTGCGTAAACAATTTTAGTATTAACACTTTTAAATACACCCACTTGTTGAATCAATTCTAAAGAGAGAAGTCCCGCTTGCAGGCACACACGTCATACTGAGCGTCAACGTGTCTTCAGGAACGTCAAAATCCGTGCACGCGGTTTTAACGACGGTCTCTCCGACGTCAGTGTTCTCAGCGACGTTGAACGCCTGGTTCAAATTGGTAATATCAGGTAGATCGTTGATGTCTGAAACAAAAACGTTACTGTAAAAAGTGAACAAATGTTTTAATATTTCTTTAAAAGGCAACGTTATTTTTATAACATAAATACGCTTGCTTTTTATCAAGCTTTTGTATAGTACGTTCTTTTGTAAACCGGGTGACTTTTTTATGTGTTGCTTTTACCCTACGACATATGTTCAAATTTGTCCAACCCTACCTACCGACAATGGTGACCGTAAGTATCCGGTTAATGCCGCAGTTCCGGTGGTCACACACGGTGACGGTGACGTCATATCCGACCAGGCTGAGGTCAGAGATCGATGAGTCCAATTCCAGATGTCCTGCTATAATGTGTAAACAATCGTAAGTTGGAGTCTGATAATAATATTCTACCGATAGATTATTGAAATATTTTATGATTAGCTACAGTCCTTCGTGAATAACAGATTTACAGCCTTCAATATTTTTGCGTCGTTGTAACCGTTAAAAGCGAGGTCAAAAATATTCTCTGCCACTTGCGTCGCCCATATACGCACTTAAGTCCCAGACCCCCCAAATACATCTAATATTAATGTGTTTTTGTAGATATGCCGAAAAGTTTTTAAAAACATTCGACCAAGTCTCGGCGTCATTTCCAATCAGTTTTGCCCGTTTGCGCATTTGTGCTCAATTGTACTATACTTCTTTAAAATAAGGCCCATTGTTCAGAACTTTCTTAAAGTTAACAACTTTTTAACGGCATCGTTTTGAACTTGTAAATTTTAAATGTTGTTTTATATGCTCTTGTTTTTAAATAAAACAAAAACAGCTGAAACAGTTGTCTTAAATGTGGTTAGAAATACTGCAGAACACAATTGTGTTAATAAAAACTTAAGAAAAGTATTTTGAAAGTTAACAACTATGACGTTAACAAAGTTGTTTACTTAAAGTGAGACTCTTTTTCAAAATCAATAAGTACACATGTAAAACAAACATAAATTTTGAGTGATAGACCCTCAACTACTTACTAAATAAAGCATTTATGGAAAATATTAATTATTATTAACACTATTTTAACCGTCTATTAAATAGCCGAAAACGCAAAAATATTAAATGATTGGTGAATGCTAAAATATTTACTGTGATCTACTATAGTCTCATTAGGTAGAAATGCCGTATTTTATGCTCATTTATTTCAAATTAAACTCGGTATCCTTCATAAGAATCATATCGACATTTGTTCTTCTTTTTGGTATATTATCACAATTGAATCAAATGTGTTAAATCTTATTTGGGAGTAATAGTGCATCTTTAAACAAGGTTCTGAACAGTTAGCTTAATGTCTTACACAAAGATTCTATTTAATATACAATTCAGGGTACCTACAAGCGAGTATTGTGAATGGGCACCCCGACGGGTTGCAGGAGATGGAATACGTCAGTTGGTCCATACGGCCCCCTGGCCCAGGAGCGTCATATGACGTCAGCTCATACACCGTGTACCCGATAGGCGCCGACGTCGACAGCGATACGTTTGCTACAGTAACGGTGAATAAAATGAGATTTATAGATAAACCTAGTGACATGCATTTGTGAAAAAATCAAGCCACTAATCATATATGTTTTTTTTAAACTCATATCCTTATAAGTTCATACAACTTCGTTTTAGCAATCAATCTCAATTCCATAACCTGAGTAGAAACCAAAATCAATGCTTTTTGAGGGGCAATGAGAAAGTACTTTTGGTGGGGATCAAACACACAACTTCTTGGTTGAGAGGCGGATCTCTATATCACTAGACCACTCGCACCCCGGTGTTGATCGAACCTACAACCACTTGAGTGTGAGGCGGATCTCTATATCACTAGACCACTCGCACCCTGGTGTTGATCGAACCTACAACCACTTGAGTGTGAGGCGGATCTTTATATCACTAGTCCACTCGCACCCTGGTGTTGATCGAACATACAACCACTTGAGTGTGAGGCGGATCTCTATATCACTAGACCACTCGCACCCTGGGGTTGATCGAACATACAACCACTTGAGTGTGAGACGGATCTCTATATCACTAGTCCACTCGCACCCTGGTGTTGATCGAACCTACAACCACTTGAGTGTGAGGCGGATCTCTATATCACTAGTCCACTCGCACCCCGGTGTTGATCGAACCTACAACCACTTGAGTGTGAGACGGATCTCTATATCACTAGACCACTTGCACCCTGGTGTTGATCGAACCTACAACCACTTGAGTGTGAGGCGGATCTCTATATCAATAGACCACTCGCACCCTGGTGTTGATCGAACCTACAACCACTTGAGTGTGAGACGGATCTCTATATCACTAGACCACTCGCACCCTGGTGTTGATCGAACCTACAACCACTTGAGTGTGAGGCGGATCTCTATATCACTAGACCACTCGCACCCTGGTGTTGATCGAACCTACAACCACTTGAGTGTGAGGCGGATCTCTATATCACTAGTCCACTCGCACCCCGGTGTTGATCGAACCTACAACCACTTGAGTGTGAGGCGGATCTCTATATCACTAGCCACTCGCACCCTGGTGTTAATCGAACTTACAACCACTTGAGTGAGAGGCGGATCTCTATATCACTAGACCACTCGCACCCTGGTGTTGATCGAACCTACAACCACTTGAGTGTGAGGCGGATCTCTATATCACTAGACCACTCGCACCCTGGTGTTGATCGAACCTACAACCACTTGAGTGTGAGGCGGATCTCTATATCACTAGACCACTCGCACCCTGGTGTTGATCGAACCTACAACCACTTGAGTGAAAGGCGGATCTCTATATCACTAGACCACTCGCACCCTGGTGTTGATCGAACCTACAACCACTTGAGAGTGAGACGGATCTCTATATCACTAGACCACTGGCACTCTGGTGTTGATCGAACCTACAACCACTTGAGTGTGAGGCGGATCTCTATATCACTAGACCACTCGCACCCTGGTGTTGATCGAACCTACAACCACTTGAGTGTGAGGCGGATCTCTATATCACTAGACCACTCCCACCCTGGTGTTGATCGAACCTACAACCACTTGAGTGTGAGACCGATCTCTATATCACTAGACCACTCGCACCCTGGTGTTGATCGAACTTACAACCACTTGAGTGAGAGGCGGATCTCTATATCACTAGACCACTCGCACCCTGGTGTTGATCGAACCTACAACCACTTGAGTGTGAGACGGATCTCTATATCACTAGACCACTCGCACCCTGGTGTTGATCGAACATACAACCACTTGAGTGTGAGACGGATCTCTATATCACTAGACCACTCTCACCCCGGTGTTGATCGAACCTACAACCACTTGAGTGTGAGGCGGATCTCTATATCACTAGACCACTCTCAACCCGGTGTTGATCGAACATACAACCACTTGAGTGTGAGGCGGATCTCTATATCACTAGACCACTCTCACCCTGGTGTTGATCGAACCTACAACCTCTTGAGTGTGAGGCGGATCTCTATATCACTAGACCACTCGCACCCTGGTGTTGATCGAACCTACAACCACTTGAGTGTGAGGCGGATCTCTATATCACTAGACCACTCGCACCCTGGTGTTGATCGAACCTACAACCACTTGAGTGTGAGGCGGATCTCTATATCAATAGACCACTCTCACCTTGGTATTGATCGAACCTACAACCACTTGAGTGTGAGGCGGATCTCTATATCACTAGACCACTCGCACCCTGGTGTTGATCGAACCTACAACCACTTGAGTGTGAGACGGATCTCTATATCACTAGACCACTCGCACCCTGGTGTTGATCGAACCTACAACCACTTGAGTGTGACGGAGCTCTATATCACTAGTCCACTCGCACCCTGGTGTTGATCGAACATACAACCACTTGAGTGTGAGGCGGATCTCTATAGTACTAGACCACTCGCACCCTGGTGTTGATCGAACCTACAACCACTTGAGTGTGAGGCGGATTTATTTATTATTAGACCACTCTCAGCCTGGTGATGATCGATCCCGCAACCTTTTGAGTGAGAGGCAAATCTCTATATCACTAGACCACTCAGTGAGGTTGTTGGTTCAATCATGAAAAAACCCACAACCTCATGGATGATAAGCTTATTATCTCTATACCGCAAAAACGCACTCACACTAGAGAAGATTGAATACGCAACCTAGTGGGTGAGAGGCAGATACCTATACCACTATCACCATCGAGATCCTTATAGTCTTATGCAAATACTATATTCAAATTCATCGATAACAAAATCCTTAACAACACTCCTACACAGTGTACAGCAATATACTTCTGAGCAATAGAACTACTGATTTAATACCATTGTGTTATGATATGTACGTAGTGAAGTCATTAAATACCAACGTATATTTAAAAGCAAAATGATTATTTGTTTTCAAAAAAAGAACAGCACGTTTAACGGGCATATAACACGGAAAGTTAATACATTCATTTTAGTTTACCGGGCACATTTGTAAGTTGTGGCGGATCGTTTCGGATGAGGTAGACTGTGTAAATGCCGGTGTCGGCGTCCCGCCCGTCCGTACACTCGATCCCAATGTCGTAGTAATTGACTGAGTTGTAGTCAAACGCCGCCCCTGCCAAGCTGTAGACGCCCCAGTCTGTAGTTTATAATTCATACAAATTTAATCAAAGTACACATTGTGGGGGTCGAACCTGCAATCTCAACGTCGTATAAGTTGACTGAGTTGTAGTCGAACGCCGTCCCTTCAAAGCTATAGATGCCGAAGGTTGTGGTTTATAATCTATACGAAGTACCCCTGATGTGTATCAAACCAACAATCTCCAGGTCGTACTAGTTTATCGAGTAGTAGTCCAATACCGCCCTTGCTTGTCTATAAATGCCCAAGGCCGAGGTTTAAAATTTATACAAAGTACCTCTGATGGGTATCAAGCCAACAATCTCAAGGTCGTACTAGTTTATCGAGTAGTAGTCCAATACCGCCCTTGCTTGTCTATAAATGCCCAAGGCCGAGGTTTAAAATTTATACAAAGTACCTCTGATGGGTATTAAGCCAACAATCTCCAGGTCGTACTAGTTTATCGAGTAGTAGTCCAATACCGCCCTTCCAAGAATATAAATGCCCAAAGCCGAGGATTATTGTTTATAAAAAGTTCCCCTGGTGGGTAACTAGCCCGCAATCTCCAGGTCGTACAAGTTAATCGAGTTGTAGTCCAATACCGACCTGATGGGGTCTACCCATGATTTCAAGGTCGTAGAAGTTGACAGAGTCGTTGTCGAACCCCGCCCCTGCAGGGCTGCAAGATGTCCCAGTTTGTAGTTTATAATTGATGCAAAATTACAAAAGTACCCCTGATGGGATCTAGCCCTCACTCTCAAGGTCGTACTGCTGGTGGAACAGCAAGTGATAATCGCATCATTTTTATAGCATGGAAAAAGAAATGAAACGTTGAAATACCTTTTAATTAAGACTGCCCGAAACTCACCACCTCCATTACAATATTCAAAATGAACCAAGCGCAATGGTATTATGTTGTTTAGAACATTGGCTTGAAATGCTCGATCATTAATGACTTTGACTACCCCTAGGATATTCAAATAGTGTAAGTATGATACAACCAACATATTTACAAAGACGTGAACGCACGACGTTGTCTAAAGAGCCATACCTGTACTCCCGGTAACCTGACGTACACGGAACTCGGTTGACGTCGCCGTTAAGCTGCACGTGACGGACAGGCTGTCGGCGTCGGTGACGTCCAGCCTGTAGAGGAACGACTCTGTGTCCGTATCTTCGTGAAGTTCCGTCGAGTTGGCCAGGTTGTTGATAACCGGCGGCTGTATAAGGATTCCAAAACCATATATTACCCATGGATTTTTAAAGCTGATTTCATAAATGATTTCCCAAACAAGATGATATAAATGGATTTCAAAACAAAATATTCATGAATGGGTTACACTCACAAGACTGCATAGAGCAAATAGCACTGTGGCAACTTTTTTGTCATGACTTTACTTGCCTGGTTGGGTATCAGGTTGACAGTAAACGTCTGCTCATCGGAGTCTCCGCTCGTGTCCGAGCACTTGATCGTGAGCACGTGCGCCTGGGCCGTGCCGTAGTCAAAGTAACAGCCACTTATCGTGGATATATCCCAGTCTACAATAAAATAAGTATGAAATATTTGAATTTGTAACTCCAGTGTGTGGATACCACGTGATAAATTACGTCTTAAATGCTACTTTTGAAGGCAGCATTCTGCTTCGAATGAAGACTTAAAAAAAGAGAACTTTTCTTTTTTATGACCATTTTAAATGGAACAAGGGACAGTTTTGCGCTCATAGAGCCCCGTCTGCGTTAAATAACCGGAGTTTGATTAGGTTATTTGTTTCCTCAAACACTCTGACAAAGCTGTTTTTTAAATAATGTTTGACAGTGCTCCATCCGGTGGCGGTTTTGTGAAAAGGTTTGTCGAAGTGTTTTAAGAAAACTAAACTCTCAATCAAACTCTAGTAAAAGATCGAAGGCTGGGCTCTGGAGGCTGCGTAGACTGCGCAATGTTTCATTAAAATAGTGAAGAAATGGTAAAATTATCTTTGTTTAAACTCTTCATTCAAAGCAAAATATTGCCTTTCGATAAAACATTTATGACGCAATTTATTACGTGGTGTACACACGCTGAACTCGTGATCATGAATTTATTTATAAGCCAGTTTCTAAGTAGACATCGAAATATTCATAAAACATAATGCCAAACAGTATCGAGGAAACATAATGCCAAACAGTATCGAGGAAACATAATGCCAAACAGTATCGAGGAAACATAATGCCAAACAGTATCACGGAAACATAATGCCAAACAGTATCGAAGTAAAATAATGCCAAATTAGTATCGAACCCGTTTTGTTTGGCGATTATCTACTGACCACAAAACTAAAATATGCTGAAAAAGGACTACTTACATCAATGGAACTATTTACTATGAACATTTGATTATAAATTCCCTTTGTCTTACATGTAGACGTCCCTCCCGACTGGATGATGTTGAAATCGCCGCTGTTCGGGTTGACCTGGTCTATAATGCACGTCACCACGTCTGATGACGTCACGTTAACGGTGTACAGGTACGTCGACGTCTCAGTTATCTCTAGGATGCTTGTGGCGTTGGGGAGATTTTCTATGACAGGAGGCTGCAAATATGTACCGAATTTGATTGTAGTTAATACGCTTGGACTGAACGCTTGGAAAATAGTGAAATAAGTCCACTTAAGACCGACGGTAAGTACCAAGACAAGTGTGCTGACCAAGAGCAAAAAATGTATAACATGTAAAAATAAATCGCCATATGAAAGGATGTGGTAATTTCAGCATTGAAATAATTTAGTTAATAACGCAGGCGGTATAACCCACTCTAGTGTTGAACTGTGAACGAAAACAGTTGGAGCGTAGCGAAATCACTCAAATAAGTACTTGTCATCGAAGGTAACTAACGTACATCTAAATCCTGTTAATTCTAGGTCGTCGGGACAGATGCAAAAAAGTTCGCTTTAACGATAATTCGGATTAAGAGTTATAAGAAAATGACAACGTTCACGAAGTATTGGTCATTCTTGCGCTGATTGTGCTACATAACCATCTCAATCTCTCGTAGACTATGGGATGACCGAGTTCAAAACAATAATTGATAAATAGGTTTAAGTACCGAATCTGGGTCACGTTTCAATAAATATCTTATGCCTTAAGAACGTAGATTTTCAGGCGTAACCTCGTTTAGGGCATAAATAATATCTTAAGAACATTGATCGCATAGATTTTGCCTGAATGAGAGCACTCTTAAGCAGCGTGCTGTTTATTACTAAGCTATCTTATTAAAACGGACCCCCTTGGTCGTAGATCGTAGCAGGGTCCTGTTTTGATAAAGATCGTGAGGCTTCTGATCGTAGCCTCATTTTGGTGTACATTACTTTTCAATTAAACTATCGTTAGAACATTTATCGTATAGCTTATGCCCTTACCTTTACGGGTTTCACTGAGAACACTTAAACAGCGTAAGGTTTACAACTAAGAAACGGGCCCCTTGTCCATTATTTCGACTTCGAAATCACGATAATTATATAAAGAATAGCGATTTCAGTTTATTAATACAAATTGAAAAAAACAAAAACAAAAAATCGGCAAAGCAGCGAATGATTACAACTGGTATACTTCGAATGTAGTTCAGTCGAAACTCGCTGTGTCAAACTCTGTTATCTCGATGGTCTGGCTATGTCGAACTTTTTTATCAAATGGGTTCGGGCTTATAAACACGTTTTGTATTTAGTTTTATAGCAACTAATTATGAGCCTGTTAATTAGTTGTCTTTCTAATAGTATTTATATCATCTTCTTTAAGAAATTAATAATTAAAATGAAACACTTATATCCGGATATATGCTTAAATTCCTTTTCTTGACACAACTCGTATATTATTTGTTTTATTATGTATGTCACGTATTTTGGGCCGGTGGCCTTTGATTACTTTATAAATTTCTTGACTTGACTTTATAGAATGTTCGTTATCTCGATGTATTTCCCGTGATCTCAACGACTTCGACAAAGCGGGTTTTGACTGTATTTAAAATAAGTATACATGTAGTATACGTTATGAAAAGTGACATACGAAGTTGATTATGTTGACGTTGAGTACCCTGGTCTCTGTGTTGCCACACTGGTCTACAACGGTGAATGACAATACCTGGGGCGATGGCGCGGTGAACAGAGAACTAGACACCGACACGTCGTCTGCAAAGTGGGATAGTTGGGAAAGTATATAGTCGTGCCGTTATCAGTGTGTGTATATACCACTTGATAATTTGCGTCATAAATGCTACGTCGGAAGGCAATATTTTGCTTCGAATTTTCTTTACCATTTTAAATGAAACATAGCGCAGTCTATGCCGCTTACGGAGCCAAATTTACCAAATTTTGATTAAGAGTTTAGTTTCTTATAACACTTCGAAAAACCTTTTCAAGATACGGCCGTCTGACGAAACACTGTCGAAACATTGTTTTGTCGAAGTGTTTGATAAAACTAATGACCTTATCAAACTCCGGTTATAAAACAAAGGTGTGTCTCTCTATGCGGCATAGACTGCCCATTGTTTCATTAAAAATGGTGTAGTAACAGAAAAGTTATCTTTGATTAAAGTCTATATTTAAGCAAAATATTGCCTTCCGACGTAGCATATATTATCACGTGGTATACAAACACAGGTTATGTACGAACAGTCAAGTGAACTGGATAATAAATTGAGGAGTTTCAGTCTGTAGATAATTTTGGGAAAGTTCGTACTGATTAGTACTGTTTTGCGTAAGTAACTTGTGTAGTCGAAGACATATTATACATGCATTTTAGTGAAACTAATATATTGCCATTATTGCACGACGTAAATATTCGTTAAAGATTGTATACATGTGCATACGAAACAGATATTTAACGAGTACAAGTTTTGACTATTACCAAATGCCTTACTTGTGCTGGGATCGAAGCTGAAGTAGGCGTTGGTAGCCATGGTAACAGTGAGGCTCGTGACGTCACTTATGTCATTGTCGTCTGGATCAACCTGTAAAATTTTATTAAAAAGTATGAAGCGTTGAACAGGGAAAGGTAATGATTTTATAATGTGCAAAACGTACCGTTTTATTGACAATTACTGTTGTTGATTGCAATTCCTTAATCATAAATATTCTGGAGAAAAATTCATCAGCAATTTTAGTTATGTTTTTAAAGACGGTAAACATTTTCACGTACACACGAATGAAAATATATGCAGTCACAAGTAGGTATTTCGAAGTTATGTGGACCTCAGAAATTTCGAAATAACAAACATTGGATATAACCGAAATATAAAACATGTCTAATTTAACACAAAATATTAAAAAAAAGTTCGACAAAACCGTTACATCGAGATAAGAGAGTTCGACATAGCGAGTTTCGACTGTAGTACAAAACTTTCCAACTATGAAAAATCATTTAAATTTATATAATTGACAAACAATGGTGGCATACTTCTGCCACCAGATAACCATATAACTAACTAGTTTATTAAGTAATTAACTAGTTACGTAACTAGTTTATAACCACTTAATTACCTAGTTAGTTTTGTGGTTAACTAGTTACGTAACTATAAATAAAAGATCATAACGGGAAATAAATGCATGTTAGTGCCTACAACTGCCATTCTTGTATTATTTAACCAGCTTAATGTTAAGTGGTTAACTAGTTACGTAACTAGTTAACCACATAATTAACTAGTTAGTTATGTAGTTAACTAGTTAACCACTTAATTAACTAGTTAGTAATATGATTATCTGGTGGCAGAAGTATGCCACCATAACAAACACCTACCAGAAGCAGATAATGGAAAGTATTTTGGACAAACCTGCCAGAAGGTGGTAGTATTTTATTATGTTTTATTTTATATGGCCGAACCTGTAAATAGTTAACTGGGACGAAATCTACATAACATGGTACGAATCTACCAGATGGATGCATTGAATAAGCTTAAAGATGCACTCGTAATACCAAATAAGATTTACCACAATTAATACATTTGTTTAAATATACCAAAAATGATGAACAAATATCACAGGTAATAGTTCTTATATTGGATACCGGCTTTAATTTGAAAGAAAGCTGCAGTTAACACGGTATCTCTACCTTATGAGACGATAGTAAATCACAGTAAATCTTTTAGCATTTACCAATCATTTAATATTTTTGCGTTTTCAGCTATTAAACACACGGTTACAATTTTGTTATTTAGCAATTAATATTTTCCATAAACGCATTATTTAGTAAGTAGTTTAAGATTTATCACTCAAAATTTGTGTTTGTTATACATGTGTATGTATTGATTTTGAATAAGAGTGGCACTTTAACATGAGGACAATCGTCAGATATCAACGATACAATACTACGCTATGCTTCGTTGTGTACCGTGGGCGATTTGGCTGAGAAAATCTCGTAATCATGAATAATAAATGAGGGAGTTTCATTGGTACCAAAAGGTACCAGATGCATGTTTATAGAAAAATAATCTGGCGAAAGCCGGAATCAAACCGGGTCTGTCCTTTTTGTAAAATAAATTTCGCCAGCTGTCAAGATCACCCGGCCACGGAGGCTTTGTACACTTTAGGGTTATTGAAGAATAAGTACTTGGAACTTGCGAACTCATTGGCCAAAGAAGTTGTCTCCCCTGCCTCATGCATTTTCATTTAAACGATATTTTGTCAGTCAATTGTTCTACGGTATATATAAAATTTAGCCGAATCAATTACCGTGGTTGCCGATGATGGAGAAGGACAAGCTAAACATAGCAGACGACTGTAAGTGTTAAATTAAATGAAAGTGCATGCGACAAACATGCTAGTTCGAGATCCAGATATGTTTTAGTGGGATGAACATTTCAAAGGGAATGTCACAAAATTGGGGTCAAGTTGAATGAAAATTCCTCCCAATGTAAGGCCATGTGTAAAAGTAGGGAACAAACCTGCCATATGGAAGTGCTTACAGCAGTCGTCTCAAGCACATCGGTGCTGGTCGATCCGTCATTTGCCAGATCGTTGAAAAACGGATTACGATCTTAAATTATAATATTAAGACGGATGAAAGATTAAAAACAAAACAAAAACAGAACAACCAAAATACCAATAAAGGATTGATATCATTTTTTTTCTTGAGTTTATGATGTATGAACGCAGTAGGGCACGCAAGCAAATTCCATGAAGCACCTAATATACAAGTGTATCCATTACAATAAAATTAAATATTCAAAAGTGAACTATTATGATAAACGATGATGTTACAACGTTATTTACTTAAACAAAGTTCTGAAAAACTGTGTCTATGTAAAAAATACCATTGGTTTAATATCGATGACAGTGCTCACTTGTTTTCATTATTTCTGTAACCTTTGTTTGCTTGTTATTTTTGTCGTTTTGGAACAAAAAATGATCTTAATAAATGATAAACACACCTCATTGTTTTTAAATGCACTTTGTTGTTTGTGGATTTTTGTGCTGTTGTGTCATGTTTCTTGTTTGTGATTTTTGTTTTTGTGTTCTTTGTCTTTTGCGTTTACCCTGTGTCATTAAACGGGGTTTATGTTTAATCATTTGCTACTGAGCTTGTTTCTGTAGTTTTTCATGTAAATATTCAATAAATACTCAAAAAAGGACTCAAGTTTAATTTTTGCTGTTGGAGTAATTTTAATAAAAAATGGACCATTTTTATATAATACTAATCTAAAAAAATGCGCTTTAAACATCGTAAAACATGTAAAGAAAATAATGCTATGCGGTAATGTGGTAAGGTACTTTGAGAGTTTGTGTTTTCGTGATATTGGGACCATTCGAAACTCCTCGGCCATTTTTATCGAATACAACCTCGGGTGTATCTGGATGGTTTACATACTCAGAAATTGGTATGTTTAAGTCCGCTGCAAGTAGATTGGGTAGCAATTTAATTTAGCAGTCAAACTTAATGACTTAACTCTTGGGAATCTTTATTATGTTTGCACTAATACACTTCACCGGCAATCAATTTAAACTTATATCAATAGATACAATCTAAAACATAACATTTAATAAATGAAATAATTCAAAAAAATACAATCTACTTCCACTGATGTACCGGCATACATCCGAGGTTGTTTTTGATGAAAATGGCCGAGGAGCTCAGAATGTATTAGGACCTGAACTAATGTTACCACATACTATCGTCAACTGTGATCCGGAAGGCGTATTCCCGAAAGTTCACAGAGTTCGATAAGGACGCTGTAGACCCGTTGATGAGCCCCGTAGACTGATACGTGTAGAACGTCTCCAAACGGATCTCGTATTCAATCATCTCCGAGCTGCTCCACCTGCGCGGTGATATCTCTTTCATTACATGTACTTTGAATAATAATGACAGCTATGGATCTCGGCCGTTAACCGTTGAATTAATAATGCCAAAAAATGCCAACAGTTGTTTAAACCAAGTTTTTTCTGAACTCACCATCCAAAGAGATCCCCAGACATTACAGTGATCTCCTCGCTGTTTGGCACGTTATAATCGCAGTCTGTGAATAAAACAATAATGCGGGAGTTTGGCACATTAAAATCACACACTGCGAGTAAATACAAATTTTTTGCACGTTAAAGTCTTAGTCTGCAAGTAAATGCAGTAGTGTGACATGGTATAGTTTCAGTCTGCAAGTAAATGCAGTAGTGGGACACGGTATAGTTTCAGTCTGCAAGTAAATGCAGTAGTGGGACACGGTATAGTTTCAGTCTGCAAGTAAATGCAGTAGTGGGACACGGTATAGTTTCAGTCTGCAAGTAAATGCAGTAGTGTGACACGGTATAGTTTCAGTCTGCAAGTAAATGCAGTAGTGTGACACGGTATAGTTTCAGTCTGTAAGTAAATCCAGTAGTGTGACACGGTATAGTTTCAGTCTGCAAGTAAATGCAGTAGTGTGACACGGTATAGTTTCAGTCTGCAAGTAAATCCAGTAGTGTGACACGGTATAGTTTCAGTCTGCAAGTAAATCCAGTAGTGTGACACGGTAAAGTTTCAGTCTGCAAGTAAATGCAGTAGTGTGACACGGTATAGTTTCAGTCTGCAAGTAAATGCAGTAGTGTGACACGGTAAAGTTTCAGTCTGCAAGTAAATGCAGTAGTGTGACACGGTATAGTTTCAGTCTGCAAGTAAATGCAGTAGTGTGACACGGTATAGTTTCAGTCTGCAAGTAAATGCAGTAGTGTGACACGGTATAGTTTCAGTCTGCAAGTAAATCCAGTAGTGTGACACGGTATAGTTTCAGTCTGCAAGTAAATGCAGTAGTGTGACACGGTATAGTTTCAGTCTGCAAGTAAATCCAGTAGTGGGACACGGTATAGTTTCAGTCTGCAAGTAAATCCAGTAGTGGGACACGGTATAGTTTCAGTCTGTAAGTAAATCCAGTAGTGGGACACGGTATAGTTTCAGTCTGCAAGTAAATGCAGTAGTGTGACACGGTATAGTTTCAGTCTGCAAGTAAATGCAGTAGTGTGACACGGTATAGTTTCAGTCTGCAAGTAAATGCAGTAGTGTGACACGGTATAGTTTCAGTCTGTGAGTAAATCCAGTAGGTTGGCTTGTGATAACTAGTCTGCGAATGAATGCAACAGTTTGGCGCGTTGTTGTTACAGTATGCAGGTAAATGCAATACTTTGGCGCGTTATAGTCAAAATCTGCGAGTAAATGCAATAGTTTGGCACTAGAGTCACAGTATGTGAGTGAATGCAATAATTTGGTGCGTTATAGTCACAGTATGTAAGTGAATGCAGGGGTGTGACGCGTTTTGGTCACAATATGCGAGTAAATGCAGTAGTTTGGCACGTTATTGTCAAATTCTACGAATAAATGCAGTAGTTTGGCGCGTTCTGGTCACAGTATGCGAGTAATTGCAGTAGTTTGGCGCGTTATGGTCACAGTATGCGAGTAATTGCAGTAGTTTGGCTCATAATGGTCACAGTCTGAGAGTTAATACGGTAGTTTGGCGCATTATGGTCGCAGTCTTAGAGTAAATACAGTAGTCTGGTGAATGATGTCCACAGTCTACGAGTAAATACGGTAGTGTGGCGCATTATAGTCACAGTCTGCGCCTAAATACGGTAGTTTGGCGCATTATGATCGTAGTCTTTCAGTAAATACGGTAGTTTGGCGAATGATGGCCACAGTCTGCGAGTAAATACTGTAGTTTGAAGCTTCACGGTCTCAATCTAAGAGTAAATACGGTAGTTTGAAGCGTTATGGCCTTAGTCTACGAGTGCATACGGGAGTTTGGGGCATTATGGTCACAGATTGCGAGTAAATACGGTAGTTTACAGCATTATGATCACAGTTTACGAATAAATACGGTAGTTTTGGCGCATTATGGTCACAGTCTGCGAGTAAATACGGTAGTTTTGCGCATAATAGTCACAGTCTGTGAGTAAATACGATAGTTTGGCGCATTACGGTCAAAGTCTTTGAGTAAATACGGTAGTTTGGCGCATTATGGTCGCAGTCTGCGAGTAAATACAGTAGATTGACACAGTATCGTCACAGTCTACGAGTATATACGGTAGTTTTGCGCATAATAGTCGCAGTCTTTGAGTAAATACGGTAGTTTGGCGCATAATGGTCACTGTCTGCTAATAAATACGGTAGTTTGGCGCATTGTGGTCGCAGTCTCCGAGTAAATGCCATAGTTGGACACGTAATAGACAAGTCACATGGTATCCTTTCTTGTATAATGTCGTTATTTCATTATCGTTACTAGGCAGGTTGTACATTGTGTTTAACCATTCATCTACCAGACCTGTGTTCAGTAAAGTAGTCTTCGGCTAACGGGTACAAAACAGAACAGTTTGCAAACGTAAGCTAATGTGAGCGATTGCTAGACCTAACTGAACTCAGGGCAGATACAAAGGTAGGGTAATATAAAGCAAACAGCCATAGACAACATAACATAAATCGATACTTTTGTTTTTAAAAAGCATACAGACCACTCTGAGATTGGCAGGATTGGGACCACTCCCCGATGATTGTGTAATCTCCCGCGCTGTTTGGCCGCCAAATATGGTAGTACAAGGTACCGGAGTTCCTCACATATGCTTCAAACCTGTCAAGCACTCCACAACAGTCGATTGCTTCCGTTTTACTCACAAATGCTGTGTCTGGAAAAAATTCTCACGAACTATAACTTACAAATACTTACAAATTAATATTACATCAGGTATATACTTATATAAATATTAGGTATACTTTCTTGGAGTGGTGCTTGAAGGTTGTTAATGTTAAAAACAGTTAAATAAAGTATGCTAGTATTTAGTAATGGCAATCTTATACCTGACGATGTTTTTGGTTAAACACAATTATTTCAGAAAAGCATAAGAAGTAAAAACCAAAACAAAAAGGGTCCGATTTCCCGACATACCTTAAGCTTTAGCACCCTACCCTAATTTTCTTATTGCCGGTGGACAATTTTGTCCCGTCTGTTAAAGTTTCTTTCTCAATATTAGATAAAACTTCACTAGTTTTTTATTGGAAATACCAGTTAACGTTTTCAGACAAATTGCGACGGGTTTCCGTGTGAAACTGGTATTCATGCTATAATGAAATCAGATACAAACATTTGTTTTTCCATTCTGAACACCTCGTCCATTTTCCATCGAAAACAGCCTCGGAAGTATGCCAATACATCAGTAGAAGTAGTTCGTAATAAAACAAATAATAGTATTAATCAATTATAGGGTTTACACGTGTTTTTTGTATTACTAAGCTTAAATTGATTGCAAGTGAAGTGTATTATTGCATAAATAATAAAGGGTCCTAATAGTAAAGTATTAAGGTTTACAGCTAAATTGAAATAAATACGCGATTTACTTGCAGCGTAGTTAAATGTAAAGATTTCTGACATTGTAAAACGTCCATATTCATGCGAGGATTTTTGGATGGGAAATAGCCGATGTGTTCCGAATGTTGTATTTCTTTTGGTCTAAAAAGTTAGCATATATATATATGACATTATGATAGAAAGCTATTTTTGTTTTGGTATAATTTGTGTAATATGGTCAGTTTGAAGAGATCTGCCCCGTATAATGCACCAGTCAATTGTAACCACGCCCCCTCCCCAGGTCCGTGAGAAAACGAAATTTGTTTTGCCATGCAGGCTGCTTCACTTTGAAATCTCTCAACAATCAATTAAGTTGTCCAATGTACAAATAAGCTTAAATAGAGAAAAATATTCTGGGGCCCAGTGGTTTTAGGTATTCATCCTATTGGTCAGCTTTTTTTATCAGATTGAATGCTTATGAGTATGGTATTGCTATCTGACATGTATACTGGTTGAACCATTACATTTTTAGCTTGTAAGTTCATAGAGCCATTGGCAATAACGTATGAGTAATTATGCTATCTTATTATT
Source organism: Mya arenaria (assembly GCF_026914265.1). Taxonomy (NCBI): domain Eukaryota; kingdom Metazoa; phylum Mollusca; class Bivalvia; order Myida; family Myidae; genus Mya; species Mya arenaria. Next base: position 14,889,488 of record NC_069133.1, read on the forward strand.
ATTGGTCACATGAAATAATATGGGGTCACCTGGCTTCCAAAATTCTTGAAATTGTACATTTAATACCCGAAGATATATAGTTGATAACTGCATATTTTTCAACTGACGGCATATACCATGTAAGGATATAATATGCTTTTATAGGCTCAAGCACAATTTTGCTACTTTAGCCAGCGTGGTCCGATTAATGGCTTAACTATCTACATTACAGAATAATGTATTATAACGGATACTAATAGATATTCATACTACAGCCAAAACACGCTATGTCGAACTCGGTTATCTCGCTGTTCTAGTTATGTCGATTTTGTTTCGAATGTGTTGGGTTTAGTAAGGTCAACATGTTTTGTATTTCTGTTATATCAAATGTTCGTTATCTCGAACTATTTACCTTGCTCCCAACGACTTCGACCTAGCGAGTTTGGCTGTAAATGTCGTCGCAATAAAACGATTTATTTCCATGTCATTTTGAACAACACATGGTGGCACGAATCTTCGAAATGATGAATAATAAAATAGATATAAGTTCACTACATTCACTACATTCCGTGTCACTTTGAGTAAAACATGGTAGCATAAATCTACGGAAAAAAATGATGATAAATATAGATATTAGGTTCACCAAATAACGTATCACTTTGAACAAAACATGGTTGCATGACTCTACGAAATAATGAATAATAAAACAGATATTAGATTCACAAAAAGAATGACCTACTCGTCAACCCCCCGGGTCCCTGCAAGTTTCCATTTTCCATATCTCCACCTGGACCAAACCTGGTGTTATCAGCGCATTGCTGGCATAATCCTACAAAATAAAGTATCACAAATATACATTTTGGTAAACTAAAGTGTTTCTGTGTACCGCGTTCCTCTCCATGCTGTACCGCGTTCCACTCCATGCAGTACCGCGTTCCACTCCATGCAATACCGCGTTCCACTCCATGCTGGACCGCGTTCCACTCCATGCAGTACCGCGTTCCACTCCATGCTGGACCGCGTTCCACTCCATGCAGTACCGCGTTCCACTCCATGCTGGACCGCGTTCCACTCCATGCAGTACCGCGTTCCACTCCATGCTGGACCGCGTTCCACTCCATGCAGTACCGCGTTCCACTCCATGCAGTACCGCGTTCTCCATTCGGAACTCATCGGCCATTTTCTATCGAAAACAACCTTGGATGCATTCCGGTACATCAGTAGAAGTAGTTCGTAAAATTTTGAATTATATTATTAATTAAGTGTAGCGTTTTAACGTGTATTTGTATCATCTAAGTTTAAATTGATTGCCAGTGAAGTGTTTTATTGCAAACATCATGAAGATTCCCAAGAGTGAAGTCATTAATTTAAACTGCTAAATTAAAACTACTACGCGATTTTCTTGCAGCGTTGTTAAAGTGTACCGAATTTTGACTTTGTAAACCGTCCATATACGTTGTTTTTGATAAAACTGGCTAAGGAGCTCCGAATGCACGTTCTCCTCAAAAGGCTCTAAAACATCCCGTAACAAATAGCGGGGTAAAACCTCATAAAGCATAGCTGGTATGAACTTCGAGACTGTCGCTTTTTACGAAAACTTTAAATGTTAATTTCCTCGGAAAACTGTATGTCACAATTATTACGTACATCTTCATTAAACATCTTTAAAAAATACAAGGAATACCTGTATGGAATGTTACAACGGCAAAAAGACACACTAAGACAGCATGCGCGTCTAACAGCTCCATCTTTAAAGAATTCTTGTTTCATATGTAATCAGAATAGAGTTTCCAAAAAGCAATACATCAAAAAGGACCGATCCAAATGTTTGTAACCAATTTTAAGTATGAAGACATCATCGAGCTCCGAGTGAGTAAGGTTTACATTGGTTTCATCATGAAATCAATAATTTTTATTTTTGCTTTTATCTTTTATTTATTTGTTCATTTCATTTTTTTCAATTCGTGGATATAGGTAAATACTAATGGGAAACCATTATGCGCTATTTTTAAGTGTGGAAACTCAGATGGACAGCAACATGATTTTTGTGTTCATTCTTTAAATCATGTAAAATTATGTAGTATCGGCCTCCTTCTAGCTCGCTTTGACAATTCTGGGCTTGTTTTGAGGAAATACTGTATTTGGACCACATTGGGTCTAGTCCCTTTAAGAGTATTTCAACCATTGTAGAACTGAGTATTACGATCGATTTTTGTTTGATTGTATCGTTCGACTGCCCGTGTTAATTTGTTCACTAACAGGTGATGTCTTTATCTGGGGTGCCATTCGATATGCGATTTAAGTCAATCCTTTGGTCACACATTATTGCCTTCATTCACCCTATTGGTCAGTTTTTAATAACAAATAATCCGATTAGCTACATCGTTCTTAGGTCCAGTTAAGACCAATATTGAATACCAGCCCAGGTTTGGAGGTATTTTTTTAAAACTTACAGAGGAGACTGAAACAAAATCAATTCCTGCTTTTAATCAACGGATAACGTATTTATTATTTTCAGAAATACAGCGTTAAAGCAATTGTATTCCGAAAGTTTCGAATAAATGTGTAAACACTGTTGTTTCCATATATAGCAAATAATGGAAATCCGCTGTGAAACAATTCCACATAAGAAATAAAACAATAATACAATTGCTATATATACATGGGAATCACTATTGAAAAACTTCTTTGAAGGCCTAGTTTAAGTCATCTAGAAGTGACCCCCCCCCCCCTCCAAAAAAAAATAATAATAAAGCAAATCAAAAAAAATTGGTGTACTGATGCACAGCAGGGGATTATCATTCTAAACATTCCTTAAACTAGGCCTTTAAGGCATTCATCGACCAGGAGACATTCCGTTTTGGGCTGACATCATGCATGATCCATCCATGCCGTTTATCAAAAGGCCACATAGCAAATAAGGCTTGTATTTTTTTTTTTTTAAATATGATGCTTTCGCAGTACTGTGTAACTTCTTAAAACAGTTATTTCACCATTATGTACGATAGCTGTGTCTTTCGTATTCTTCCTTTAGACTATAACCGCAGTGCCTTGAAACTTGTAGTTTTTCACAGTAGATTATAAATACAATTGAAAGAAAGGTAGTACGCTACCTCTGCTTTAAACGTATTTCTATTTTATACATAGTTCAGTTTTTAACAAATCTTCCTTCTTTGAAATGTTTTTTTTATAAAATACTTTGTTCTCACCAAAATCATAGAAGTGACAACAGAAGAGAGACGAAAAATACCCACCATTTTTATGAAATGCTTTAAGTGTCATGCATTGAACGGCGTCCTTTTCGAAAACATTATATGTCTTGTACTCTGATTCAATATTCATGTTGAATGTAGCATTAATTGAAATAAACACAAGTTAAACCAATCACAGTCTTTATTTCAAATCAAAGCTTTGATTGTGCATGGCTACTTTTGAAATACCCCTTTTTATACAGACACGATAGAGTTTTACAAAAGTCATTAACACACATCAAAGTCAAATTTGTTCCTTAATTTGGTCGGGATTTTATACAATTAACCATGAGTTCGATCAATAATTATTTCGTTATTATCATATTTAGGTTAAAAATCGCAATGTCCGATTCAGTTTTTATAAAATTTGCATTGTAATGGGTCAATAAACATAATAATAGTTCATTATGCGCCGGAACAAATATTAACCCTTTTATCGTTTACTTTATTTATTATTACATTAGTATTACAATCCGAGTTTCAAAGGCCACCAATTGCATTTTATTATTTGGTTAATTTAACTAAATTTCATTGTTAACTAAGCAGTTGTAAACATAGAAAATCTTTCAACATATAACGGAGCGCATACATGTCAACCTCCGGTCTCCGATTAAAAGATCCAAAATTTCACATGCGATATCATTATAATTATTAAATTTATGTAAACAGACTGGTAGCGTATTTTGAATGGGATAAATGACGATGATAAAGAAGGCAAATATACTTTTGTTGGAGAATCTGCGTCTAGTTTAATGGATTATTTTATTTCTATGCCTGATAATTTTACATGAGTTGATAAATTCGGTGTCAGAGAGTTCTATCGACTTCATGGTTAACTGGTTGTTCAAATGGCATTGCTATAAGTGACAGTGAGCCGGAGGAAGAAAAACAAAGTATACCTCAAACATCTGCATTGAAAACGATCATATTAAAGTACTAATATATAGTGAAAATATAAATCTTTGTATTGAAGCATGAAATGATGTTGTTAATAGCTAGTAATTTACAACTGAATAATATACCGGAATTATTAGGGAACATAGATTTTGTTTATATTGTAAAAAAGTTGTTGAGGATGAATATCATATTGTTATTAAATGTCCAGTGTATAGAGATATAAGAGAAGTGTATACATCATCTAAGTATTAAGTATACCATAGTCTCCTTAAGTTCTTTCTAATAATAGCAACAACAAATGGAGAAATTTTGTAAAAAAAGCTTTGTATTTGTTTTATGCACACACAATTAGAAACAATTTGTCAATAGCTAATAACTATTTATGATGCCACAATAACTATTAATATTTTGAGAATTCTATGCCCGGTCAACTCGGATTATACATATCGGTATATGGACCGGTGGCCTTCATACAATCAATATTTGACTTGAACTAGATGTAATTATCTACCAATAGCGATACTCATGGCGGGTAATCATTGGAGCCATAGCATTTTGTTATGTGTTGAAAATGCTCCAACGTGTCTTCCGTTATAGTGCCAATGAGTGGAATATGGATGTTAACAGTGAGGATGGTTTCTTATTTTTCATTTTTAGAGGTATACGAGTAATTTGAAAAATTGGAGAATGTAGTTCCACATAGGAATGGCCATGAGATGTTCTAAATGTAAAAGTTCTGAATAAAATTTAATATCTGATCGTCTAGAACTTCTGGTTAAGGTCTTGCATGTTAGCACACAAGGTTAAGGTCTTGCATGTTAGCACACAGGATAATATTTCAGCAATTACTTGATATATTGCATTGAGACTTTATATATTGGTATTCAACCACCCAGCGTAATTGAATAAGTTAGATAACTGTATTTTGCAAATAATGGCCCTTTATTATTAGACTAAAAAAATCTGGTCAAAATGTTCCATGTAAATACATTTATGTTAATATCTCAGCACATCATGTATTGCATTGAAATCTAATCCAACAATGATCCATGCATGTTTCGCCAAAACTTTTCAATCTTTACACTGAAAAGCGGCGGAATAGTCGAGCGCGCTGTCTTTGTGACAGCTCTTGTTTATAACACCATACGTTTTAGTATGTAACCAGACGCATCACTTTAATATCATGTCAAAATGTAGATCTCAAAAAACTTGATTTCGGTTTGTATGTTTACGATGTTTTGCTGGTCGGTTAAGTCACATGGAAAGCGTCATGGGACGAGGTAGTGTCCTCAAGCTGGTATAGCATCATGATCGACGAACAAACGGAAATCATAACGACGAGCCAGATCTACCTTCATCCGGATCTTTGCCGAACACCGCGCTCTACGTGACAGCAAAGAAAACATGATAAGCACTAAAGTGATCTGTACGTATTTAAACGCCTCGCTAACATTCGTCTTCGCCAAGTGACCAATGCAGTAAATATGCATGTATATATTTATGACCATATCGGATAATCTGTTTGATTGTTGGGTTTAAAGATGTCAAGGTTTACATATGTTTATTTGAGATCTGTGTATTTCTTTGTTAGAAATGGCGAAAACAAGCGCCAATAATATTCTGAATGTGAAATTAACATTTTAAAGGAATAAGTCAATAAAAATAATAACACTTGAATGTAAAAATACTGATATTTAAGATATTATTTAAAAAGCACATGGATAGAATTGGCAAATGAACTTAATTTTTATTGGGAAGTCCTCCCCCCTCTGTGTAAACAACAACTTAAAGAAGTGTTGGGAGATTTTAAAAGCAAGGGCAAAGAAGAATTCAGAGGAACGGCGAGAAAGGCTCGTAAGAACATTATTATGAATAATAATAATGATGATAATTACACGAAAATATTTCATGTTTAATGGCGATAATATAAAGACAGACTTATATAAATTAAATAAATATTGTGTCCAGGCGGTGGTACATTATTGTCGTGTTCGTGAGCAGATGTAGATATGGCCACCTTATAACCATGATGACGACGACGGGCCCGACGACGAGAAAGTCTTTGGTATGAATATTTGTCTTTTTAATTGATATTTTGCTTAATATACACAATACGATACGGTTTATCGTTATGACGATGTCTTGTTATAGCGTCGTTATTGTTGCAATAGTTTAAGTATTTTGTGTGTGTCTATCATTTATATAAGGTTAACTATTATGTGCTTCATTGATTTGGGTTTTATCTGTTATATCATGACCTTTGGCAGTATGCATGTTAAGCCAATCTCCCAGATGCCTGGTTATGGTACAGTAGATGTTTATTTATTTTTTTATAACATATTCATAGCATTTTATTGTTATGTATAAATATGGTACTTAACTTCTTTGCTTTACATACATTAATAAGTTCTTGATGTACTGTAATATAACTAACTAACGATTCATACCTAAATCGTTAACAATGATGACATATTTATAAAAAAACACCCGCGTTAATGTTCTGTCACCATTGTTACATGTAGGTGTTGGAAAGGGAATAGATAGAACATGATGTCCTAATGACCTTGCTTAAAAAACAAATTGATCACGAAGACGAGCGACATGAACTAGATATGGAAATATGACAAAAACAGTTGCATCTTCTTTGTCACACTCAGTAACAAACACCGAAACATAATTTAAGCGGTATGATTATAACATAGTATAAGAATGCTTTACATTAAATCATTTATAAACAAAATAAAATATGTGATTTCTTATTTTGGTTTAAGCTTCATTTATAACAGCATCCGGATTAAGTTTGCCAATCGGATGTCTAGTCCCTTGGTGTATTTTTTTTTAAAAGAATGATGTGTGAGTATATGATTGAGACATGCAGTTATGTTGACCATTACATTTTAGATATGTATCGATAAAATCTTGCAAATCATAGAATATAAATTTGTAATGAACTGGTTCATTTTGAGGAGTTAGCCAGTTTTGATGAAAGTTCATATAATTGAGATGATTTTCAATAAATGAGCCGGCCTGTTCAAAGTCCCCAGTGACATTGAGAGAGTTAATCATGGTGCAATTTTAAACTGCCCTTTATACGCTGTTTCCTCTTGCGATTTTTTTATTAATTTTCATTAATATGCCATTTACTTTTTTGTTATTTTGTATTTTTCCCAATCTCAATTGTTTTCCAAATTTGCAAGGCACTGGCGGAAATAACTGATTTAATATTACTAATTATGAATCAAATTAGTAAGTTGTACATAATTTTGTGCACATTTTGTGTGTAATTAGGTATTATATAATGTGTTGTTTTTTTAAATTGTAGGAAGAGCTACAATCCCGCTTTGAAGGTATCTGCAGTAAAACCCCAAAGTAAAGAGTTGATCATTATCACAAGCTATCAAGTAAGTTCTTTTCCGAAATGCATGTATAATTTTAGCAGAAAGAATTTTAATATCAAAGTCAAAGATGATGGAGTTAAATAAAGTGAATTTATACATTTTGGAACAATTTTTGAAGAATGCACATGGCTTGCATATAATTTCATACTAATACAAGTTTACATTAATGCCGCAATTATGTACATTTCTGACCGTGTCTTTTTGCAAGAAGATGGTTAGGCAGTTATTGAGATGTCGGGTATCAACACATGTATGACAACATCATTCCACTTCAGTACCTTGCAGCATGCCACCAACACCATTGAATTTTGTCTGAAATCTGATGACAATCATGAATGACCAGCAAATTACCTTCTATACCAGCAGTAAGTATCACAACAATTACGAAGATAGATGCATATAATTTATGTATATATATATATATATACATATATAATGTATAAATATATGTGAAACTTTTATGGGATGAGTTACAAGGATACACATTATTTATTTATTATTATTAAACAACCAATGAATAAACAACCAATGAATTTATTATTGCATTGACTGATGCCCGAAATTTCCTTTTGTCTAGTTTCAGCTGAGCCCAGATTACAGCTTGGAAAGTTTGTTTGCAGAATGAAGTTCCCTGAGAGGGTTACGGTATGTTACTACTTAATTACCAGAACACATACTTTAGTATGCCCATCTATGGCTTAATATTAATCTCATAAATCAAATATCATTATATTAATATATTTTGAAATGTCTTATAGGTAATGCGCAACATACATCCGGGCTTGTCAGGCGTCACAGAGATGACAATGCTTAACACAAAAGATGTCAAATGGCGGAGGGAGTGTGAAGGACTTATGGGGTACTCGGTATGATATAATCATTGTTAAATTGAATTTCTGTTTCTGTTAAATAAAGAATGACAAGTATTTCATTTCATCTACAATGCATCAATACATTGACTTTAGACTTTTGAATTATAGAGGAAAAAAAAAAGAGAAGAGTTATACTGTTAAGGAAGCCACTAGAATGTTAAACATTTCTATTTCCAGGGATATGGTTCCCACACAACGTTTGGAGGAATCTTCAAGAAGGCGTTGGTGTGTGCTTGCTTGTCAAAGCGCTGCTTCAGACTGCTAGCCAGCATAATGGCAAAACATGGGTAAAAATCTAAATATTCATCTAAATATTCATTTGCCATATATATATAACACAAACACACAGAGAAAAACTTGATCCATATAGATTTAGTATAATTGATGTAGATAAATTGTAGTACCACATTTAGTATATAAATATATATATCCTTTACATTGAGCCTAATTTTACATAAGTATTAAGAGAGACACCTTAATCACAATAACCGGACTTAGTCCTTATTAGTGTTTTGAAGGAACAAACCCTTATACTACAGCTAGCATGACATTATTTTCTACCACTGCAGAGTTGACCAAGAAATTAAACAAGGCCGGAAAACATTGCCATTTTATTTAGTGCAGGCTTGCATGATTGTGTAACATTTACTGGATTTATTTGGATGTCTTAAATTAATCTTAATACAGTCAATTTGCATTTAGCTACATACACTGCTATGCACACACGCATGTATTCATATCCTTCTTATAGAAACAATGAAATTGTCATTTCAGAGAGCTGTACGTCCCTTTTAACCAGAGCATGGTGAAGGAAGTACCAGGAATGAAAGATGAAGAGAACCTAATAATCGTATTAGGCTCAGAACGGTCCATAATCGGCGTACTTGATATCCAACTTATCAATGCAACGGCTGCGAATTATTGCCAAATGTTGCCAAATGTTGCAACCTCCTGCTCACTGTTGCAACCATTGTTTCAATGACATTCAATATAGGTTGTGAAAACACGGCGGTGCGAAGGATGACAAAAATAATTAAACCTTCTGAAATGTTAATCACAATAATGCTTGAAAACAACAGCATTGGAGATATTGAACAGGCTTGTGAAACTTGCCAGATCGGGCAATATTGCTCCATTGGGTAATTATTGCCCGATCAGGCAATATTTATAACAAAAGAAGTTTACTTTTTTGCTTTGTTCACAAAGATGTAATGAACGGCGAACTCCTGTGCACCCAGGATGGATGCATTATGATCAATTATTACCAAATCATAAATCAGCATAATTCTATACCTTGCTCATAAATGCGCAGGGTTCTTGGAAAAAACATTTACCTACCGTTTTTCACGTTAAACCGACGCAAAACTTAAAAAATCGTGATATTTCAGTGATTTTTTGTTTCAATCTAGAAAATTGCCGTGTATCGCCTGCGTAGATGTCGTTAAAATGCTCGTTGCAAATTGTGATGTGTAAGATACAGTAGCATCTGTGAAAAAGTACAGGCCTGACCAGAAATATTTGACGTTTTTTTCGGCAAATGATAAACTTATTTAAAATTCTAAAAACATTGTTAAATGCCTATAAAACATGTTTATGCGTGTACAATTCAGTGGCTTCAGTACATTTTTCGCGTTACTCGGGAAAATATGCAGGAACAGGTATTGGCCACACGGGTCGGCGTACATAAAAATTAACACTTTGATGCATAAATACAACTCGAAATTATCTATTGCCGTCAATTTAAAACTAATAAACACTCCTACCCAACAGGACAGGATCACTCTGGTAAGTATGTCTATGAATACATGCATATAGATTAGCTCAGACGGAAACACATGTCTAACTGTACCAATTGTTATTTAGAAGGAATACTTCCAGACACGTCCGTAAGTTTTCTTCTATAGCGGATTGTATATAATGCGCAATACCGCTTGCAAATAAAAGGGGTTACACTATACCTTCCTAGCGAGCCAAGTTGGATTATAAACCAAACCGTTCTGGGTATGGGTTTCTGTCATAGCCTCGGTGAGTCCTTCAATAAAAATTGCTATTTCAGCTTTTGTTTTGATTTCAATATTATGATTCTCTTGCCGCTTTTCTGGGGTAAAAAACACCGGTGTGAGTGGTACTCTTTATCTGTAGTTAAGAACCCTATTAATGTCCGTGTATTAGGATAGAGATAATGCTCAGATTTATTAACCTGTTTTGATATGAAATTTAAATTTAAAACTCGTTTAGGTTAACAAATACTTGTATTTTCCATGCATTACCTGTGATATACTTGGCAAAATTGTCATTGGCATTTCGATTAACTTCAATCAGCCCGAAGTCAAGGGGGCGTTTTCCGCATATGGAATTGTGCTCTCTGTATCGCATAAACTATATTTTTATTCCAACCACAATCCATACATGGAAATGAAATTACGTTATATGTATATTGCATTAAATTTACACATGTTTGAATTAACTTTAGTATCTGCATAAGAAATTAAAACGCCATACGCATGTTGAAAGGGGTCGTTCAAATCACCAGACGTTTGGATGAAAGCACGCTACAAGATATCTCCTTGCAGTAGTTTCTACTGATATATTACAACGGGGCTTTCGTCGGATACTCCAACAATGTCAATTAACTTTCTCCGAATCTACAAGTCAATATCAAACATTCATTAATTCATCACTTAAAAAAAATACACAAACACTTTTATTTGAATTCTTATAACTTTATATTTTTATGTATAAAACTGTTACCCATTACCTACCTATACGCATTTGGCGTGATTAATGTATACATGAATCAGAAACAGATTAAACGTGCCTTTTGCAAAGTATCTGAATTTCGAGCAAACATAGTCCAGTGTTTTTCTATTGGCATTCCAGGGGGATCCACCTTTTAAGTTGCTTTTTAATGTTTTTTAGTACAAAATTCCCACCTTCACCATTGCTGTGATGGCCACTGACTTAAAATGACTAACTGAGCGCTTGTGAAATTCTGTGATTTTATATTGTCAACAAAGTCACCAACACTGTCAAGTTTTTGTTTTGTCTGTGTTTCAGACATCCTATTCTCAATTTCGTATACATAATGTCACATTTTTGAATCATCACATGACCAAATTGGCTCTTTAATCTTTAATGGCAAGGGCAATAACTCTGCATTACCTTGTCTGAAGAAAAAATAAACTAAAGTGCATAATCTCCATTCCGGACGGACTGAGGGTAAACCTTTAGTCTCCTCTGATGAAACCGGTAGGGGACTTAAAACAAATAAGATGTGGTATGGGTTTAGGTTTGTCATTTATATTAAGGATGATTGTTATTTCAAACAATAGAGGCACCAAATGAAATGTACAACAAATCTCTAGCATTGAATTAATAGAAAACAACAACTTTTGAAATCGGATCAAGAGGCTGGATTAGAAAAAAAGCGAAAGGTGATAATGACATCTTACAGATACCATGAAGTTACTTTTAAGGAGCAATTTTCAAAACTTTAGTGAAAGGATAATACAAAAAAGACATTTCACTGTCACAAAGATTCATTAGATTATAAATGCGTTTATACAGAAACAACCATCACGGGAAATAATTCAATTATGACACAAGTTATACTATTAAACAAGAGCTGTCACAATATGTGACGAATGCCCCCGAATGTGACATTGACCTATGAACAAGGTCAGTACAAGAAAAGTTGATCTTGCCTGTACGTGTCAAATACATATGGCAAGTTATTTTAAATTACCTCTGAACATAAAAATATAGCACCCATACTTGACAACCTACACTGTTATGTCCTTATATTCAGCATTCCATTGTGAATAAACACTTAAGAGTATCTTTCACCTTAGAGGTAGGGACACGGGTCTTGTACCCGAGACGTCATCTCGGTATGTCAAACACATGTGGCCAGTTATTTTAAAATCTGTCCATACAAGGGAAAGTTACAGCCCGGACACAAGTTATCGGACACACGGACGGACGGACGGACGGTGCGATTTTAATATGCTCACCTTTCGGGGGCATAAAAATGGAAAAAAATATAAATTGTTGACAAATCTTGGTTAATTAGCATATATATACAAACAGTCACAATCCATGTTGTTTCTTTATTCCCAAACACTAAATTTTCAACCTTTTGCTTTTGCCTAAACACCTTGTAACCTCAACCTTGGTCGGCTTTCTCTTTCCTGGTGTGAGGGGAGGCGGGGCTGGGGTTGACATCTTGATGCTTTTTTTCTCCACAGATTTCCATGCACACTTCGAAATGTTCCTTCACATAACCAAAGGTCATTTCATCACCTAAACTTGACTGAAAAGTCATCCTTATATTTTAGGAATATTATCTTAAGGTTGAACCGTTTTTTGACATTGTTTTCCCTCTTTGCACATTTTCATTGAAATGTAGATATGTCAGGTACTGGCAACACATTTGTCCGTGAAAGGAATATGCTGTCATATTTTGGTGCAAAGTGATTGATAACACTATGAAATGATACCAGATATGAAGTTTGAAATACTGTGGACAGCTTTTTGATATCCACAGTCTCTTGTTTAGAAGAATGTCTTACATTTTGGCAGCTGCCTTTGAGCCCTTTTAAACCATTCTCGGGGTTCAAGGGGACCGTTTGTGCACTGCCGGTAGAGGTCACCATGTCCAGTATGAATGTCCTTAACATGGGTGACTACTAATGTCCACTTTGTTACAATCATGGAGCTATCCTCTCCCTGGGAGGATTCGGCCGACCAATAAAGGTGATTGGTGATACTCTTCATCCACTTGCAGACTATGTTGCAGGCTTTTTCCTTAGAAAGTGCATGGAGCTTCTTTTTCATAGCTGAAACACAGTAAATGTATGTAAAAAATGTACTAAATGCAACCTTTGGAAAGTGATATAAGCCAAATCTTGGTTTTTCGTTTTTAATCACATATTGGTTTTGAAATGATCACTGAAGAATAAGGTATTTCTTATTATATGACAAACGTTTTGAAGTAAGATCCTATAGTTCCTCATTGTGACTGTTTATGCAAATTTTGGTTGAAATTAACCACGCTTTGTCTGATAATGAACAATTACAATTGCTCATCTTCAGCACTTAGCCGAAGTAGGTGGCTTAATCAATTTGTAACATATTATTATAGTGTTTAAGACATAGACCGACAATCTAGTTCATTCAATATGATTATACATTAGATAATACATGTATGTTTTCACAGCTTCACAAAATGTTTGTTACCTTTTCAAATATGACAAACATCAAAGTAATGGACAGTCCCAGGAAAATTCTCTCTAATCCACTTCTGTATTTGTAGATGCACTGATCTTGCAAGGTACAGGCCACATCTGCGCAGACTGTCAGATGCTCTCTTTAGGCCTTTCAACTCCATATAATAGTTTGAATTCACTTTATTGGACTGAAAGAGATATACAGAAATAATAGAAATGAATTTATTCTGCTCTGCTTTTCACAAATAGCCAAGATAGTTTATATCAAATACATCATATTAATAAACATGTTGCTAAATCACCCTGGTATACATATTCATACAATGTAACTGTTAAATCAGTGAAGACATTTTTTACATAATAACCATTGACTTGCAGTTAATCTATTCTCATGTCAACTTACAAAGTAGGTAATCATCAAAGGCATTCGTATGGAATATTTTGTCGATCTGTTTAACAACTCATGATAATAAGTACATCTCTTGCGAAATCAACAAAACTTCTATGGCTAGGTTTTGACAATTCTGTGTGACATTTACTTTTGACATACATGCATGGGTCTTGCACACAACTGAAGGCATCCTATGATCAACTTCTGTGCCATGTTTATTGTCATGTTATATTTTGCTTAAAACCCAAAATGCATGGCAAGTCATCCAGCAGACAACTTCATGCATTTGGAGAGACACATGATAATAAATGACTAATAAACACTCAATTGATAGCCAATGTGACTTGACTAAAATGGCTGCATATATTTAAAATGATAAAATCTGATTTATATTAACAAACCTGCACAAGTTCAATGGCAACTACTCTCCCGGTGTGCATATCAATCATGGAGTATACCCCAAACTTTACAAATTGTCTCGGTCTGTCACAACGTCCATCTCCAGCAATCACAAGCTCTTTTTCTTAGCCTAGTAGGTCCCTTATGAGTAGGTCATTACGCTTTGTTCACACTCTCAATCACTGGCCACAATACAGTTTTTTGATGGTTAAATAAAGTTGAAAGACTGATAAAATGTTAACGAAATAGAAAATATCAACACTTTCGAAGTTGAACATCAGGAAAACAAAATGCCAGCACTAAGAAGAATGTTTCCAGCAGGCACACCTCTTACTTTGGGCTGTGACTGGTATGTCCATATTCACAAGCTTGTTTGATGGCCATAGCTTATCCCTTGACTATGCAGACTTTGCCTTTTGTTGAAAGATGGTACATTTCACATATCTTAATCAGTTCTAACAGATTGTCTTCAAACACAAGACACTTCCTCTGCTCAAGTACATCTGCCCTGGAATCAATTTATCAATTCAAGTAGCCCTATGCGGATAATTTACTTCTCATATTGACTTAATATGTTGGTGATAATGAAATTGCACAATGATAACGATTTCCTTTAATACTGAAATTATATATGACAAAGACTAATCAGGACAATTCATGAAGGCCTAACCTACTTTCTTGGGTTATCATCTTCTAAGTCACTGTAGACTGAGACTTCCGTTTTATAATCCGGATCTATAGCTTCATCGTCAGTAAAGCTTCAAGACGATGTTGACATGCAGGACTTGTTGAGTGTTGATTGAACAGCAATCCTGATCTTTTTCCGCGCAGAGTTGAGGGGCTAGGACTGATGTAGGAAATGGAGAAGCCGAATTGTGTGCAGCAGGAGGCGCATCAGGGCAGGCAGGCGTTCAGTTCTTTCCAATGCAATGTCACTGTCACAGTACTGGGTACTTTGGATGGGGTATGTGATGTGGTGTTTAATCAGTCTCTGTCCCTGAGTTTAAGAAAAGATAACTGTGTATCAATATGTTGAGTTCAATTGCTTTATTCACAATTGCATAATGAAACCCTTCATATTGTCAAAAGACGGCCCCTCATCCGAAGGGACCTGAATACGTATGTGGGTACCATCTGACACCCACCACCTTTGGAAATTGAGCCAGTCCATAAAACTGTTGAACCTGTGCATCAAGCTCCCACACTGTTAGTGGGGAAACGCACAAACCTTCCCAAAACATCAGCAGATGACAGATGATTTGTCACTTCAGTCAGTATTTTTGATACTGCTGGCTGTGAGACATTGTGCATGTCAGCATCGTTTAGCTGCATTCCCCCTGTTGCTAAGTACCTTAGAGTAATAAGGAGTTTGTCCAAAGCCGACAAACTCTTATGTTTCAAGGTAATTGAGGCCTGCCCTGTTGAAACGATAACTATCAACGAGTTGCTGGTTGGTAAGTTCATCTAGGATATTGCCCCTATCTGCCATACTGGAAGAATGAAACCAGCCGCTGAAAGTGTCTCGCCGAACTAACCGCTAGACTTGTCAGCCAAAACCGGTGTAGCGTGAGAATTATCAGACCGTGAGATTTGCAAGATCTTACAGATTTCACACTACGGTGTGAGAAATGTAAGTCGTGAGAAATGTAAGACCGCTGCATCCAATGCACTTATAGGATGGTGAATTATTATTGAAGACGTATATATTGTATGATGTCCGCGTTTGTCCGTTTTGTATAAAAAGGGATACAAATAATTAATATAAAAGACAGTGTTAATTAATCGCCATTTAATGTCATTTTGTATGAACAAATCTAATAAAACTTGACTTAATTAACAGAATATAGAACAGAAACTGGTGGTGTTTGATTGACAATTGTAAGACATTATTTCCGTAATGTTTTATTGGCCCTGAAAAGGGCCATTTCGTTATATTCCTTTACTACCGGTACTGCATGATACAGACACCTGAGCAGAACGCGATTACCCTCGTGCGTGAGGTTTACACCGTCGCTTGAAATGTGCCTGGTTGGCACAACTGCCGCCGTCTTGATCCGCTGGGAATTGACGACCAGGAAGACAAGCCGCCGCTCTTCAGCTGACGCGTGACGTCTCGGCAGGAGTTCGACGACACTACTAAGCGCCGCCTTCCCGACGAGACGGCGGATCTGCACACATATCTCAAGCAGATCCTCAACGATCTCGTCCGGCACTCTTTTTCACATATATCAGTACGCCTGCAACTGATTCAAATATTTACAACCGTCGTTCCACATGATTTTGAAATAAGAAGTATATATTTATAAATCTATATAAATTCATCTATATATACCTTTTTTTCTTCTGTAAAGCTATGGGGAGCAAAACAATGGGGTTCATAAACATACACTGCACAATAATTTTTCGTACAGCTATTCTCACTGACCTGTCATAGATATTTTTAAAATAGATGGATTTGGCTCTAATACCTCTGCGGATATCAAGGTTGTTAGCTTCAATGTGAGCCCGGCCGTAACAAGTCACAGGCTTAACAGACATGTAGTGGCCTTATGAATGCCAATATATATTGGGTCAAAATGCCTCCACAATAAACTCGATTTCCATTGACCACAAATAACTTGACACATCAATAGCTGACTTGCCAGACGATTCCTCAACAGTATCGTTTAGTGCGTCGTACATATGCTCATAATGAACCAACAGGGTACTAATGAAACACTGAGTGTTGGGAGAGTCTGTCGTTTCGAGGCACATTGAAATATGACAGCCCCGTTTTCCTCCTCACACTCTGATGCATCGGCTAAAAAGGTCGACACTGCGCTTTTACCCGACATGTGTCTGTTAAGATTGTTTTCCTTTTTGAAGATAAGTGAGTAAGATGTTGAAAGGTGCTCATACAATTGTGAATTGGTGGAACCTGAGTGCATAATTAGATTTGCCTCTCCTTGTCTATGCAACATCAATCCCTTTCCCTCGCCACTTCGTTAGATCTATGTCCAGTTGTGTAGGTTTTCAATAAGGTTGTTTGAAATGGTCCTTGCATCACTTCGTGGCAGTTCTAAAAAAACACATTTATTTCCTTACCAACAATATACCGCACACAAACACTCATCTGTTCTGTTACACTACTATCAGTCATTTCATCAACTATGATGCCAAAAAAATGGCATTTTGAAACATCACATACAATCTTTTCACGTATATAGTCAACCATACATGTAATGTTTCCATTTGGAATTGCGATGTATACTTCGCATTCTTTAGACTACTTTTCAGATGGTTGGAAAGTTGTTCATCATGTCTGCTTATCCATTTAATAAAGAAGTTAAAATTGCTACCCTCGCGGTTTTGATCTTTTAACCACCTCCTTCTAAGAGGAATTTCTCGTGATGAAAGTGTTATAATAACTGGGTGAACTATGGCAATAAGAACATGTCTGTTTTCGAATAATTTATCGGAATAAGCTGTGCTCAACAACGCATTTATCGATTCTGTTTTTCCTGTACAAACTTTTTGTAAATATCACACTAGCGGTTACCTCTTTAATACACATGTGTTTTAGAACTGTTGTGACTTGGTAAGATACCTATTTTAACCCTTAACAGCATTTTCCAATCTTTAAATGGTGAACAATTAAATTCTATGTGCCTAACATCTGCATGTGCAAACACCAATTCACTATCGGCATACCGTAGCCAGTTACAGTGCGTCTCCCTAGAAATGTTGAACTTTCTCTGTTTAATTGCAGGTTACTTGGAACAGTTTAACATTGAAGTTAAGAATGTTAAATATCTCTTCATACGAAGACTGTCTATGACCAAAACTGCTAAATCCGGACAAACTGTAAAGAGTGTGGAATAAAACATTGGAGCAGGCAAAGTAGTTACGACATGAAGTGATAAATACCGGTGCTGCTTGCTTTCGACTTTTTTGCATCACACAGGCGTTTTATTTATAGGTCATACTAGTTAAATGCAGTTCTTCTCAATGAATCATTGTCGGACCTGGACCTTAGTATCACTTTGTGCAAGTCGTAATGATTTTGTAACCCTTACGTTCATGGCCGTAAATCTTGACAATGCAGAGGATCATATCAATAAAACCGTCTGCGCCAACCACTCAAAATGTGTCCAGGTCCATCACAAACCCCGATTCTTGACCTGTTTGAAGCGATGTCTACCAATGTAGGGTAAAATTCATGCGGAATCTTTTGAACAATAGCGCGCAAAAATTGCTGTCGAACGGAGTCGGACAAGGCTCAATAACAGCGAGGATCGTGCCTGAACTTGCCTTAGCATCTATAGCTGTTACTACGACATTATGCATAATTGTTCTAAGTTCTGTTATATTGTGGTGGTGTCTCGAATTCAGATGCAAATTTATTACTTTTCATTACCTTTTTTTATTTTTGCATTGCAAATTTTAACCGATGCTGCTGCCTCGGTGTGCCTAAGTGTGGCTACGGCGCTGTACAGTAGCAGTTGTAATACCGATGTTTGTAATGCTACTCGCAGTTTTACGAAATGTTTACGATTACCCTTTAAGTTATTTTCATGAAAGAACACAGCACTTTACAGAATGGGTAGTTGTTTCGTCAACATATCAAGTTTACAGTTCGTCAACCTTATTATAATTAGAAATTAATGTTATCACTGTGTTCACTGTTCAGTGCTCAAATTCATCTTACTTTTGGTAAATGTATGTATGGATATGATAAGGACTAACTTCTTTGAATGATCTTGCTTTCTTATGATTGAGGAATTTGTTATTTATTGACCACCATTTCTAGACAGCATCTGTTTTGAAGTTCAATGCTTCGTGACTATATCTTGGTTGTCGCCTGATATTCCCGCAGGTATGTATTGGCTATTTCGTCCTGTTGGTGTGTTTCAAAATCAGAATGAAGTCTTGTTTGAATAGGTATGTCTTTGACAAACAGTTTTTCCTTTTTACTCCATTTACTAAACTCTCAACTCCTATATCTGAATCACGCCTAAGTATGCACTGGTTTTCGTTATATTATAGAGGTAATATTATTTATTTTATTATTCCAGATATGTCTTCATGAACGCCGGAGGAAATGACATCGATGGGCAGTGTCGACCCGAAGAGATCGCTACCAATATAATGAGGCTAGTGTCTGAATTGAAGCAGCGTGGAACAGAGCGTGTGTGGGTGTCTGCCATCGTCCACAGAGGAAGATTTCCGGCACATACGAATATGACACCAACAAAAATCAGAAAATCAGTAAATGAAAGACTTAAAAAGGCTCTTGTGGATGATTATGTCGACATGGGGAAGCGTCTGACATACACCAGACATTATGATAGAGACTTAATTGGTTCACCCGGGCAAAAGGGAAGGTGGCATGGACGTGTTTCTTGGAACAGTCCTAAGGTCATTCGCAAAAACGCAAAGGGCAGACAAGCGAAAAGTCCTCATGAATGTGGATAATAGACTTGTAGTGAGTTTAAACTGATGTTAAGTTTTATATAAATGTTTTTATTTGTACTCCATGATATGTTTCATTGCTATGTACGTGCTTTAAATTGAATGAATAAATAATGAAAATAATCTTTGATTCCTTGTCTACTTATTGTTTAAGTAAATCATTGCCATAACTCAACTCAAATATAACACATATATACTTATTCACTGTTTTCGTATTTTAGTCATACCGGGTATGACTAAAATACGAAATAGTCTATTTTCGCGGAAATAGCTTTGTTGACTAAAATACGAAAATAAGATTAGAAATGTTTGTCATTAGGTAGATTTTTTTTTAGATAAAAACTTAGTTTATATCATTCTTATATTCAGGTGACGGTTATTTAGCATTAATTAATGATTTTATCGAAAATAAGGCTATTTTGGGCGAAAATATTATTTTTTGGTGAAAATAGAATTATTATTTGGTACGAAATCATTAAGATATACTAAGATATATGTATTATATTCAAGGGGGAGGACGTAATTTGATTTCTGGCAAACATAAGGTGAGAAAATTTTATGGCAAACAAAATGGCGTATTTTTATTGACAATTGCCGATTCTGGGACCATTTTTGCCTGGTAAGTTGATCATTTACCAGGAGCGTCATAGAGCGCAGTAATTTTAAATAACTAAAAATAGCGTTTTTTACGATGAATTATGTTTTATTTCAATTATAAGTCTTGCAAACATATATATTTGATTGCGCTTTATTGAAATGGCATACTATATCTTTCATAAACCATACTGAAATAAATGAAATAAGAAGTGGCGCGTTGTTGCGCGTGACTCATCTTACATGGGGTATGTAAGATGGGGTTTTCCAGCACTGGTCACATGACCGGAATGATAGTATCTGTCATGTGTTCCCGTTCCGAATAGAAAAATCCGACCCGAGGGCACCTGCGTTGCCAGGTAACGAGGCTTGCCGAGTTACCGGCCACGCAGCGTGCCCGAGGGTCGGATTTTTCTATCCGGAACGGACACACATGATAAATATTTTTTCTAGCATACATAAATTTTATGGAGAAAATACATAAAAAAGCGCATTTTTATAAGTATCACCAAAAAGCGCGTGCGATGATGTTTACTGACTTCCATTCGGTGCTCCTCGGCCATTTTTTTTCAAAAACAACCTCGGATGTATATGGACGGTTTACATACTTAAAAAGTCGATCGTAATTATGTTTGCAATAATACACTTCACTTGCAATCAATTTAAACTGAGAGCAATGAATACAACTCTTAAACACTACATTTAATTAATGCTTTTATTAAAAAAAATACGGACTACTTCAACAGATGTACCGGCATACATCCGAGGTTGTTTTTGAAAAAATGGCCGAGGAGTTCCGAATGACTGACTTCATGACGCGCGGTAATTTATATTCACTGCATACGTCAAGAAGTTCCTACAGTATCACGTCTTTTAAGGGTTATTATGTTGTTGTTTTTTTAAAGTATATTTTTGTAAAGTTAATGTTAATGGAACTTATCTATTTAAATCTCATAATTATGATTACATAAAGTGTATTATAAAAGAAATTGAAATTATTACGTCACAGCGCGTGACTCATCTGGCAAGGGGGGATGCCAGATACCTTGCCTATACCCCCCATAAGTGTCACTGTCACCCATTTCCTACACATGTTAGTGACACTTTTGTGGGGGTATAGAGTGCTAACATGTGTAGGAAATGGGTGACAGTGACACTTATGTAGGGTATAGAGTGGTAACATATGTAGGAATTATGTGACAGTGACACTTTTGTGGGGGTATAGAGTGCTGTCACATAATTCCTACATATGTTACCACTCTATACCCTACATAAGTGTCACTGTCACACATTTCCTACACATGTTAGCACTCTATACCCCCACAAAAGTGTCACTGTCACCCATTTCCTACACATGTTACCACTCTATACCCCCACAAAAGTGTCACTGTCACATAATTCCTACACATGTTACCACTGTATACCCTTCATAAGTGTCACTGTCACACATTTCCTACACATGTTAGCACTCTATACCCCCACAAAAGTGTCACTGTCACACAATTCCTACACATGTTAACACTCTATACCCTACATAAGTGTCACTGTCACACATTTCCTACACATGTTAGCACTCTATACCCCCCACAAAAGTGTCAAGGTCACATAATTCATACACATGTTAGCACTCTATACTCCTACATAAGTGTCACTGTCACACAATTCCTATACATGTTGGCACTCTATACCCCCCCCCCCCGATAAGTGTCACTGTCACACAATTCCTACACATGTTACCACTCTATACTCCCCAAATTAGTGTCACTGTCACATAATTCCTACACATAGTAGCACACTACAACCCCCATAAGTGTCACTGTCACATAATTCCTACACATGTTAGCACTCTATACCCCCGATAAGTGTCACTGTCACATAATTCCTACACAATTACGCACTCTATACCTCCGATAAGTGTCACTGTCACATAATTCCTACACATGTTAGGAATTTATACCCCCCCGATAAATGTCACTGTCACATAATTCCTACACAGGTTAGCACTCTATACCCCCAATAAGTGTCACTGTCACATAATTCCTACACAGGTTAGCACTCTATACCCCCAATAAGTGTCACTGTCACATAATTCCTACACATGTTAGCACTCTATACCCCCGATAAGTGTCACTGTCACATAATTCCTACACAATTACGCACTCTATACCCCCCACAAGTGTCACTGTCACATAATTCCTACACATGTTAGCACTCTATACCCCCGATAGGTGTCACTGTCACATAATTCCTACACAATTACGCACTCTATACCCCCCACAAGTGTCACTGTCACCCATTTCCTACACATGTTAGCACTCTATACCCCCCACCCCCAAATAAGTGTCACTGTCACTAAATTCCTACACACGTTAGCACACTTTACCCCCCATAAGTGTCACTGTCACATAAGTCCTACACATGTTAGCACTCTATATCCCCCACATAAGTGTCACTGTCACACAATTCCTACACATGTTAGCACACTTTATTCCCCATAAGTGTCACTGTCACCCATTTCCTACACATGTTAGCACTCTATACCCCCCCCACATAAGTGTCACTGTCACACATTTCCTACACATGATGGCACTCTATACCCCCCCCCAAATAAGTGTCACTGTCACATATTTCCTACATATGATGGCACTCTATACCCCCCCTCCCCCAAATAAGTGTCACTGTCACATATTTCCTACACATGCTAGTACTCTATAACCCCCCCCCCCCCTCCAAAATATCACTGTCACATAATTCCTCCACATGTTGGCACCCTATACCCTACATAAGTGTCACTGTCACACATTTCCTACACATGTTGCCACTCTATACACCCCCATAAGTGTCACTGTCACACATTTCCTACACATGTTGGCACTGTATACCCCCCCAATAAGTGTCACTGTCACAAAATTCCTTCACATGTCAGCACTCCCTACCCCCCACCCCCATAAGTGTCACTGTTACACATTTTCTACACAATACAACACTCTTTATCCCCATCACTATCACAAATTTCTTGTCACTTTTTTATATTACCCATAATGCGCATCACAGACTTCACACTGGAATTGATTGTTGTTGGTGATTGTCACATCTGGCTTTGAGCAACATGTTCTGTGCCACCAGCGGTAACATACATCACACTGAATCCATTCCACTTTTCTACCTTTAGGGTCCTTGCACCAGAAAGAATCACACAGGTATGTGTTTCTTTGACCTTTAAATAGTAACCTGTCAGTGATGTAACGTCTGAACAGTGGCACATGCACTTGGCGCAGGATCCATGATGCCTTTCCTTTGAAAAGGCACTCAAGAGTCTGAAGGGCGGAAAATGATTCAATGAAATAAAAAAAACATGTCATAATAAAATAAACAATACCATTTTAAGTATCTTTTATGTAGCATTTTAGGTTCTCAGCATCATCTATTGCAACAACCTAACCAGTGAGAGGCCTAATCACTGGAAATGATGCTATAGTCATGGCCAGTCAAAGTGCATTTAAGAAAAAAAAATCTAAATTCAATTTTGGCAATCTTAATAGAAATAAATGCCATGGATATGTCACTGACAATTTATACATACACTTACCATCAAAACAAACAACCCACAACTCGAGCCATCAGTTTGTTGATTTGTTGTGGAAGAAACTGGTTCCCAATGCTGAAGGCCATCATTGACTATCTTCAACCTTTCACTCATAAAATTGCTGAAAATAAAATATTAACCGATTGTATAATCCCTTGAGCAATGGTTAATGTTCACTTGATAATGTAAAATTCATTTGGTATTGAAGCATTCCGACCAAGACCTTCTCTGGTATAATAACATTCCTGACAGTTGGTAAATTATTGTACAATTGATGAATTCATGATCAGTAAATGATAAAATCATAAAATGAGTGTATATGAAATGTACATGGTTTACTTATAAAGAGCCAAAGATATCTTTGTTCATTAAAAGATACCTTGAAACCATGTAAATCATCTTCATCGAACTGAGTCAAATAATAAACTATTCATTTCTTTACCGTGACTTAGTTTTTATTAATGCATTTCACACCTAACACTTTTCTGTGTATTGTAAAATCATGTCTAGTGCAACATATTAAAATGCACACTCAAATTCTGTAAGTATTTGCACAATAATGACAAGTGACTACAATGGATTTAAAGGATTTAACTTTTTTGAAATCATCATAGTTGTGGTAATCAACTTACCAGAATCTCTCAATGAGAGGACGGTTGTCTGCACCAAGGGAGTCATAAACTGCCACACTCAAATCATTAGGCCGAGCCACAAGAACTACCCAGTGGTTGCCATTTTTGTTCCATGGAACTACCACAAAGTCAAACTGGGTAAAATCAACCTGAAACAGACAAAACACATTCTATTACCCAGGCTGCATGCTGACTGGCTCGCTTCATATCATATGCCTTAAACTAATTGTATGTCATATTGAAGTAGAAATGTAAACATAAAGACTAAAGCTTCTTAAGAGGAAAAGGTGTGCTCCGGGAACATAAGAAACTTGAATCAATTCATTTTCCTTTCAAAGGGGGCAAAAGTGTAAAACTTATTGTCATTTTAAACATGATTCCTTTTAAGCAATGTGTGTACCGACTTGCATGTTATGGCAAAGGATATTCAAAAAATCTTAGGTAAAGATAAGTTGTATAACTGAAAAATTTTAAAGGAACATTAATTCCCATTGAAATGCTTTGTTTCAATGCATACAAAGTTTAATTGAAATTTGACTCGTTCAGATCAGGTTTTTGCTGTTATGGAACCATCTTTGATACCACATGGTAGATTTGACGTTTCATACATATGAATTTGCATGTGCAGCATGGTATAAACAAGTGACTGATAGATATAAATTGACTTTTCTCAAAGTTATATAAATTATATAAAAGTTGCTGGGAAGAGTCAAAGATATAAAAACTTATTTTAATGCAAATTTCTACCTTTGTATACATGTATCTATCATACATTCCAGTATCCCATAACACTGTTGTATACGAGAGGATCACAAACATCCTTTTCCGCACTGGGTTCGGATGAGTCAGTTGCTTCTCTTGCTAGGAGCTTCGCGTAACTGTTGAGCACCTAAAGGGAAAAAATTGGTTGATATGACAAATTCAGCTAATGACTTATACTGGTGAGAAATTCTACTATATCTTATATCACAAAACAGTCATAAAAGCTCACAGTAATTAAACTGCAAATTGAACAGAAAACAGTTTTCATAATAACTCATACCCATTCATTGTGAAAAGCAAATGAATACTCAATATGTTTTGAAAGCAGGGACATTGCAAACATCATATCAAAATGCAACTATTACATACAGCATTTATTCGTCATTTACTGTTGCGTCATTTACTGTTGCGCAATGTTTTCAAGGGTTTCTCAAATGTCACATACAAATAAGAATACAAAAGTGTCATCTCTGACTGGTAATGTCAAAATTGACTATAGCAATTATCATACCTTGTCATTCAGCCATTCATTTCCTTCAAGTGTGTTCAGATCCTGTTGTTCCAAACCATCTCCTGCAACTGTCAATCGCTCCGATCCTGTCAATCCTTCAGGCTTTGGACACTCAGACAGGAATGCTGGGCGACTTTTCAGTGTCTCCAGAACATCAACAGGAGGTAGGTCCTCCATGTAGGCCTTGGCTAGGACAGTGAGCAGTAGTGTTCCAGGGTCCCCACTTTCTTTAACTCTGTGAACAGCGTCTTCCATATCAGGGAGCAGGTCACCATACATGGCTGTTACCTAGTGATAGACATGTTACATGTTCATTTAACTACTTCGGTTTAAACTAACCTAATTTCAGTCATTGTACATCTATAGCAGTCATTAATGGGGCCTCACCACTTGAAAACTCCATAAAATTTAACACATGTGAAGTAATGCAACACTCAAGGTTTCATCATACAAACATAACATATAGCTATATATATATTGAGCTTAACATCAGAACAAAGATTGTAAATACTCCGAATGATTAAATAATTATTTTCATCAACCATCAGATAATGTATACCGGGGTACGTCTTCTGCTCAACCATAATACAATGTTACTAACATATATCAATGTGTATATATTGTACATACCTCTTTTACAAAGGACAGAACTGGACAGGTTTCCACTTGTTTGCTAATCCTAAACATTCTGGCAGGCGATTTAGATGTGTTGCATATAGCGGCGCATTCTTGGAGGAGACTATTTACATTGTTGTTTGCATCTAGATTGTCAATATACAAACGGATAGCGTTGTTAGGCATATCATGTTGTTCTAGATTGCTATTATTGTCACTTGTCTCGTCAAGCACTAGCTTAACATTGTTCACTGAAACAAGACTTTTGAGAATTTTACCATCCTTTTCTAACTTAACCCTGTGTCCAACTACTTCCAAAACAACATATGGCCCAGAATAGTTATAACCTAAGTCGGCTTTGCTTTTCCGTCCAGGCTCGTGCACTGTTAAATTTTAACACTTTATCACCCACTTTAATATCTGTATATCTACGTTTCTTCTTTTCATGTGTATTTCTGAAGACTCTTTGCTGTTTGAATTTGGCCTTTTCATTGTTAATCTTAACCTTTTCGGTGGTTTCAGCCTGCTGACTTTCCCGTTCCTGTACACCTATGTTGATCAATTCTTCAGGGGGACACGTTGGGAAGATTTCCTGGAAAAAAACGAAAATAGGTGAAGATATATACTTGTAGTGTTGAGCACAGAAATTAGAAAATGAACCAAAAAACAGGGAACATGCACTACTGCTGGTTGCTAAGAAAGCATCTTTAACATCATTCTACCAAGTTTAAGGACTCTAGCTGCAATAGATCTGGAGTGGTGAGCTGCCCAACTTCAATAAATACTCTAATATTGACGGGACCATAGATCAACAGACCATTGCAAATCTGCCCCTTGATTCTGATACTGCTTAGAAAAAAAACACTTTTTACCCAGAAACCAAATCATTTTTATAAGAGCTGTCACAAAGACAGCGCGCTCGCCTATTCCGCCCATTTTTAGTGTAAGGATTGACAAGTTTTGGCAAAACATGCATAGATCACTGTTGGATTAGATTTCAATGCAATACATGATTTGCTGAGATATTAACATAAATGTGGTTACATGCAAAATTTCTACCAGAACTTTAACTTAAAAACACTTATATCAGACCCAAAGTCTGCAGGCAGTTGACTTGGATACTGTGCCTCTCTCCCGTACAACAGGAAGAAGGGGCTATATTTTGTGGAAGCCTGGGGTTTTGTCCGGAGGGAAAACAAGACCTGGTCTAAACGAGTGTCCCAATCCGTCTGGCCTCCGTTGACACACTTGCTCAATGCCCTAAAAATTTAAAGTTAACTTTTTTCTAGACTCTTTTCACAGAGATTTGTCACACACACTGTCAGTATTTATTGCTTGTTTTGATATACCTTTTATTCAAGCCTATTGGTTGCAATGGACTTATCTTTCAAACTGACTCAACTAAAGTTACCATCTGCACTAAACAACATTCCTTCAAGCTTTCATGTTATATGCAATGCAATGTAATCATTCAAGCTTTCATGTTATAAGCATCGCAAGGTAACCCTTCAAGCTTTCATGTTATAAGAAACGCAAGGCAACCCTTTAAGCTTTCATGTTATAAACAACGCAAGGGTACTCATCAAGCTTTCATGTTATAAGCAACACGAGGGTACTCTTTTATCTTGCATGTGATAAGCAACGCAAGGTACTTATACCCTGCCTATTTGGTTTTATCATTGGCTAATACTCCCAGCATACTAGTTTCGGCTGAAACCAAACAACCAGGTGAACACCTCAATAGTGTTACCCAAATATCTAATAATTCTTTGTCTACTAGAATTGCAGTAAGGATAGGAATATTTTCCTGGCACACTATGATTACCAAAATTCATTAAACAAGCATGCACACATGTCAATATGTCAATGTCATGTGGGGCAGATTTGTCCCTGTAAAACATGTACTTTGCATACCGTTTAATAGTCTGGTTTGTCCTTTCATCAAGCCCATTGGTCTGTGGATGGTAGGCAGCAGTAACCCTGTGACCAACGTCCCTATTCAGCACAGAGAATTTTGTTAATCTAAATTTAAGAGAGAAGCTTTATTAACATGTTGATGTTGAAATAACTTGATCAAGATTTCATTTAGAGATTATTTTTCACATTTCAATGAAGATCCATATTATATTAAATTTAAGGCAATTTGTTTCAAACTTATCAAGAACTTAATTAAGACAGTTATTTTTACTAAATTACTAATAAAACTAGTTTAATTTTATCTATTTGTATTAAGCTGTCAAGAGCATTCAGTAGTTCTTATATATTTTATATTCTTACATCAATTATTTCACAACAGTTTCAAGTGCATATTCGGTATGACACGTTTTTGTTCCATCCCCATGTGATGGAAGATCTTTTTTTAAATGTCAGATTAACACTTAATAGCACAGCGAACAGTGATATCACAGCCTTAAGTCATTACCTCATTAATAAATTCTCTCCCTTGATCAGTGAGAATTGCATTCATTGCACCATGTCTGTAGAGCAGCTTTTTGATGCATGCAGAGACATGTTTGGCAGATTTTGTCTGGATTGGGAAGGCCTCTACCCACTTAGTATAGTAATCTGTTGCAGTGAAAATGTATCGAAACCCATTCTCGGTCTCTTGGAAAGGGCCCATGAGATCGCAGCCCACCAGCTCAAATGGGTGTGTGACCTAGAGAAATAACCATTACTTTATTTTAGGGGATATAAGTATGATTACATCAGCTGATATATAGAATACTGCCATTTATTCATGTTTGCTCGGTAACTTGACATGATATAAGAGAGGATTTTGACATGGTAAGTAGCACATTGCTTATGGTCAATGAAAACTGACCAGAAAGGTGGGATACAGATCTCAAGTGCTTGAAAAGATTCCATGTTTTAGTGAACAATTGCCATAATGCAATGAATATTCAACAAAAAAATTAGCATTGATGAAAAGGCATCAAAAACTGGAAACTTATCAACATAACAGGCTAAATTGTATATGTGATGACTATACTTTGTCTCACTGAACCATGATGCTTCTTATTTTTTTACAGGCTATTGTACACAGGTTTATATGCCAAAAGATTTTTATACGAAGCTTCATTGCAGGCACTTACATGGATTTGCTGTACGTCAGGCTTTTTAGCTGGTTTCATAGGGTCTGACATCTGACATTGAATACATAGTTTCACCTGTATGAACAATACAAAGATGCTACAAAAAATATATAAAAAAATGTGTTCTTGTTTTAACTTAACTGAGCTGAGGTTTAAGTGAAATAATTAAAAAAAAGAACTATTAATAGAAAATACAGATTTATATCTTTTAAAAGACTTTGAATGAATATTCATGGTTTTCGTGCAATCAACATTTCCTTGGACTTTAAATTTTGATTTTTTGAAACATAAGCAGATGAAATGACATTTGGGTCATGAATTTGGGGATCGTCCATCTCTCAATGATCCTATTTAATGTTCTATGAACAAAACTACTTTCACAATAGATCTTCCTAAACATATAAGCACAATATTGCACCAAAATGAAAGAGCTTGTTTAGTTTAATTTCCACAAATTTAAAATAACATTTTTTGGTGCAAAACTTTAAGAACACTATTGATTTACATCTTTGATTTTTTTAAGTAAAGGGTATGATTTGCTTCAAACCTAAAATGATATTAGATCATTAGAACATTTTGACCAATGATGCAGTCAAACTGTTCTTTACCAGTACAAAATATCTATCTATCTGATTGTGCTGTTACATACATATTTTCTAATGTTATCAGTCATCCGCGGCCACCAGTAGCGCACTTTGATCGCACTGTTGGTTTTGTTGAAGCCACTATGACCACCAATGGCACTGCTATGGAACTCTCTCATGAAAGCATCACTGGAACCATCTTTTACCACAGTAACACCATTCATGAGGCCAGGCACGGCCTTGTACAGAACATCATCTGGAAAGGAGATGTGCACGAATAAACAAGTGTTTCAAGATATTTGTAAATGCTGTGTTTGTTAACAGCCTCATAGGTGACAGAGACCACATTAGGGACATCAGAGTGGCCGTGATAATTGTAAGACTATCTGAAACTGGCATTGTGACATAGTGTTTATGTATCTTATGTTCAACAAATACTAAAAGAGAGAATATCAAGGCATTTTCAGTAATTAAATCATGGAGAGTTGTTGAATATCACTCAACATTACCATAGGAATTGGTGTTTAACAGAGACCACATTAGGGACATCAGAGTGGCCGTGATAATTGTAAGACTATCTGAAACTGGCATTGTGACCTAGCGTTTATGTATCTCATGTTCAACAAATACTAAAAGAGAGAATATCAAGGCATTTTAAGTAATAAAATCATTGAGAGATGTTGAATAGCACTCAACATTACCCTAGGAATTGGTGTTTAACAGAGACCACATTAGGGATATCAGAGTGGCTGTGATAATTGTAAGACTATCAGAAACTGGCATTGTGACCTAGTGTTGGTGTATCTAATGTTCAACAAATACAAATAGATTTGTTTATCAAGACATTTTCAGTAATAAAATCATGGAGAGTTGTTGAATATCACTCAACATTACCCTAGGAATTGGTGTTTAACAGAGACCACATTAGGGACATCAGAGTGGCCGTGATAATTGTAAGACTATCTGAAACTGGCATTGTGACCTAGAATTTAAGTATCTTATGTTCAACAAATACTAAAAGAGAGAATACCAAGGCATTTTCAGTAATTAAATCATGGAGAGTTGTTGAATATCACTCAACATTACCCTAGGAATTGGTGTTTAACAGAGACCACATTAGGGATATCAGAGTGGCCGTGATAATTGTAAGACTATCTGAAACTGGCATTGTGACCTAGTGTTGGTGTATCTAATGTTCAACAAATACTAATAGATGGAATAACAAGGAATTTTCAGTAATAAAATCATGGAGGGTTGTTGAATAGCCCTCAACATTACCATAGGAATTGGTGTAAAACAGAGACCACATCAGTGACATCAGAGTGGCCGTGATAATTGTAAGACTATCTTAAACTGGCATTGTGACCTAGTGTTGGTGTATCTAATGTTCAACAAATACTAAAAGAGAGAATAACAAGGAATTTTCAGTAATTAAATCATGGAGAGTTGTTGAATAGCCCTCAACATTACCATAGGAATTGGTGTAAAACAGAGACCACATCAGGGACATCAGAGTGGCCGTAATAATTGTAAGACTATCTGAAACTGGCATTGTGACCTAGTGTTGGTGTATCTAAAGTTCAACAAATACTAATAGATGGAATAACAAGGAATTTTCAGTAATTAAATCATGGAGAGTTTTTGAATAGCCCTCAACATTACCATAGGAATTGGTGTAAAACAGAGACCACATCAGGGACATCAGAGTGGCCGTGATAATTGTAAGACTATCAGAAACTGGCATTGTGACCTAGTGTTGGTGTATCTAATGTTCAACAAATACTAATAGAGAGTTGTTGAATAGCACTCAACATTACCCTAGGAATTGGTGTTTAACAGAGACCACATTAGGGATACCAGAGTGGCCGTGATAATTGTAAGACTATCTGAAACTGGCATTGTGACCTAGTGTAATCATGGAGAGTTGTTGAATATCACTCAACATTACCCTATGAATTGGTGTTTAACAGAGACCACATTAGGGACATCAGAGTGGCCGTGATAATTGTAAGACTATCTGAAACTGGCATTGTGTCCTAGTGTTTATGTATCTCATGTTCAACAAATACTAAAAGAGAGAATATCAAGGCATTTTCAGAAATTAAATCATGGAGAGTTGTTGAATATCACTCAACATTACCATAGGAACTGGTGTTTAACAGAGACCACATTAGGGACATCAGAGTGGCCGTGATAATTGTAAGACGACCTGAAACTGGCATTGTGACCTAGTGTTTATGTATCTTATGTTCAAAAAATACTAAAAGAGAGAATATCAAGGCATTTTCAGTAATTAAATCATGGAGAGTTGTTGAATATCACTCAACATTACCCTAGGAATTGGTGTAAAACAGAGACCACATTAGGGACATCAGAGTGGCCGTGATAATTGGAAGACTATCTGAAACTGGCATTGTGACCTTGTGTTTATGTATCTCATGTTCAACAAATACTAAAAGAGAGAATATCAAGGCATTTTAAGTAATAATATCATTGAGAGATGTTGAATAGCACTCAACATTACCCTAGGAATTGGTGTTTAACAGAGACCACATTAGGGACATCAGAGTGGCCGTGATAATTGTAAGACTATCTGAAACTGGCATTGTGACCTAGTGTTGGTGTATCTCATGTTCAACAAATACTAAAAGATAGAATATCAAGGCATTTTAAGTAATAATATCATTGAGAGTTGTTGAATAGCACTCAACATTACCCTAGGAATTGGTGTTTAACAGAGACCACATTAGGGACATCAGAGTGGCCGTGATAATTGTAAGACTATCAGAAACTGGCATTGTGACCTAGTGTAATCATGGAGAGTTGTTGAATATCACTCAACATTACCCTAGGAATTGGTGTTTAACAGAGACCACATTAGGGACATCAGAGTGGCCGTGATAATTGTAAGACTATCTGAAACTGGCATTGTGACCTAGTGTTGGTGTATCTAATGTTCAACAAATACTAAAAGAGAGAATAATAAGGAATTTTCAGTAATTAAATCATGGAGAGTTCTTGAATATCACTCAACATTACCATAGGAATTGGTGTAAAACAGAGACCACATCAGTGACATCAGAGTGGCCGTGATAATTGTAAGACTATCTTAAACTGGCATTGTGACCTAGTGTTGGTGTATCAATGTTCAACAAATACTAAAAGAGAGAATAACAAGGAATTTTCAGTAATTAAATCATGGAGAGTTGTTGAATAGCCCTCAACATTACCCTAGGAATTGGTGTAAAACAGAGACCACATCAGGGACATCAGAGTGGCCGTAATAATTGTAAGACTATCTGAAACTGGCATTGTGACCTAGTGTTGGTGTATCTAAAGTTCAACAAATACTAATAGATGGAATAACAAGGAATTTTCAGTAATTAAATCATGGAGAGTTCTTGAATAGCCCTCAACATTACCATAGGAATTGGTGTAAAACAGAGACCACATCAGGGACATCAGAGTGGCCGTGATAATTGTAAGACTTTCTGAAACTGGCATTGTGACCTAGTGTGTATGTATCTCATGTTCAACAAATACTAAAAGAGAGAATATCAAGGCATTTTAAGTAATAAAATCATTAAAGTTGTTGAATAGCACTCAACATTACCCTAGGAATTGGTGTTTAACAGAGACAACATAAGGGATATCAGAGTGGCCGTGATAATTGTAAGACTATCAGAAACTGGCATTGTGACCTAGTGTTGATGTATCTAATGTTCAACAAATACTAATAGAGAGTTGTTGAATAGCACTCAACATTACCCTAGGAATTGGTGTTTAACAGAGACCACATTAGGGATACCAGAGTGGCCGTGATAATTGTAAGACTATCTGAAACTGGCATTGTGACCTAGTGTAATCATGGAGAGTTGTTGAATATCACTCAACATTACCCTAGGAATTGGTGTTTAACAGAGACAACATTAGGGACATCAGAGTGGCCGTGATAATTGTAAGACTATCAGAAACTGGCATTGTGACCTAGTGTTGGTGTATCTAATGTTCAACAAATACTAATAGAGAGTTGTTGAATAGCACTCAACATTACCCTAGGAATTGGTGTTTAACAGAGACCACATTAGGGATACCAGAGTGGCCGTGATAATTGTAAGACTATCTGAAACTGGCATTGTGACCTAGTGTTTATGTATCTAATGTTCAACAAATACTAATAGATTTGTTTATCAAGACATTTTCAGTAATAAAATCATGGAGAGTTGTTGAATAGCACTCAACATTACCCTAGGAATTGGTGTTTAACAGAGACCACATTAGGGATACCAGAGTGGCCGTGATAATTGTAAGACTATCTGAAACTGGCATTGTGACCTAGTGTTTATGTATCTCATGTTCAACAAATACTAATAGATGGAATATCAAGGCATTTTCAGTAATTAAATCATGGAGAGTTGTTGAATATCACTCAACATTACCATAGGAACTGGTGTTTATCAGAGACCACATTAGGGACATCAGAGTGGCCGTGATAATTGTAAGACGACCTGAAACTAGCATTGTGACCTAGTGTTTATGTATCTCATGTTCAACAAATACTAAAACAGAGAATATCAAGGCATTTTCAGTAATTAAATCATGGAGAGTTGTTGAATATCACTCAACATTACCATAGGAATTGGTGTTTAACAGAGACAACATTAGGGACATCAGAGTGGCCGTGATACTGTAAGACTATCCGAAACTGGCATTGTGACCTAGTGTTTATGTATCTAATGTTCAACAAATACTAATAGATTTGTTTATCAAGACATTTTCAGTAATAAAATCATGGAGAGTTGTTGAATAGCACTCAACATTACTCTAGGAATTGGTGTTTAACAGAGACCACATTCGGGACATCAGAGTGGCCGTGATAATTGTAAGACGACATGAAACTGGCATTGTGACCTTGTGTTTATGTATCTTATGTTCAACCAGTTAATTTTACCAAACCTGTGAACCCTGGGTGCGGCCAGTAATAACCCCAGGTGCATAACTTGAACAAACATTAACAACCAATTTTATCAAGATGAATGTGCAAACTACAGAAACTTAGAGCTAAAAAATGGCCTTTGTGCTTTCAACAAGAACAGGGCAGAGTAATTCTTAAAACCAAGTATTGTACAAAAAGCAAATTTTCTCCCTTTGTCCTTGACTAGAATTTACATGTTCATTAAAACTTGGCTAAAAATAGAATTCGCTCATGCAGACCTGCAAAGCTAAAAAGAAGTTAACTAAAATAGCATTTCTTTAATTTAAAACTTTCAAGGCCCATAATCTAGGCATGCATATGCGGAAGACTGTATCGCGTTAACAAGAAATTGTTTACAGACACACGGACGCACAGACTCACATACTACGTACACATTACCATCACATAAGCTCTTCTGGCCTTTGGCCAGTACAGCTAAACATCAAAATAGCACATCTTCGATCAGAGTGGATATGTAGAAGAATTGCTACAATGACTAATGGGGATATTAACCTTTGATATAGAAGCTTTCAGTCTTCTTTTTGTAGTGGTGTCTTTTGTTGACTAGCACCCGGCCTTGGCCTCTCAAACTTGGTGGATGTTGTCCATCTGAGAGGAATACTACAATGTCATCATACTCAGTGTTATCCATGGTTGAAACACTAATCACTTGTAACTAGTATTATTTGCAATAAGTACACAAAGGATCAATAGCAAAAGTTCACTTCTAAATTGATATTCAATTCAATTCAATTCAATATCTTTATTTCCTCCTTGCAGGAGATATGCATTTTATATACACATAGAAAAGTCAATATTCAAAATTATAATGGAGCATTACAAATATGTACAACATGTTCCCAATTAGGGTGATTAGTCTACCATATGTACTCTTCATTGAGTCACATATGTGTCATATTCAACTTAAACTCCATGAACACATTTGGAGATGTACTGAAATGATATCAGTAAGAATGTCATGTTCGCGTCATCTTCAAGTAATGGCTGTATCGGTACAACATGTGCCCAATAAGGGTGATTAGTCTACCATATGTACTCTTCATTGAGTCACATATGTGTCATATTCAACTTAAACTCCATGAACACATTTGGAGATGTACTGAAATGATATCAGTAAGAATGTCATGTTCGCGTCAACTTCAAGTAATGGCTGTATCGGAGCACCCATGAGCCTTAACGCAAACATAGTTTGGCTCAAGTTCAATAACCCTGATACAAAGTCACTGCCACAATACAAGCTGTCGCTCAGTAGTTGAGACCTCAATAAGACTGTTGATTCGCATTCGCTAATAACATGCACAATTGTGTCCGATATCTGGAGGTTGCAGCGTTCACAGACGACCAAGTCCGTCCATTGATTTCCACGGCACCATATTTTAGCAACCGCATGCATCATGTTCCTATGATCAGCCCTGTTGCACACTTTGTATACAATAGATGGAGTGATGGTAGGCTGTAGTACCCGGAAGTAGGCAAAGTCGGAGTCCGTCATTACCCTATGTTTCCAACTGTGAGCTCCCACCGAGTACACAAGCTGTCTGACAGTGCTTTTCCACAACAACTTGGTAGGTAACGGAGAAGGATTGATGAGAACATTATTAATAAGAGAATGGAGGCCAAGTTGGCAAAGAATGTTACATATATCGGGTACGAATCCGTACCGCACGTTTGTATTACATGATAGAAATGACAAGTATCGTCGAATAAAGATGACAGGTGCATTTACAATCTAGGCTTAGAAGTTTGTGTAGAAACATAAGCTTCCTTACAGTAACATCACAACTAAGTTTGTGTAACCCAACCATTGATTCACACATATCTGACCTTGTACGAACATGGAATCCCTGTATTTTCTTAACAATGAAATGTTGGAATTTGTCAATCAAGTACACGTTGTGTTTAGTTAAATTACACCATAGCTCAGATCCATATAATATAATTGGTTTTACTATCTTTGAAAACAAATTGACACAAACTAAGGGGTTTGCACCATACGGGTTGACACCTTGAGCTGCCATAAAGAAGAAGGCGTTTCTGGCCTTTTGTATCCTATCTTGTATCCGCATGGTATAGTTCAAATTCGAGTCATGCCTTATACCCAAGTGGTTCACGTTATTTACTTGTTGTAATAATTTGTCTCCGTATATGATCCCTGCGACAGGTATAGACCTGCGCTTTGAAAATACGATGATATTCGACTTGGCAACACTAATGTCCATCTTCCAAGTTTTACAATACTTGTAAACAATGTCGATCATAATCTGAAGAAAGAGGGGGGCTACAGCGACTAGCGCAATGTCGTCGGCGAATGATGGGTTTCCCGCCTTTACGGACATCACCGTGCAACCGCTATTGCTATTCTCTAAGTCCAATAACAACTGATCGACGTAAACAAGATAGAGAAATGTCGAAAGTACTCCTCCTTGGCGTACTGATTTGCGAACGTTAATGATATCTGAGTTCAGTCCGTTTGTGCGTACCACACATTTCAGATTGTCATACGTGCTCATAATGATCCGTAGAAATTTTCCAGTCAGTCCTAACTGACCGAGTTTGTAAAACAAACCGGTGTGCCATACAGAATCAAACGCGGCTTTCTGGTCTAAACACGCCGTGTACACGTTACTTCCGGTTTCTATCTGCGTGTAGACTGTTTCCTTGAAGTTGAAGGCGGTTGTGAGACAGCTGAGTCCTGTCTGAAAACCCTGTTGCTGTGGCGACGGAAATTGTAGGCGATGCATTTTGATGTGGTTATTTATTCTGTTCAATAAGATTCGTTCAAAGATCTTACAAAAACAAGGCAATAGCGACACTGGCCGGAAGCTGTTGGGGTCATTCTTTGCTTTTCCTTTTCCCTTATAAAGAGGTATTATAATACGTGTCTTCCATGTCTCAGGTATTGTTTCGTTACGCAGGGCTGAGTTAAACAGCTTCAAGAGGGCGGTTTGTAACATTTTCCCTCCGTGTATGACATGTTCATTTAGTTTATTGTCGATTCCTGGTGATATTTGCTTCTTAAGCGTTTTTACAACTGATTCGACCTCAACTGGTAGTATTTCGCACAACAGCATTATGTCTTGGCGACTGTCATTGCTAGCAAAGTCTTGTACACGCATATTTATTGCTTCATCTTCACGCGAAAGATGATAGTTGTGATCGAACACATTTTCAAAATATTTTTGGAAGCCTTTAACGACATTTTCATCAAAATATTTCACATCATCAAATATCAGTTCGTTACAAATTTCAGTATTTTTCCCACTCTTACTCTTTAATGTTTTCCAGAACTGTCTATAGTCAAGCTCTGCTGTGCGATTCAGTTCATCTAAGTATTTGTTTTCACTTTCTCTTTGTTTTTGTCTCTGAATGTTCCTGAACTTTGCTTTAGCCTGCCTATATTCACGATAGGTATCGTACTCGTTACCTCTTGGTCGCCCTGCTGCCATCCAGATTCTTCGTAATCCTCGCGCAGCGGTGTGAGAGGCTTTTACTTCATGATCCCAATACGGTTTCGCACGCTTATTAAATTTGCTGACTGGTAGACAAGACGATGCCGTATGTAACGTGTCAGTGATAAGTGCGTTTAAGAAGTCCGGTTTGCAATTGTCGATTTCTGTGTCTAAGATACACTTAAGGCCATCTTGAATTGCACAATTATAGCGTTCAATATTTTCATTTGTACATTTGTTCCATGCAATGCCCGACCTGTTAAGCCTTATCTCCTGCAGTCGCGGCTTAATGGCAAATTTCATTATCATCGGTAAGTGGTCGGACGTTATTATCTCAGCACTATTCGTTATTTGGAATGATTTGACATTTTCTAAGAATGTTCCCTCAATGAAAATATAGTCCAATGTAGACTGATTGGGCACAAATGTGTAAGCATCCCCTTTGCTACATGATAGTTGAACAGATAAAAGATTGTTCTTGGCAATGAAATTTGTAAGAAGCCGTGATTTACCGTTCCCTTTATATCCATTCGTTAGATAATGTCCGTTAAAGTCACCTGCGGCAATAACGTTCCCCACCTTGGTATATGACTCTAAATTACTCAGTTCAAACTGATAAAGATCTAAATCGTTACATGCTGGTAAATACGCACAAAATATATACAATGGGGTCGAATTAGTACACTTAACTTCTATGCCAATAATTCTATCACTCATAATAGTTTCTATTCGTTCTATACAATATGAGAGAGATTTTTTACACACTATTGCAACCCCAGATTTTCCACATTTTAAGGGTCCATACTGATCTGTACTTTTATCAACAGTTACGAAAGAATTATAGTTGTGATGTATCGAGTCGAAAAAAGATGCAGATCGTTGAAGTAACTAATGCTCAGTGATTAAACAAATATCAATGTCATTTTTGTCTAACATTTCAGAAAGCGGGTATGCCGAGGACATAATGCCACGGCAGTTCCAACATAACATATTAACTATCATAACTATTGCATACAAAATAATAAACTTAGCCATCGTATTTAGGTGTGATATACAACGTTAACATCAAAATAACAAACCACGATTAGTATCGGTATCTCTCAAAACAGTCGTCCCGGGCTTCTTGTGACCTCCAATAATCTCCCGTTGGGTCCCAATTATCGTCTTATTCCCGGGTTTCGCTACGCTGGTCCCACCGTGTGCTATGCTGGTCGTCACTATGGTAGCGAACGTCGTTTCCCGTGTCGAGCCTGTAATCCCTTTCGTAATCGTTACGCGTCGCCGCGAAGCCCCGCTTCTTGTGTTGGTAACGTCTGTCACGGCGCTCACGCCTAGAGGCCACTCGCGAGGACTGTCGCTGGTCATCCCACTCCTCCTTAGTAACCCACTTCCGGTAGGTAATCCCGTCCGGCCAAAACCTGTCATCGTCTATGATTGGCTCAAGTTCCTCCGGTACGTTTAACTTTGCCGATGAGCCTGATTTACCGTGGAAAACCCGGGCATACGAAAGATACACATTGTTTTGTTTAAAGTATTCGTATATGTCCTTTTCTACAACGTCACGATCAATGTTACCAATGAAATATGACACATTACGCCGCCTTCGCACAGATATGAACTTATTCATATTTTCGTCACTGAAGTTCATTTCCTTCTGGCACTCGTCTTCTACGGGTTCTTCCTGTCTCGACTGTGCACTGTACTTTTCACGTCTATTTGTTGCGTCGACGTTTGAATGCTCGTTTTCTTTTTTAGAACGTTGTGCAGGCGCTGCTTCCTGATGCTTCTCGGGTGACGACGGTTTCGTGAAGTCTTGTGGGTCTAACGTAGTTGTACCCTTACGTGTTTCCTGTTCCGGTACGCGCAGGGCACTTTCGAGCGTAATGGCATCGGCGTACGATTCGGGCTGTATAGAGCTTTTTAAGGGCGCTGCTCCCTGTCGCTTTGTTGACGGCAATGATTTCGTATTGTCCTGCGTGATTAGTGTCGTCATTTTGGAGTTATCTGAAGTTATACATGTATGCATGTCCTGCTGCCTAGAGCGCACATCACTTCCCAGCGTAATAGCATCGGCGTATGTTTTTGGCTGAACAGCGTCAGCTCCTGCATCGTGACCACTATAGCTCACGGATGTATCATCGGTTTTATTCCAAGCACCGTCGACAAGTCGTTGATTTACGGTCGCTATGGAAGAGCCAAGACGCTTCACCTCAGTCTGAAGCTTACTGATTTCGGAAGTAGCGGTTGCTTCCGGTAGCCTCGCAAGTACACTTCTAAACGTTCCGTTAAGCACTCTGTAATTATTCGCTATATGTGCCATGTCAGTTTGAATAGCTGCGACAAGCACTGAGTCTTTAGCTTGTTGTGCCGATATCTTGAGAATTTCAGAATTCATATTTGCAATGAGTGCAAATAAGTCAGGTTGGACGATGCTTTCTTTCGGCGATGGACAGTCATTACACAAGATTATAGTGTCATTTCCAGTGCTGGCAAATATCTCAGAAATTTATTTTGTTTGTTCTCCGCATAAGTATGCATTTATCACATAGCAGTCATTGGCGTATTTCTTTTCCCTGGTGGCTTGCGACGAGTTTCTACGGTTTACAAGGCGGGTGCGCGGGCAATCCGGAAGTGTACGTGCTCTGTCCGCATGCCGATGCCTGTACTCATCAATTTTTGTATAACATTGCAGCATAATCTTAATAGTTCACGTATATAATCCTCACGACACAATCTAGCGAGTTTGTAATCAAGTTCCTGAAAGAACTGCTGGGGAAGCGGGGGCTGTGATAAATCAACATCAGGGTCCTCGAACGAAGCGTCATCCTCGAAGATGCTGTTGCACTGGCTAGCAGTCCGTTCACGATTAATGCGCAATATGCTTTCGTTTACCAGTACTTTAAGATCCGTTTCATCGGTTGACATCTTGAATACACTATTGTCCCGTTATGTTAGATGTACAATTGATTGATGTCCCTCTATTTAATCATGCCCTGGGGTTATCAAGAGAACCGAGGAGCGTGGCCCCTAGGCAAGTCTTCGTGTATAAACATAAGCATAGGCTACTATGACAACTGCTCAACAATATGTCTTTGTTATCATATTTACACAATGAGCCATCAACGTTTTATCAAATAACTTGCTCCAATTAATCCCTTTTTTAAGAACGTTTCTTCGGTGTGTAGCAAAAATTTATCTTAGTAATAATATCCAAAAATTGACCATTTAGATCCACAATTCACATTGTAAATATTAGTTTTTCTTTCCTAAAATTTATCACATCTTTACTGAAAGCGGAACCGGAAATACACACACACACACACACACATATATATATATATATATTCAATGTTAAAGCAATGCAATTCTTAGTAGGCACATTTCATTGGTGAACATTAAATTGACTCCACCTACTAAACACCATAAATATTTATGAGAGTCTGTGTACATGGTCCCTGTCACTTCCTGTCCTTGGTAAATGGCTTCAGTGTAAGGGAAATGACACCCATAAAAAGTGGGATCACAAAAATCTGGTATACTACCTGCCAAGATAACACTTGCTTCACCAGCCTGTCACATACTTTGCAATTCACAAGCATCAATGAGACAAAGGTAATTCCTTTCATGTTGAACAGTCCCTTAAATTGTTAAATAGAAGCAACATTTGCAATTCAAAAACATATTTCTAAAATTAATGAATTAATATTATTGAAATTAACACTTATGCCATTGCATATAAATTAAAGATCGATTAAAGAATTAACATATCATGTGGTAACTAAGCCAGTTCAATAATTTTGATTCACAAACTAAGTATTTAGCTTGTGCAAAACATGCAAAAGGCCCCAATCACACAGAACACAGCTATTTCTTGCTAATTTGATTAATATTTCTTTTAAAAAGGTCATTGCATTAGTCAAAAGTCAATATTTGAATGTATGGGGAAAACTAAGACTTAATGGTGTTTTGCCAGTCTTGTACAAATGGTATGTGGGGTCTTGTACTCTTATCCTACAAGATGAGAGGTGTTTTTTTTCCAGGACCGAGTTATTTTACCATCCAAAATATGAGATGTTTTTTAATTATCCAATAACTTTGCCAAAGCTACAAAATCAAAATTATATAATCCAAAGGCTTAGAAGGGTGATTTTTATAATTCAACGCAGCATACAAGAATAAAAATGTAATACCCATATCTAATTGAAAAAAAACTGAATGTAGAAATCAGGACAGTCCAGAGTGTTTGCCCTCCAAATTTATCTTTTTGATAAAGGTTAGCCAGGGTTTGTCTTTATTAACACCTTAAATGCTCATGATTTCATAGCATAAAGTCACACCAGCTATAACTATTCTTGTTTAGAATACAATCTATATTCTCAGCCAATGAAATTGCAGATAGGCATTCAATAAATTCTAGTCTGATTTTTAACTTCCGCAATAGTTTAAAGGCCCCCCTACTGTTATGTTTATGCCTCAATAGGAACAATTAATTCATTCCATATTTTGTTACATCATAGGGTGGAGTCTTATACTCTGGGACTGGTTACATTCTTCAGCCTGGTTTGCCTGGCAATACAGCAACATGTACACCTTTTGTTAATAAAATATAAATATTTTTATTTTTAATATTAATAATTCTTAAAAGGTTGGTTATATATGAACATTTTCATGTACAGGTGCCATATACCACCCCTTTTATTATTTTAAATCACAAGTCCAATTACACCAAACCACATGGACAGCTGCAAGTTATAATTCAACTCCCGAAACGGGACAGTACTATTTATTTCTGGTGTTTCCATGTCAAAGGCATTTTTTTTAAAAATACCATTATACTTAAAAGATCCTCAGTGCATACCAGTACTCACAACCCCTATCATTGCATTGATAGGTGAGGTTTAGAA
This sequence comes from Mya arenaria, assembly GCF_026914265.1. Taxonomy (NCBI): domain Eukaryota; kingdom Metazoa; phylum Mollusca; class Bivalvia; order Myida; family Myidae; genus Mya; species Mya arenaria. Next base: position 14,933,079 of record NC_069133.1, read on the forward strand.
AACTTGTTGGTATGCGATCCTTCAATTTATTGAATTTCAAACTAGCCAGATTATATACTGTCAAGAAAATATATGTTATACATGTAGGCTGAGCCTGAAAAAAATTACGATGTTGATAATTTTATTGATATATTTTTACTGTTCCTTTCACCCATCATTTAATGGATATAATTGTTAGATGATATCTTTTAAAAAGATGACTAATAATTGACTTTAGATATATATTTACTGTGTAGACATCAATATAATTTATAATCCAAATCATCCACGCTACAATTACTGTTGCCAAACTTTTAATATAAGGATGTTATTGTTTTTTAATATTTGTGTAGACATAATAGTGTAATCGTCAAATGGGTATTACCAGATGGCAAGGGTAATTAAGTTTACCCCCCCCCCCCGCCCCATTATGCATAATTTTGTTAATTCTCTTTTGCTATTGTCACCGGGTTTCTTCTTGTCCCTATTTATTTATAACATAACACCACTTCCCTAACAAGTACTGTTTAAGCATAAGATGCAAACAGGCGATTTGGAAATAATGACATTTCTATGCTGCTTCCTATTTTGTTATCCTGAGTAAATGTGACTGTTGAATAAAAGTGCTGTTTTATGAGTTAATGTTTATATACGTTTTAATTTCATATCAATCAACTTTCTAATTTTGAGAAAGTATAGCAATTTTTGCCACTTATCAACTATCAACTCTATTGTTACAATACACAATACATCTTCCCAACCCCAACACCATACCATTTACATCACAATAAACAATTTCAGTTAAGGCCACGCCCATATAACATAACCAACCAATAACTAACCACACAATTTATAGTTATTAAGCATTCATTCATACCAGCCCCTGATGTAACTTACTATTGTCCAGAACCCATAAAAATCTAATTCACACCTTAATGTTATAATTGCATTCATCTAAATGTATGTCCACTAATTAAGAACAAGTCTAGCAGATGTCTGTAACTGATATTGCAAAGACTATGAATTACCCACTAGACCATAATAATATATAGTAATTAGTATCTATGATTTCCACATGTGGCCTTGCAGACAAATGCTTAAGCTTTTCATATTTCCTTATTAAATTTATTTGAGAGACATATAAATAATAATTTTTGTTTTATAACTCTGTGACACAATGATTACTCTGACAGCCCATTCTTAATAATTAAGATCTTTCGTCATGTCACCTAATTTTTACTTAAATTTCGGTTGCAGAAGTGTATGATATCTGTGTTCTCATATCATATAACATTTTATTCAACATATATCTTATTAATCATCAGATTATCCATCAGCATTTTCCCAAATGTGGGAGGGCATAATTATGTCACCTTTCTTTGACCGTATAAGTTATTTCAAAAACATTTTTTGAGGGGGAAACTTTAAGTAAGTATTATCTTTATATCCATCAACATTTTTACAACACGCTGAATTGATTTAAAAGATTGAATATTAAACATGTGAATTTCAAACTTATCATATACCTATGCGACACCATTTGCTCAGAAACAAAATATATCATATATATTCTCTGTTAAAGCTGCTCTATCAAAGTTTGATTGACCAGTTTGACCACATTTTCTTGTCTATGAATTAGGCTTTTTCTGCATTAGAAAAACAGTAATATAAGACTACTGACAAAAGATGTGATTGTTTTTTTTTTAATTAAAATTTGGAAAATGATGTTTTATGGCTATAATGATTTACGCTTTAAGAAATTGGAAATTTTTCTGCAGTTCTTCAACTAATTGTGATCTGTTTTATTGTTTTATCTTAAATGACTTAAATTGAAGGCTGAGTCACAAAATGTAAAATAACGTCAGACCTGTCAATCTGTAGAAGGCAGCTTTAATGTTACATTCTAAAATTTAACAACACAAAACTGTGTTCTGGATTGCTGTAAAGAGTGGAACAAAAATCCCAAGACTGAGACAAGATAATAGCATAATTTATGACCGTCAAGTTTCTAAGCCCAAAGCCTCACAGTATATACAGTTACATGCACAAATAATGATGTGTAATGATGACAAGCTATATTGCTGAATTTCAGCAGACCTGTTAAATATGCACAAGACTGGCTGCGAATATACACAGTAAATGACTCATTGCTTTGCTCATTATTATTCAGACAAAAATCTGGACTGTATAAACCAGTGTATATTTGAGACGGGTTTGTCCAATGACCAAAAACCTGGTAAACACATTGCTGGAAAACACTTAAGAACATACAATAGAGTGTGCAAGGGATGGGGGGGGGGCATTGTGTTCATAGACTATTGTGTAAGGGACTGCTTATCATGAATAGGGTCGGTCGGGGAAGTGGGGTATAAAATGTTTCAAATACTACCGGAAAACATTTGAAAATTCCTTAACTTACATTATTGTGTGCAAGGTGGTGGGGGAGGGTAGGACTGTCATTGGAGGAGTGTATATTGAGTGAAACAGATGGCGGCAGTAGGAAAGACTGTAAAAGGGTCTCACAAATGCTTGTTTTTAATAGGAAAACACATTAAATTTCTGATTATTTATTTCATGAGACGAGGGGGTAGGGGAGGGTGGGGGTTCATTCTACATTGCGTGTAAGAAGGGTGTAGGAAGCCGGATGAGGAAGGAGAGGCTTAAAATGCCCCAAATCAATTTGTGCAAGGGGGTGGAGGAGACTGGGGCTGTCACTGGAGGGCCTGGCGCTATATCAAGTTTGAGGTGTGGGGGTTTCGGAACGATATCCAGAGAGGGAGTGCTATAAAAGGATCTTTTTCTTATCATATACATCATTGTGTGAGGAGGCTTGAGCTCTCAATAGAGCTTAATCAAATGCTATTTTATTAACTAAATGTTTTTCCTTTCACCAAATTTAATGTGTGAGTAGGGTATGGTCGGATATTGTCAGAAAGTTTGATGTTAAAACGGCACCCTCATAGATTGAATGTTATAGCAACTTTTTATTTCTTGTCTGGGAAACAGTATGTTTTACTTAAATGTTGAGGGCTTCCATTTAGAATGCCCTATTCAACTTACTTTTTGTAAAATTGTATGCATGAATATAAGTACAAGACGGCTTTTATAAATACTTGTTACAATATCTCTTCAATTTACTATATGCTTTTATTTCCGGGCAACAGGCTCATTGTTATGTTTTTTAAATATTCTGTATGTTTGTTCATCATGTCAAAAAATAGCTCATTCTTGTTAACATATACCTGACTAATTAATATTCTTGTATCTTGTATATGGTAACTTGGAATTATGCACTTCCTGTCAATCAATTTTGGAAGTTTTTCACCATAATTTGAAAGATTTAAGTCTTTTTTGGCAAATATAACATGCCAATTTCACCGATTTATATTTATAATAATTAATTTTGCTTGTAAACTGATTGAAATTTTGAGCATAAAAGTAATATTGACACCAGGTTTTGATATTTTGAACTTCCAAGCTTTCAATTTAAAAAGTTTTCTTCACATTAATGGAAGTTTTTGTAGGTCCAATGAATCAATTCTGGAATCCATTTCTAAGTCATGAGTCATATACTTTAAAAATTCCTTTAACAGAAGCCCTGAATGTTTGGACACCAGTAGTTGAAGACTGCTGACAAAAGATCGGATTGCAGGTTTCATATCAATGTTTATTATTTATATATGCAATTAGACACTAATTTCTTAAAGCATTTGAACGCTTTTAGCCATTAAACATCAATTTATAAGCACAAATAAGAAAACAATTGGTTTTAAGACAATGACTGTACTGATTCTGAGACAAACATTAAGAAAGTTGTCAAAACAGTCAATCTGTGAGAGTGCAGTTTTAAGACGGAATATGATGTTAAAACAACATCTGGATATGTTTTTTAGATATTTTTTAAAAACAATTTGGAGAGTTATAGTTTGAGGGAGTGGGGTTCTATGGAGTGGGGGGGGGGACGGGGGGGGGGGGCACAACGCACAGACACCTGTGGTGCATACCAGACAACCGGAAACGATTGACAGGTCATATTTGAGTACGTTCATGTTTCAATTTGACCTATTTGAAGCAAAAATATAAATTGTAACAACATGATGTTTATAATGGGTGTAAGTTAATTCAATCAAATGGAAATCTCCCTTAAATTCCTCTAATCGTCGAGTATTCATCGCATGCAGTGACGAATCTTGCATATCTCACGGCCATTACTCGATGATCATTGACCGCCGTCTGCGCATGCGCAGTATGGTAAGTCTGACCTATTTCACGGGTCTTATGAAATTCATGCCACACCGGTCGCTGAAAGTGTCCAGCAGACTAGAACAAGCCGCTAGACTTGTCAGCCCCCACCAGTCGCTGAAAGCGTCTAGCCGCACTAGCCGCTCGACTTGTCAGTCCAAACCGGTCGCTGAAAGTGTCCAGCAGGCTAGAACCAGCCGCTAGACTTGTCAGCCCAAATCAACTGCTGAAAGTGTCTTACCGCACTAGCCGCTAGACTTGTCAGCCCAAACTGGTCTCTGAAGGTGTCCAGCAAGCTAGAACCAGCCACTAGACTTGTCAGCCCCCTCCAGTCGCTGAAAGTGTCTAGCTGCACTAGCCTCTAGACTTGTCAGCCCCCACCAGTCGCTGAAAGTGTCTAGCTGCACTAGCCGCTCGACTCGTCAGCCCACACCAGTTGCTGAACGTGTCCAGCGGGCTAGAACTAGCCGCTAGACTTGTCAGCCCCAACCGGTCACTGAAAATGTATTGCAGAAAGAGATGCTGGACTTGTCAGCCCTACAAGCCTGTAAAAAAGCAGGAACATAATTAAAAATAATACAAACCATAATTGTGATGTTAAATGCCAATATTACACACCTTTATCAAAGCTGCCTATTTACAATCACAAGGCAGACAATACATAAAGATGCAAACATGTGGCTTACAATTAAATCACTCTCATCATAACCAAATAAATCCGAAACCGATCCTCATCCGAATACGTATTTATACTAGTCAACTAGTATTTATACGACTATTAAATATTTTGCTACTTGAAGCGTCACATTTCGGGCGATAAAAGAACGATGTAATTACACGAAAAAAGAGTATTATCCTTTTGTTTAAAACAAGAAAGTGCACCACTCTGTTAAAGAATAATCGTGAGGTGATGTTTTGTTTCTATACATCCGCTGACGCAATTCACGTTTCAAGTCTTAATAGAAACCTTTAATACGGTATTATCGGTATCTAAATACGAATACATACCTTTGGTAAACCGCCGATTGTATTATTGTCTGCCAACGAAAGTTTTCGACAAAAAAAAAAAGGATCAGCGTTCCTCGGTCTTGTAAGTTCCTCAACTTCTAAGAATTTTTCCTCAACTTCTAAGGAAGGCTCGGACCTTCCTTATAATTTAAGGAAGAAATCTCTCCATTTAAGGAATATTTTAAGATAAAAAGTTTCTGTAATATCACTTAAAATATTTTTTTTAAAAATAAGATTTTTTTAGTACATTTAAGGACTTTTTGTATGAATTTTGGATAAAGTTAAAGATAAGATGCTTCTGTAATACGGACCCTGAAATGACTTTTGATCTAAAAAAACAAAAATAATATCGGGTTATAAATTATACTTGTGGGAAACAACCTGTTTTTAATCCCAAATTAGAAATAAAAGCTTGATGTAAGGTCATCGTGACCTTGATAATTGCTACTAATCATAAAATCATTAGGGATCATCTATATGACCAACTTACATACCAAGTATTAAGTTCTTGGGTGCAAGTATTCTTTAGTTACTGAACGGTAACCGTTTTTTTTCATCTCAAGGTCACGGCAACCTTGACCTACTGATCTCAAAATCAATTGGGTTCATCTACTAGTCGTGACCAACTAGCATACAAGGTATGAAGTTCCTGGGTGCAAGCGTTCTATAGTTATTGAGCGTAAACCGTTTCTTCGCCTCAAAGTCACGGTTACCTTGACTTTTGACCTACTAATCTGATAATCAATAGGAGTCATCTTCTTGTAATGCCAAGTATTAAGTTCTTGGGTACAAGCGTCCCTAAGTTATTGAGCAGAAACCATTATTAAGCTTAAGGTCACCGCCGACATATCGTTTTTTACCTGAAGGCAATCTTGACCTTTGATCCTTTGATCTCAAAATCAATAGAGGTCGTTAAATGGCCATGAACAACTAGCATACCAAGTATGAAGTTACTGGACCCAAAGGATCTTTAGTTATTACGCGGAAAAGGTTTCTTCACCTCAAGGTCACGGCGACCTTGACCATTGATCTACTGACCCCAAAATCAATAGGAGTCTTTACTAGTCATGACCAACTAGCTTACCAAGTATGAAGTTCCTGGGTCGAAGCGTTGTATAGTTATTGAGCGGAAACAAAGCATGACGTACAGACTGACTGACGGAGGGACAAACTGACTGACGGACATGAATAGGAAGACATAATTACCTTTGGTTTTCGCTTATTGGCGGTAGATTGCGACTCACTTGAGTATCCCGGACAGCAGTTGTTACACAACACTTTGACATACACATGGGGCTTTAAAATACAGGACTTGTTATAAATTGAAACTGTCGTTCTGAGTCTTGCTGGCTGTCTGGAATGATTTGCATTATTTGATTTTTACTTTCTATTATTGTAACAGAGCAAAGCTTGCATGCCAGCTGTGCTTGAGGTAATTGTAATTTAAAAAAGGACAGGGTGCTGTTGCTGCGGAAAAGGGACATGTCACTAAAGTTATGGTTAAAATGGCTCCTTTTAATTGACTGTGAATACCTTAAATATTATGAGGATGAGATAAAATGTAAGAAATATAGCTTAATTGCTGAAATACAAGATTAGGACATTTGTTTGTATCTTAATTCATATTACAAGCTTCAAATGAAAGGAAATGTTTAATTATCTTTTAGTATATAATTATAAAAGACAAAATAGACATGGGCACATTCTCATAAAAATCATTATCTCAAATTATTAATATGCAGGCTTGTTTTTATTGGTGTCTTTGTTTTGAAATCATAGTTCTCTATATGTGCCTTTGACTGGAACTTAGCATCAGAATTGTTAGTTTCTGGGTCTGGTTGAATGTTAAGGGCTGAGGCTGCTGTTGATGATGACTGGTCTAAGATGCTACTCCAGCGTTCTACATAGCAAAACTTAATAGTTGAAAATAGTAACTAAATATTCATTGCACTGTAATCGACCCTGTAATCATATCCCTTTAAAAGAGGAATGCCTTAGAATGATCTTGACATAAGTGCCTGCATGACAGTTATTGTACTGTTGCCCAACTCCATGCCCATGTCTAATTTAGAGATAGACGAGCTGCCGGACGTTCTGGTGTACAAGGTGACCCTACTGACGGAAATACTTCTCCAGTAAAGAGCGGAATGCAAACGAAATTCTTACACTAGCGCCTTCAACAGATGGAGGAAAATGGCATTTTCCAACGGCTTTAGTAGTGGGGACATTTTGCCCGCCAGGGCGCTTCCGGTCGCCGTTTATTTAACGTCATTAATGTAATGTGCTAAAACTCCGAAACCTATAGTTAATGCTTTTTACAGTCTTAAATGGTTTCATGATAATAATGATTTGTATTCACCAACGGAGTCTAAATTAGAGATAAACGTACTAGAATCAGCTAAACGTATACTATCTAAACCTGTAAATAAAAAGGAGCCTATAACAGTTAATCTATTGAAATCAGTTTATAATAATTTGTACATGGAAGGACACATTTTGCATCAGAGAACAATTTATGCTTTACTATTATCCTTTTCTGGGTTCTTACGTAGTTCTGAGTTGTTAGATATAAGACGAAGTGGTATCAAAATTCATAGTTCACATATGGAAGTGTTTATTGAGTCTAGTAAAACTGACCGTTATAGGGATGGAGCATGGATAGTTATAGCACGGACTGGAACTTTTTTGTGCCCGGTGGTGAACTTAGAAAAATATCTTTTCTGGACAAACATTAGAGTGGATTCGTCTTACTACGTTTTCTGTGTTTTAAGTTCTACAAAACATGGACACAAGCTAAAAAACGGTGATCAACATATTTCGTATTCAGCAATGAGAGACTAATTCCATAAAGCATTTGCTCCTCACGTAACGGACATAACACACTTTTGTTTACATTTCCTTCGTTCAGGCGGAGCTACCGCCGCCGCCAACAAAGGCGTCAATGATCGGATATTCAAAAGACACGGACGTTGGGTTAGGAGCAAGCTAAAGACGGATATGTTAAAGACGATCTCGAGGAGCGTTTGCTTGTTTTTAAAATGTCTCGGTTTATAACCATTATGTTCACAAATATTTTATTTGGCGCTTTGATTTTTCCTACTTTACATCCCGTTCTTTGAATTCAGTCGGCATCCAAGGTCGCTTTAAACAAATTAAACAAGTTTAAATGTTGAATTTTGTGATTCTTTATAGCTTTGCCAAAATATATCTCAATCCGTCTGGGGATTGACGTTGGGGGACATACCCTTCTCACTTCTCGTTGGCGCACTACCGGTCTTGCTGGGCCTTTGTCAAGGTTACTTTTCCTAACTTTGAACGGTGTCAACTCAAAATGTTCAGAACACACAAGCTGTGTCTTTGCAGAACCGCTTTTCGAGGGACCTTGCCATCCGGCCCTTGAACACTCAGACCATGTCATTTGAATTGCACGAATCCATTGTTTCCGGATATTTCTTTTCTTGGGGAAATGTGTGCATGAGACCTATACCATTTCCCGGCATATTGCTACATCCCCAACACAACACCGGTCCCATAGTTCACACTTATTAATATTCTATACTTCCGTGTCATTCTGTTCAGTATAAATAAAACAATATGGCGGATAAAAGTAGCGACTCTGACGACACAACGGAAAATTACGAACGAGGAACCGGACTTTTCCGATGATCGGCAGTATCGGAAGTGTACAGAATGCGAAAATGATTAGTCGGCTAATACATCATAAATATTCGTGTAAGCACAGAAAGATTATCTCAGCAGCTACTTGATGTATTGCGTTGAGACTATAAAATGGTACCCAACCATCTAATCTACTTGAAATACCATGTAAGGTAATTGTAGTTTACATTAAATTAAAAAATGCCCTTTTTATTCGACAAGAAATTCTGGTTAAGGTTTTGCATATAACCCCTTTAAAGTCAATACCTCAGCAAATACTTTATGTATTGCATTGGAAGTTATACACATACTCCCAGTATTTAACCTTCTTAATTAATCAAGTAAGATAACTCTATCTTACATATTATGAACTTTTTACCTGTTATTTAGCGTCTGCTGGTTAAGGTTTTGCATGTTAGCGCACACAGGTTGATATCTCAGCAACTACTTGATGTATTGAACTAAAACTTTTTACAATGGCACCCAACCACCCAACCGACTTGAATAACCAAGTTAGATAACTGTATTTTGCAAATAATGACCCTTTCTTATCGGACGAAGAACTTCTGGATCAGAAAAACGTTTTTTCCAAATGCCCACATTGTGTTGGTTTGCCAAGAGCTATAAAACTCGAGAACATAATGATCAGAGATTTAAATATGAACGGATACACAGTGGACTAAGTTATATACACAGAAATAAAGAGTCTGTGATCGTCTCCTCTCCCTTGTCATGTCCTCTTCAAGCCACAAATTTATACAGTATTGTGTACCAAAATGTTAGATCTCTAAAGACATTTCCAAGACACAGTTACAGGAAACCACTACAACTTGGCTGACTTCAATATTTCCGCTGAAAGTAAACTTGGCATCCATGATCAGTGGCAAAATTACTCCATTACAATCGCAGATATAACAGTCCAGTGAACAGTAGTTATGGATTATTTGTTTATTCAAAATAAACGTTGGATATTACTGTGAAAATAGCCATGAGATGTTCCAGAACAATTATGTGGAAAATGTCAAGATTGAAGTAAAATTTGACCGTGTACCAAAGTTTACTAAAAATGATATGTATGTGTCTCAAAAATAAAAACGAATTCTTGAAAAAATGTTTTCAGAATATGTATAGCATATTGTGCCAAAGGAGCCAACCATTTGTTGTGATAGGGGACATGAATGTAGACTTATTGAAAGATATTGTTATTTTTCAGAACATACTACTGAATTGTATTCAGCTTATCAAAGTTCCAACAACAGACTTTGAATCCCGTTTAGATCATAACTATGTAATAAAACAATGAGTGTGTTGTAGTTTAAAGTCACGTTTCAGATCACAAGGCAATATATATTTCTTTTAAATAAAAGAGTGTATAAGACATTGCACACAAATAGTGTAAATGTATGTTTATATTCATAAAAAGTTTTACATAAATTGAATTATCCTTCAACAAACCATAAAAATATTATTAAAAAAACTGGTAGTATGTGTACAACTAGTTATCATACTGTTTTCATGGAAATACATGTGTAACATTTATTTTGGAATTAATTCTAATTGTGTTGATGGTTTGGTTTAAACAACAATGAACAGTGTTTGCAGTCATTAATGGTGTAAGATTTCGACACTACTCAATCAACATACAGTGTATTCAGAAGAAATCAGAATCTGACACTTTCAGCCTTAATGAAACAGCACTCGAACGCTATAAAAGAGTTTCAACATCCAGTAGGACTTGTCTTTGCATTTAGCTATTGAAATTGCACAATTTTATTTTTGTTTAATTTAACTTTAATTTTAATTTATATATTTTTTTCTGTGCACAACCACCAATTCATTGTTTATCCCACCAACTGATAGGAGCTTGAAACAATGCTCCACTGTATTTAAGGAAAATATGGTTAATTAATTGCATTAATGTATACAACCTATACTCCTTTTATGTATTGCATGCTATAAGTCAAGTCTGCATTTCATTTAAGTCTGAATGATTTTGAATTTTACATAAATCTTCGAGGGCATCATTCTTATCTTATTTTACAGTGATCCATGCATGTTTCGCCAAAACTGTTCAATCCTTACACTGAAAAGCGGCGGAATAGTCTAGCGCGCTGTCTCTGTGACAGCTCTTTTTAGATTATATAATTAATGTTGATATGATACTATTCTGTATACATTACTTTGGATCAATAAAATAGTATAATCCAATTTATATTGTTTATTTTAATGTTCATATGATTAACATTTGGGTTAAGTTGTTATGGCGGTTTGATAACAATTAAGTTTAAAATATAAATTCAGTTACGTTTAAAGCCAGATTTTAGCAGCTTTATGGCTGCCTTAGAGACATTTTAAACAGGAGGCGTGACGTCCACACGGTTCAAGGGACCCCACAGTGCAAGAGTTATAGATATATTGGTCACATGACCTGAACCCGATCAGGGAATCGATGGTGATTGGCTGTCGATTGGTATAAGTGCATATATATATATATAAATATATATATATATATATATATATATATATATATATATATATATATAATATATATATGTGTGTGTGTGTGTGTGTGTGTGTATTTCCGGTTCCGCTTTCAGTAAAGATGTGATAAATTTTAGGAAAGAAAAACTAATATTTACAATGTGAATTGTGGATCTAAATGGTCAATTTTTGGATATTATTACTAAGATAAATTTTTGCTACACACCGAAGAAACGTTCTTAAAAAAGGGATTAATTGGAGCAAGTTATTTGATAAAACGTTGATGGCTCATTGTGTAAATATGATAACAAAGACATATTGTTGAGCAGTTGATTGGCTGTCGATTGGTATAAGTGCATATATATATATATATATCTTCGCAGTTTATTCTATGCACGACCATCTATCTATTCCTGAACGAAATAATATCTTCGTTATAAACGTTTAACTCTTCTTTTTGTTGGATATTTTATATAGGCTTAAGACAGACTGTTGGCTGAATTGACCCAACCTCCACAAGCAAAGTAAGTTCCCCCAAAACAAGCAAGTTATTGTGACAACATTAAACAGTATACCATCAGAAAATAAGCGGTTCACCTGTTGGTGGGGAACCAAACTTATTAACCTAGAGAAATGGCTAACACAACCCACATGTTGTTGCGATCCCAAGGCGTCGTGAACGACGGTAGTATTCTGACATCGTTCACCGACGCTGTGTCAGTGTCTGTCAGTTTTACAGTAACGACGACCACAATGACCACAGCTACGGCAAAGACTCCGACAGCAAAATTTTAACTTCCAGCCTTTTTGAAGCCGTTCAAAGGCAAGATGATCAACGATTACTAACCAATGACCCCCCTATCATAAAGATACTTTCTATCTTAAGTATAAAAACTCTTCAAATTGTCAATATGACGCAAATGATTAAAAACCAAAATTAATGAGATTAGCTTAATCCTGTTATAAAGGACCTAAGAAGTTTCGAGAAATTGGGGCCAGGAGTGGTATCTTAAGTCCGTTTTATCTTTCCTTATGGAACAATTTCTGCCATGCATTTCGCCTGCGATATGTATCTTGTAATAAGTATCAGGTCTTCTCTCAAATAAGATAACTTTGCAACGAAATCCAGCACATAGCCAGGCCACTACTCAACTTGTCGGAGGATCAATTACTACCAACACCCATTGACAATGTCCTACCCTCATTTAAAATCGATATAATACGCACACAGCCAAACAACCGTTAAAACTTCAATAAAGCTGGTAAGTTGGTGTGAAGGAACTCCCTCAGATAGGCAATTTGATGTTATACTTTCCTGTTTCCCCGCAAAACTCTCGAGTTAAAAGTGCATACATTTTCAATGTTAACTTTTCTACTTCGTTTGACTCAATTTGGTCAATGTTTAAGTAAATGATCTTAAGGTAAAGGGTCTTGTGAACACGGGGCCATGATTTCATTTGAATGGAAGTCATCTCTTCAGAGTACAACAATCGTCCAAGGCTAACATTAAGCCAAAACATTTAAAAACGTGCGTATTGAATTTGCGGTGAAGTTCTGGATATTCTAGGTTGTGTGTTTTTTTAACATTGAAGGCAAATTTTGAACACAAATTCCATGTGTTTGATCGCATACACGATTTCTTGATGTTGGGTATATTTACTTGTAAAGAAAAAAGGTAGTTTTCGTTTAGACACGTTTAGACACGTTCGATCTGTGGGCTTTAAGTAAAGTACCGGTTGTGTCATCTGTTTTAACCGTCACGATAATATCTTTTGACATGGGTTTGGCTCGAGCATCTGAAAATGTAAAAATTCCAGCCTTACACTATGCACTCATTCCAGTTAGGTTGTCAATGGTCCCTTTAATGGCTTGTCAGTGATCATATAACCAGTTAATAAATTGTCTTCTTAACATTGTTTGGCAGTGCACGTTCTGTGCAGATCCATAACAAGAACTTGTGCCTCATAAAAATAATGAATTCTATGCCAACTCCAGCTATTATTCGCCTAAACGAAGTTCTTGGTAAAGTGATCCCTGCTACTGACAATTTGACATCAATGACCATCTGTCTTTAGCATGCACACTGATTTCAAATGGATTCAGAGTATATTCAAATCGCCAAAGATTTGGGTATCCCCTTCATTGATATCACAACTACTCAAAAATCGCTCAACAACTTGCTCAGGAGAACTTTGCTGGTGCCCAGAAAAAACAGTGAATGAGTTCCATGACAAACATACCACAATTCCCAATTACCGTGTTGGTGATAACAACTTGCTAAAATATACCAAGTGCAGACGAGGCCCAGTCAAAGAAACTTAGGGACAAATATGTTGGCCCCTATACCGTCATTGCCTATGGCCCAAATTACACATTCCAGCTAAAGAACGTTTCTGACAATCAAGTCACTTCTCATTTCTGGCATAGTGATAATATAAAGCCATCACGAGCATGTTCTTTGAACAACAGTAGTCCAGGGCCGACTGATAATCAAAACAAAGAGGTCCATTCTGAACAAAATACCACTACTTATTCCAAGAAAACGGGGAAAACAAAAACCAACAACATCCTTCCTTAACCCAAGAAGGATAAACCCTATAATCAAAATCCGGCACATCTTCCGGACGGATGGTTCGAAGTTGAACGATTTGTTTAACTCAACCTTGTTAATGGCAAGCAAATGTACAAGATCAAATGGAATAGGTATCATCAAATAACCCTAGAGCCTGAGGAAAATATCAATCCTGTTCTCATCTATAAATACCACAAAGCAGGGAAAACGGCGGAAGTGCCCTAGCAATATGAAACCAAAAGAAATTCTTCAAGAGGCGGCCAAAGCCCTTGCCCAATGTATTATTATTTATTCGTACCTACATCGCACCTCTAATTCGTGCTTGCGCGCCTCTTATCATTTTTTATTCGTGCATATGTATCATTCCACAATGATGTGTTTCTTCATGGCATATATTACTATGTTCCTATTGTTGATGCAATCTCTCTTGCATGTTTGTATCGGGTCCTTGGAATAATGGACACACGCTTTTGTAATTCGACTGCAGTCCTTGCAACTCCTAGTTATGAAACCATTATGAAGCAACTGCAATACCTTAATAAAAATTCAGTTGCGCTGTTAAACTTTACACATACTGCAATTATCAATATGTTCGCAAAATTCCACCATAGCAAGCCAATTAGAACCAGGCGAAGCCTTTTGGCATTTGCCGGCGGTATTGCTAAATCACATTTTGGTACAGCTACCGCTTCTGATCTTGAACGGGTTGCTAATTTTGCAGCTATGATCCGTTCATGTCATTTACAATTGATATCTGAACTCCATCATGAAGTAGATATTTTAACCTCTTTCATTGATGCCACCAACGACAGAGGAAACACTGCAGTAAACATCAAAGACATACATATTGAAATACAACAAACTACAGAGAGAATAAACCTCTCTCTTCACCTATTTCAAAAAAAGTACACCTGACTGTGTCACTTTTGTTTGCAAACATCATTCCCCACACCAGCATACGAGAACATGCACAACACTAACTAAATGCATCCATTTTAATGACAGGTTTCATATCTCTCTAAGTCATTGCATAACAATATTTACAGACAACCATCACACACATTCAGGATTTAATGCAATAACACAGACCTATGTACAGGCTTATTTATTCCAATGCTACATAATATAACAAACAATCTGGTTTCTCTGTTTTCAAACAAGACACTCACATATGCATCCCTGTCCGATTTTCACTCAGCTGACTGGAAAAGCCATTAGATTTATATGAACCCATTTCATTCCCCGTTTACAAGCAGACAGTTCCGTAACATGCTCTCTTTGCATTGTTAGTTTTCCAGGTCACTGGTCCCTATAAACATCACTTAATACATTAATCGAAAGGTTTTCGGGATGTCACTCTTCTGTCAATAATATTTCCATTTCTCATGCCGTTAATCTTGCTCTTCTCCATAGATTATTCTCGCCTTTACTTCTAAAGAACGTCTCTTCGAACAGCACATTCACAACACTATTTAATGTAACATTTAAACCATTCAACATTTTAACTCATAAATACTACATACTAGTACTAATACACTAATCGCGCAAGATGCAGCGGAGAAGCTAAATCTCGACCAAGTTGTAGCGACGGCAAAAAGAAGACCTATAAATTTAACCGAGCATGGCCGATCCAACTCGCACGTTTGCCATTTTCACGTCTGATTCCATCTTTGCATTTTTTTCTAAACTTGCAATAGGTTTATCTGCCCTAGCCTTTCTTCCGTACATCTACTATGCAGATTCAGAGCATTGACTTCATCTAATGCTAAAATGGCGAATGTCAGAAAGGTCAAGGCTACCCCATTTTCAGCACTTATATATACCAACCCACTCATCACTTCAACATTCCCTCGATTGATATCACAATTTCACAACCATTTACCTAATTACAATACATACAGTATGTAATAACTTGATACCCGAGTGTATAAATATTATGTATAAAACCAATAAAATGATATAACTTTGAACCATTTGCAATTGTGTTTTATAACTTGGACATTCGCATAGGATTTAAGGTTCATGATTGCTTCTTGGTTGTCACCAAAAAGAGCAATATTAGGGAAACGTTTAGCCTCCCTACTTGGAGTTAAGGTGTACACCATTTCACCACATTAAAAACGTATCATAAGTACGGACCCATGAAGTGCATCATTTAATTGAAAATAAGAAGACCCTTTTAAGGGGTATGAAGTGATGGTAATACTACAGTTGCTGATGGACAGACGGACAAAATGTTAATAGAATAATGCCTAACATTTATTGACATCACACCCAATTACCACATTGTAAAAACAAATGTCCTCGGAAAACATCTTAAATATCGAGTCAAAGATGAGCCTATCTAGACCTGCCTACTGCTTGTCGCCTTATAGAAAGCATATTAGGGACATTCTAGTCTTTGTATATGTAATGACCTCAAGTCTTATGTCTATCGCCTGAGAAGAAATTAATGCGGACGATCTAGGTAGTCTCGAACTGAACAAATAATTACATCCGTCTACTGTGTCCCCCTAATAGGCATAGGTACAATTAAGGGAAATACTAGACCTGAGCTGATCATAAAGTGAAATACACCTGCAGGTTGAAGCCATAGAAGACATAATTTTATAATAAGGACATACCAGACATTAGCTGAACATATTGTGACCTCCGCCTTACACAATACATTATGGAGACATTCCAGACTTAAACTGTAAATATAATGTGCATGGGAAGACTAATACGGAAGCTATAGTCTTGTACTCTGTGACAGCTCTTGTTTGTGAAATGTTCTTGTTATCACACTTGTGTGATGAGGGCTTTATGAAGAAGTTGATTAATTGCATAAGGGTATTGTAAAAGGAATACAAGATTATATTATTTGCCCCCTTAGATTGATCGTGTAGTAGAGGGATACATTGGATATATTGAAGAGCTGAAACTAGACACAATAAAACACATAGACTATGTGTTTGATGTTTGGGTCCCTGAAGTGAGTTCTGCTAGAATTTAGATTGTTTTCAGATTTTATCATTCTTATAAGTTAACACTTGTAAATGTTTTGAAACATGAGATTAAACTCCAAGCACTTGTTGATCACATGCACGAGTTAAATGTCTTACACAATTTTGTGTGTGAAGTGTTTATGACTATCAGATAAGTAATGTTGATTTAATAGAACACTGACAGTATTCAATCTGTCTAAAGGGTCATGTGTATTGCTCATATCTGGTCTTTTTCTGACATTAACTAATGGGCCCTTAATGTTAATTTTTATTGATGTCCAATTTTCCAGCCAACCATGATGTTTTAGAAGTAGAAAGGGTACTCTAAAGTAAAATCAGAGAAAGATACGCCAGACGAAATACCAGCAACTACACGGATGACGAGAGGATGCCTGGGACTAGTACGAAGAGGATGAACTGACAACAACACAACTAAGAATTATCGATAAAGACCGAATACCGCCGCCAACCGCATCATCGAAGGTCGAAGATTTCTCGATGATGCCATGTCCCTCGCAGTATGTCAAACTGGATAACAGAAGAGACATTTGAATGTACTTAAACTTTCAGGAAAACAACAAGCCTGCCCCACACCGATTGAAGAAGAACTGGATGGAGACAATGATCTATTCGAAGACGTTGACCTCTTTGGAAGCCATGACTAACCGAATGAGGAGCTTGCGGTTGACTACAATGTTAAATATTAAGATCTGCTGGTGGAGCATGAAACTCTGTAGATTAGAAAATTATAACATTTACTTTATACTCGTTTACATCTCGTTCTACTTTTTCACATATCTGGCTAGAATGATCCAACGTTAATAGCCAACAGTTGTTTTAATGAATTGATGATTTCACTGGTGATTAAATAAGATGGCAGGCAGATGTTTTGTCTCTTTGCAATTTCCTATTGGAGTAGATATGCACATTTATATATAGATATAAAAGCTTTCCTGTTTTAAGTTTAACAAAACTAATTTGTTTATGATGCAGTAGAAAAAGCAAAAGGGAGACAGACAGTTTCGAAGTTGGCGATGAGGTTCAAGCAAAGTGGACTGAAAAAGGAAAGACGACATGGCTTCCATCCAAAGTTATTGCAAAAGGTAAGATACTATGTATAATAAACTCAGGGGGCAGTATTACTGAGTCATTATATTAAAATATTGATTTGAATTAGTCAAGATTGAACAATTCACATAGATTGTCTACAGTGTAATATTTTGCTGTTACAGCATAAGGAATGACAATGATATGATTGACATTTGCACTACTCAAAATATGTTTCTTTCAGAGAACACTGGAGGGTAGGTGGGCGTGTGATCAGAAATACTAAAATTTATACTGTCTAAACTACCTCTCGGTAAGAAAACACTACACGTCACTATACGTATACTAGTGTATGTAGATGCATTGCTCGTGTTGAAGCATCAAGTGGCCCTACATACTAAATAAAGTGAACCAGTACTTGACTTGGCTCTGTTTTAGAACATAGAACATATGTTGTATTCTTTGATTTTCTAGAAACACATTAAATGCTGTTGTTCATTTAGGAAAATCATTTCAATACAAATTTTCGAAAACATTAAAGAAAGTCATCAGGATTAAATAAACAAACCTAACACATTCCATTAACGAGAGTGGTTTCATTAAACTGGCAAACCATTTGATTTAAAAGAAATGCTTGAATGAAGAAATATAGGCCACCAATGGACCTGTGTTTTTGAAAGTGTTTAACACGCCTGTAGACCGACAAAGTAAATTTCAAGAGGCACTTTTAAGTGTTTTCTTCTCGACCGTCTTAACCGCTCGTAGTCTTGAAAAATGTTCCCGAGTTCACTGTGAAGGATCTCATAGCCTACCAGTTCGCCTGTTAATTTCTGTTCTGCATAGGCAACTTATTGAAGACTAAATTGAAAACCGAGCCAACCTTTTCGAAACTATCAGCAAGGAAGATAGTACCAAACTTAGCGAACAATTATCTGTTAACCTCATCTGTGGGAACAATTCCAAAAAAGATGTGGACGTGGGTAGTCCGGTCAAAAAGATCGAGTTCCAGAAAGGCCTGGTCCAAATATTTTCAGCAGTCTGGCTCTCCGTGCGAGATGTATTTCCCGTAAAGGAGATGAAGGGATGCGCCGTGCATTGGTCCCAGGCATTTCGGCGACACGTGCAGAGCGTCGGGCTGTCAGCGACGTATCACCGTAGAGTCGGCGTTTTCAACTACGCCAGGATGCTGCTGGCTCTACAGTTCCTGCCAGCAAGTCACATCCGTCATGCCTTCGTTAAGCTGGTAGACATGGCGAGGACCGAAGCCACCCGTTCACTCACCGCATACATTGAGAGAGTGGATGACGATTCCCGTCTTTGCGGTTGAGGATTGGTCCGTATTCAGATATACATTACGCACCAAAAACGATGTTAAAGGTTTGTAATACAAAAACAAAATAAAATCCTTAATAATACATTGTATAAAATCAATTATTATCATTAATGAATTAAAATGGGAAAAGGTATATACAATTTTACACAATTTTAGTTAATATCAATTTTAATCATAGTATATTTTCTTTATTTCCAGGGTGGCATAACCGTCTCAACAAGAAGGCCGTAGGAAGTGGACGGGGTTTTACATGCTCGTGCCAGTACTTCGCCGGGAGGCCGAGCTTGTGCAGATGGCTGTAGAGTCTGAGGATCTGGAGAGAGGGGGCAACATTCGTTGTCTGCGACAAGACATGGCAATTAAAACGCTTGCAGAACAGTACATGGATGGGGGCATCAGGACATCGGAGTATCTAGGAAATGTTGGTGACGTGTATGTCTGCGGATGTAATCTGTTGTCACATCAACATCACCATTCATTCTTCAATCATTTTCCCTTCAGGAATCTTGTTATAGTATTAAACACATTGTTTAAAACAAATGAAATGTATAATTATGCCTGTCAATAAAATATTTCTTAATGTAACGCTGTTTGATTATATCTGTACCCACTGAATATGGTGCAAATGCGAATTCCTGAAATGATTTTAACGATTATTTAAGACACTAATGCTATTTATAATCAATATTCACTTCTATAGATCTAAGAAAATAAGATTTATCAAAGATATGACATACGTAAGTTATACAAACTGTGGCTTTCTGGACCGGGCCTTTTTGGAACTGGGCCTTTCAGGTACTAGGCCTTTCTGAAATTTTGACCCGCATTTGGACGTTGTGGGTAAAATAGCTAATTCCTGCGATCCCAATAACTCGTGCAGTTTAGTTTTATTCTACAACATGTGGGTACAAATATTGTTTTCAGTGGTGAGAGCTTGTAAGTTATGTATAGTGATTTCGGCGAACGTTCTCTGAACAATCAAATTCTTCTTCTATATATACTCCATCGACCGGTAAAAGATGCTTGTCAAAAACTAAATTCTTACTTTGAATGCATACATAGAAAAAGTCATGGCAAAGGATTTAAGATGTTTAGTTTTTAAATCTTAAAGACCACTTTTTATCAGGGAGAGATAAAAATTATGTGTATGCGCGTTTAGATAGAGGGCTTTATTTGAACTTCGAGGGAACGATAAAGTTAAGGAACTTAATTTCGTCTCTGCAGTAAAAGTTATGTTTTCACTAAGTATAATATTACCAAAATAAAGAAAATATTAAATATATTGTATTTTATTGGTCAAATACATTCATTATATTTATTTTTGTGAATTGAACAATAACTTTGTTTTTTATAATACCAGAAACAAGAAATTGCACATGTATATACATTTTAATGTATGAAAACGTATTCCATTTCAAACTCTTGTGATATCTACTTTCATAATTTTTATATGACAACTGTTGCAATTCAAACATCTTATATTCATCGAACTTCCACTGTGTCGAGTGTTAGCGTTTATCATGAACGAGCATAACAAGCACATGCTCAATTTGAATTCGAAGAACGTGACTGTCATTTCAGGCTCAGAACGGTCAATAATCGGCGCACTTGAAATTCCAACTCATAAATGCAACGGCTGCCAATTGTTGCAACGGCTGCCAATTGTTGCAACGGCTGCCAACTGTTGCAACCTTTTGGCTCTGTTGCAACCATATTTTCGGTGGCATTGAAAGTTGGTTGTCAAAACACGGCGGTGCGTGGGACCACAAATATATATAAACTTCTGGAATGTATATCACAATAATATTTGAAAACAGCAGCATTGGAGAAAACTAAATTTAACTTGAGTAAAGAGGGTTATTTTTTCAAATCAACCCGATTACTTATATTAATGAACTAGGATACTAAAAAAGCGAAACATTACATTCCTTCCTTTGCTCTACAAAAGCGCGAGTTGCAATGTTAAATTAATATTTTGAAGACTATAAATATAACAACATAAACGGAGACTAATAGTAACATAAAAGGGATTTTATTTAATGAGTCAACACAGAAAACGTCTTCGTTTAGAAAGAGAAGAGATGTTCATTTAGCCACCTTTGTACAAAACATGCCAACACTGCAATCGACTTAACAAATAAGTTAACCAGAGAACGTCGCGAAAACAGCGATAATAGTTGGATCGAAATTGAAGGAATACATTAATTCTAACGTTAATATTAAATTAATTTTGGTGAATATAAAGACAAACCTAGAATATATGGTATCACTTTCGTGGCTCCACCGGTTCAGTAACAAGACGATGCACGAGATGTTGTGTATATGCTAATGCACAGGCAGCGTTTCATTATCGACAACCAATAATAACAGCTGGGTGATTGACGCCATTTGATCTCATATATTAGTCAATATCTGTACATTTATAATTAAAATGCAAGATAGCTTTCTTCTATTGATATTTCTTTTTTTCTAAGACGGATGCATACTATTTCTGAGTTGCGTGTCGCTTCGCTGTGTGTTATATCCATCAATGTTTTCAGGCCCAAATAATTCGAAACTTCTTAAGCTTCAAAAGCTTAAGTAGCTTCTTTCAATTGGCCAAAATACATAGTTACATTAATTGAATTTCGATAAATGAAAAATGGTTTGTGATAATCATAAAGATAACTATCATCTAAAGAAGAAAAAAAAACTATTAAAGAAGTTGATATTTCGCATTTTATTGAAAAGCAAATTTAATGAGATAAGCGTGATCCTGTCATAAGGGACTTATGAAGTTTCGAGAATTCAGGGCTTGATGCTTCTTCGAAGTGTGGCGAAGCATTTCCGGTTTTTGGTATTATTGTACTCACAGGAGGCTTCCTGAAGCTTTGCTATTGTTGAAGGGCCGTCTGGTGGGCCAAACGAAGGTTTGAGTGGCCGTTTGCGTCATATTCCAAAGCGAAATATGGCCGCCAGGTGGCACCGCTTTAGTGTCACTATGAGAAAGTATGGGTAGTCAGAGACGACAATCACATGGTACACGGTACATTCAGCGGCAACCTCCCTCGCCTGGTCTCATATTTGTCGACGATCGTCATTCCCTCCACGGCGCCACGGGTGGACAAAAGTTGGCCTGCGGGCTCTATTAACATTCGCTGCCATGAATCAGCGGTCCATTCAAATCCATTTAATTTTTGAAGTAAAAGATTAGAATCTATATCTCAATTTAATTAAAAAGTGAATTTTGCATGTACTTTCCATAGGATTTTGTACTCTCCGCAGTTATGCACTAACTAGTCATTTAAACCAAACTGTGTAGTTAAAAGTATAAAATAAGATAAAATGGGTAACTCAACTGTAAACTTTAAGATTTAATAAAAACCCAGCAGTAATCTTTTGAGTTTTATGCCAGTCTCTGTACCGCATCTAAACACGGCCTTCATCACTTGATATTATGAAGTGATCTGTTAAAGAGTTGCCTTCAGTCAGACCTCTATGTCCTTCCATGGTCTTCTAGTAATAAAATATTCCGTCAAGGTGAGTGATAGGTGATGTGTCTTGGGAGACTTGTATCTTCTTGCGTACGATTGGCAGAATCAACACTTCTCCAACTTGCCTCCAGATGACTGGACACACGCGAGAAAACCTGATCAATGTATTCGTGTGTATGCCCAACCATGACGAAACCAATCTTTACCTGAAGAGATGCAGTTGAAAACGTTTCATAAGCGACATTTACTGGAAGGAAATTCATTTAATAACTGTAAGTTATGGGTGTCTTATTTAAATGGATGAGTAACCTTCCAATTCTTACAACTTCAGTGTCGTCGAAGGTAATACATAAGTTAAATTAGCTTCAATGATTTTGTTCTACTTCCATGTTAAGGTACCTTCACAATGACCGCATAATGTCATTTTAAAATTATCATCTAAGCATGCAATGTGTTCATTTAATTAAGTCTTAGTAAATTAAAGTTATCAATAAAAAACATTCTCTTGTTTGTTTTTTTTACAATGACATCCGACTATAATTGACTCTAAATGCATTCCAAACTAATGGTGTTAACATAATCAAATGAAACTACCACAGGCTTGGCTTACAGTATTTTACATATCAGACAGATTATAGTTTTGATTATTACCTTTCGAAATACTCTTTTCCTGACAAGCCATGCCATAATCATAATGATGAACACATTTTAATTGTCCTTCCCAGAGTTATCCATCTGGACGTACAATACTTCCGGTAGTCTGCTTTTTTCCTGAAATGATTCAAACAACAATATTCATTGTCAAACACTTTTATGATGAAAATAATGTTAATATTTCCTTAAGTTTACCTTAATTAAAGCTTAAGCACTATGCTTTAAGGTCTTCTGGCATGATAGCTTTAAACCTGACCGATAAATAATTGATGATAGTCAAATTAATTCCTACAAAATAAGCACAATGATATATCTCAGAGTAACAATAATATATCTCCGAGTAATATTTTTTTGCAATAATTAACTTAAATAATTTCCAAGTGTTGACGACTAACAGCTTTAATGCAAGTGAGAGGCCGAATTAGAGCATCTTCAGTTAGTAAAAATCACACTATAGGTGGTAAATACTTATTCATTAGAAACGTTATCTTTCTTATTGTTGAGACACATGGTAAAAATTTATTTTTACATGGTTAAAAAGTAAAAATCATATTGTTATGTGAGGCATTAATCCTTATCGGTTTTGTTTGAAATAATAAACCCTGTTCTAGGAATCCTTTTCAAACAAGACAGCTCTGGTCAATCATTTGGTTCGGATCCCTTATGATAGTAAATAACATGTGTTCAATACTGCTGATGAGCCACTGAACAAATTAAGAGCATGTTCTTTGCTTTTATTCAATATTTTGGATGGCAGTTCATGACCAGAAGTTTTATAGTATGTATTCATTATGCGTACAAACTAATTGTAATGTTAGCTTGGAGTATACACTTAAACGGGGCAAACGTGTCTTTGTCCGATCCATACTGTCTATGATCAGAGATAAGTGGCGCCCTTTCTTTCCATCATTGGCAGCCTTTCTTATGTGCTTGTTATATATCTTGCGACATCTCCTTAAGATAATGTGCTAAATTATACACACACATGATGATTAGTTTATGGAAGATTGGATTAATATATTGCCTCTAACCTTTCTTTTGAAAATAAGATTTAACCAAATGTACTGTTTTTTTTAGCCATATGCCACCTAGTTTCAAACTTGTCAATGATCTTCACAAGGAAAAAGATCTCATTAAAGGCCTAGTTTAATCCTTCTATAATTTCAATCTGAAACAATAAACATTTTCGCAACTCTTTAATACAATTTCAAAATGATGTAACCTAATAATCAGTAATGTTAAACCGAGGAAAATTGTATCCCATGTATCAGTGCTTTACAACGAGCAAGTACAAGAACCTAGAGGTCTTTTGGAAAAGAGCTTAGTTATCGCACCTGAATCTCATGTATCTAACTGTTTCTTCAAGTTTTCCATCTCTTGTATCTAACTGTTTCTTCATGTCTTCCATCTCTTGTATCTAACTGTTTCTTCAAGTCTTCCATCTCTTGGATCTAACTGTTTCTTCAAGTCGTCCATCTCTTGTATCTAACTGTTTCTTCAAGTCTTCCAATGTCTGGATTTCACTGCCAACTGCTATCACTTCTATCTCGTAACTTTTGGCATTAAAACACAAATTAGTTTATCAAGGTCTGCCTACACCCATTGGCTGCATTATGGCTTGACTCCGCTGTGCAGCTCCTGCTAACTGCACACATCATGTATAAACGGATTTATTATAAGCTTGACCATACTAACACATATAATGAGAGCTAAATCTTTAGCATTTAGTGACAGCTACACATCCTAGTTAAGGATGAGAATGTAAGCCACTTTTCTAAGCACTGCACTTTGTCCAGCACCAGGGAAGGAAGTTACTTGTACCAACATTTAGCGTCTTTCGTTGTGACGCGGCCTGCGATCGAACCAACGACTTCCCAATATGTGGACCGGTGCCTTAACCACTAGGCCAAAATTGGAACAAAATTAATCCTGTACAAAGTTTACACATATGAGGTGATTTCTGATAGGCCAAGCTATTTGCCCTCAGTGTTCAGTGTAGGTCCTTGCTCTTTAGACATAGGCCAACTTTCCGCTGACCTTTGACAAGTAACTGGGCAAATACAAATAAATCACTCAAATTTTATTACTGATATATTGACAATAGTTTGTAATTTTAAAATTAAAGATTAATTCTAGCATGCCCAGTAATCAAATCAGCTTTTTCCCCTGAATCCTTTTATTTAAAGCTATCATTAACAAGCTCTATCCTTTTCTTAACAAATTCAAAACTTGAAAAGCAAGCATATTAAGTATGCAACAAAGAATGTATGTACTTACAGACCTGTCCCCGACCTCGAGCTGCTCCACCCTCGACCGTCTGTCAACCAGCTGATGAGGTGCTCGGGGCAGCCGTCTGCCCACCAGCTGATGACGCCAGCTGATGACGTGCTGGGGGCAGTGGCAGCAGAGCTGCGGGCAGATGATGTAGTATGTGTAGAGCTACCCACAGTTGCTGCCGTTCTGCAGGCAGTTGTACTAAGCGCAGTTGAAAAGGTGCTACGTGCAGTTGAAAGGTACTACTCGCAGATGAAGAGGTACTACGTGCACGCAAAAGTAACACGGCATTTTCGCTCCAACTTCTTTCGTTCACCCTCCTTCTCCTCCTGCCGCATCTGATGGTACAAACAAGAGCAGGATTTTATATTTTGATGAAATTTGATTCACACAATAATGACTGAAAATACTTAAAGTATTACAAAATTGAAACAGGAATGAAAAGGAAATTAAACTGTTTTGTACCTTGTTGTGTTTGGACACACGGGTTTTACATGCCGGTCTCAACCTCAGTTCAAAGTTTCGAAGCTTGATGTTGGCCACCGTCTTCATTGTTTCCAACTTCATGCGAAGCCCTAGCCTGAAATACATTTGAAATATTTCATCAAACAAATGTGAATGCATTTAACCGAAGCTAAACTGACAGAGGGACTTCACAGTTTGAAACGCCAATACGTCAAGAATATTAACCAATCATTAGGTAAAAAATGATTTTTAATTTCTCATTAGACGTTAACTTCAGACAATTTGCTTCATTACATATATAGAAATGTGACAGATAAAAATCTCTAAGTTTCCAACCTTTAAAATGTAGATTAGCCAAATGTCATAACTAGGAAATGGCCAAGTTGGTTTTAAAAAGTGCCTTCTTAAAGTGGCAAAATAGTATTTGAAAATACTGTTAGATGATAGATAAATATTTATTTGAAACGTACTCTTGCAATTCCAGATGAGTTGATCTCAGATTTAGAAACTTCTCTCTGTCCTGTTTGCAAGGCAACTGCATGAGGCCAGTCTGCATTGTTGCACATGTTTGGCACTGTGGTTGATCATCAGGATCATGCAATTGAATAGGTTCTTGTGTTAAATATCTTTGTCGCAGTCGTTTTCCAAGTAAGAATTTATTTTAGAATTGTGCTATACTTTACTGTACCAATTAAGATGAAGTAGTGAATGAGGTCAGCACTTGGCCAGGATTTTTTGTCAGTTACTTTATACTTGCTGTATTCAAGTAGCAGCAATGACAAACCAAACCACAAATTATTTTGACCAGTGTCCCACATGTGTGACTTTAATCTTGAGACACAAAGACTTATCAATGTGTGGGTGTCTTCTCATGGCCAACAATTTTGTCAATTTATTTTAAAATTAAAACAGACCCATGCCACAGTCTGAACAGGCTAATTACATGGAATTGTGACTACATTCGCGGCGTTGACCTTTAAGAAGCTTTTATAGTAAGCATTTGAGGGAAATTATAAGAAATTCCAAGTCCATGACCAACATAAGCCCAAAAACAAATCAACACCTTTGCCGAAAAGATATGACTATCTATAGGAAGACTAGGAAGACTATATGTACATTTCCCATACGTAAACACCAGAAATTGCAAATTAAATACCTTTCTAAATTTTACATTTGGCATCTGTTGCAACCAAAGCTCGTGATCCGGCTCCTAGAGAAACGTTGAATTTCGTATTACTTATTTTATATTGGTATGCTTTGAATAACATGTCTTTGGTCAGACATGGGAGATGCAGTTCCTTGCGGTCTGTCTTTCAGCAAAAATCCTGATATAGTCCTCCAGACAGTTAGTTTGATGTACATCTTCCTCAGTTTGTCTTCTTACTCAGAGCTCCAGAACCCGAAGCTTCGTTGCCTTTCTTAAGATTCCAAAACCTAAAAAAGTTTGCATATTTAGAATTAATTAAGATTTATTTTGTTCACAATGAGATTGATGTCATTCATCATAATTTTTAGAAATATTCAATAAGAAATAAAACATTTAAAGTATTTAATTGTTGCCAGCATATCTAAATTCAATTAAATACCTCTTTTATACGAAATTTTTAGGACCATAGTCATCATCATTTGCACGCCCGATAGGAGGTTAGGATAGATGGTTAAGGCATTAAAGTTGAAGAGAAGAAGTCGAAATGAAACCTATTGAAATCATGATAGCTATAAAAATATATAGCAACATATAAAATTACACACATACTAACAAGATAGCAATTGCTGTAGTTAGAATGCGGTCTCGACTGCGCCGCTTTGACTGAGAAGTGAATACAATAATGATATATTATGTGCCTGACTTAAGCAATAATTACATCAAATGAAAATAAGTTAACAATACTCGGGATTTGACAAAACAAGATTTGTAAAGGGTCAAAGTCAGTGACCTATAATGGTTAAATGTCGTCAAAGCTAGTCCAGGTGATAACTCAACAATGTCTAGACATCAATTTTAAACATTGAGTTCCAGTGATGACAATAACTCGTCATTTTTTCTCAAATATGAGACAGAAAAGGCTCTTATTGTCGAAAACGCAGTGTAATTTGATTTTTTGTGTGCTTTTGAGTATCAATAATGCTCAAAAAAGAGTCTACCAGCTGACCCTTGTTTATAGGTGAAAATATATTGACTGAATAATAAAAATGAACAATGAAGAACTTGAATAAAAACAGAATAAAAAAAAACATCATTCATATATTTTATGTTAAAAATGCATAATAAAAGAGAAGGTTAAATCTTTCTTTCTACATAAAAGTGTTTTTATATAATTTCAACACTACTCATTTTCTGTTTTCAGGGTCTGTACTTATTTACATATATAATGTGAATAGTCCATGGTACAAGAGACAAAACGCCGAAAACTCAAGAGGCAGAGAGATCGGCATTGAATAGTACAACTATCAATTTCAATAGCTGGAAATAAGCTTTATCATAACAAACTTTGTATTTGCCTACAAAAGTCGTGTATGCATAAGCAGTACCAGGTATTACCGAACCAAAACTGTTATCATTTATATGGTCGCATTCATTTTTACATACAAAACCAAACAAATATATGCAAAGGCCAACTTGACAACGATCAATTAAAACTGAAATAAGACACTTTTTGATTTAAATTGTGCAAATAAAGTATAAAATCTAACCCCTATTTTACAATTTACTTTAAAGTAAGCTCGTAGAAAAGCATGATGCTTAATTTGATACATTAAACGGACTTGTGTCCAGGTAAATATCATGTGTGAAGGTGCGGTCAATCAAATACAATTGATCACATATCAAGTTCTATATTTTGTGATAGGGGTATTTCGTAGACTTTAATGGAAGTAGAGAATTTATGCATGCATACAAAAACATACACCAAAAGCAGAACTCAAACAAGAATATCGCTGGAAGCAATGGATGTTCCCCATACGCCATTTTTCTTAGATAAGGCAAAACATTGTAATGCAATGTGCTGGTAGATGTAAATGGTTGTATCATTATTAAAAACAAGTTAAAATAGGCAGGAATGAGAAAAAAAACAGAAAATGAAATAGCAGCAACTGAACGACACAAAGATATGGCACGAACAAACTCAGGTTAGGGATAAGGTCAATATAACTAGGGCAGAATAATAGGCCTTGTTGACTGTTGACTTCAATTTCTCATTGCACTCAATCTATCAGTTTTATTTTAATATCCCATAAGTGTTTTCGTAAATTTAAGCTGACAACCCCCCCCCCCCGAAAAAGAAAATCATGCAAAAGATATATATTAAGGGGAGATATCTAATCAATATGTAAGTTCGGATTATTATTCTTGTGCACTGCACCTCCTTGCATTTTTTATTTCTCTGGAAAAAGGTGTGCAAGCATTAATTTTGAAAAAGGTGGTTAGAATGAGATAATGAAATCAACATGTGTGATTGGAAAATAGTTCTTGTGCACTGCCCTTCCTCTCGTTTCCCTCTATCCATGTACGTAGTTTTATTTTAGAAGTTCTGAAGTTATTTCACGGACAAGGGTGTGACAAAAACGGCAATTATATGCTATCCCTTCAATGAATATAACAATGTAAGCATTTATTTCACTGATCACTGTTTAAATTGTTTCTATAGAAATTTCAAAAATTAAACACAAACACATTAATTCTTTTATAGCTTGAAAATGAGCTCATAATCCAGAAGAAACAAGTACATGTGCAGAACTCTCAAATCAATGTTAACGTTTTTAACTCTCATTTTGGCCTGCTTATGGTCCCTTTTTTCATGAACTTGTAGGGCTGCCAAGGCGCTTCTAACATTGCATGACACAACTGTCGAATATGGAGTGTACTTTGGAAGATCCAAAACGTGTGGCACGTTGCAATATGGCACCCTACTCGACGGAGGTAGCGGTGCAACAATTCCACTTCCTCCGTGTAAAGCCTGCCACTAACCTCCCACTTCCTCATGCCCCAATTGTTTTCTCTGTTTCAGTTTTGCATTAAAGATTTGGGCTGGGCTTCGACCTCCCCAGAAATTGCCTCTGCATGGAGGGTTACCACCTCTTCCTTGTCGGATGGTCGTGGCCATTTCTTGTAGCGGATTTGCACTGATATTCCTTCTTGTCGCAAAACAAATTGATGAGGCAAAGACAGCTTTATATTGATACTCTGATATATCTGTTTCCTGGAATACAGTTCTAGTGTCCTTTTTGAGAGGACATGTGGGAGGACTCATAGAAGGGATGAAACCAACAACCTTTTCGTGAGAGAGCGACACTACTCCTCTGGACCACTTTCATCCTATTTGAATAATATTTTACCTATTATACTGCACATTTCAAAAAAAACTATTATGAAACTTACTTTACTAATGTCATGTAGAACATGGACACGGGCATTTGTTGTCACATTGGCATCTGGCTGGAGTGTTATCAGTCCATGTCATCAGGTATGTCTGGTTTGTGTAATACACCTTTATGCCTGTTACATGCTGCTGCATTTTGTGAAGATGAGAATCAGCCTGAATATTATAAAGGTGTTTGATTAATATTAATATTTGGAAACAATCATTTAAGAAGGATATATTTTAGGTAATACCAGTCAGCAAAGAAGACCATAACAAGAGTATTGCCAGCTGGTGCAGAACGCTTTTCTTCTTCTTATTATTATTTCATTTTTTACATTTGATAGTTTACAGGAATTCAATAGCTTGAAAGTAATAGCTTTGATATGTTGCTTGTAAGTGACCCAAGCACAAAACTTAAAATATCCAACTAGCTAAACATTAATCTATAAACACAACAAATACCACCAACTCTCTATCAAACCTTCCGCTTACCCTCCCAAATGTGTGACCTAAAACCTGTTTGAAATATTGAATGCATTGTCTGTTTATGGTCTGTTACAAAATGAAATCATTCCAACAAAAATTGAAGAAGTTATATGTCCAATTTTCAGTCAATCGAAACCAATCGAAATGTTTTTACCCCCCCCCATACAGGTGAGACTTAGCATCTTTAAGGTACAAAGTGAAGTACGGTATCAGATTAACAAGCTTCTAAAGTTGCAAAGTGATAGGTTTGATACTTTCTATGTCAGTGAACTAAACGCAAAACTATACAAATGCCTCCAACGATGACGACGACAATCAAGGGAGGACGATAGCTTATCATTTTTTTTTTTTTCAAAATTCTGACAAGCTGAAAATGAATATGACACTACTAAAAGGCTAGCACATGGATTTATAGTCCTCAGTTGTCTACAAATATAAGTCATGTGTCGAACCGTATGTACTTGTCTTATACTGTATTAAAATCCATCCAACTGTTCAATAAACCCCCTTCCACATTGTCTCGCAATGTATTATTCGCTGTCCTTTTGTCTCGCGACGTATTATTCAACACTCATTATCAATCAACAACTACCCCACCATTACGTTTCGTTAAACGCAGTGATGTTTAGTTGTCGATGATTATATAGATTGCCACCGACAATTACTATCCATTACGGCGCGGTCAGCCGTATTGAATGTATTTGTCGGGTGCGTTGACAACAACACGTAATGTGTTTTTTGAATGTTTATTTTTATAAATGGGGGGGGGGGTTAACAATAGACACATTGAGTAATATATGAACAGTAAATGGATCATAAACTTATAAAAATGCAAAACATAAACGTAATATATATATATGTATGTATAGTCATTTATAAGTGAATCGGTCTCACGGATTGCATACTGAATCGAGTCCTGCACATGGGACAGTTCTTGGGCGTGATTCTCCGTAGACACGCGATGCACACGCAATGTCCGCACCTGAACGCCGCGCTAATCGGCGATTCCGGATCAAGACATACCGGGCACAATGGGATGGCTGCACGAGCGTCATCGAGTTGCTTCTGCGCGTCATCGAGTTGCTTCTTCATTCGGTTTATCTTCTCGTTGGCATCGTCCAGCTGCGTTTGTTTGGTCTCTAGGTTGGTCCGAGCAGTTTCGCACGATTCGTTGACTTTGGCTAAGATTTCCATTTCATCTTCCCTTTGTTTGTTGGTCGACTCGAGTACCGAAGAGTGATTGTCAATGAGATCCTCGATTTGCTGCGATTGATTTCTGATAATCTCTTGAGCTTTCTTGAGTTGTTTTCTGTAGCTATTATCGCTTCCGTCCGTGGTGTAAGGCGCGTACCTCTGAGTTCTTCCGCTGGTGCTCGGTCTGATTGGATACGGGTCGTTGAATACCTCACTGGTCTGCGAAGATGGGGGTGAGTCGTCATTATTTTCCAAACTGTTCGGTGCCGGTGAAGATGATTTAAAATCTTATGAGTTGTTTTGTAGAGTTTATTTATTATGGTACGTATTTATTGTAATGCTAGCTTGGATTATACACTAAAACAGGGCAAACGTGTCTTGGCCTCGTTCATAACGTTTATGATCAGAGATAAGTGGCGCTCTTCCATTCCATCTTCCATTCCATCTTTGGCAACCTTTCCTATATGCTTGTTTTATTTCTTGCGATATCTCCTGAAGATAATTTGCTAAATTATTAAAAAAACGTGATGATTAGTTTCATGAAGATTGGAATAATATATCTTTTGTGTTTCTAACATGGGAATCATTACGACTTGACATTTGACCTAATTTTGTACTTTCTGATACTTTTCTTTTGAAAGTAAGATTCAACCCATTGTCCTGGTTTATGACCCTTAAAAATCTGTTCCTAAGCTCTAATTTTCAAAACCTTTAAATGTACATTTGTCAACTATTATCACTTCAATAGGCATCTTCTAAAAGTAGCAAAATATTATTTGAAGATACTGTTAGATGACAGTTTAATATTTATTTGAAACATACGCTTGCAATTCAAGATGAGTTGATTTGAGAATCTCTCACTGTCTTGTTTGCAAGTCAACTGAGGCGAATCTGTATTGTTGAACATGTCTGGCAATGTGGTAGATCATCAGTAATCTGAAATGATCGAGGTTCTTGTGGCTGTGTAAAATACATTTGTTGCAAATTTTTTCCAAGTTAGGATTTATTATAGATTTTTTGAGTATACTTTTCCATAGATGATCGAGAAATAAATGAGGGTAATAGTTGCCCTGGTCCATCGGTGTCCTGTGGGTTATAATTTAAGTCTTTGTAAAAGATCTCTACTTAAGACTTCACTTCTTTTACTTTCACAATCAGTTAATTAATTCTTGCTCTATCCATTCTCAAGTTACAGCAATGGCAAACCAAACAAAGCTGCAAATTATTTCGACCAATGTCCCACATGTGTGACTTTAATCTACGGACCTGTACCTGTCAGTGTTTGGGTGACTTCTCATGGCTACCAGTTTTGTCAATTAATTTCACAATTCCATAAAAGAATGCCCATGTAACAGCCTGAATAAGCTGAGTACATGGAATTGTGACTTATTGGCGGCGTTGACCTATATTAGGCGTTAACAGTGAGCATTTGAGGGAAATCCCAGTCCATGACCAATAAACAGCCAATAAACAAATCATAACCTTTGCCAAACTAAATTGACGCATTCTGCTATGGTGATTGAAGTCAAACTTGTAGCAATCTGATTTGTCAATAACCAGTCATAGGCAGTTAGACTATATATACATTAACCATACATGCATACAAACCTTTCAGATTTTTAGCTCGACTATTTGAAGAATAAAGAGAAATATACTACTCGCCCCGGCGTCGGCGTCAGTGTCCGGTTAAAATATTAGGGCAATTTGGGATTTTCACTATAAGTCCAATACCCTTTATTCAACTGACTAAATACTTCACACAGTTGTTCAGGGCCATCACATAATGAGGTTAGATGACTCCATATTATTCTTCATACAAATTATGGCCCCTGATTGACTATAAAACTTAGGTAAAAGTTTTAGGGCAGGTTAGGATATTTATTAATAACTTCTTTACCCTTCGTTTAATTGACTTAATACTTCACACAGTTGTGCAATACCATCAGAAAATTAAGTTACGTAACTCCATTTTATCCTTAATACAAGTTATGGCCCCTGATTGACTAAGGATAAAGTTTTAGGGCAGGTTCAAGTTTTAGGGCAAGTTGGAATTTTCACTAATAAATCCAATTCCCTTCATTCAATTGACTTAATACTTCACAGAGTTGTTCAAGGCCACCACATAATGAGTTAAGATAACTCCATATTATCCTTTATGCAAGTTATGGCCCCTGATTGACTATGGAACTTAGGTTTAAGTTTTAGGGCAGGTTGAGATATTTATTGATAATTTCTTTACCCTTCATTAAAGTTACTTAATACTTCACACAGTTGTTCAGGACCATCACACAAGGAGGTTACATAACTCCATATTATCTCTAATACAAGCTATGGCCCCTGATTGACTAAGTTTAAGTTTAAGGGCCGGTAAAAGTTTTAGGGCAAGTTGGGATTTTCACTTATAATTCCAATACCCTTCATTCAATTGACTTTATACTTCACACAGTTGTTCAGGGCCATCACATTATTAGTTTAGAAAACTCAATATTATCCTTTATACAAATTATGGCCCCTGATTGACTATAGAACTTAGATTTAAGTTTTTTGGCAGGTTGAGATATTTTTTGATTTCTTCTATACCCTTCATTCGATTGACTTAATTCTGCACACAATTGTTCAGGACCATCACACAACGAGGTAACATAACTCCATATTATCCTTAATACAAATTATGACCCCTGATTGACTTAGTTCAAAGATTAAGGGCAGGTTAAAGTTTTAAGGCAAGTTCGGATTTTAATTAAAAAAAATCTATTCCCTTTCATTCAATGCGTTTAATACTTCGCAGAATTATTGACGACCATCTTACAACAAGGAACAAGACTCCATTATAACCTTTAATACAAATTATGGCCATTGAATGTTTTTTTTATTTTAATTTCTTTTGAAAGGAACATTCTTAAACTCATTTTCATAAAGGGAAAACCATTTTTTGAATGACTTGCAGCATTGTCACTTGATGTTTCGAATTATTTTAGTAAGGTTTGACATAAGTAGACCACATTTGGTATATGCGAAGAGGTTATGGAGACCTTTTAGAAGAAGAAAAAAAGAAGTAACGGGATTTTGGACTTTCAAGTAGGAAACACATGATTTCTTCTAAGTGGTATAACCGTTGCAACAGTGGCATAACAAAAGACTGCTTAATATAAATAAATGTACTTGAACAAGTCTCTTGTGTTAAAAACTGCATCAGTCAACAGAATAACTCTAAGGCTGACCAACGGTGTCTGTCAGCAGGGACTGAAAACAAGGAGGCGCAAGGGCTCTACCGAGCTAATTCCCCAATCATTCGGAGTAGCCCCTGTGTCCGCGGGCTTACGCCAAATGCTTAGCGAAAAACTGCGCAATATGGTAGCCCTCCCCAACTAGCCAGAGTGCCCCCTCCAAGAGAACCCGAGTGGCTACCGGCCCTGTGACAAATACTATAAAAATACTATTGTGTATTTCAATGTAATGTCGGTCCCTGTTAAACTGTCATCATTGCGTGTGTCTTTTCAATGTTCAGGTCAGAAATACTATTAGTATAGTGCATGTCAATGTAATGTTAGTCCCTGAATAACTGTCCGTATGTAGTGATTCTGTGTAAAGTACATACATGTCATGATAACTAATTACTTAATTGTATGTCAATGTTATGTGCGTTCCTACTAAGTCTCCCCATGGCGTGGGTCGTTTGCGCTATATTCATATCAGAATAACTTTTACTGTAGTGTATGCCAATACAATGTCCGTCCCTGAATAACTGTCCCCATAGCTTGTGTCTTTGCAATGTTCATGTCTGAATAACTATTCCTATACATAGTGTATGCGAAGGTAATGCTCGTCTCTGATTATATATAATTGTACCCATGATGTGTGTCTTAACTCATGCTTGTTTATGACATCGGGCTGCGGTTATGCGACTTTGAAGAATTCAGGTGTTAAGAATCCTAATTGAAAGTCTAAAGTGTAGTCCTGATCCACCCCTTGAATTCTCTATAAGGACCCATTTACAAAAAGTCCTCATCCAATAAGAAAATAGAAGGAAAGGACATAATTAAACTTATTCTATAAAAAGTCCTTAAACAACATATGGAAAGGGCCCCATAATTATGCCTTAAACATTTTATACTATTTAAGGATATTAACTTGTTGCAGGAATTTATGTTCAATTATAAATTGACAGTCATGTTTTTCTTCCAATATTTAAAGGATTTATATTTTTACCATAACGAATGTATTTTTATCAATTAAAGTGCATAACTGCAGATTATGTTTATGATCTTAAATCAATTATAAGTCAATTCATAATCATATTTATAGCCTCCTTTTCAGAATTATAATTGTGATTGTCACAATTTACCAGGCTTTCCCTGTATAAAACTGTCATTCAATAGGAAACCTTTAAAAGGCACATTCATTCAGCCAATCAGATGTCAAATTCAGTGAGAGGGACAATGTCAAGTCTAGTGGAAAGGGCGGAGCTAAAATAACTACTGACATGAAATGTAGATGGATCTTACCAGCTGTGGAAAAACTTTGTAAAGTGTTTTGTTTTACCTCATTTGCTTGTAATGAAAATTTAATATTCAACATTAAAACAATATTTAATAAAATCATTCAAGCAAAATAATGACAAACATGACACATCTTGCAGAGGGTCTTGATAAACTTCCTTGAATTATAAGAATCAAAATACCTTGGACCAATATCAAATCCTACTCCCAGACAATGCAATGTACTAAAGTAAAAATATATACAGTATGCAAAACTGTCTTCAAATTATATCGTTGATTAGGCGAAACAAAATATTCTAGATATTTTTTGAGGACCATGTTTCTTGAGCAAACTGACCTATATCAGGATATTATTAAGTTCTCTAAAAATACACAGTTTAATCACAACGCAAAAAAATAAAATAGGAAGGAAAACGTAAATTCAGATGGGTGACAACAAAGATTTCCGCCTTATTATGTCAATGTTGTCATGTCAGTAATCAAATAATCACAAGCCGACAAGCCCTGTAATTGTAAAGTGCTACCTGGGCTGCGGGGCCGAATTTTTGATTGATGGTAGGTCTTGTTAAAAGTGTTTGAAGCCAAATACTAGTGTAAGAATATTGGCTTATTCACTCTAAAGTCTATTTCGAAGACTGTTATAGATGTTCAACGAACAGTACTGTTGGTTCAATTAACATACGACTATTAGGTTCAGAATTTAATAACACATGAAACCCCTTCAATATTAACATGTCATTATAAAAAAAGATGAAAACTGAAAACAATAATGAGTATTTATAATTTAAAATAAAAGGTATAAATAGCAAATATCTGAAATGTATTAGTAGTCATGCAAAGCAGCCTGTAATCAGTATAAATATTAGATTTTGGCCTTAAGCTCATTTAAATAAGTCAGAGTGTTGATGTAAGGATTAAAATCCTGAATTTGACTATATATAAATCAGCTATGTAGTATTATGTAGCAAATTCTTATGATCTTATTTACTGTCTTATGTTGACATAAGTCTTCATAGAAAGACTTCTTAACCTTATAAATCGAGTGAATAAGGGGATTTATTGGGGGTTATAAAACACATCTTGATAGTGACAATTAGTTTTAATCTTTAAAGTGGTGGTTCGAGGGATATATATATTCTGTAACATTCTTAACTTCAGCATAAAATGTTTACTTACTAAATATAATAATAAAATATATTATTTAAATATGGAACACTTTCGTCTTTTGAAAAAAGGAGCAACAGCTTCACATTCTCTTATTCTTAAGGCCTTCTATATATATATATATATGAGCGGGATTCTGAAACAAACCCTGACCAAACAACTTAATATACAAGAACAACTCTGTCTATAAGAACAACAACACTTCCTACAGGAACCAAAACAGCAAACCCAGCTTCATGAAAAACTCTGCTTACTATGACATGCTCATCCTCCCAAGCTACAAGAACATTAGCACTACAGGAACAACTACAACAACACAAGCTTCAAGAAACACTTAATCTTAAGCAAAAACAACAGCATCACCAGCTACACAAGTACCAATACTGTCTACAAGAGAGACAACTCCAAATATAAAAACACCAACAACACACTCTTTAAGAACACCAGCATCATCTTCTATGCAAACAAATTCATTCAACAAACACCAAAGACAAAGTTGAATGGTTTGTATATAAATGCAAAGTTTTGAAATGTAAGATAGTTATCTGTCTTATTCCATAAATATGACTTGATCATTAGAACTTCATTGATTAAATTATGCAAATAAAAAGAACTAAACAATAATTTTGTTATCATAGATGTTTTAAGTCAATGAGCGTATAACTTTTTATCTTTTTGTTTTGGTTTTGTCTCAAAAAATAATGTACCTCAAGTTTGCTGATTCTATTAGATTTGAAAAAAAATATATATAAGTATTCAACAACATACTTTTAATAAGATCTTTTTTGAAAATTATGTTCATGCAGCATGCCTACTTTATTTGTGTACAATTTAGCCATAAACTTAAAGGGACTAGACACCAGGTTGGCAAATACAGTATTTCTTCAAAATAATCCTAGACTTGTCAATGTGAACATTTAGGAGGCTGATAATACATAACTTAATTAACATGATTAAAATAATGAACAGCCCAATCATTTAACTGATTTGGTCTCCTCGTTTAAAAATAGCGCATGAACGTTTCCAAGTTTATATCATATCTGTTTATTTGTAAAGAGACTATAAGTATCTTCCATGGCCGAGAGTGTAAGATAGATTCATTCCGACCCGAGCGTAGGGTGTTTTGCGGAAACGAGGTTTACCTATGTATTTTTTGCTGGAACTCTTTTTTGCTTAGTGAAAAGACAAGATTTCCTTGATGCTACTGACGACAGTCTTCAACAAGGGAGGTAATTACAATGTGGTAAAAGGAGTTCCATATGGGCATTTTATCTTCGCCCGTGGGAAAGATAAGATTATCTAGCATGGTTAAGTTATTGGATCTACTTATCTGAGGTGGGAGAAAACCTTTTTTCAATTAAAATGCCACACACATGTTAAGAAATTGCTTAGACCTAAGGTACATCAAGAATTCTCACGAAAATCCAGTTTTTTACGTTGTCAACACTAACGTCTAGCACCTTATGCAAGTTCTAGACGATCAGATTTTAAGTTTTATTCGGAACTTTTAAATTTAGAGCAACCCATAGCCATTCCTTTGTGGAACTACATTCTCCAATTCTTTTAAATTTACTCATATAAGCCTCTCAAAATGAAAAATAAGAAACCATACTCACTGTTTACATCCATATTCTACTCATTGGCACTATAACAGAAGACGCGTTGGAGCGTTTGTAACACATTACAATATATTATGGCTCCGCCGTGCTATTGTTTGTCATCGCTGTAGTGGCGTTTATTAAGTTTTGCGTTCATGTCAGTTACATGGAAAGTCTCAAAGTTGTCACTTTGAAACTTGGGGAACTTGTTCATCTAATACCCTTCTTCACATTTATAATGCCCTAAATATATTGAGTCTCACCTGTTGTCTGCGGTAAAAAAACACGTGAATTTTGGTTGTTTTTGAGCTTCTTCAATTTTTGTCGAATTGATTTTATTTATTTTTTCACAGGAAAAGAATTTATAATGCCTTCAATATATCAAACTGGTTTTTGAGTCACATGGGGAGGGGGGGGGGATATTTTCGTATTTTTGGAGTAGTCTGATTTTTTTATGTTTTCTGCTTGGGTAACTTACGAGCAAACAATCAGAGCAATCACTTTTAAACTTTGGAATACATGTTCACTATCAAATGTACAATATAAAATAAATAAACCCTAAAAGGATATAATCAGACGAGCGTTCAGCACCCGCAGGCGGTGCTATTGTCTTATGTTAAATGTGCTGGTATGAACAGGTACCATTTATTTTGTGTGGAATTGAACGTTTCCTTTCTAAAACTGCAGGCTAACTTCAATGGAGGGGACAGAGTATTTGCAAAAAGAGGATCATTTTAAAGAGAGGAGGAAGAGGGATATGTAAAGAGTGTTCAGGGCTGGTATTCTATACTGGTCTTAACTGGATCTAAGAACGATGTAGCTAATCAGATTGCTTGTTATTTATAACTGACAATAGAGTGAACGAAGTCAATCAGGTATGACCATAAGATTGACTTAAGTTACATTTTGAATACCACCCCAGATTATTCTTTATTAGATTTTGTTTTACGATGGGGGGACAGTTTTTGAGTATTATGGACATAAGGATTTATGTTTGCATTGTTACCTGTGTAACTTAAGTATTTAGTTCTTGTGTCAGCCTTGTGGTTATCTCAAATATTTAATGACATTTTATTGGTTTGTTTAATAAACATTGTATATATAACTAATTAACTATGTATGGCAACAATTTTAGATAAAAACATTGTGATGGGATATCTCATGTTATCTTTATACAAAAAAAAAAAAATTGTTAAAATGCAATACATATTTAAGAATACATATTTCTTTTCTTCTTAAATCTATTTTTTTTTTGTATTTCTTACATATATCAAAATGATTTTAGTATGTTTTTAATAGTTTATCACTTTTAGATGAATTAAATAACTTGTATCTCAATAAGTTCGAGATAAGGTGCTTGGGAAACTGGGCTAGTATTCAATATTTGTCCTACTAATTAAATCTGAGAACGATACAGCTTAATGGATTACTGACCAATAGAGTGAAGTCAATGGTTTATGACCCTAAGATTGAAGCTACACTCTTACAAATTGAACGTGTTTACAACTCCTTTTTTGTCTTGGAACGAGCCATACTTTCATATTTAAGTTCGAAAAGTGATGTTTAATGCATTTTACTTAAACCGTTAGTAACGCTTTTAGGCATTTAACATATATTTTCGAACGGAAATATGACAAT
This sequence comes from Mya arenaria, assembly GCF_026914265.1. Classification (NCBI taxonomy): domain Eukaryota; kingdom Metazoa; phylum Mollusca; class Bivalvia; order Myida; family Myidae; genus Mya; species Mya arenaria. Next base: position 14,974,191 of record NC_069133.1, read on the forward strand.
CTGCGATCTGATCTTTTGTCAGTCTTCTATTAACGGTTTGCAAAAAATACGTAGAAATTTTCTCATTTAAGAAAAAAAATAAAACAGTTGTCAAAACGGTAAATCTCTGAGTATGCAGCTTTGAGTTGCATATTAAATACATAACCCACCACTTGACTGTAAGTTTTATGTTTCTTCATCTGTTTCTATATTTATAAAGTTATCAGTTTCGATCTTGGAATATTGTTTTTATATTTGATTATAAACAGTATTATAATTATGTTAAACTAAATTCGTACTGGCAAATTTTAAATGGACAGTTAACAAATAGTTAAATTCTGATTTTTATAATAAGTAGTTGATCGCTATGTATCATGGAAATAAAATGTAAAATTGTTTATCTTGTTTATTTTGTTATTTTCTAACTCTGTTTTGCAGTAAAAATTGCTGGCATAATGCTCTTCAAGAACTTCTGATATGTAGTTTTCAAATGTGTGTTCATCCTTAATTCCTTTATTCAGCTAAGGATGGAATTCATTAAACTACTGCATTCCATGCAGCTCTTCAAATTGTTTGAAAGCAATTATTTCACAGAATCTGATATTAAAGGGACTAGACTTAAGATTCTACATTGCAAGAAAATGAGAAAATTGTCAAAATTTAACATCACACATTTATGGTTGGGTACATTGCACTAAATCTTACTTACTCACGTAATCCTATATTCCAATTCAAAATTTACTAGCTTTGTCTACCATGTTTTGTTTATTTGAGTTTATCAAGATCTGCCTGCGCCCATTGGCAGTCAAGTCCAGACATTGGAAGACTTGTAGAAACAGACTGAGATACAATTCAAGAGATCCGGGTGCGAAACCCTAGCTCTTTACGAAGAGACCACTTGGTTCTTTAACGTGCTCGGTATCACCGATACACGGAATACAACTTTTCTAGGTTGAACCAGTACTGAGTACACCCATTTTGCAAGCACTACCCTTTAAATGTCGAGCGCCAGGCAAGGGAGCTTTTTGTACCAACTTTTAAGGTCTTTCGGTTTGACGCGGCCTGGAATCGAACCCACGGCCTCCCGCTCCGTAACAGATGCCTTAACCACTAGGCCACGGAGACGGTTGTCTACCATGTATATTCCAGTCAATTTAAAAATAGCGTTCATGTATTTATCTGTACAAATCTTGTGACCTTTACATGCTAAAAATAGATATGCTTACTAACCGTTATGTGCTATTTTTAAGAGATAACTCGGCTGAGAAAGACAGTGATGAAATCTTTTAAACACGTTAAATGATGTATAATCAGCCTCGTAATAGTTGTCTTAGACCCTTTAATGAGTGACTGATTTGGTGTATATTTCAAAAGTATTACATTAATATTAAATGGGTTGTGTGTGTGTAGTACTTCAACATTTAATTGGATTTCTGTAACATTTTCAAATATAAATATTGTAGTCATCTATGTTTTTTATCTTAGACAATAAGATCATTCTAGATAATTATTTGAATGTTTTGTGGTAGTGGAGGGGATGAGGGGGTGGGGGTAGTTTTCCATTATTTAAACGTAGTTATGTATGACTTTGTAGTTCTTAAATGATATCATACAGCCGTTAATGAAAGTTATCATCTAGGCAATAAATAAACTGGAAGATCACTGATGGTGACAAGGTCATAACATAACTAGATTTTACGACGTCTATATATCGACGATGCCGACGGTTACATGCAACTTATTATTAAAATCTGAAGTTAAAAAAATAAATATTAAAAACACATGTTAACTTTATTACATTCACTCAAAATAAATATGGAAAGTTGAGTTTTACAGTGCATTTATCGTGCTATTTTACTTTAAATGGCATACCGTAGCTGATTTTTGCTGTGTTTTTCTCCCGTAAAATATGCATTAAATTTATGGAATTTTGTATATGGGCATTTATTTAACGCTGTAACAATAATATATATCATTTGTATAAACAAGGTTAATGTTGATGACTTATCTGGCTGCCAAAACCGCCACTAAAATAGTATAGAAATCGGCAAAATTGGCAGTAATGACACATTAATGAATACAAACATTTGAAATAACACCCTTAATATACAAAAGTGGCTAGAAATACCAAAATGGGTGTGGAGTATTGGAAACAGTTAACACAATTCATGTTAAATGTAAACAAAATATACAAAGTTGATAGAGGGATCAAATGGTTGATACAAAAGTTTATATAATGATACAAGTTTGACTAGACACAATGTATTGTATAGTTAAAAAAAGAGTTGAACGAGAAATGGTTGATACAAAAGTGTATATAATGATACAAGTTGAACTAGACACAATGTATTGTATAGTTGGTTTGGAGGAGGATGTGGAGGAGGTGGTTATTGAATTTTTAGCGTTTCACGCAAAGCTTGTTTGCTGAAGACAAAGGATAATGGCGATAAAGATTTCATTGGTTTGTTTGCGTCACGTGGTATCCATCCTTCCAGCTGATTGGTCATCAAGCCAGGCGAAGTCTGTCAAATAGTTCAACAAAGTAATTATTTACTTAAAAGTAATGTATATAAGCTCAAAAACATAAGGCTTGAATTGATCGCTTTTTTTGGCTAAAATATTTTCATCCCGCAGGAAAAATACCCCGTATTGAAAAGCCGGTTTTTTTGTTTCGCGTTATTTCACTTCCGGTGTCGAAGCATAATGCTCCTCTTGAAATAAGAGGTTGTTTCGTGCTAAAATAACTTTAATCAGTTATTACTGAAACCCCGCGGGATTTTCCCCCAGTTTTTGAAATGCTGGAGAAAACTCCCGCGGAAGTGTAAACAAACCCTGAAATTGGCGGGTCAATATGACAAACTTCCAAAAAACTTTCGCAACCAAAAAACTTCAAAATCATACCTAAATGAAGTCTTCATACTAAATTATAGGCCAAATGTACTTGAGTTTGCGAAATCTGGGATTTGCAAACTCAAATGGGTGGTCGTTATTAATATAAATTTCGTGCTCACAATGTGAAATATATTGCGATCATACACTGAATAAAAACAACAACAATTATATACTAATATAATAATTAGAGTAAAGCTACACAAACCCGTACAATATAGATAGCGTTAGTGTTCACTCGGTGTTATTCATTGCTATCTTACTCTAAAACAAATATTTTTCTCAATGTTAAGAGAAAGTTGAAATATTAGCACCAGATAATACTAGTAAGCAAAATACCACTGATAATGGACTAAAATATTGTATTCACTTCATTCATTGCCAACATTTAGCGTCAAATAACATCTTTTCAGGGAGAACTTAGCCTTTTTGCTAAAACCTAAACAGAAATCTCCTGGAATATGACCCTTTTAAACCTTAAAACACATTTTATGAACCACATTGGATAGAACTACGATGTTTGTTACATGACATTTGCATTAATGTTGACCCTTGCTCAAAACTACTTTTTCGTTTGTTCCACTGAGAAATAAACCATAGAGAGAAAGACGTCATTTTGACCGCCAATATCGTCCGCTTTGACGATCAGAATATCGTTTCTGATCAATAACTCTGAACTAGTTGCTGTACAGATATAAAATGTGCCGTTTGGTCAAAGTAAGTGATATTTGTATTGACAGGTCAGTACTTAAGAAATAAATGACATACACTACTGAAACACGGTACCAATAAATAATTTGTAAAGTTTGTTGTTCCAGAGTCTTTAAAATGTGGCCCTGATAAGAAGTTGACAGTTTTAGATTTGATGGTAAGTTGATTAAGGTCATAGTTATGTTTTTTGTGACAAAAGTGCTTATTTTATTTATCCAAGATATTTTTATATTAAGAAAATAACTGTTAATAGTGTAATATGGTAGTTTTCTTATGGCCACGACTATATTAATGGTCTAACTCAGCAGTTAGGGTTCAGTGTAGTTGATTAACACGTCGGAAGTCTTTAGGGGCTTTTATTACATGTATTATAAATCCACAGCTCTGAAAGTATATAAACATCAACTTAAGCATATCACACCAGAGTTAACAATTAATTCAGTTGAATATTATAGTAGGGCACTGCTTGTTTAGCTTTACATGAAATGAGAACTTATTAACCAGCTGACGCAATTTGGGTAGTTTGCTTTTCATGATTATCATCTTTTGGAATTCTGGGATTGTGGCCCGTGTATTTGAATAACATATCTTGTGAAATTCAATATGCCAACGCCTCAATCGTAGACATCCTTTTTAATATAGATATTGTATGTGCATACCAATATAATTTGTAGATATTGGTTGTCCGTTATGTCAAGTGGTTTAAGCACTCGCTTCTCGTCAATCCTCCAGAGTTCAATAAGCGGTCTTTGCGAAATAGGGGTTTGAGGTTGGTTGATGGTTACCAACCTGGACAAGTATATTTTCTCCTGATACCCCCGTTTCTACCACAACCTTATCTCGCGCGCAACATCATGCCATCGAGCTTGACTTTTAAGTTAATATCGTTTTTTGAAACGATCGTTGGAGCAGGAATACAGTTTAAATTAACCTCTTAATCGGAAAATATAGATCATGGACGGACTGATATAAGGCTCGTACTATAATTAGAATGATTTCTCTGTGAACAATGAGTCAGGCCGAAAAAAGACCATTAGTTGATTCAAGTGTGTAGTGTGAAGGGGCAATATAGTGGACAGTTGTATGTATTTGCAAACATTAAAGATAACAGTTTATTTGACAATATCGTCAACTTTCAGCCAAACGGCATCCTACAAGAAATAACGTCATTGATTTTCTTTCGATTTCTTTGCGCATATACGTTTGTTTTCACCGCAAAATGGGCTTAAATGCGAGAAACAATGAAACAATATTTTTGATTAACACACCGTTTAAAAAGACGAGTTTCTCAGAACAAAATCCAACGTTGTTGTGTTTTAATAAAGCCCCTAAAAGCATGTAAATAATAAGCACCCACAGAAATTCTTTGAGAGGTTAAGACAAATTTCTTATCATGGATATATTTTTTTCGCCGAAGAGATGATATATTACCATAAATACTTTCGCCGATATATATAATTAAAAATAACTTCCTATATTATTATATATTTTCCACAGAGCTGATGTATAACAAGTGATAATACTATGCTACACAGAAGTTATTACAACACGTAGTATTTATTCTTTGTTTTAATACAACAAAATCAAATAATATCTTGATTTTCAATATCACAGAGACTAGATTTCTAAATAACATTATGTTTTATTCACCAAATACACAAAAGTTAGCTTAAACTATAGGAAAAATAATGCAATAAAATGGGTAAATCATAACAATTGAAAACAAGCTGCGTTTACAAGAATAATATTGCAGAAATATTTCACCAATTATAATGTTCTTGTACCAATTATTATTATAGTAAAATGATATTTTTATGTTAAGTGTTTATTCTGTAGTATGCTGTGTACGTAATTTTTGTCGATACATGAGGTATCCACACATCATAATGAAGAAAAAAAAACAGGTGTAACGAGTTGTTATGCTAACATGACAAAGACCTTGTACAGTAGTATTCAATGAATCTAATAGTTACACTTTAAAAAAAAACTCGTTCACGTTTTATAAGATTTAGACATCGAATAAAAGATGATTTTGAAATATGAACAAGTAATAATGATAAAAACATTATCACCAGTGAAAGAAAATCTCTATTGCTAACATATACATGTTTTGAAAATGCTACATAAAATATTCTACTATGATAGGCTTCAAAAAACATTATTTTGCTTAATAATTATCTGCCTGTGCTGTATGGCGTTTGTTTTCAAAGTAGTCAAAATATATCAACAACGTTTTCAGAAATTAATCAACAAGATCAAATTTTTGAATAAATCGCATTCAAGTTTCTTTCAACCAACAGTTCATAACCGTCGTCACACAATACAGTGCATTTGTCGCATGTCCGAACGTATTGTTTCATCGTTTCAAAATCGGTGTAACGGTACGATACCATACGTAGCAAGTGGCAACATGCGTGCTCTCCCTTATCCTTTTCACCAGTCCCCGAAAACACTCACTGTCATCGTCACGTTGATTAGGTCAACACGAGTGACGAATTCGGGGAGGTGGAGAAATTGATCATCAAAGTCTGTGTTGCGTATATTCAAGTAGTCTAGCTGTGATAGCCGTGGAAGGGTCTGGCAACGTTTTTGACGTCTAACAATATCATATGTTTCAGGTGACTGCATTTATTAGCAATACCAACATCTGATCTGTTCGGAGTGAGCGAATGTTTCAAGTGCCGGTGAAGGCTTGTATAATTCACATGTAGCCAAACATTCTGCATTCACTCTGATATTTGATATTTCACTACCTACTATATTCAGGTACTTCAGTTGACAACAGGTGGACAGGTCATACTGCCCACCTAGTTGTCTCAGCTCAACACCGGTCAGAGTGTCTGCGGAGAGGCTTAACACCTCCTGTATTTCCTCAACCCTTATCTTCTGCTCGTTTCCAATCACATGTAGGTATCGGACTTGAGATTTGTTCATAGACATCAAGGTCTTCAGTGTGGAAAAATAATCAGTTAACATACCATCAAATATAAAGAAATGAAGATTGAGACGAAGATCTGCCACATTATTTGCACTGGCTTCATTGTAACCTCTAGCAATGAGACGTTGAAGGTTATTAGCTTCTCCATGATCTGGAAAATCAACTGCAAATTCATAATTTGACTGATAAGTTTTTTTAAAGCTTGTAACACTTACAGTATTGCACATCATTGTAGACATTTGATTTGCGATGTTGCTGTTCATTCCGCAGCTGTAAATGAATACCTGCGAAATATCTGAAATTTCACCACTCCTATTATTTAAAAGTTCATCTACCCGGTTCAATTTATTCGAGAGATGCAAAGCTGCAAGGAATTCTTGGACTGTTTTGTGAATGAAGGAAAAACTTAACGAATGCATAATGAAAGATTGCGATTTTGATATCTGTAGTATCCCCGCTTTTAACATAATCTCCAAGTGTTCATTTGGAAGTGATCTGATTTGTTTGAAAACCAAGGCAGCTATTCGATCCATTGAAAAGAGCTGTTCAAATGCCAATTTGGCTGTAGATAACAATGGATTAATATTTTTCAAAATATGTTTTGATTTCAGAAAGCATGATGGCAAGTATGTATATTCTTGCTGACGATACCGGTTTAGGAGTGTTGTTCTTCTAAACATCATGTTTATTATGAGAGCATATATCTCGCAGAGGGAGAATGTTTCTCCAACTCCATCAAGCCACACACATACGAGCATTATTATCACAATAGGAACGGCCAGTAGGTTTTGAAGATTTCTATCCTCAATAAATGACACGAATTCTTCGCTTTTTCTCTCAGTCTGTGCCTGTCCGCACAAACAACTTAGCACATTCTCAACTAAAAGCTCGTTATCAGCCACACCTTCAATCTCTAGGTATTTGTCTATCCTTGAGTCGCTTACACGATGTCCGGCCATCCTCCATTTCCTTGATGTTATCACGACAGTTGCATCAAATATTGGAGACAAAAATGGAGCAACTTTTTCCTCTTCTGTGCAAGAACACTTCGAGTAACATGGGTGTGACCATTCATCTAAGCCGTCAGCTACTATGAGGCACTTCCGGTTTGAAAAAAACACTCTGCAAAGTATTCTTTCCTGCATCTACATCATCAGCATGGTAAATCCTGCAAATTAACTGATCTTCTATCATGTCAGTAAGGTTGCAAAATTCACCTGCATTACGAAGAGTAACATGAAAAATGAAATCAAATCTAGCCAGAACTTCAACATCCTGAAATTCCTTGCATTTGCTTTTTTCAGGGCCTGTTTAGAACTGCTTCCATGTTTCACTGTTTAAAGAAATTGTGTTCCCCAGTCGAGGGCACATTTCGCAGAAAATGCTGATTTTCCCATATCGGCCTCACCAATAACGTAAATGTTACTTACAAGTAAATCACCATCGCAAAAAATACTTCTGTAAGTAGAAACAAGTGTTGTTTCGTGTTGCTGTGAGGTTCCATCTTTTCTGTGATCCTTCGCCATGATCCTCGGAGCGACGTAGAATTTTTCCAGCATACCGTCCTTTTCCGAGACCAAGGGCGATATTGGCGCTCTGCTCAGAGTTTTGATGTAATATTTTGCCAGTCGTTGTCGAAGTTCTGTAAATATAAATGTTAATCTAGAATTTATCGAATCGGATATGTTGCCTCCCGGGATCGCTTATACTTTTTAAGTTTAGGTAACCATGTATTGACTTTTGACCTCAATATCCATAGAGGACTTCTACTGAACATAACAAAAGTACATACGTATAAGTATAAAATCTCTATATTAAGTTGTTGTTAAGCTATTGGTCGGAAACATAATTGCCCGTTATGGGTCTACTAGCCCACCATAACTTTAACATTTGAAATATTGACCCCCCACCCCAATATACGAGTTAACTACTCAATATGTATATACTACGTTTAAATATTATACGTTCAAAGGTTATTAATCTGAAACAAAAGTTAATTCGTGTGCATATGAGGTTTAAAGACATCGACCACAATGACCCAGATGATGATGCCGGACAAGGTTATCCCTGTTTTTTTGTTCATCCTGCCTCTCAGGTATTTCATCTTCTTTAATATCTTACATATCATATGTCGGAGTTGATAGTTTTGAAATTATGACAATAGCTGATTTATTTTGTCATGCGAAGCCAGATACCCACGCCCTTTTCAGTTACTCTTCTTTCATCAAGATGGTTTTGTCAATTTAACGATGTAATTATTAATAATGATATTAACATTCTTAGCAATTCATATAAACCTTAAACATTACTGCAATTAAGATTGATTATCCTTAAAATGTCGTTTGTCTGAGCTTTCCCATGGCCACCGCAACCGCCACGTCCACGGCTTTGATACCTTCCGATGTGTGTTTCTTTATTTCGCGTTTTCCAGCCTCCGTCGCATTTTTGATAGCTTGCTCTGTAGCTTCTTTTGCATCCTTAAACCTTTGTTTATAACTTTTAATGTCAGTAAGTATCTTCTTAGAGGCTTCATCGCCTTGAAATTTAAGTTTCTTTACCCCTTCTGTCACTGAAGTTTCAAGCTGACGTTTTGCTAATTATATGGCGTCCTTGCTTTCTCTCATTGTGCCGTCTATTTCCCCTTTTCGTTTTTATATGGTGTTTTTGCTTTCTGCCATTGTCTGATCTATTTGACGTTTCTATGTTTCTAAGGAATTCTTGCATTCTGCCACTGCTTGTTTTATTTAAAGTTTCCCTTTTTCTATGCTAATCGTAGCTTCACTCAGAACGTTTTGAACGTCTTCACTTGATATGTAAAGCGTGTCCGCCTGAAGCTGTAAAAAGTTGTGAATAATTGCTCAAAGCTTGAAAGCCAGAAGCTTAACAGTTAGTAAAATACATTTAATTGCATGTAAAATAATTGGGTTATTTTTTGAAGGTGATTGATTTTATCAATTTCGTTATATTCAAGTCGTTTATTCAAATCGTGTACACCTATGCAGTCGGTGAACTTAGTTCTTCTATTATAATAAGTCATTCATATTTGATATATAATTTTATCAAGTTACAATGTTCATAATATCAAGTAACGAGCCAGTGTTTGGATATATTGATTACTTTCTTTATCGCCCATAGAAATTTGCCTTGTTCAATTTCTTGTACGCCTCCTTTGCTTTTTGGTTGCTGCTCAGATATTTCGGGTCAGACAACAATGTTGTAAGTGTGGTAAAGTAGGTTTTCAGGTCAGCGTCTGTCACCTTAAGGTCCGATGAATGACGAATTAACCGACCAATTTCTCGAGCCTGAGGTAAAAGTAAACGAAAGCTGTCACATTAACATGACTAATACCAACGACTGGACATCGTCGAATGTATAGCTTTTTGTATTAATACTGTATGATTTTTTGTACGCGATTCATGCATGACAAACTTTTACATCATGCTCTTCAATTTATGGTTAAAATCCCATTCATAACCTCATTCAATAGCTGAGAGTTTTATTATAATTAGGGCATCATTGACATATATATTTATATTTTGTGCCATTGAACATGACTATGAGAGCATACATTTTATATGCGTGACAAATTGTGTTATACAGTTTTTAATTACATTATTGAAACTCGTTGAAAAGAATGGAAATTATAGCTCAGACACAAAGTATTGTCATGATATCCATATCTTTAAACACTTTCCTCCGTGGGTAACTGTTGCCTAAAAGTTGAGAGCACAAATGTTATAACAATCACTATTTCCTGTGGTATTCAATAAGTCTGTGAGGTTAATTTGAAATCCCATGAATAGTAAAAGGGTTATGGTTGTAAACCTTATTGCTACATGTTAGTGACCTTGTCCTTTGAGATGATCGTACGATCACATGTGTATCATGCGCGAACAATCTTGTCATCATTCTTTGACGTTTGATCAAAGTCAGATTAAAAATGTCTAAGTAACAGGTAAAACACAGTCAAACGACGGATGGAAACAATGCCAGTGCCAAGGTACCAAGATGAAATTTGATTAAGGATTACTTAGCATTTAGTACAGCTGACACACAATGCACTTCAACCTGCTTTTGAATACCACTATTTTATAATAAAATTACCTGTATTAGAGTATTTGGCATGGTGTGTACTTGAACCAAAAGACTTTGCTGGAATGCCAGACAATTTATCAGTACATTGCCGATCCCATTAAAGTCTGTCTTAGAAAAAGAAGACACATTACAGCCTTCCGGTTGCATAAAACACTTCGCAATCTCCCAGTGATTTACGCACCAACGGTCGGCACGGCTGTTCTTTCATGACGGCGCCAAGTATCTGTGGAGTCGGCATATTTCATCACGGAAAGTTTCACATATTAGCGATGGACACGGCCTGTAAATCTTAACTGGAGTGTCATGGAATTTACAGTTTCGGGAACTGGAGCACGTTCTGTTCGAAGGACAAGGAAATAGATTTTCTGTCAAGCACTGTGAACATGTTGTCCCCGGACTAAGATTCCTCACTTTGATGACAGTGGAGTGTATCCTTTGCTGTATGTCATTACTGTCCACTAGGTCCCGAAGGCCTTCCTTGGTAATTCTTAGAGCAAGGAAACACTTCAGCCAGTTTTTGTTATCATTCTCCTTTAAAATGTCCTCGTACGTGGTCATCTCCAATGTGTTTTTTCTCAGCTTTTGTAGTAATTACAAGGCTCGCAAAAATGAATTATAATTAAAGCAAAATTGTTCAAAGCAGTAATCAACAACGTATCGAATTGATACATGATTAGTTTCTTTTAAAACTCGATGCTAGTCACATTAGGTATGCAGGTATTTCGATGTTTTACTCTATTAAACAGTGTTACATTTAGTTATCAAAATTGTCATACAACAAATGCAAGTGCAGTTTAACTTTATAGTTTATACTTATTTTTTAAGCTCGATGATGACAAAAAAGTGATAGCTAACAAAATCACTCTCGAGTCCGTTTCCTGGATAAAAATCAGAACACGTGTACATTTTGAGAGACCGTGGGAAAGTACTCATGGTGGGGATCGAACCCACAACCTCTTAGGTTCGAGGCGGACACCTATAATATTAGACCACTCAACCCTGTTTAACTTTATTTAAATGTGAATTTAAATTTCGATTATTTTAAATACAGTTTTAGCACTATTGCCCCATTATTCTTAGTTGAATTGAATAATCAGTATATTCCCATGGCCTGAAGCATTGCTGCTATATATTATATTCTTTAGAACAATTATTAGATTCAATCAGCCTATTCGAATAAAATACACTTGAATAAGTGTCGTTATTGTTTTATGTATAAGAACACCCGATGGTTAAATGTGCTCAGATAACATAACAAAGAGACTTAACTATGCATGAAGCGAAGCAAAAATGGGGTATCTGGTATTTTCTGCAACACAGGCTAAATAAGACTATTATTTAAGAATAGTTTTGATATGTTTCATTGAATGATATTTTCGGTTCTGTTATCCCACCCTACACAATCTTGCAGAGCAATTATGTAGAAGAAGTGGTTTTATTAATTAAATAATGCCCCACCCCCTTTCAATATATCCATTTTTTGTCAAAGGATGAAACCATACAGGAAAGAATAAAGTATATAGATCATATGTTTATGAATAAGTATATCAAAATATCAAACGACGAACGTAAGCAATCAATGTTAGGACGTTAAATCACTTAAACATCGGTATTTTAATCACATTTATATCTTCAAAACCAATTAAGAGAAGAACAATCACACACTGCCAAATCCTCCACTGAACAGTATCAACTTCGACCTACATCAAAGGATGACAATTAAACAATGGACAACAATTAAAATAGCAAACATTTTGTGGTTTTGCGAACAGCAGTTTGCCTTAATATCATGTATCTGAATGAAAATGAATGAAAACGTTTCAAAACCAAGGGTAGGAATATGGCTTTTGATGATTGAAGTGAATGTCAAACTATTTGTATAATTAAAGAACAGGAAAACGGTTCCGTATAACAACAAATAAAATATAAATTAAAATATAATATGAAATAAGGCACTGCCTTGGATGGGCTTCTGGAATACTATCAACTACAGAAACTGTTAATGCCGTACAATTTTCCTAGGTACACAAGTGCAAAAAGCAAAATTGTTTTAAAGGACATACCAAGTATATGACTATGACCAATTTTATCATTTAGGTACATCACAAGTAAAGCCAATGCAAAATAAATTTAATATTTTAATGGTTGAAAAAACTCATACATACAAACACAATACATCGTCACCTTAGTGCAAGAACTCAATATCTGCTTCTATTTCTATATACATTTATTGAGTTATTGCACTAAGGTGACGACATATACTAATTATTACAATACTTGATATAATACAAGCGCGTAATAGTACACAATAATGATTCCCACATTAGATATAACAAGGTAAATAAAACAGATTGAGTTTTAAATTACTTAAAATTAATTATCTCAGACTCTACAATTATCTAACAATCAACCTGTACTAGTTTAATATGTAAAACAGCATTGTGTGTAGTTTAGATTTTAACTTTCTGCAAATAACCCGGAAAATGATTTGACCCCCTCAGCAGTTTCAAATGAATATGAATCCCCTGTAGTTGACGTTGTTAACGCCATTCAATCATTGAATATAACAATTATTTTAAGTATGAGACTTTATACTGAATTATTAACATTAAAAACAAGACATATATAAAATTAAAAAAGAATAAGCACATAGATGAATCCATGAAACATTAGTGATTGATTATAATATATATATATATATATATATATATATATATATATATATATATATATATATATATATATATATATATATATATATATACATGTATATGCTGTAAAATTGTTATATATTCACTATATTGCAGTTTAACAGTTCACAGCATAATTAGCACAAAAATGCGCTATACTTTAATATTATATCCTTTGAGATAGAATTGCAAGATGAGCTGTTGTGTGCATATACACCTAATTGTTCAGAACTTATTAGGCTAACTCATGTTCTATGATTTATAATAAATAAGCATAACTGCAGACTGAAGATTTGTGAAGTAGAGATAATAAATATCTTATAAACACTTTCAATAAAACAACACTTGTGTTTAAATTAAAAAAAAATCATAAAATTTAATCAATTTCACTTTATGATTCTCTTTTGAGAACACTTCTTTTGAGAACACTTCGTGATGCATATGCAATTCTGGTCTCCTAGCTTAAACTTTCTTGTCGATTACGGCACATAAGTCATCGATCCCAGATCCCAAATGCAACTGTGGTATAGATTTTATTGGAATAAGAGTTGTCTCCCATGCTTCATGCGTATTCATACGAGATCTTACCACTCATTTTCGAACGGTATGTATGAAGTGCACGAAAGAAAGTGCCGTAGTTGCCGTCGATCGCGCTTAATAAACACTGCAAAATATTTATCAATGCAAATCAAATCAAATAAATTAATCTCGTCCAGTGTATGTTAAGGGTATCCCTCTCTCAATATGGCCGGCACTCACCAACAGGGACTTCCGGTGGCAGAGGCGGTAGGGACGAATGGTGTAAGGCACGGGTAAAGGTGAAGCTTCAAGAGTCAGGAAGACGGTGGGATTTTCAACCGGAAGGGCGGCTGCATTTGTTTTGGTCTTTGACCGTGACGGCGAGGTAGTAGCTGACAAATACTCAGTAGGTGTAATTTTTTGCATGTAACGTACGATAACCCTACCCCTGTGAGACGATGGTGTTCTCTCTGTTGTCAGCGTTTCTCCATTTCGGAACCTTGCACTGAATGTCACTATTTGCCAGACAAACTTGTATCGGATTTGTCGATACTTTCCATTTTGGCTGTTACCCTAGTCACCGGAATGGTGCGTTTAGGGATGTTTTAGTTCATCGGATCCGGCATAATAGATCCCTTAAATGACATCTGAATGTTTAGAAGTTTCACGAAATTGTTGACAATGTAGATGCGGATATTTTTATTTTATTGTTGAATCAAACGTATGTGATGATTTATTTGCAATAATGACATAAAGGAAGGATTGAAAATACCTAACATGTACAAGTCAAAACGACCTAGTATGTTTAAATTTGAACGAAAGTTTGAAATAGTTATGTTAAGTATACGTATATAAAGCTTCACGTGCACGTGCATTACATCCATAGCAGTGAGAAATTTGTTTTGATATTTTATTATTCTGCTGTGTACCATTTTCTGAACTAAACACTTTATAAACCAAGTTTATATGTTTTGTGAACATGTTTAATACTTTACCTTGTGGAGTATTAAAAATTATATATTCAATATAATATCCATTCTTACTATGTACTATTACCTTATGTCTTGTAGTTTAATTTGCTTAAATGTACATGTATTTATATGCCACAAACTGCAAAAACTGTATAGTTAAAGTTAATAAAATTATGTTCTATTAATCAATATCACGCTTCTGCCAGTTTGTGCCTCCCCTTGAAACCTACCTTGTGTCTGCCTTTGAAACCTACTTTGTGGCTGCCCTTGAAACCTACTCTGTGTCTGCCCTTGAAACCTACTCTGTGTCTGCCCTTGAAACCTACTCTGTGTCTGCCCTTGAAACCTACTTTGTGTCTGCCCTTCAAACCTACTTTGTGTCTGCCCTTGAAACCTATTTTTTGTTTGCCCTTGAAACCTACTTTTTGTATGCCCTTGAAACCTACTTTGTATTTGCCCTTGAAACCTACTTTGTGTTTGCCCTTGAAACCTACTTTGTGTTTGCCCTTGAAACCTACTATCGGGAATAGCACTATGTATCAAACATCCAGACGGTTCTCTCCGACTTTAGACTCGAAAGTGTTTTTGTTTATAGTCGCGCACTTCTGTGCACTCTGGTCAGCGAGCTGTTACGCAAGTACCCCTTCAGCCGCTCAACATAGTGGCCTGATCTCATTCTGATCAGTCTGATTCTTGACTGTGTTTACAAAAAATGCATTCAAATACTAATTATATGAATTTACAATACTTACCTAACATTACATTCAGGATTTACTTCATCCTACATAATAACCCGCTGACCGCAAGTGTGGTTTTGTTTAAGTACACAAAAAACATTGCGCACTTCCAGTTAAAAATAAACATCCAATCAGAACCCTCCTGACAGCCCACTAGGAATCTCTTTCCATTCTTCGGCGACTACAAATTGCCATGGAAACTTGTTCTGGGGAGGGTTGGGTGGGTTCCATGTAATTTTAGGTAAGTATAGTAAATTTATAAAATGAGTATTTAAATTCAAATTTATTAATTTTACTTTATACAATCTTACCTAACATTACAGTCAGTTTTAATTCTGATGAGCAAGCTTTACTCTTGGAGGTGGGCTATTAAGTGTCAATGGGTATCCCTATTAAGAGTAGTAATAAATAAAAAAAAACACTTACCATAAGAAGTGTCTCATATGTCTGCTAGGAATGCATTTTTTATACCGTTCAACACAATGTACTGTATTCCCATATGTACAATGTTCTATTCACAAATATCAACTGTTTCAATTTACAAAAAAATCCTGCCTTGCATTTACACACATACCTATGTAATAAACAGTATGTTGTATATCATCTATAGATAACAACGCTTTGTTATAATGTATATACATTATGTTATATATTATCCCTATAGAGGAAACATACACAAAGTCAAATGCTATCCCTCAGCAACCCGCCGGGAACGACTGGCAACTAACTGTTGCTTATTACTTTAAAAAGTCAATATTCACTGCTGTTAAGTAGTGTCTCATAAATGTAGTCTCTTTAGACCAATCAGCAGACTTCATCACATTTTTAAATAGAAACCCCTATCAAAAGAGCCCATGATTAACTAACTCCTCTGTTGAAAGTCCTTTTACTTTCTTGACTGATTTGCCATTTTTTATATGCATACTTGATAGTTTATCTATTAGAAATAGTTTGAGCTAAAATTGGCTGATGTGGACTTTTTGTTGACAAAATTAACTGTGTTATATCAATCCAAGACTTATTTCTGATTTTTTTTTAGGTATGGCTAAACATCGTTTTGGAGCCAGGTATTTGTTATCAGGAAAACATGGAATGAAAACTGGTGTTGGCGTATGGTTTGGCCTATCTTTTTTGGAAAGACCTTGTCTTATGAATGTGACACCATTCTGTTGAACCTTCACGTTTCACCAATCCTCAAATACTGTAGTTCACTGCAGCGTCTGAATGACGTAACATCTATCAAAAAACAAGTCTTCCACGTCAGGTGCTTCAGGAACGCTTCTTTCAGGGGTTCAAATGAAGCTTTTTTCTGCATACCTTAAACAAGAGGAAGATCCCAGTCAGACACAAGTTTCTTTACTGGTGGCCTTTCATTGAAAACACCTCGAAGTGACCTTATAACATATGGATGTTGACCTACATGAACTTCTTTCATCATGAGGTAACACAGATGACATCATAGATATATATCAATATAGTTATATATGCAGTTCCCTGATGAATTTTGTATGTAAGGTAATTCACACAATCTTTTAAAGATACTGCATACGGATCAATACTTTGTTCACTACACTAATTACAGAACAAGTTGAATTTAGTTCTTTTATCTTTCTGAGTTCCTTTCCTCCATGATAATTTGAGCAAATCCGAGACTTCTCTGAAAATCCCTCTGCTGCGAGACGTTTGTTGATATGAGTCATGCATTTAGACTCTGAGAGTCTTGTTGTAATAGCTTGTCATTTTCTTGCGACATCAGATTTTACTGCAGTGGTAGTTTTCTCAGCCAATTAAGGGATATCAGTACAATTGAACTGTTCCATGTAAGACAATGCCCTCGGAACTACTTTTATTGGTGGAACCGCATACGCAACGATGTTTTTCCATACAATGGACAGCGCATCCATAGTTTACGCCTGCGGAATTGGGATCCAAGTATAGAACAGTTGCGTTTTTTATAGTGGAACATAGATCCTTCAGTGAGTAACCCCGAATATATTTCACACAACTGTTTTGTTCAGAGACCATTCCGTATCCCTGACTGACAGTAATGTAGGTTGCCGTCAGGCTCAGTTTGTTCTCTAAAGCCATCACCCAAAGATCCCTACTCTGTGACAAAGACTAAGTGATTTTGTACCCCCTTGTTTGTTTATATACTAGACTACGGCAGTATTGTCGGACCGTATCAGAATTTTTTTTGTTTTTCAGATAGGGTAGAAAATATTTCACCGACAGTATCACTGCCTTCATCTCAAAACACTTGATGCAATGAAGCAGTTGCAGTGATGTCATACGACCTTGCGCAGCAACCTCAGCCCCATGTACTACTGGCTTCTATAGTCAGTACAACATTTGAATGAATTTGTTAAAAACAACGACCCTTGAAAATGCAAACTTCCTGTAACCACCAATGAAAATGTGAATTTAGGTTGAGAATAAATGGAAATTGATGTTTAAGTGACATTCTCCTGGGACTCCAGTTTTCCAGCAAATGGAGCTATATTGGCCGCATAAACAAACAACCTTTAATTTGGTACAAGATCTATGCATGATGCTGTTTTGCCCAAAAGAACTAGGTAATCTCTTCCTGTATTCTGACCCCGAACAACTCGCTCAAATGTTGGGTATACTATCCCTTCATTTGAACAAAATAGACCACCTATGTAGGTCACAGTTTGCATTTGATCTTTTTGTTCACAATGAATCCTAGTTCGGAAAGAAGATTTCTAAGTATCTTTCGATCTTGTAGAAGATGTAACAATGATTGGTTCAGAGTTAACTAATGGTCTAGGAAAATAGCAATTGGAATACCTTGTTTTCGAAGATACGACACTACTACTGTTGTGACGTTGGTGAAACCCCATTTTATTTGGAACCAGAAATAACGTTCTGTATGAAACTGTCTGAATTTGCTGTTTGGAACAACTTCTATTGCATTTTTGTTCAACAGTTCTTAAAATTTAAATCTAATCAGCATCTATTTAAACGTGGTATTTGACTCCGACTCGTGGTTCCTTTATGCCCGAAAAGGGAGGTTTCTGAATGAATTCCAGTTTGTAATCCTCTCTTATTATGTTCAGTACCCACTGATATTTTCCCATTTTGGTAAAACATCGGAATCCATACTGGATTTAAAGCCTGGCCTTCTGTCGAACTGCGAGCTAGTCTTGTTGAACCATCTCCTGACCTTGGCTTTTTGAGAATACGAAAAGTACAAACACCTGATGTTGATGCTGATGCCGAGGGTTTAACATAACATGGCCTTTTGTTAGAGGGCTCATGTCTGAGGTATACGATTTGCGCTTCAAACGGTCCTTTTATAAATGTCAGGAACTAAATCGTCAATTAGTTTCTTTTAATCCTTACTGGTTTTCAAACGATTTTCCAGTTCCGAGCCAAACAAACCGTTACTTGTCAAAGGCAAATTCTGACACTAACTAGCATCATTCAGTTCATACGAAGCTGTATTAATCATTGCCAAAGCAGGCCTTGCTATGTGGTGAAAAGCACCTGCCCTGCCAATTGGTCTATACCCTAAGTAGCAATGGAAAATCCTTTATTTGCTTCTCAGCTTTTTCTTTGTCAAAAGAGTCTGGTTATATAGTTTGTTACACATTTCCAAAGCTTTGTTGAATATACAGCTGAATGATTATGCCATATCGAGCTGCATGAGACCCTTTGTAAGAAATTATTTCTACCATTTTGCTGGACTGTGAATATAACCTTTGCCCCTAGCTTTTGTATTTGAGAAAGCTGCCTCTATAACATTTCGCTTAATGAGACAACTTTCATTCAATGGCTCAATAGGTTTTCAAATGGACAAAGATCAGCTTCATTTTCACTAAATGCACTAAAAGAGGGAGTATCAGTTCTGTAACCATTTTCAAGCACATCATTTTGTGAACTGTCAATGAATATGCCATCTTTTTTCGTGGACTTATTTCGGCATCATCGCCACAAATACCTATCAAACATTTCCTTGCATTTGAACCCGGGTCAAAATTAGTTAGAAAAGACTATGTCATTCCAATCATAAATAGATAAAATGTCATCGTAAACCGAATGCGATTCGTCCCCAGATTGTTTGTTCCTATGAGACACGTAGGGAGAAGAAGTACTATTCAAACTGAACTATGTAAACAATCGGTGAAGTTTTGAATTTACAGATTCGAAATATTTATTGAGTTTTTGATCAAGTGTATAATATCTAAAACTTCTTATGTGGCGTTTTGGCCATTATTGGACACATTACCTTACGACGAACTCGAGAATTCCTCCGTCTACCCGGTCTTTATAGCGTCTGACAGCCTCTTGTGACATTAATGACGCTTACATAAACACTTATAAGGAGTACATAATAAGAAACCTCAAAATGTCCTACTACATTTGAGAGCGAGTAATATACGTCTGATTTGTAGGCGCCGAAGAACGAGAGTGATTTCAATTAGGCTGACCGGAAGGTGGCTCTGATTGGATGCTTATTTTTAACTGGAACTGGGCAATGTATTATGGGTACATAAACAAAAGCACACTTTCGGTCAGCGGGTTAAAATGTAGGATAAAGTATTTCCTGAGTGTTATGTTAGGGAAGATTGTATGAATTAAAATGCACCAACATACAACTTAGGATGTCACCCGAATAACAATTAAAGAATCAAAAATTCTGTATTGTCATGCATTGTAGCCTGATATGCCCACACTAACAGTCAAACGTACGTCGGCCAATAAACTTTCGGGTCTTCCGTCTAGATTCCAAACATTTTAAGTAAAGACCGGTTGAAACGTTCACATCCGCCGTATCCGGACGAATGTTATAGTGACATCCTTGCCTTATGAACGCATGCAAGATCACATTGAGATGCGATCGACTTACAATAACAATACGGCCTTAATCGACGTAATTGGAACAAATTTGCGTTTCTGGAAAAGCAAAACTTTATAAAATATGAACAGAAATTCATAGATATTAAGCTAATTTTACTGGACATTAAAATGTCTACTATAGATCGTGGTTGCTATGGAAACATGAGTTAACCATGAGTAGTACATTTCTAATATGTTTAACACATTAGCTTCTCGATGCCTTAACAGGAAAAGAAATCATATTAGTTGAGGCTAAACTGTAAACTTATCCCCATTTACCACATACATACTTGGTCTTAGGTTAAGCAGAGAAATAACATACCATATTTAGCACCTTTATACGATCACTTATCTCAGTAGACTGAAATTCCTGTGGGCAAACTATGTATAGTTTGTTGCAGTCTAAATTCTCTGTAACAAATTGATACACGGTTGGCGACGTCTCTGACGAGCCCGTTAACTACCACTGTCGCATAAGGTCCTACCTCTTCAGCACGACCGCAGTGGCACGGAGTTATAGCGTCAAATGCTGTATGCCATGATTCAGGTATAAAATCACGTGCTTTTTCCTGAAACGAACCGGCCTTATATCGGCGAATTACATCTGTATGTACAACTACAGGACTCATAATACCATAGAACAAGGTTGAAAGTCAAAGTTAACGGCAGCCTTAAACCTTAAACCAAAATTTTTAAGTCGATCAAGGGCCATAATTTGAATTAAGAATAATATGGTGTTGTGTAACCTAATTGTGTGATGACCGCCAACAGATGTGTGATGTATTAAGTCTATTGAATTAAGAGAATATAAGTTATTAGTAAAGTCCCAACTGGCCCCAAAACTTCAACTTAAGTTCCTAAGTAAATGAGGGGCCATAAATTGTATTCAGGACAATATGGTGTTATGTAACCTTAGTGTGTGATGGTGTGTGAAGTATTAAGTGAACTGAATGAAGGGTATTGGAGCTATAAGTGAAAATGCAAACTTGCCCTAAACTTTTACCGAACGCCGGGGCGAGTAGTAAAGCCGCCTTATTCTTCGAATAGTCAAGCTAAAAAGCTGAGAACATGTAATTTCCATTTTTAAAGTAATAGTTATAGAACAAAGACAAAACATACTTAAAAACCGTTTTATATTGTCTTTACATAATTTTACTGTTTATAAACATAGAACATATCTGTAAAAAATAGGTCTAAAAATTATTTGACAATTTTTGTCAAATATTTTTACAAAACATTTTACAACAATTAAACATCTTAACCAAATCAAATAAGCTAGCCATCATTTTGCAACAGAAACTATCATTATAAACTATATAACTGTTAAGCCATTTTATTTTTAAACTTAAAATATAACTTGCAACATTTCTAATATGTTTAACACATAGTTGTGAAGTCATTTACAAATACCGTATTTAAGTTTTCCATCCAATACAAACTCAGAGAATAAATCATATGGATTGGGTAGACTTATTAATAGGTTTGTAAACAGTGGTAATACAACTGAAATTTTTGCAGTTAGTCTCCCTATTGGTGTTAATTTACGTGTTTTCCAAAATCGAACGTTATTCTTCACTTTCAACAGTTTTTTCATCAAAGTAAAGTTCACACATTTTATCAAAATCTACATCAAAATGTACACCAAGTTGTTCAAATCTGGTATCACCCAATGACAAATTGAATTTTGTTTTAATGAACCTGGCAGACTATAATAGTATTCCAATCCAAACGAACTTTGTCTAATTAAAATTAAATTTTTGACTTAATAATTATTGTGAAAATTTAAAGACAGTTTTCAGCGTTTTCTTTTTACCATTGAATAATCGTCTGCAAATTGGGAAATCTGGTATTCCCCCATCAATACATATACCTTTAATACTCTACAATGAAAGGGATTCTGCACAAATAAATAATTATGGAGAAATTGGATCTCCTGTCTACCACCTCTACCTATCTTAAAGCATTCTAACTTATATCCGTTTAATTGAACAGGAACTTCAGCATTATATAGAAACATTCTAATCAAATTTTTAAACATATCGCCATACTTATAAAATGCTTAAGTTTTCTCAATAAATCTAAACGATATATAATTAAACGCCTTTGCAAAGTAAAATCAGCATAATGAATCCAATTATTTGCTTTTCATTACTCAATTGCATTACATTATACAATAATCTAGTGTTTTTACTTATATTCCGACCTTTAACAAATTCAGTTTAGTCTTAAAAACTAAAACATCTAATACAGTTTTCAATCTATTTGCTATGCTACCTGAAGCTATATTATGAATGAGGTTAAGCAAAGTCTCCATTTGTTTTAAAGAACTTAGATTAGATAAATTTCCTTTGGTATACACAATATCGTACCTTTAACATTTCTTGGAAATAAATTATACTTAAAAGCATGGTTATTTGCTCTGACAGCAAATTTAGCGATTTTTTCAAAACATGTTTGTAAACCTTTACAATAAATTAATCACATCTTGGACTGTGATAATTGTTCATATGTTTATAAGAGAACATGATACTTCATCACATGTCAGAAGGCCCTCCAAGGAGCTTAACTGTCGTTTGTTTAATACATAATTAACACAATTATCCTGCTCTTCTTCATATCAACGGATTCCATTATGCTGTAAAGATTTTCATGGAATTTATAAGACTCCTTCAACATTTCATAATGTTCATATACAAGAACCATCATTTCTTTCAATTATTGGTTTACGCTTATCAGAAATAGGTTTCTTTTCTGAATTGCAAAATTATGAGGTAGCCTCCTCCCCATTTTCTATCCAGTCTGCTCTAGTCTTAATCCATTTAACTCAGTTTCTAAAACTAATCTTTATCATCTTCCGTCATATAAAGTTGTAATTTTAAAATATCAAGATTAATAAGTATCAAATGATATAGTTTTAACTCATCATTAATTACAAACTGTATTTATGATCTATCAAATTTTATCACAGCATTAATAGCATACACAGGAATACAATATTGCATAATATCATGATCATTGACCTTTGTTTTCATACACTGTGAATATGTTATAAAAGAAAGCGATACAATTTCTAAAGATCTTAAGCAACCTTTTCCTCGCTTTGACATTTTGAATCATTTATTTATAATTGTTATAGTCTTATTCTGGATATAACGCTAGGTTATAAACTCCACAAATCACATTCTTACCTATATTACTTAGTTTGTCTATTTTTTGAAAAACATACTAAAAACTAATGACAATCCATGTTGTGTGCAATAAATTGTATGATAATTTGCTAACAGAAAAGACACATCATTATACATTAATTCCAGCATTCCAGCATATATTAGCATCCATACATGTATATGCTAGTATACAGGTTTTTATGTAAACAACAAACATAGATAGATAGATTCTTTTATTCCTCCAACAATGGAGAGCATTACATAGTTATAACATACAATACATGAATATACAGTTGATATATAATCATAACATAGAAAAGAATAGGAAAATGATATGCATGACATCAATTTCAGGGTACACAACAATACCAAGAATGGGAAATAAATGACATGTCCGTACATTACACATCGTCCTGTATTTTAGATATAGTTATGACAATGATATAAAAGGAGTGATATTTATAAGTAAAGTAAGCATAGTAAAATAGATAGTTACTTTACAAAAACAACCCAAATGAACAAGACTTCAAATGAGGGTATGTTTAGACACATTGTACATGTAATTACTTATGCGGTAAAAAATGAGCCAGTGGCTTGCTGAGAAAATGTAAGTATCGTAGTACCGTCTTGAAAATATGTACTCGACTGTGGTCGCTGAGCGTAAAAGATCGGAAACCGGACATCATATCTAATAAATGTTCGGAATAATGCATTTGACAAAATTCGTCATACTGATTTGCTGTGAACATTAAACTTAATTTTAACCAAAGGCAAAGACAAAATAACAAAACATGTTCTGAAATGAAATACGTTTGATCAGAACATAGTGTGTACTTAGTAACGTAGGATCTACTGAAACATTAACTTAGAGCTAGAGCCACCGTCCTGCTATATTTGAGTTGCTCGCGATATATTTGACTAAACCTCTATATAATACATGGTGATATTTCATTATTTATAGACAGAAAACCACGCAAACTGTCTTCACTCAGTAGCCTTGATTGATATTCTGCGTTAGCAACTTCGTAGATAGATTTCTTAACTATGTTTTTCCACGTACACATTTCTGGAAACGTGCCATTTACTAGATATTGGTTTACATAAACCAAAAAATTGTATTTGCATAATATTTTGTATATGTCGGTGAAAAAACCTGTTATTTGACTTGGATTCTCGAGGAATTCAAGAAGTCTGTATATGAATATTCGTTTAACGGTTTTCGCGGGGTCCAGTTTGCAAAGTTGTCCGAAGAACAAAAGTTTTCTTTTGTCTATTATGTAGTTAATGGATAAAATACCGATATAGCCTAGTGCAACGTCTGATCTACATGCGCGTGAAAATCCTTGAATCGACTTAATACATTTTTTATGGACACGATTAAGGGAGTTTAATTGTGTTACTGAGATATTGTACCAAACCTCGCAACCGTATAAAGCCTTTGGAAGTACTATCGTTTCGTACAAATGTTTCATGGTTAGGGGGTGTAGACTTTGGTCATCTGATGCCCACAATCTGTTAGACCGAAATACGTTTTTCTTAATTTACTGCATGCATCATCTATACTCTTATTTAAGTTCATATACTTGTCGCATAGTACCCCGAGATGCACGTAACTGACTGTTTTTTTCTACACAGTCTCTTCCTAAACACCACGATCGTTCACTACGTGTGAACATCGACTTTGATTCGTTTAATACAACTACTTTTGTTTTACTAGCATTATACTGATATCGTCCTTTGATTGAATTAGAATAACAAATGTTCATTTGTTCGCTCAGGCCATTTTTGGTGAGCGAGAGTAGTACCATGTCGTCGGCATGCGTTGGATAACCTACACTGGCGTCTAATATAGTCAACGAGTGCCTTGATTTCTCAATAGTGTGCATAAGATTAATAATGTAGAGGAGATACAAAAATGGACTCCAGCACTGGCCCTGTCTCGTTTCTTGTTGTATAGGGAACCATTTGGATACCCACCCTTATGTTCGTACGCAACTATGAACGTTTTCCAACATATTAATGCAAACTTTAAACAAATATGGGTTAACACCGGCATCGTATAACTTTGTAAGCAGAATTGTAAAATTAACATGATCAAACGCCTGAGGAACATCAAGTGAGCAAGTATACAGCTTACTATTGTTTTCCCTTGTGAAATATATGCTTTCACGAACAAGAAATGGCGTCATAATACAACTAAAATGTTTTTGAAAGCCACCTTGGAGGTTATTGCTCGTAAGCCAGTCTTCACCTTTCATGTCAAATATAATAACCTTTTCATAAAGTTTCAGTACTGTAGAGCACAATGATTAAGCAAGATCGCTTTTCTTTTTGTTCCCTACTTTGTATAAAGTCGTGATAACGCCTCTTTTCATGTCAATAGGGAAATGAGCAAATTTTGTAATATTGTAAAACAGTCGTAATCATAACAGAATTGTTTTTTGTCCGCCGTATATTAAGTGTTCATAATTAATTTTGTCATAGCCACTTGCTTTTCCTTTTTTGCAAGTTTTCAAACATTGTAAAATTACTTTTTCTGTTAGATGGAAGTAAACATAATTTCCTACTGGCTGATTAGATTTGATGATGTTCAACATTTCTTCACATGTTATAAGGTGTTCATCATCATAGCTCGGATCAATGTCAGTTTTGTATAGATCAGAAAAATGTTCTTTCCAACCATTGTTTATATTTTGAGAATTATTACATCTACGGTCGCCAAATGTCATTTCAAACACTTTTTGGTTAGTCGTTGACTTGCGACGTTTGTTAATTAAGCGCCCAAACTCATTATTGTCAATTTCAGCAGCTTCATCAATCTCTGCTTCTAGTTTTTCAATATAAACTTGCACGCGTTCTCTATGTTTTCTTCTAAACAGAGCCTTTGCATTTTTGTATTCGACGTACGTATAAAATTCATCCTCCCTTGGTTGATTATCATCTATCCATTTTTTTCGTCGAATTTGCATATATTTATTTTTAAAACAGCCAAAGTCTGGTCCCAATATGGCTTTAAATATGGTTTATATCGTGGTTTGGGGATGCACTTTTTAGAAATCGTATGTAACGTTGATACTAAGGTACGATACAAACAATCAATGTCATCTGTTGTGTAAATATTCTTCTCTAACAAATTATATAAAAAATTCACTATTCTGCACGCACTCAGTATACTGAGTTATAAAAGAACCTTTTATGCTCTTCCAATTTATAATGTCTGTATTAAATTTTCTCTGTACTGTTACCTGTACTTTCATGTTTATAATGATAGGACGGTGGCTTGATACATTAATACAATTATCATTTTGCATTTTACAATATTCAACATTATCAACATTCTCACTCTCAATAAGAGTTTCTCTCGTACTATTATATGGTACATTACTGAACTCCGCTCCTGTACAAATCGATAAACCATTTACAGCGACCAACTCGTGTCGCATCATTAAATCAACAAGTTATCATCAATGCAATTATCAAATAGTGCTATATTGTGGTTCTTACAAGGTACATAAACTTGAAATACAAATGCAAAATGCCCTGGGCTAATATTAATTTCTATGCTTTTAATATACTTCGAATTAAGCACAAGCGGCGAAACAATATCATTAAATCGTTTGTTCCATAATATTAAGAGTCCTCCTTTACCAACACGTCTCTTACTCACAGTTAATAAATCTGGATCTGCCACTGAATAATGTGAAAAGTTACTGTGTATACAGGCCATAAAGTGTAAATCCTTGTGAAACAACCAATGCTCAGAGACACCGCATATGTCAATATTATTCATTGTAAGAAGTTCATTCAAATTGCTTGCACTAGACATTATACCTGCTGCGTTCCAGGTTGCTACATTTAATGTTTGAAGTGTCATGATACAAAAGAAAATGTTATTCAATACTTAACACCTCGTATTGGTTACTGTCAAAGAAGCCATGGTTTTGGAGGTTTTCGTTTAAAGCCTGTGGTCCCCGTCTGTTTCCGGAAGTGACGTCATTTTCATGTGGGCCCTGAAACCTATTCGATCTCTGCCTGGCCCAAGGCCGATACGTTATACCACGTGGCCAGAACTCCGGGTCGTCCGTAAGAAGAGTGGCCGTATCATCGTCTTCTACGTTAACGCGCACCACGACTTTGTTGTAACGCCGGCTTGGAAATATAGCTACATGAGTAACCTTTGGGCCGCGTTTATTGATATAGTTGGCAATTTTGTCTTCGGTTATGGATGGTTTAAAACCACCTATATATAAATGTTTGGTTCGCTTTCGAACATATTGCTCGAATTCGCCATCACTGTCGCCCATATCGGTGTGCTCAGCGACGTCTGCGTCATACATTCGACGAGTGTTATGTTGATTAAATGTATGGTTTCGGCGTTCTTGTATCCTAGAACGTTCACCGTTTATTACATCAAAGTTGATGTTCGGAGCCGAAGATGCAATGTCTTGCTTCTGATGTTTTGGAAGTGCTCTCTTCTTGTAGGTCGTTCTGGCGGAAACACGCGCCGGGATGCGCTTTGGATCTGACCCATCACTTGTGTCATTTCTGCAATACGCGTTGTCGATAGGACTCTGAGGTGTTGTTGCTGTTTGACTATTTTTAGCAGTCATTTGATTGGAATTGTCTATACGCTCAGCATTGTATCTTGGTTGAGCGGGCACATCAACGTCAAAAGAAGACTGGCATCGACTGTTTTCATGACGTCTCTCTGGTTCATTATACTCGTTTGGGGACAGTGTACCCTGTCGTACGTTAGTGTCGAGTTGGTGAAATTTGGTTTGTATGAAACCTTGAATATTCCCAATAGATGTTTGAATATGCGGCAATACAGCGTTTATTTTTAGAATGTTATGTTGTATAGTTTTAATACACTCCGTGTCTGAAAGTGATTTTTCCTTACACCTGGAGCGATCATTAGAGAACCGGGAATCGAGATCTTGTAAATGTTTCGTCAAGTTTGTACACGTAGCCGACATATACATTTCCGAGTTATTCATGGTTTCTTGCATTGTGTCGACATACTTTTAAGCGATTTAACATCTGTTGTTTTATCGTTGTCGATCGTTGCTTGCTTCTGTTTAATAAGAAGCAATTCAGCTTGGAGAGACTTAACGGTGTCTTTGAGGACCTGAACATCTGCGGCACACTTACACGTTGTCGTCCCTTGAGACGTCGGTGTTTCGAAAGTCGACGGTCGTGATTTATGCTTCTTTTGGTTGTCAAGGAGTTCGGTCAATAAAAGGAAGTCGTCTCCCTCGATCACTGAAGTAATGGTATGTATATCACGTGCCATTTTCACGCAAGCGCTGTCTCCAAGGTGTGAGTTCATTTTTCGCTTCAACTCACGATTACGTTCAAACGGGTAATCGTCATTCTGGCGTAGGACCTCGAAGAGTTTTGCACGTACCTCCTCTATCACGAGATCTGAGTTTTGGTATGACAACAATATATGATCAACAATTTATCCATAGGGTAGGTATTAAACCAACACTGTATTTCCTGGATTTGTTTGATGTCATCGTTACCTTCTACTTCCAGAAGGTCCAAACCATTAGCCTCTGTTGAGGCCGTAATGGATTCCATAGGCCTGTTATTGTAACAATACATGTAACAGTAAAAAGAAGAAAGAAAAATAAAGCACAAGTGAGAGGACCTTCATTTACTCTGACTGGTTTTAACACACCATATAGAAGTCTTCTGAACTTTAGTACGTTTACTTAAGGTATCACATATTTATATAAAATGTGATATTCTTGTCAAGAATATTACAACAAAATTAGTAAATGTAGTGTCTAAGCTTTTAAGAAGATATACATATTAAAAAAAAATAATTATTGGATATGTTGGGTATAAATGAAAACTCCAAAACCCTTCATTATTAAAACCGCCGTACAATAAAGCATTGTTTTTTCAATCTCTATAGAAATTAATCAAGTAGCTGGTTGATATGAAACCGTATTGTGGTTTAGTTTAAGTTCTCTTCTTAACTGTTCTACGTAATGATTAAATGCATAACAAAAACACATGCAGTTGATAAATTAAGGAAAGGGAAGATGAAGTTTGAAAAGAAAAAACAACAACAATTACTTTCAATATCGGTTTTAATATCCTTATGAGAGTTGTATTATTAAACCCTTACACGCCTAAAAGTTAATGTTCTGTTACACATTAACAGATTTAATTCAGACGAGAGTCTCTGCAAGTAACAAAAGGCAATAAATGACGCACCAAGTTGTCAACAAAGAATATGTACATTTAACAAAAATAGGCCACGCAATAGCAAACAAATACAACAGCTGGGGATTGCATACGGAAAATCAAAAACAGCCTCCAACTTGTAATCCTTAGATCCGTTTAATGCGGCCGTCAGAACCAAGACTATAAACAAATACGTATTTAAATCACGTGATACAATGGAAAACTTAAGTTTGCATTAACTAGTTGAAACATTATCATTATAACACAATACATCAGTAATTATTAATTTAGGCTTACATAAAGTGAAATGTTTAATTTATATTTTATCGTGTATGTTAGAGGAAACCAGTTGTCCGAGCAGTCCAAAACCGCGAGGTTTTCCAAGAGATTAATGCTTTAAGACCAAGGTGCAATCGAAAAAAATAACAAGGGGTGTGAACATTCGAACTTATAAAACCTAAAGAAAAAACGCTTAAACATTGATAAGTGCATATATACACGGCAGTTTGCCAAAGTAATTACATGTTGTATTCTGTGCTTGGAATTTTGTCAACAATCAGTACATGTTGTCGTCCGTGCATAGAACAATAAGTTCATGACATATTCCATGCAAGGAACTTTGGCGTTCAAAAGTTCATGTTGTCTTCAATGCATGGAACTTCATCAACGATAAGTGCATGTTGTCTTCCATGCATAAAACTTCGTCAACGATACGAACATGTTATCTTTCATGCATGAAGCTTTGTCGATAATTATAAGATATATGGGTCCATGCATAGAACATTGTTAACGATAAGTACATGCTATCTTCCATGCATGGATCTTAATCGATGATTAGTACCTGTTGTCTTCCATGCATGGGACGTTGTCGATGACTAGGACATGTTGTCTTCCATGCATGGAACTTTGTCGATGATTTGTATATGTTTTCTTCCATGCATAGAACTTTGCCAATGATTAGTATATATTGTCTTCCATGTATAGAACTTTGCCAATGATTAGTATATATTGTCTTCCATGTATAGAACTTTGCCAATGATTAGTATATATTGTCTTCCATGTATAGAACTTTCCCAATGATTAGTATATATTGTCTTCCATGTATAGAACTTTCCCAATGATTAGTATATATTGTTTTCCATGCATATAACTTTGCCGATAATAGGTACATGTTGTCTTCCATGCATAGAAGTTTGTCGATAAGAAGTACATGCTTTCTTCCATGCATAGAACTTTGCCAATGCTCAGTACATGTTTTATTCCATGCATGGAACTTCGTCAACGGTAAGTTCATTTTCTTTTTCATGCATTGAATTGCGTCGATCATTATAGCATGTATATAGCAAAGTATTCAACTATATTAATCGTGTCGCATATAAACATCTTATGTTTATATTTTATAACTTTAATAAGATAACTATTGCGAAGATCTTAGGCCTTAATTCAATTTGATGTATCATCATGTATTGATAAAGTGGTATCTTGAATTTGTTTGTACTAAAGATATTTTTGAAATCTGAATTTTGTTTACAATATACGATGGTATTTAGGATAGTGAAACGCACGTTCGCATTGACATTGACCTTTCAGTACATACATTAAATCGGTCCTGAAATCCACTTAGTTGAATGCAGCAAATGTGCTTGTTATATGAGCTAATTTTACAGATTGAAAAGTAAAAACTGTTAAAATTTGTTTCAGTTATTTATGATATTCTCTTTTGATGCACATCTATTAATAAAACGTAATTGCTAATCATACCACATGTTAAAATAAAAATATTACTTACAAGTCATTCGCATCATTGTTTATCATTAATTAATGGAATTTTTATGATAAAAAGTATTACCACTTTTGTCTATATGTTTGAACGAGAAACGACCTTGTGTACCGAATGAAGAGCAATTGCTTGTTTACGATGACGCTTGTTTAAGATGAAAATTATGTCTGTATTTGAGGTTATATAGTAAGTCGAGACACGGTTAAGTCTTTATTTAAAACAGTGTTTAAGTTGTGACGTACTACATTGATCAATGCATTATTCTTGTGTTAAACATTCATAATATCCGTTTTAAATATAGGCACATAATTATTTTCTGTCCATATGTTCTATGAGTATCCTATGCAGATCGTTAACGCGTCGGACCTTATTCAAAAAGGTATATCCTCTTGTTGGCAATGTTGAAGCTGAGAAAGCTATGGTTGCGAAACGCCCAATCACAGGTTTAACATCAATAACCAAAATTCTTCTGAGGAAAGATATTCTATTTTCGATATTGCCTCCATGTCCATTGAAAAACAACTGTATTATATAACGAAATGGTTCCCAAATGTAACGCTGGCTAATATATAGTATGGTGAAAATTTCTAATAAACAAATATTATATTCATCTGTTTCACAGTAATTTGATGGGAATGAGCTCCTGTTTTGGTATCACTTGACCTGTACAAAATTTAGTGACATTTAACCTAAAATAGTTATTTTTTCTTCAGATTTATCAAAGTAGTAACTCCTACCACCTATCTAGAACAAAATAACTATGAATTATAGCAGTTTAACAATGTCAGAAAATCTCCAAATGCCTAAAAAGAGGAAAGTGAAACATCATTGATTTGATCCAAATGTGTTCAGTACGATAAACATGCCAAGAAAAGTACCCAAACGAAAAGTTGCAACATAAACATGCAGCCAACATGTATATTACCCTCCAATCTTTCAATTGCAACCATAATTCTCATCTAGTTGAAGGAAATTGTTCAAGTTGCTGAAAGTATCCAAAAAAAATCTCAGCACAATGTTCCGATACACAACCAAAAAAGACCAGTCTATTTTTTTATAATATTGTATTTAATAATACAATCAACCTTCTTCCTATTTCATTAATTTCCTTTCAATAATACCCGAACACAAAAGCCTTTACCTGTGAAATAATGTGTAAAAAAATGTTTTTATAACATACATGTTGTGGTAACATTACACTTTTACTTCTTCATAGCCGAATTTGGGGAAGAAGTAATATTGTAATGTGACCACAACATATATGTTATATTTGTTTTAAATTTTGATTTAAAAAGTCAAAAAGGGCCACAAATCACAATATTAGGATTTTCATTTCTAAATAGTCATGAAAGACACTGTATATTGTAATGTTGTGGATATGTATGGAGTTTGAAATTGATATTTTCTACGTCTGTATAATTATTCAGAAAAAAACAAAACATGAACATATGTTGACAGAGAGACGGACAGAGTGACAGGGCGACAACTATAGGACACTCGATTTTTTGCGAGATCCTAATATAATAACGTTGCAGTGTCCTTTGGTCGAAGAGGATATAACTTGCTCAGCGGTTTCATCAAAGACAGAGTGTATAATTGTGTCGCACAACGTCCGGCTAAAGGAACATATCAAAGTATCTAAATATATGATTAAACAATAATATGAACTATGAACTGAGTAGCTGAATGTTTAACGTCATATTTGCTAATCAAAGTAAGTTTTCGTATTGCGTGACACCTCATAACATTTCTAAAAAACTAACAAATGTGCTTTTATTATTGATAAACAAGCAGCATTAAATGCATGCACAATATGAAAATTATACAATAAAGATATTTGAGAGATTCTTATAATATTAACAACATTTGGCAAGTTTGAAAATAATATGTTTCGAATATCCTGTAATTGTACTAGTTCACAGTTTTCACCGATGAAAAATTACACGTTTTATGCATTTGTTTGATTGTGAACATTTTTGCAAGTGCCTTGGAAGATAGCTGGCTGCTATGCACTGGCAACATAATGGGCATGTTTTCTTTGTCTGCGGGAGTACACCTCTTATGTGGATGGCGAAAGCTTGCTTAGAGCTGAACAGACTGCATGGCGCATCCTTTCCGCTTGTTGAGCACCGTGTCGCCTCAAACTCTGGTGGTGACGGTAAACCATACAAACATGTCGACTTTCATTGGTGTGCGAATCTTCATGGTCCTGTACATCGGCCTTTTTTCTCCGCCTTTTACTCACAAAACTTGCAAGAGTACTTTAATATTAATTTATCCTCTCTGCCATTGTGTCTCTTCAGGTCGAACTTAGTCGAAAATAAATATCAACATCTTTCACCAACATAACACTTGTCATGATGGTGATTTCGCTGTTTCGCTGCATATGTAATTCATGCGAAGAGTTTGGTTTGTGGTCACCAAGCCGGAAACGTGGGTTTCCTCCGGGTACTTCGGTTTCCCCCACAACACAAGACCACACTCTATCGAAACATCGGGCCAACGAGAGTGATTGATATAACGTTGTGTTAACTTTTATACAATCGTTGTAAAATAATAGGTTTAAACTAAACATGCAACGAACGTGATGCAATTTCATGCCCGCATACATCACACTTGTAGTGTTCTTTCCTGGTATGTCTCTTTTCGTGCTGGCGTAGTGTTAGGATACTCTTAAAGAGTTCCCCACATTGACGAAAGACAGATGCAGCTGACATTTTTAACTGAAATTAGTGATAAAATTAATAATTAAGATATTTGAAAGGTATAATCAAAATAATTAATGTAAGGTAAAATCATGGATTATTCAAAATTGCCTTTTTAGGAAAAAACAATGAAAAGAAACAAAGAGTTTACTACTTTACAGAGTATTCAGATGTTTTAAAGCGATATGTTTAATTTTCGCATTCGAAATAAAAAGGGAAACAACCTTCAGGAAACAGTCAACAATGTAAGGTCTTAAATGTAGTACGTCAAAACTCATTTAAATACAGTCCTAAATAAAGACTTAACCGTGTCTCGACTTACTTTATAACCTAAAAGACAGTTCTTCTTTAAACAGAGAGCTCTGTTTAAAATGACCCTTTAGATTTGGGATGAACCTGGGTTCTTAAAATGTACAGAATGAACCAGTAAGCACTTTCTTAAATGTGCCGATTTATCTCCAAAATTGGCTATCTGCACTCGGAAAACAATATCAATACTGTCATTGACCAAAACAAAGTATCTGGTGAGGTTTGCACGCGGTAGAACGGTATTAAATCGTTGTTTTGAAGAATAAAGTGCATTTGTGAGTCGGTAAGCCTAGTAAGAACGTGCATTGTTTTCCACGAGATATTTTAATACAGACATAATTTTCATCAAGAACAAGCGTCATATTAGACAAGCAATTGCTCTTCATTTGGTGCAAAGTTCTAAAAATATCGTTGAAACATATAGGAAACAATGGTAATACTCGCCGTTTTTCACCCAAAACAATGAACCAGGAAACCTGGACGCACCTGACATTACTGCCCTTGTATTGGCTATTTTTTACCAAAATGAAGAAATATTATTAAATTATTCATGACTGTTTTAACTCTTTGCATAAAAGTTACCATATTAAGGCAAACGCTGAAACTCTACAACAAACAATAGGCTGATCCAATTGCTATATATAAGACACAAATTCAATTATTTCTTTTAATTTCATTTTAACTGACTTATTTATGATTTTCCTTTTCGCTTTTCCCTGCCATTGAGCCATTTGTCGATCAAAGGGGTTATACAAGACTTAGTACGAAATTCTCACAAAAATGTATTTTGACAGTACTTCTTAAATAGGACTTGTGTGTGTAGTTGTTCACATAAGTATTCAACTCTAACAAACAAAATGAAGACTTTATTTCATGACAACATTAAAAAATGTTGAGAAATTAATTTCAATTCAAATAATATTTTTCCAACATATTACATCAATCTACTTGATTTAAAGATACTTTTTTCATTTATCATAAAGAATCAAGCAAGACTTCAAAGTCACAAAATGAGCCAAACTTAAACATTTACCGATATAGCTAGTTGCATCAGTGATATATCGCTTAATAAAACCCCCCAAAGAGAACATGTTTTCCTTTTTGTAGGTGATACATTCGTTTGTTAAGGAAATTCATTCGTTTGTTCAACAGTTTTAACATTAAAATCATCAACAAATAAATCCGTTCACCTATTACAACGCCCCTAATTTGATTGGATAAAGCAAATCATTCGCTGATTACAATGCCCTAACAAACAAAACATATTAACGATAATAAAAACTGCAATTTAAAGTACAGATGCATCGCATAAATATAATTAACACACAAACATTACTATCATAAAAAGATACAACAAAAATAATAAAACCATAGTAAATTGGCTTGTAGCAAAAAAAGCACTTATCTAATGATATTAGATTTAGTCGATATTTCGATTTAAAGGACACACAATACCCAGTCTGAAATTGTTTCCGGTTTATTATTGGATCTTTTTGGTGGACACATGGATAGATCATCTTGAGATGACTAGTTATGGTTCTACTCACTCACGTGGTAGAAATTTTAAAGGATGAAATGATTATATCAATGTCGTTGAGATTCACCCTACACCTACCTCGCGTGTTGAAAATTAAAATTTCTCATATTTGTTTTTACATTTCTATATGATCAT
Organism: Mya arenaria; assembly: GCF_026914265.1. Taxonomy (NCBI): domain Eukaryota; kingdom Metazoa; phylum Mollusca; class Bivalvia; order Myida; family Myidae; genus Mya; species Mya arenaria. The sequence goes on from NC_069133.1 coordinate 15,010,411, forward strand.
TTTCAGGTTGGGGAAAGCCCTCTATTACAGAGCTTAATCAAAAAAGAAAAGGTTATTCCTAAAAATTAACGAGAGATGGATGAAGGCCAATTAAAACAAAAATCATGAATGACTACGTTTTGCGGCTAAGAAGAGGACATGAATTTCTATCGTAGTCTATCAACGAGATCAGTAATAAGGTCCACAGTATTATATAAGACCTTTGCTCAAGTGGCTAATATCACAGTGTCTCCTGATGTAACGATTATTCCTGCAAACCAGTAAGTGTTTCGTTTGTTGATTAAAGTTTTGGTGGTGTTGGTGTGAATTGTTTTGAATGTTGTCATATTATTTCATTTCAAGGGTTTCTCAGACGTATTTGCATTGCGTACATGATTGTGCAGTTTGGTCAATTTTATGAAGGTGTACAGATAGATTTTCTCAGGTGGTATATTGTTATCAAGTTTCAAGTTTTCAAGTTAATTAAACATCATTCATGTCACAAATACAGGACAAAATGAGCATGGAAATATACTTTACAACATAATGAGGCATTACAAACTCGTTGGACATAATAATAACGATATGTATTTAGAGTTTCTAATCAGTGCCGTAGCTACACTGAGGCACATCGAGGCTGCCTCGGTGTTTTTATGGCATACAACAAATTCTATGGCTCTAAAAATTATGTTTTATCGACCAACTTCATTTGCCTCAATGTAAGCAAACCATTGATTAAAGATACTCCAGAATGCAGGAATTCGCTTCTTGCAAAAAAAATAATCGGGGGGGGGGAGCATTCTGCCTCGGTGTATTTTTAAGTCTGGCTACGGCACTGCTAATTATTAAGAAGTTTTAACTCAATTGGATCCCAATACATAAGTTCAAACAAAAAAAGATTTATTTGTTGAGGAGACATAGTGTTACATTCTTAAACTAAATTTATTTACAATACATTTGAGGAATTTACATATTTTTATGACAAAAAATTAGGATACTTGTGTAATGATTTTTCTCTTAATGAATATTATTCTATATTCTGTAAAATAGCTACAACCTAGTACATCATGGATTTCATCAGGTGAACTTAATTTTCTAAGATTAAAGATTTTACAAATGTTTTAATTAATGGAGTGATCGCGCTCCATTTTACATAGTTTATTGATATATGGCAATATTATACCAAATACAACAAATCACTCAGAGATTAAATATAAAATGAATGTCTGTATCCGAGAGTAGTTTCAATTCAGGATAATGAAGATGAGGGGAATTTAGTTAAGTTAGCTAAACTTGCTTCTTATTACTCAAGTATTAGTGCACTTGTTGTTTATATGCGAATGTACCCAAATAAATATGTTCTAATTTAGCCGGGATAATTGCAAGTTTGACTGCATTTAATAATGTTGTTGGTTCTACAGATTATTCGAGTGAAGAGTCTGCTACCAATTTACTAGCTAAGTTTACTAACACACGTTGTGGTGTATCCGATTAATTTTTGCCTAAATAATGTTTATATAAAGACTAAATTTGAAGTTTTCAACTACTGGTACAATTTTGTTTTACCATGAATAAACTCATTCAAGAAGCTAGTATTTAGAGCAGTTTGATTTTATGTGACCGAAAATATAAGTATTATTGTTCGAATAAACAAATGATTATAGAACAATAATGATAGATATTGACCACTTGAGGATAAAAGACCAAAGTGGAGTTTGGGAGTTCTTAAGGCCACATCTTCCAATAAACCAAATAAAGTAACACTTTATGAATTTCATGAATTTCTTCAAAGTTAGGTACCAACACATTTGGTGGAAATAACTATGATGCCGAATATTTTAAGTATACTATCGACTTTAGTTGACCTATACGTTTGTCCCAGAACTCGACTGGGCTATTTCTGTTCGAGAACAATGTAAAAACTATGGCAATAATTATATGTTAATATGATATTCAATCGCTACTATAGATATTCTTTCTTCGCAAATATGTGTTTTGTTGGATGATATACGTAATATATAATGTACATTTATACAATAATATTTTGAATGCTGGTTACTTTCCTGAATAATGACTGAATGTGTTGGTATTCACCTCCATAAAAAATGTTCAGAATCTAGTGTTAACAATTATAGAGAAGTTACTGTAAAAAGTTGTTTATCAAAAGGTTTTTTTTTTTAAATCGAGAAAACAATGTTCTTTAAAGAATGTAATTGACGCATGAATTAAATACTTAATGTTTGCTTAATTGAGAAATTGAAAAAAACTTTTCGTGTTAACTTTGTGTATGTTTATTTTTTTGTTTATCTTTTACCGTTTTATGATAAAAAATGTGTTCAGCTATCAAGCTTTAATCAAATATTGCGCCAATTCATATGATTTGATAAAATATTTTTTTTTAACTCTTAACAATATCGAATTTTATGGGATTTTGTTTCAAGTTTGTTTCGACCTTAGTAGCTCGAAATAGCTGTGCATGTGCAATAACACTAGCGGTCGGTAGTTTAAAATGTGCCGGAACATTGAACCCGCAGAGACTGTTCGAACCGTCCTTTCATTAATCTAATATGAAGGTGCATATTGCGTGATAAAAGTCAAAGCCGCCCTCGTAGTTTGTCGTTCTTGTCGGAAATTTGTATTGCTGTAGTCGATTATGTCCTAATGCCAAAAGAGCTATCCAGACGAAACTAACCTCATATGACTTAAAGGCTCTCTTTGACTTTCCAATGTAGGCAACACTTTATAAACTGTCTTTTAATCAAGATATTTTACGGTCTTTTTATGAACAAACGCCTGAAGCAACTCATTTGAACAGAATATTGTAAATCAAAGCCATTTTTTGTGATAGCGTTACAATGCGTTTAAAGAACATAGTACCTTTTGAAATATTTTAAATACTTCTCCTCAAATGAGCACTAGTTTTAACTGTATACGGTGTTATATCATTAAAGCATGACTAATGTTAACATTTTACACTAAATTATTTATTCGATCGATGTATGTCTACATATAACGTGAACGAGTCACTTTAATACGGAAATGTTAATATCTAAAGTGTTTTACATGATTCTTCGTTAAATTTGTGAATCTAAGTCCTAGCGCTTTCTTAATATTAATATTGATATTTAAACACATTTGACAGCTGCTCATGGTAAATACATTATTGTTATTTCCCCGTGTAATATCCTAATTGTAATTATTTAGCTTTAAAAATCACTTTTTTAGGAACAATGAAGGTCCTTTTCCACCTTGGAATGTGCCTTGCACTAACACTCTCTGTATCCTATGGCTATAAGTACCGTGGTGGATACGGTGTTGGTGGATACGGTGGTGGTGGATACGGTGGCGGTGGATACGGTGGCGGTCACGGTGGATACGGTGGCGGTGGAATATCAGGCGGACACGGAGGAGGATACGGTGGCGGTGGATACCGTGGCGGTCACGGTGGATACGGTGGCGGTGGAATATACGGCGGACACGGTGGAGGATACGGTGGCGGTGGATACGGTGGCGGTCAAGGTCGATACGGTGGCGGTAAAAAATACGGCGGATACGGTGGTGGTGGATACGGTGGCGGTGGATACGGTGGCGGTGGATACGGTGGCGGTGGATACGGTGGCGGTGGATACGGTGGCGGTCATGGTGGATACGGTGGCGGTGGAATATACGGCGGACATGGTGGAGGATACGGTGGTGGTGGATACGGTGGCGGTCACGGTCGATACGGTGGCGGTAAAATATACGGTGGCGGTGGACACGGTGGCGGTCATGGTGGATACGGTGGCGGTGGAATCGGTGGAGGATACGGTGGCGGTGGATACGGTGGCGGTGGATACGGTGGCGGTCGTGGTGGTGGATACGGTGGGGGTGGGTACGGTGGTGGTGGACACGGTGGCGGTTATGGTGGATACGGTGGCGGTGGAGGATACGGTGGCGGTGGAGGATACGGTGGCGGTAAATACGGTGGTGGTGGAAAAAAAGGCGGAATCGGTGGAGGTTACGGTGGCGGTGGACACGGTGGCGGTGGACACGGTCACTTTGGACATGGCGGTGGAATCATGGGCTGATCTTGGAGCGGTTGAGCCAGATATTATGATGGTTACGGATCGCATACGTCAATGGTATTGGCTACGGTCGTCATAATCAACATTGTCTTGAAAACATATCTGGAGCGTTTATTTGATTGTAATGACGAAAAATGTATCTGATAATTACATTGATCATCTTGTGTTTGTAAATCTAAGTATGATTAACACTGTTTGTTTACAACTTTGCGTTACTTAAAAAACATAAAACATTTTATTGTTTACAAACGTCCAGTTTTTAATAATTGGACTCATATAATTTGTCTTTTTTTCTTTCATCATTACTATAAAAAGTGTGTTTGTTTATCTTTTTGATCACAATTTTTTAAACCAATTTAATTTACCAAGTCTCTAGAAATGAAATATACCACACGCTATGATGCATCTTGTAGTTTGCAATTTTTGCATCAAAAATCTGAATTATAAGGGAGTTAACTCTTGTACCTATAGTTCCTTTAATTCCTGTTCGGTAATGCTACGTTTGATTTTCTTAATTTGGCGCTCACATTCATTTTTAGAATTTAAGTCGCGGGAACGGTCGTCTAATATTTGTTCATGGCGTATTCGGGAGCTCGGCCCAAAACTTCGCGTTCGAAGAGGCCATCGTCGCTCGAAGAACACAAATTTCGGAGTTGGACCGTGAGGAGGAGGATTATAAAACACTTGAAACTGCTGAGACCCAGACTGAATCCTATTCCGCAAGACTTTGAAGCTCTGGAAGAAGAAAGGGCTACCCTCCAACATTTGGTTGAGGAGCGCCGTAAATCTTCCGAGGCCCGGCGATTTAGGCTTGATATTGAAGAGCTTAAATGTCAAATTTCGCAAGAATTGCAATCGTAGTTCGATTATGGGTGAGTAATAGTAAACAGCACAACCTCGCACATCAAACTGCAGTGCCAGACAATATAGAGATCTTTCCACATCCGGGAGCTCTATGCGTCGATGAAAGAACCGGAAAGAGCCGCTGTTCCAAAAAGTATCAGAGAAGTTCAATGAATCAACAATATCGATCGTCCTGCATCACCATCATGATCTTAGTGTATTCTTTTCGTAAAGTTAAAGAGTTTGAAAAAAACATCATGTTTCACTGTTCCAATGATTGAAAAAAACACTGTTTGGTAAACCTGCATTCACTTCCAAATCAAACGTAGGCGTCAAATCCGAAATAACGTCACACTAACAGTTTGGCGCGCTTTAAAGGCATATAAAAAAACTGAAAAATAGTCGGTGAAATATATTGCAATCTTACACTGCAACAAACAATTATCACAATATCTCTCTCCCTATCATTACCATCAATATCATCATTCGATTTACTGTGATGATAAGGTAATAAAATTAAAAAAAAGATATTGATAAAAATGTAGATGCTGCTTATGATGATAATGATGGTCATCATTCGCACTGTCATTATCACAATGAACATCATCTCAATCAACACAATCAACATTATAGCAAATGTTTTGATAATAAAAGTCATCATGGTGAGGATAAAAATAAAACTGATGATGATCAGAGGTAGGAAAAGGACGATTATGGGTATCATCATTATCTCAGTCATCGTTCGAAAGATCATTATCTATGTTTAAAACATTCATCTTGCCATTTCATCAATTAGAAATAAAAATGTACCTTTGGCTTATGATTTAAATAGTATTCTTTTCTTTAAAATGATAAATGCGTAAACGGCATATCCAACTTAAAATACAATGGTCTACTGTGTGGTATGGTTTTTGAGCAGTTAATACGGGCTTGAAGACAAAAGCGTTTGTCTGTACAAGCCCTCTTACGGTTTGTACGTGTATGCAAGGGACTACATCTTTTTTTGCCGGAGTGATAGGCATTAAAAAATTTGGGCACCACTGAACCGTGAAAATGAAAACCAGAAAAGCTCGTCATACATTGTTCATATAAAGCGCGTGCATGCCGGCAAGAAAATTGTACATGTTTAGGGCGGGGTTTGACCTCCGTTAACCAATGAAAATCAATACGGAAATACCCGAGGTACATGTACAATCCACCTTCGGCACTTCCATAAAAGGAGTGGAGAACACATATAATGAATACACGTCTAAAGAGTACTTTTTTCACCGGAAATTATATTTCATAACTCTGCAATAATAATACAAAACGAACAGGGCTTGTCATAACAATTGTGTTTTTTTACCCCACATCTTAAAAAATACCATTTAAACTTGATATCTAAATAATGAAGTTAAATGTATTTATGCGCATTTTACGACAGCTAATGTAAACAATGATTTGCATATAGGCACATTGCAGGTGCGCGTGACGTTTTCCTTCAATGTGTCTACTATATAGAAACTTTCACCATGGTGCAATAACACGGATTTAACGTTGCTTTCACGGTGAGTTGTACTAGAATTATACTTGTCATTGTAAATTCAATCGTTCATACGTTGCTGTTTGGACACCATAATGACATAACGTTGGTTTTTACGGATAATGAACAAGCTAAGTTGATGCAATCGGTATCCAGATATGACCTTCAGGTCATAATTTATGACTCATCACTATACATGCCAAACTAACTAACTGTTAACTGTGCGACTGTGTACTTCGTTTATTGTATTGTAAAATTAAAGTATTGAATAAAAATGTTAAAACTTAAGTAGTGAAAACTAATTTTTTTTTTCCTTTTCATTAAAAACCATTGTGCATGCTTATGGTAAACCTGAGAAGAAAAGTGAGCCTGGTGTGGGGCTCAGACTCACGACCGCAGGAACACTAGCACGGCGCTTTTGCCAACTGAGTTAAATGGGCAGCTGGTTTCAACTCTCACAGACTAGACTTGTCCGCCCATTAAATGGGCTGTCTCACAGATGATAAAATAGCGAAAAAAAAATGAAAATTGTCGAAAAATATCATAAATTTGGCATCAATGTGTACAATGCATTGAAACTTACTTACTGAAGTATCACATAGTTTACAATGTATTTAAGTTCAGGAGATATTTTATATTTTTCCATCAAAAAAGATTACCAGGTAGAATTCATTCCTTATGCGTGATTAGCTAGTCGGTGTCCTGAGATTCGTTACAGAAAAAAACTTTTTTTGGTGCTTATAGATCTGTGACACAGTCCCTTTAACCATTTAGACCAACATGTAGGCACTTCTGCTCTTTTACTGCTGCCACGATTGTGGGTAACCTGAGTGTAATTATGCCCAGTGAGGTGATTAAACACAACACCGCAGCCGGAACTCTATATAGCTACTCAGAGCTAACTCGGCAGCTGGTCCTAACCCAAACACACTTCAGCCCAGTTTAAAAATAAAAAATGCTTATTGAATAAAAAAAATTGTCATGGCAGAGTGGGGCAGATGACTCGCGAATACTTTAAGCGATAAAGATGTATGAATGAAATTACAGAAAAAAATACTTCAGCACAAATAATGAAATCAAATGTTTAGTAATTCATAATTTGTTTTAGAGGGGAGGGTTTGAGGGGAGGGTTTGACAACCATCAAATTTGGCATGTTTGAACTGGTTTCAACAAGCATTATAATGTGAGCATTATAGATTATGAACACAGGGGAAGTTTCAGCATAAAAGGCAGTGTTTCTTTTTGGCAGAATTACATGATAACACATGATAACACTAGAGCTACAGTGTCTTACTGGTGATTTTTTGTTACAAAGGTTTTCATAAGGATACCTTTAGACGAGATGAAATGTATTGACATGTCGTGCTTAAACTGGCACATATTTCCGCACAGAATTTCTTTAAGTTAACCTCTTTTCAAAATTATTCACATGCAAGACAGTTTTAGACAAACTATTTGCTACAAAGTAAAACAATGACAGTTAAGTTATTAATTATGTAAATGGGGTGGGTTCGGGAGGGGTTTCCCCTCCCGACAAGCAATGTTAATAAAACCTTTTTTCTCCTGCATATAATCAGAAAATGCGGGGTCATCAGTTCAGCACAAAAACAGTGGCGGTTTTTGCAATATTTTTCATTTTTTTAACATGCTTGTAGGTGTGCAATTTACTCTTCCTAACAGCTAAAACAGCTGAAATAGAATATGGTAGAGAAATATTTTCTTCTCAATTTGTTCTTAAAACACAGTCTATATGAATTACTAAAAAAACAATATTGTTCATGTAAAATTAACAAGACATTTACAATGCCAGCTCTAATATAGTAAAGCATAGGCATAGCAAAATTCAAAACATTTTTATTATATATGCTTTGTGGTGATTTATAGACATTTATAAACAATAAAAACAATCCTTCACTGTTTCAAACATATTGATATATTTTTTACTGTGTGAAATTAAAGCCAGCTCTCAAATAGATATTGAATCCCATCAATTTAAACTGGTATGCCAGAAATGTGTTGATTGAGTATGTTGTATAGGCTATAAGGGTGTCAATTATTGTATGTTTGAGTAGGTGTTGTGCGGTTATTTATTTTCATTTCTTATTATTTTAAACAGACCCGGGAGGAAACGATGATGAACCAGCCAGACAGCCAGCCCGCCACCCGGCCGAGCCATACTTGGCGTATGCCATGGTCTGTATTGTGCATCTATTTGCACATTTTGTTTGCTCTTTTAAGCAAACATTACATTAATTGCAAATTCTATAAGCCATTAATCAAAACTTACTACACATTTGTTGCAGCAACATGTTTTCTTCATGCACCAGTCAATTGTTACCAAGCCCCCCCCCCTCCACCCCCCCCCCAGGTCCGGGGAATAGCCGGGACTTTGACTTTTGGTCCAGCCAACCCCGGGTAAAATCCCGGCCTGCGGGGACAAACTGATGGTTAAATCCGGCCAATGCCCCCGCACCCCAGAGATTCTATATAAGGCCCAACCTCCGCGGTCACCAGGCCCTACGGGACCACCTGGAAGTAAAAACACGGCCCTTTTCCCCGGTATACCCCCAGAACTGAGGGACCGCGGTTACAATTGACTGGTGCATTAGTGTGCATATGATTTTCAGCTTATGGACAAGAAAACATCTACTTTAAACATATACTTTAACAATCACAGCAACACAATGAGATCCCTATTTTAAAGAAATAATGCCACCTTTCATTAATTCATTAATTAATTCATATATATTCATTCATTTATTCAGTTTATACATTTAAAAACTTGCCATTTCTCAAGGCAAACGAAATAAAAAAGTGAGCCGCTTTCATACAGATAAGAGCCTTTTCCTTTCATGTATTTAAAAAAAACAAAAAAACTTACATTATAAATGTCTTAAAACCCTAAGTTATTGCTTATTTCAACAGCCAGCCTGGTTGCTGTAGCCACAGAGGAATTTTCAAGGACAAGAACCAGTGCTGGTCAAAATGTGGTCTCGTGTGGTTTTCCATACCGGTTCTCGGCAACGATTTCCGAGAAAGGAATACCGTCTCCAAGTAAGAAGAAATTCTAAGCATGTCTGGTTTTAATGCTTTCAAAATGCATCTGGGTACTCAATAAGATGAGATTAACCTTTGAATTGTTAATAACTGATTGCAAAATGTCCAAAAGACAATATATTTCATAAAATTGTCCTGAAAATCCTTGAATTCATGAACCTTTCTACATATTTATCACATTTTTGATTCATAAAAGATTGTGTATGCCTCAAATGAGTGTTTACAGGCCTTTTTCAAACTTTAACAGTAGTGGCAGATAGTTTTATTAGTGTAAAACATTGCTTTTGTGTCTTGCTTGCAGATCATGATGTGCCAATAAGCTCCAGTTAGCTGCGGCTTCCCCCCCCCCCGGCGGTAGTCCTGCAATCTGAATCCAGGAGATGCAGCTCTGAATCCAATAATACAGAAGAATGAAGATGTTAGTCAACCCTGTAGTACTTGTTTGTATGTAAATGATTCCAAAGAGTGAGATTTATAGCAAATCAGGTGTAAATAAGCAACTTATGGACAATGGTGAAATGCTGTACTCTGAATGTTATGCCAAATCTAGCCTTCAAAACAGATACTTAAAGTAATAAGTTTTTAAAAATGGGCATATTAATGCTATCTCTGCATTTTCTACATCATGTAGCCACCTCATACATGAAAACACTAGCAGTTGTCATGAATCTTTCAGTTTTGGTGTTTTTTGCCATTTCCTTTGTTGCGCCATTTGTCCCAGAAGCAAACAATTTGACATATAGTGGTGTTTAGACTGTCTATAAACACATGATCACTAAATTTCTTTTGTTAAACTGAACAGTTCTGTTACCTTTGTATATAAGTGGACCAGAAAAGCAAAATTTTGACAAGTTGAAGCATTTCAGTTTGGCTCTTTGTCTTTTTTTATATAAAACACTAAGCCGATTAAGTGGAAACACCTTATTTTGCTTAGATAAAAATCTTAAAAGAGAAGGCAGGCCATTTTTGTGGTCTGTTCTATAGACACTATTGAAAGCTACAAGGAAAACTTTACTTGGTTAAATTATTCCAATGCATAAGGAAATAATGGCTCTTCAAAGGTTTGCGGCTTACCATTTAAGGGAAATGGCTGTTTCTGGTTTTTTTTTATGAAAATACCACAGGTGCTAATACTTGTCTCATTCATTTAGTGTTTAATATATCATTGTTTAACTTTCAGTATGTGTTGCATATAGACTGCATATAGCCTGAAGTTGAACTATAGGAATTTTGAAGTATGTTTCTGAAAAACTGTTGCTTCAATAGGCTCAAGACCACAGTTATCTGCCCCCCGTTGACTAAGATCCGGATGTGAATACAGAAAAAAGAGTGCTTGTGTTCAAGTATCAATATTTTATTAAAGTTGCATGAAAGAGAAGAAATAGGTGGCATAGAGCTTAACATAATTTGACACTGTATTGCAAAAACTGATAGTTTTTTGTGTAAAAATTGGAAAAATCATTGTCGGTGGAACTATGAAAATTGCTTACATGTATTAAAATGTATTGTGAATCTGGTTACAACCGGTGTTTGCCTTATTTCTAAACGACATTTCCAAAAAATGACAGCTAATGTAAACAAACAATAATTACAGAATGAATTGATTAAACTTGAAAGTTGTGTTATGGTAAAAATCTTATATATGTATATAAATGTATCCGTGTAATAAAATAAATATTTCATGGCTTCAAGTGTGACAGTACATATTGTCAACATTCGGGTAAATACTGTACTGTCACACTGGAAGCCATGCAATATTTATATAATGTCATATTTTAGGATATAACTCAGAACAAAAAACATCAAGAAGACTTTATATATCAAAGTAATAGCACTATTTTTGTCATAGTTTAGCGATAGGGTTTCTATCCTATTTTTATCAGAAATTAAACAGCTTTTTATGTAATTTATTTTCTAACATGTGTTATACCTTTTTTTCATTTATTGTGATATCTGATGTTAAAGCTGCACTCTCACAGATTAACGTTTTTGACAACTTTTTTATTTTTTGTCTGAATGAACAAGTTTTTGCATAAATATCTGCAAACCAATGATAAAAGACTTCCGACAAAAGATCAGATCGCAGCTTTTCATATTTCCGTCCCAAAAACGATGTTTTATGGATTTTTATTAAACCGTTAGTAACGGTACAAGTCATAAAACATTATATTTGGAATGGTAATATGAAAATCTGCGATCTGATCTTTTGTCAGCAGTCTTTCATCACTGGTAAGCAGATAATTACAAAAAAAAATCTAATTCCAAGACAAAGAATAAAAAAAGTTGTCAAAACAGTAAATCTGTGAGAGTGCAGCTTTAAGTAATAGCAAAACTTTTATGGCATTTTGATATTTTCCTCCATAATCGATTTTTCTTTATTATATATCAATGCTTTAAAGGAAAACAATCAAAAGCAAAAAGTACTTGCTTTAGTTCATGTACAAACAGGAAAGTTATTAACAACTTCTAAACTTGACAAACATTACATTACATTACACTGCTTAATTAAGACCATGTAGTTTCTTTCACAATTCTAATTACAGACTTATTCTACAATTATACTTACTATAAACAAAACACTTATGTGATGGAAATATAGTGCATATATTGAAATGTGCTTTAAAAAATATACTAGTTACTAGTTTTTTTTGAAAATGGAAGTAAACCCCTTAAATCTTTTGGTTTGAAGTTTTAATAAAAGTTGAGTAATGTTCTTATGTTTGACCTCAATGGGCAATTTATTGCATTCATATTTTTCCTTAACTTTTATTTTATTTTTATTTTTTTCTGTGTAAACAATATAGTTTTTTTCAAATGTGATAATGCTCTTGACAAATATTAAAAAGAATTGTTTTATTGACTGTTTATCAGGGATTATACTCATGCATTTGGTCAAAGGAATGTTTTACTGATGTTGCAGTTAAATCGACATATTTTATGAAATGAATAGTGTTGAAGTTAAGTCTTCAAATATGAGTATTGAATGTTATTGCTACAAGAATATAATAAATCACCTTAGTGCAATAACTCAATAACTGCATATAGATATAGAAGCAGATATTGTGTTCTTGCACCAAGGTGACCATATATTCATCTTTTACTTTTAAAAAAAAATGTCTTTAGTATCAGCTGATTGCTCATGTTTTATCCTCATTATTATTATATGCTACCTAGTTCTTGTTTATAATAATTAATAATTTGTCTACTGCAACATAACTGTATGATTATCACATTACTCATTTACAATGGCCATGTGCATATTTATCTCATATTTTATAGCTTTAGTTTATAAATGTTTGTAGATAGTGTATCTATGTAAATTAAGGACTCATGAATAAACTGTGAAATACTTACTGCTTGCTTTATGGAAGGTGTGAAAGACCACATCTGGTAATAGGAACGATTTTCTTCACACTACTTAGCCGATTTCTTTCACTATGGTCTTAATTACTGATCAAAATACTGAGAGATCATGCAAAGTATGTGGCAAGGAAGATGGCGAACAATAGAGATATGCCTGTATTATCATACTAGTATTCATTAAATCTTGACAAATAATGGTCTGTGTCTTTTACTTCTTCAAAAAATGGTTTTTCTGGTAACTGGAGTGTAGACCCGATATCAAAATAATTATACAGCTGAAAGGCACATTCAAAAAAGCCTCTTCGTCCTTGCCATATGAATATTCATAAATTAAGGCTCTGTGCTTAACTTTAATACTGAAAAGTTTTTCGACTTGTCTATATAAAACAGCCAGTTGTTCTTGATGGCCCGGGAGGCCAAATATGCCGGCCGCGATGTATTTAGAACACGTGTTTCATAAAAAGAACTCCAAGCTCGTAGACGCAGCCTTAGTTCATATTATTTTGGTTCATACATCATTGACTTGATTCAGTGTATTAGTCAGTTATTAATAGCATGTTATCCGATTAGCTACATCGTTTTTAGATCAAATTAAGACCAATATTGAATACCAGCCCTGAACAAGCGCTGTTTCAATAAAATGGTATACCGCATTACCAATAACGTTCAAAATTTCAAACAGCATTATATTTATATTTCTGGACCCAATATCACAAAAAAGCTTAAGTCAAATGTCAATCTCAGACTCAACTTTTTTAACAAAAACATTATAATGGTATATCGTTTTACCCGTAAAGGTTCTCTCATAGGATTTGTTGATTAAAAGCATTGGCCAAGATTCAAAAGAAAAAAGATTCTACAGGATTTATTGTAATTGAGTACAACTCAACGTTTATAAACAGTTAAGAAAGTAATTATTTTGCCTTATAATAAGTTTTCTTCGATCTAATGACAAAGGTTTTTATCAACACATTTTATGGGAAAATGTATATTTTACATAATTAAAACATATAGGTTTTGTATGATACAAAATGCTATTATGTAGTTAAATGAGTTGAGACTGCGATTGAGATTTGATGTAAGTATTGTTGTGATATTGAGGCCTGAATTATCAGTTTCTGTACGTGCTATATTTGAATTGCTGATGCTCGACAAAGACTTAAACAAGGTACTGTAAGAGATAAATGATGCAGTTTACAAAAAGGTCGTAGCGCCACCTATGATGGTCTCAGTAGCGAAACGCCTATCGTGTTATCTAGACCTAAACTATATAAATATTTTACGTTCTTTTATACAGTCGAAACTCGCAATGTCGAACTACAGTAAAACTGCGAACGCTCGAGGTCGCAGGGGACCGAGCCTAAACCTAGAGGGAACCGATGTTTCGAACGACCCGATTTTCAATTCTCCAGTCTGTTATGAAATATATTTCAAGTATGAAGTAGTCTGTTTACTAAGACACTTATTATGTGTTGCGTTGTGGAAATCGCTCATATGTTCAAAGGCTGACGTTTACTACTTTATGTATATTAAATATAAAATGTAAAAGAAATATCAATAAATCGTTTTTTTTTTACAAAATGGCCATATTGCAAAGCAAAGTGACAAAAAGGAATTATTTTCAGAGATTCCGATGTTGAATCGATACGGTTGTGTTTATTCATATTTTTATTACTCATTTACATTTCTCACAATTAACTTCTCGTCATTTACGTCTCATCTTCTAAAATTACTGTAATACCTGGGGATTAAAGGTGAATATTGATAAGACGAAAATCATGGTGTTTCGTAAAAGAGGCGGATTATTTCCCAATGAAAGATGGACTTACAATGGTCATGATATACAAGTTGTTGATGATTTTAATTATTTGGGTGTTGTTTTTAATTATACTGGAAATTTTAACCTGAACCAAGAACATTTAAATGGCAAAGCACTTAAGGCAATGAACGTATTATTTTGTAAATGTCAAGATTATGACTTAAAACCCAAAATTATGTGTCAGTTATTTGACGCATTTGTTGGTTCTATTTTAAATTATTCGGCAGAGGTTTGGGGGTATACTAAATCAAAGGAATTAGAAAGAATTCATTTGAAATTTTGTAAAAGATTACAGAACGTTAAAACAAACACTTGCAATGCCACTGTTTACGGAGAGTTGGGTAGATATCCATTATATATTCATAGATATGTGCGTATATTGTCTTATTGGTTTAAGGTTGCTAACAGTGATAATATTATCATAAAATCTGTATACAATCAGGCTAAGAGTGATAGTGATAAAGGTTGCCGTAATTGGGTGTATAATGTTAAAAAGATATTAAATGATTATGGTTTTAGTTATGTTTTTGGTGATATTTACAATATTGATGTTAAATCATTCATAAAAAAATTCAAATGTAGAATTATCGATACTTTTAAACAAGATTGGTATAGTACTATAGAAAATAGCACGGTGTTAGATGTGTATAGACATTTTAAAACCTGTCTGGAATATGAACCTTATTTAGATATTTTACCAAAGAGCTTACGTTTTTTCTTTTGTAGACTACGGCTGTCCGTGCACCCACTCCATATTCAAACTGGTAGATACAATAGAAATAACGTTGTACGCAACCAAAGATATTGTTTGTGTTGTAACTCTAATGACATCGAAGATGAATATCATTTTATTTGTGTTTGTAAATCCTTTAGCAATTTAAGAAAGAAATATATCAACAATTGTTACTTTATAAGACCTTCTGTATTTAAATATATGCAGCTGTTGAAATCTAACAATAGAGCTGAACTGATTAACTTATGTCTGTTTGTTAAAAATGCTCTCAAAGAAAGATCCGCTTTGATTAATGTTAGAACATAATTCTATTTAATGTTCATCCTCTGATATATATATATATATATTAGTTTATTTAATTTAATTACTTAGAAGTATTGAATACTCTTGTACATATATATTTGTATATATATACTAATTTGTTTGCATTATCTGTTACTTTACATACACGTTGACATTATATGTTATATCATTATGTGTTGTTGACGATGTACATTGTACAAGTCAAAATAAATTGTCTGTCTGTCTGTCTGTCTGTCTGTCTTCTAAAATATCCATATCAACTAATATCCGTCATGCGTTAACAGTGTTAAACTGTTTTTCACACCTTATCAATTGCCTTTCAACTATCATTGCAATTTTTACAACTTGCGAAAATTTGGATACCTAGCAATTGTTTGTTTATTTTGGAACACGCGTCCGGGAAAAAGTGTGAAATTATGACCTCGAGGGAGCAATAAGGTTTTGTGCATGATTTGAATACTTGGTACCGAGAATATTGCTCGACTCCTCGACATAATTAGGTTCCGATGCAGCGTAGGTATATTTCATATGAAAATAGAAGGAAAAAGTTTGGGACCAAGCTCCGACCTCGAGGGAACGCCGGTTCTCGAACGACCGCTTGTTCGAATGATCGCAGTTTTACTGTATGATAAAACGATGTTCTGGTTAAGTCGAGCTGTTTTTTTTCGAATATGATGGGATAAGTTAAACAAGTTTTCAATGGAATTATTTTCAGAGATTCCGATGTTGAATCGATACGGTTGTGTTTATTCATATTTTTATTACTCATTTACATTTCTCACAATTAACTTCTCGTCATTTACGTCTCATCTTCTAAAATACCCATATCAACTAATATCCGTCATGCGTTAACAGTGTTAAACGGTTTTTCACACCTTATCAATTGCCTTTCAACTATCATTGCAATTTTTACAACTTGCGAAAATTTGGATACCTAGCAATTGTTTGTTTATTTTGCAACACGCGTCCGGGAAAAAATGTGAAATTATGACCTCGAGGGAGCAATAAGGTTTTGTGCATGATTTGTGTACTTGGGACCGAGAATATTGCTCGACTCCTCGACATAATTAGGTTCCGATGCAGCGTAGGTATATTTCATATGAAAATAGAAGCAAAAAAGTTTGGGACCAAGCTCCGACCTCGTGGGAACGCCGGTTCTCGAACGACAGCTTGTTCGAATGATCGCAGTTTTACTGTATGATAAAACGATGTTCTGATTAAGTTGAGCTGGGTTTTTTCGAATATGATGGGATAAGTTATACAAGTTTTCAATGTCAGTTATATCGAATTTTTGTATTTCCCGAGGTCCCGACGACATCGACTGTATATACCTTATTTCTCGTTTGTGTTTTATTATGTAGTTTCAAAACCTTTAAACTGTATACAGAATATTACTTAATATAGCGTAATTCCCCAATGCTGACAATAATTTTCCTATATAAAGCCTACCTACCCTACCTATATTTGAAAAGGATCTAACCTTTCCAAACATGTTTTGGCCCCAGCTAGTCCCAAGTGACATTGACCAAGACATTTCTGTTCTGATTTATTCATAAAAAATTGAGATCGTTTAGATACGTTTGCGCGTAACGCAGGGATTGCAATGATGATCATTTAGACATCAAGAAGTATGATATGGAATGTAGTGATATCAGTGAATATGAGTATAACAGTCATTATCGGAGGTGGGTAACTCTTTGCGTCCAGAAGAAAGATCAATATTTAAGTTGGTGTGAAAGGACAACGCATACAGCTCAAATGTTTGACAATATGAGTCGTTATGTAACGCAAAGAGCTCCTAGGGAATCTTCATCCATCAGGACAGAACGCAGAGAGCTCCTCCGTTGGCTCATTGTTGCATAGGCTTTATATTGCTTCACACTGCACTGTAATTATACATTTGATAACAGCACGGAACTCCTAAAATGCATCGTGTCGTTTTGTTTTGCCGACCCAAATAAATCAAAGTACTGAATGAAATGCATTTACGGTTGGCAAATTGATACTGTACTTAGTCATGTTGCATGAAAACGTAGATTGGCATGTTTCCATCGTAAAGAAAATAGTGTCAAAGATGAAATGCTTTAATCATTGGGCGGTGAATATACCTTACGCATCATCATCATCATCATATCTCACAAGTCGATGTTCGACCAAGTAAATCGACAGGTATCTTAAAATATAATGCAACCCCATTGTTACAACTGCTACAGCTATTTCAACTTCTACTACTACTACTACTACTACTACTACTACTACTACTACTACTACTACTACTACTACTACTACTACTACTACTACTACTACTACTACTACTACTACTACTTCTACTACTACTACTACTACTACTACTACTACTACTACTACTACTACTACTACTACAACTACTACTACTACTACTGCTGCTGCTGCTGCTGCTACTGCTACTGCTACTGCTACTGCTACTGCTACTACTTCTACTGCTACTGCTACCGCTACTAATACTGCTACTACTACTACTGCTACTGCTACTGCTACAGCTACTGCTCCTAATAATAATATGTGACAATATTACGACGATCTGGAAAACGGTACAGCTCTAGACATCATTACTGCGACTAAGGTATATTCAAACCGAGAACCTCAGACAGACACCTCGATCTCTGAATAAATCGGTGAACGATTGCAGTCGTATATCCATCTAAAATGCGCACACAGCTTTAGCTGCTGAAACTAAGGGTTTACCAGGAAAGTCTACTTACAGAAATGCACCAGCGTTGACGATGAACACCGAAGGCAAAGGCAATAATTATCACATCAGTAATGAATAGCCCTGGAGCCGTTTGAAATCAGGAATAATTGTAAACTGGAATATGTTTTTAAGATATGTATTGCAATTCAATTAAAAATACAACATGTAATAAAACTATTAATAAAATTAAGGATCTCAGCAACTTTTTGTCTGATATGCACCGTTTCGTGAAATCCCAAACTCAGCCTCAAACTATCTTTTGTTTGAATGTTCACTGTAAATAAACAACTGTTTAACCAATTTCATCAAGGTCACTCAACAGTTTCATCTGAATGATGTGAAACCAAGTATGCAATATTTTGTTTTCTGATGTTTATGCACGTGTGAGGATTTAACCACATTTAACAAGCTTTGTTTAAGATAATGTAAAATAATCAAAACGTTTTATTATAATTTATCGAAAGGCATGACTCCGTAAAACATTTACCATTTATTTCAATTATGTTATCAAGTACTTCCATACCTATATCAAAAACAAACAAAAATACAAACAATGAGCTTTTTCATTCTCATCGAAGCAATTAGTTAGAATGCGAACATTTAAATATTCCATAAACAGAAGTAAATCAATATAACATTATATTATTGAAGTAAAAAGAGTAACTTTCATGGTCAATTTTAATAAGGGAAAAAAATAACATAAACATTTCCCTCCAAGCAATTAAAATTAAATGCGAAAATATAAATTAACAAAATACAGAAGTAAATTATTGTAACATTTGATTATTCGAGTACAAAGTGTGGTATTCATGAACTAATTTTATAAGGGAATACATAGTAAATTGAAACTTCATTAAGTAACATCTTTGAATACAAACTGCATACTTGATTGACTGTCAATGTCTTCCATAAATATAAACGTTTTGCAATCTGACACTGGTATTTTAGGAAACGTTGCAGCTTTTATTTTTTATTGCTGATTTTGCCATAATATTACCCTTGTTATTTCGGAAAAGAAAAATCAAGGTCATATAATTATGAAGAACGATTAAATTCGTATTTATGGAGCTGGTTATGATATGACATTTGGAGTTAAATTGATTTTTGTTCAAATTTAAGCATGTGGCGATGGATTTTATATTAGCAATTCTTTTGAGGTTAGGTTCCTTGCATGGCATAAGAATTTTGCTATATTTTCTATTGTTTTTCTTGATGTAGTATTCATAAGGTTTTCATTTTTTGTAGATTTGGCCAATGACAATAATATGGGCTCAAATATTTTCGTCTCAAGTCAATATATTTAGGGCACACAAGAAGAAAATAAAATTCACTTTCGGTCTGTATGATATTGCAGTTAAAGCATAACCTTTGGTTTTTCGGTGTATTAAATTAAATATATCTGCCAATGTTTTGTGAAGATCACACTTAATGCTATAAAAGCATTGCGGATGTTTTTGTTAGTTTTCTATCTCATCCAAGTGTTTATACAAGCAGTATGATTTTAGTTTTGTTGAACTGTTTGAATTGAGGTCTATTGGGGCTTCATTAATGCTCTGATTTTCCCCAATGTAGCTCTGGATGTCAAGAAAAGTTTTTTTTATCTGAAACGCATAATTGTAAGCGTTTGATGATCCATTATCAATAAAGATCTTAAGCATTGAATAGGATTCACATACACACCATAGACTTCCTTCAGCGTGTATATGAGCTTCATTTTACTTGCGTTCGGGCTTTGCCCATTCGGCGAGTGCTTCGATGAGATTGTTAGACGTTTTAAGTTTTTTTGGGCATAATGCACAGACAGAATATTACTCTGGTTAGAGATACCCGGGTTCTTTAACTGTCACGCAGGACCCCCCATTTAACGTCCCTTCAGGAAGACGATTAGTACATTTAGCGGTGCGGCGCGGTTTCGAACCTTCCGACCCTGGAATGACAGTCAAGTGTGTTACCACTAGACAACGGATCCGCCACTTCATTTACCCTTGAGTTCCGTTATTTATATCACCGTTGAGGGTGACGTTGTCTAGAGGCAGTAAGCTTGGTCATGAACCCGAATTGGAAATAAATATGATATCAGTTATTCAATCTTTAATTGATCATAATGAATAAAGATATAAAAGAGGTCATCCCAGTAAAGTTCTGTACAATGCTTTTTATTCTAAAAACCTAAACATTCATCCTTTTTATTTGCTTTTATAAAATATTCACAAAGCCGCGAAAATTTACCATTTCTCTACACGCATTTTATGAATCAAAAGCCTGGCAGCAAAACAAATATAATTAATTTTTCACAATACATCAGTAATTATCAATTTAGGTTAACATCAAGTGTAATTTTCGATATGTGGTATATCATGTATGTGAGGATAAACAAGCTATCCGGGCAGTCCAAACCGTGAGGTTTCCCATGATATTAATTTTTGAAGACAATTGTGCAATCGTAAAACATTACAAGTGGTGTGAACATGTGAACTTATAAATCCTGAAACAAACACACACCTAAACCTTGTAAGTATTCCAGAATTCAACAGTCACCTTTAGAACATTTAAATATTTTGAACATATGACAGGTTAAAGAACAATTGTTTACATTGTTGTTATCATGACTTAATATTATTAGAAATAAACAGTAGCATGAACGTTAGGAGAACCAGTCCAGTTATTAATAGCATGTTATCCGATTAGCTACATCGTTTTTAGATCAAATTAAGACCAATATTGAATACCAGCCCTGAACAAGCGCTGTTTCAATAAAATGGTATACCGCATTACCAATAACGTTCAAAATTTCAAACAGCATTATATTTATATTTCTGGACCCAATATCACAAAAAAGCTTAAGTCAAATGTCAATCTCAGACTCAACTTTTTTAACAAAAACATTATAATGGTATATCGTTTTACCCGTAAAGGTTCTCTCATAGGATTTGTTGATTAAAAGCATTGGCCAAGATTCAAAAGAAAAAAGATTCTACAGGATTTATTGTAATTGAGTACAACTCAACGTTTATAAACAGTTAAGAAAGTAATTATTTTGCCTTATAATAAGTTTTCTTCGATCTAATGACAAAGGTTTTTATCAACACATTTTATGGGAAAATGTATATTTTACATAATTAAAACATATAGGTTTTGTATGATACAAAATGCTATTATGTAGTTAAATGAGTTGAGACTGCGATTGAGATTTGATGTAAGTATTGTTGTGATATTGAGGCCTGAATTATCAGTTTCTGTACGTGCTATATTTGAATTGCTGATGCTCGACAAAGACTTAAACAAGGTACTGTAAGAGATAAATGATGCAGTTTACAAAAAGGTCGTAGCGCCACCTATGATGGTCTCAGTAGCGAAACGCCTATCGTGTTATCTAGACCTAAACTATATAAATATTTTACGTTCTTTTATACAGTCGAAACTCGCAATGTCGAACTACAGTAAAACTGCGAACGCTCGAGGTCGCAGGGGACCGAGCCTAAACCTAGAGGGAACCGATGTTTCGAACGACCCGATTTTCAATTCTCCAGTCTGTTATGAAATATATTTCAAGTATGAAGTAGTCTGTTTACTAAGACACTTATTATGTGTTGCGTTGTGGAAATCGCTCATATGTTCAAAGGCTGACGTTTACTACTTTATGTATATTAAATATAAAATGTAAAAGAAATATCAATAAATCGTTTTTTTTTACAAAATGGCCATATTGCAAAGCAAAGTGACAAAAAGGAATTATTTTCAGAGATTCCGATGTTGAATCGATACGGTTGTGTTTATTCATATTTTTATTACTCATTTACATTTCTCACAATTAACTTCTCGTCATTTACGTCTCATCTTCTAAAATTACTGTAATACCTGGGGATTAAAGGTGAATATTGATAAGACGAAAATCATGGTGTTTCGTAAAAGAGGCGGATTATTTCCCAATGAAAGATGGACTTACAATGGTCATGATATACAAGTTGTTGATGATTTTAATTATTTGGGTGTTGTTTTTAATTATACTGGAAATTTTAACCTGAACCAAGAACATTTAAATGGCAAAGCACTTAAGGCAATGAACGTATTATTTTGTAAATGTCAAGATTATGACTTAAAACCCAAAATTATGTGTCAGTTATTTGACGCATTTGTTGGTTCTATTTTAAATTATTCGGCAGAGGTTTGGGGGTATACTAAATCAAAGGAATTAGAAAGAATTCATTTGAAATTTTGTAAAAGATTACAGAACGTTAAAACAAACACTTGCAATGCCACTGTTTACGGAGAGTTGGGTAGATATCCATTATATATTCATAGATATGTGCGTATATTGTCTTATTGGTTTAAGGTTGCTAACAGTGATAATATTATCATAAAATCTGTATACAATCAGGCTAAGAGTGATAGTGATAAAGGTTGCCGTAATTGGGTGTATAATGTTAAAAAGATATTAAATGATTATGGTTTTAGTTATGTTTTTGGTGATATTTACAATATTGATGTTAAATCATTCATAAAAAAATTCAAATGTAGAATTATCGATACTTTTAAACAAGATTGGTATAGTACTATAGAAAATAGCACGGTGTTAGATGTGTATAGACATTTTAAAACCTGTCTGGAATATGAACCTTATTTAGATATTTTACCAAAGAGCTTACGTTTTTTCTTTTGTAGACTACGGCTGTCCGTGCACCCACTCCATATTCAAACTGGTAGATACAATAGAAATAACGTTGTACGCAACCAAAGATATTGTTTGTGTTGTAACTCTAATGACATCGAAGATGAATATCATTTTATTTGTGTTTGTAAATCCTTTAGCAATTTAAGAAAGAAATATATCAACAATTGTTACTTTATAAGACCTTCTGTATTTAAATATATGCAGCTGTTGAAATCTAACAATAGAGCTGAACTGATTAACTTATGTCTGTTTGTTAAAAATGCTCTCAAAGAAAGATCCGCTTTGATTAATGTTAGAACATAATTCTATTTAATGTTCATCCTCTGATATATATATATATATATTAGTTTATTTAATTTAATTACTTAGAAGTATTGAATACTCTTGTACATATATATTTGTATATATATACTAATTTGTTTGCATTATCTGTTACTTTACATACACGTTGACATTATATGTTATATCATTATGTGTTGTTGACGATGTACATTGTACAAGTCAAAATAAATTGTCTGTCTGTCTGTCTGTCTGTCTGTCTTCTAAAATATCCATATCAACTAATATCCGTCATGCGTTAACAGTGTTAAACTGTTTTTCACACCTTATCAATTGCCTTTCAACTATCATTGCAATTTTTACAACTTGCGAAAATTTGGATACCTAGCAATTGTTTGTTTATTTTGGAACACGCGTCCGGGAAAAAGTGTGAAATTATGACCTCGAGGGAGCAATAAGGTTTTGTGCATGATTTGAATACTTGGTACCGAGAATATTGCTCGACTCCTCGACATAATTAGGTTCCGATGCAGCGTAGGTATATTTCATATGAAAATAGAAGGAAAAAGTTTGGGACCAAGCTCCGACCTCGAGGGAACGCCGGTTCTCGAACGACCGCTTGTTCGAATGATCGCAGTTTTACTGTATGATAAAACGATGTTCTGGTTAAGTCGAGCTGTTTTTTTCGAATATGATGGGATAAGTTAAACAAGTTTTCAATGGAATTATTTTCAGAGATTCCGATGTTGAATCGATACGGTTGTGTTTATTCATATTTTTATTACTCATTTACATTTCTCACAATTAACTTCTCGTCATTTACGTCTCATCTTCTAAAATACCCATATCAACTAAAATCCGTCATGCGTTAACAGTGTTAAACGGTTTTTCACACCTTATCAATTGCCTTTCAACTATCATTGCAATTTTTACAACTTGCGAAATTTGGTTACCTAGCAATTGTTTGTTTATTTTGGAACACGCGTCCGGGAAAAAGTGTGAAATTATGACCTCCTCGAGGGAGCAATAAGGTTTTGTGCATGATTTGTATACTTGGTACCGAGAATATTGCTCGACTCCTCGACATAATTAGGTTCCGATGCAGCGTAGGTATATTTCATATGAAAATAGAAGGAAAAAGTTTGGGACCAAGCTCCGACCTCGAGGGAACGCCGGTTCTCGAACGACCGCTTGTTCGAATGATCGCAGTTTTACTGTATGATAAAACGATGTTCTGGTTAAGTCGAGCTGTTTTTTTTCGAATATGATGGGATAAGTTAAACAAGTTTTCAATGGAATTATTTTCAGAGATTCCGATGTTGAATCGATACGGTTGTGTTTATTCATATTTTTATTACTCATTTACATTTCTCACAATTAACTTCTCGTCATTTACGTCTCATCTTCTAAAATACCCATATCAACTAATATCCGTCATGCGTTAACAGTGTTAAACGGTTTTTCACACCTTATCAATTGCCTTTCAACTATCATTGCAATTTTTACAACTTGCGAAAATTTGGATACCTAGCAATTGTTTGTTTATTTTGCAACACGCGTCCGGGAAAAAATGTGAAATTATGACCTCGAGGGAGCAATAAGGTTTTGTGCATGATTTGTGTACTTGGGACCGAGAATATTGCTCGACTCCTCGACATAATTAGGTTCCGATGCAGCGTAGGTATATTTCATATGAAAATAGAAGCAAAAAAGTTTGGGACCAAGCTCCGACCTCGTGGGAACGCCGGTTCTCGAACGACAGCTTGTTCGAATGATCGCAGTTTTACTGTATGATAAAACGATGTTCTGATTAAGTTGAGCTGGGTTTTTTCGAATATGATGGGATAAGTTATACAAGTTTTCAATGTCAGTTATATCGAATTTTTGTATTTCCCGAGGTCCCGACGACATCGACTGTATATACCTTATTTCTCGTTTGTGTTTTATTATGTAGTTTCAAAACCTTTAAACTGTATACAGAATATTACTTAATATAGCGTAATTCCCCAATGCTGACAATAATTTTCCTATATAAAGCCTACCTACCCTACCTATATTTGAAAAGGATCTAACCTTTCCAAACATGTTTTGGCCCCAGCTAGTCCCAAGTGACATTGACCAAGACATTTCTGTTCTGATTTATTCATAAAAAATTGAGATCGTTTAGATACGTTTGCGCGTAACGCAGGGATTGCAATGATGATCATTTAGACATCAAGAAGTATGATATGGAATGTAGTGATATCAGTGAATATGAGTATAACAGTCATTATCGGAGGTGGGTAACTCTTTGCGTCCAGAAGAAAGATCAATATTTAAGTTGGTGTGAAAGGACAACGCATACAGCTCAAATGTTTGACAATATGAGTCGTTATGTAACGCAAAGAGCTCCTAGGGAATCTTCATCCATCAGGACAGAACGCAGAGAGCTCCTCCGTTGGCTCATTGTTGCATAGGCTTTATATTGCTTCACACTGCACTGTAATTATACATTTGATAACAGCACGGAACTCCTAAAATGCATCGTGTCGTTTTGTTTTGCCGACCCAAATAAATCAAAGTACTGAATGAAATGCATTTACGGTTGGCAAATTGATACTGTACTTAGTCATGTTGCATGAAAACGTAGATTGGCATGTTTCCATCGTAAAGAAAATAGTGTCAAAGATGAAATGCTTTAATCATTGGGCGGTGAATATACCTTACGCATCATCATCATCATCATATCTCACAAGTCGATGTTCGACCAAGTAAATCGACAGGTATCTTAAAAT
The DNA here is from genome assembly GCF_026914265.1 of Mya arenaria. Classification (NCBI taxonomy): domain Eukaryota; kingdom Metazoa; phylum Mollusca; class Bivalvia; order Myida; family Myidae; genus Mya; species Mya arenaria. The sequence continues at coordinate 15,036,551 of NC_069133.1, forward strand.
ATAATGCAACCCCATTGTTACAACTGCTACAGCTATTTCAACTTCTACTACTACTACTACTACTACTACTACTACTACTACTACTACTACTACTACTACTACTACTACTACTACTACTACTACTACTACTACTACTACTTCTACTACTACTACTACTACTACTACTACTACTACTACTACTACTACTACTACTACAACTACTACTACTACTACTGCTGCTGCTGCTGCTGCTGCTGCTACTGCTACTGCTACTGCTACTGCTACTGCTACTACTTCTACTGCTACTGCTACCGCTACTAATACTGCTACTACTACTACTGCTACTGCTACTGCTACAGCTACTGCTCCTAATAATAATATGTGACAATATTACGACGATCTGGAAAACGGTACAGCTCTAGACATCATTACTGCGACTAAGGTATATTCAAACCGAGAACCTCAGACAGACACCTCGATCTCTGAATAAATCGGTGAACGATTGCAGTCGTATATCCATCTAAAATGCGCACACAGCTTTAGCTGCTGAAACTAAGGGTTTACCAGGAAAGTCTACTTACAGAAATGCACCAGCGTTGACGATGAACACCGAAGGCAAAGGCAATAATTATCACATCAGTAATGAATAGCCCTGGAGCCGTTTGAAATCAGGAATAATTGTAAACTGGAATATGTTTTTAAGATATGTATTGCAATTCAATTAAAAATACAACATGTAATAAAACTATTAATAAAATTAAGGATCTCAGCAACTTTTTGTCTGATATGCACCGTTTCGTGAAATCCCAAACTCAGCCTCAAACTATCTTTTGTTTGAATGTTCACTGTAAATAAACAACTGTTTAACCAATTTCATCAAGGTCACTCAACAGTTTCATCTGAATGATGTGAAACCAAGTATGCAATATTTTGTTTTCTGATGTTTATGCACGTGTGAGGATTTAACCACATTTAACAAGCTTTGTTTAAGATAATGTAAAATAATCAAAACGTTTTATTATAATTTATCGAAAGGCATGACTCCGTAAAACATTTACCATTTATTTCAATTATGTTATCAAGTACTTCCATACCTATATCAAAAACAAACAAAAATACAAACAATGAGCTTTTTCATTCTCATCGAAGCAATTAGTTAGAATGCGAACATTTAAATATTCCATAAACAGAAGTAAATCAATATAACATTATATTATTGAAGTAAAAAGAGTAACTTTCATGGTCAATTTTAATAAGGGAAAAAAATAACATAAACATTTCCCTCCAAGCAATTAAAATTAAATGCGAAAATATAAATTAACAAAATACAGAAGTAAATTATTGTAACATTTGATTATTCGAGTACAAAGTGTGGTATTCATGAACTAATTTTATAAGGGAATACATAGTAAATTGAAACTTCATTAAGTAACATCTTTGAATACAAACTGCATACTTGATTGACTGTCAATGTCTTCCATAAATATAAACGTTTTGCAATCTGACACTGGTATTTTAGGAAACGTTGCAGCTTTTATTTTTTATTGCTGATTTTGCCATAATATTACCCTTGTTATTTCGGAAAAGAAAAATCAAGGTCATATAATTATGAAGAACGATTAAATTCGTATTTATGGAGCTGGTTATGATATGACATTTGGAGTTAAATTGATTTTTGTTCAAATTTAAGCATGTGGCGATGGATTTTATATTAGCAATTCTTTTGAGGTTAGGTTCCTTGCATGGCATAAGAATTTTGCTATATTTTCTATTGTTTTTCTTGATGTAGTATTCATAAGGTTTTCATTTTTTGTAGATTTGGCCAATGACAATAATATGGGCTCAAATATTTTCGTCTCAAGTCAATATATTTAGGGCACACAAGAAGAAAATAAAATTCACTTTCGGTCTGTATGATATTGCAGTTAAAGCATAACCTTTGGTTTTTCGGTGTATTAAATTAAATATATCTGCCAATGTTTTGTGAAGATCACACTTAATGCTATAAAAGCATTGCGGATGTTTTTGTTAGTTTTCTATCTCATCCAAGTGTTTATACAAGCAGTATGATTTTAGTTTTGTTGAACTGTTTGAATTGAGGTCTATTGGGGCTTCATTAATGCTCTGATTTTCCCCAATGTAGCTCTGGATGTCAAGAAAAGTTTTTTTTATCTGAAACGCATAATTGTAAGCGTTTGATGATCCATTATCAATAAAGATCTTAAGCATTGAATAGGATTCACATACACACCATAGACTTCCTTCAGCGTGTATATGAGCTTCATTTTACTTGCGTTCGGGCTTTGCCCATTCGGCGAGTGCTTCGATGAGATTGTTAGACGTTTTAAGTTTTTTTGGGCATAATGCACAGACAGAATATTACTCTGGTTAGAGATACCCGGGTTCTTTAACTGTCACGCAGGACCCCCCATTTAACGTCCCTTCAGGAAGACGATTAGTACATTTAGCGGTGCGGCGCGGTTTCGAACCTTCCGACCCTGGAATGACAGTCAAGTGTGTTACCACTAGACAACGGATCCGCCACTTCATTTACCCTTGAGTTCCGTTATTTATATCACCGTTGAGGGTGACGTTGTCTAGAGGCAGTAAGCTTGGTCATGAACCCGAATTGGAAATAAATATGATATCAGTTATTCAATCTTTAATTGATCATAATGAATAAAGATATAAAAGAGGTCATCCCAGTAAAGTTCTGTACAATGCTTTTTATTCTAAAAACCTAAACATTCATCCTTTTTATTTGCTTTTATAAAATATTCACAAAGCCGCGAAAATTTACCATTTCTCTACACGCATTTTATGAATCAAAAGCCTGGCAGCAAAACAAATATAATTAATTTTTCACAATACATCAGTAATTATCAATTTAGGTTAACATCAAGTGTAATTTTCGATATGTGGTATATCATGTATGTGAGGATAAACAAGCTATCCGGGCAGTCCAAACCGTGAGGTTTCCCATGATATTAATTTTTGAAGACAATTGTGCAATCGTAAAACATTACAAGTGGTGTGAACATGTGAACTTATAAATCCTGAAACAAACACACACCTAAACCTTGTAAGTATTCCAGAATTCAACAGTCACCTTTAGAACATTTAAATATTTTGAACATATGACAGGTTAAAGAACAATTGTTTACATTGTTGTTATCATGACTTAATATTATTAGAAATAAACAGTAGCATGAACGTTAGGAGAACCAGTCCAAACGCGCCAGAATTTTCCTTGAAACTAAATGCCTTATGACACCTGTGCAATTTTGAAGCATTACGAGCTGTAACATCTGAACCGAATCAACCACAGAGTCACGCTCTTAAAACACGATTGGCAAGCATTATGCTACATGCAAATTATAAGATCACTTCTAAACACGATTTGATCGATAATCAATGAATACCTGTGCTATATCATCATTTATGTCAAAATTAATTCGTTCCAGTCTGTGAGTTTGTGCAAAAACCGGCCCGTTAAAAGTATGCGCTATCTATCTGCTTGTGTTCAAACAGTCTGTTTATCAGCCCATTGTTGAATCACTTAACGTCGTCCGTCATTTTGTGTCCCGCCGCTTTCATCTGTTTTTGCCTTTTCACGATGCGCATTTGAACACTATTGTTTATAGTTTTAATGATTGCAGGCCTCGACCCAATCCCTCTCGTCGTCATTTTGACATGTGTAATGGAAAGTCAAGAGTGATCATACAATGTATGGATACATATATTGATCATATGCTTTCCGGTTGATCATATCAGTCACTGTTTCAAAGAGTGAAAATATCTGATTTTTACTGTTATACATTCCACATAAAACGGCAGCGTGCACGGAGCTTGGGCACACTTACAACGACATCATCTCCGAAATGACGTTACGTGCGCATACGAATGTTCGCAGTTTTTTTCTAAAATAGTGTAATTAAATGAATTTTTACTACGATTTAGGCAAACAATAAAAAGAAAAGAAATGTTTGTTTTAGTGTAAGATAACAATATATTTAACAATATTTCACCTGAACACCAAAAGTGATTTGCCAGGAATGCCACCTCCACATAACTTGCCATGTGAATGGAAAACGTCATTAAAGGTCCGTGTGCACTCCAAACCCCTTGACAAACTCAGTTACTGTATCAAACCATTTTAACTGGAAAGTGGTGAAGCTTAAAATAAACTTGTTGACAACCAAACACACCTTCAGCCAAACACATCATGCTTATGAATCAATGTCTAATAACTAGATCCTTAGCCTTGAGGCTTCATTGTTAAACAGTTGGCCCTGATATCACAAAAGTACTTAAGTCATTTGCCAAGATCCATTTTAAAAAATGGTGAACTAATTGTTACGCCTTGTTTTGTTACGCTGTAAAGTTCAATGCAAAAACTATTAAATGAAACGGTTTTCAGTGTATAATTACTTTATTTGAGCGTTTACTAGAGTTTAATAGGCTTTGATTAGCGTAATGTATCAATGCTGTGGTTATTGTTTTAGCGGTATATGCTGGCCGCAAGTATCAATCAAATGACAAGTGAAATTTCCGTAAAGCTTGTTTGAAGATGTGATAAGCCATGCGTGATTAAATTAAACGATTAAGGCCATAACTTGCAATTCAAATATGTGCATTTTACGTTAAATCATAAAATCATGCATGTTATTGAAGTGAAGAAAGTAAGACAATAATTCCTTTGACGTCATTTAAACATGGTTTATATTGATCGCGGTTAGAATTATACACACAATGTCACTAGCCAAAGCGATAGTCAGCGATTGTCATCGATCATATTCACGTCACTTGGCTGTTTAAGCCCCTAGATAACGGACAATTATGGTGGATTATTTCTTAAAGTTCGTGCTTTCGGTGCTTTCTTTCACCGTCGTTCAAGCATTTTACCTTGTCGGCCCCGCAACAAGGTGTATTTTCACATTGCGTCATTTGTTGCATTTTTGCCATTTCGCCGTAGACCAAATATCCCAGAGGACCGTTAAAATCTAACAGGACATTCCTGATATCAGTCTCCATAGAACTTTGACAAATTAGATGATAATGTATGCTAAACTAAACTGAATGATCAACATGTTTTCGAATGGCATGCTAGTCAGCAAAGAGCTCGATGATTCGCATATGTTATCTTACATGCACGGAAGTTTGCCGAAAATAATATCATATTGTTTTCCTAGGTTGGACCTTCGTCAACAAAACGTACATATTTTCGTCCGTGCATAGAACGATAAGTTCATGATAAACTATATGCACGTAACTTAGTAATCATAAGAACATGTTGTCTTCCATGTATGAAACTTCATTAACGATAAGTGAATGTTACCTTTCATGAATGATACTTCCGTCAACGATAAGTTCATGAAATCGTTCATGCATGAAACGTCATCTTAGATAAGTACATGTTATCTTCGATGCATGAAACTTCGTCTTCGATAAGTGCATGTTATCTTCGATGCATGAAACTTCGTCTAAGATAAGTACATGTTATCTTCGATGCATGAAACTTCGTCTTAGCTAAGTGCATGTTATCTTCGATGCATGAAACGTCGTCTTAGCTAAGTACATGTTATCTTCGATGCATGAAACGTCGTCTTAGCTAAGTACATGCTATCTTCGATGCAAGAAACGTCGTCTTAGCTAAGTACATGTTATCTTCGATGCATGAAACTTCGTCTTAGCTAAGTATATGTTATCTTCGATGCATGAAACTTCGTCAACGATAAGTACTAATTATCTTCCAATCATGAGACTTCGTCAATGATACATTATTACTTCCATTCATGAGACTCCGTCAATGGTAAGTACATGTTTTCGTCCATACAAAAAGCTTTGTCGATGATAAGGTCATGTTACCTTTCATGCATGGATCTTCGTCAACGATAAGTACGTGTTATATTCCATGCATGGAATTAATAGCAAAGTATACAACTATATTAATCTTGTCACATACATACATGCTACGTTTATCTTTGGATGCTTTAATAATAGAACTATTCTGAAGATCTTAGGCCTATATTCAATTTGATATATCTGCATGTATGGACGTGGTGGTGTCTTGATTTTCTTGTACTGCAGATAGTTTTAAAATCCTAATTTTGTTTACAGTATACGATGACATTTAGGTTGTTGACACGCACGTTCGCATTGACATTGACTTTTCAGTACTCACTTTAAATCGGTCCTGAAATCCACTTAGTTGAATGCGGAACATTTACCTGTTTTATGAGATAATTCTACTGATTGTAAAATGAAAAATGTTAAAAATTATTTCAGTTACTTTTAATATTCTCCTTTTATGTATCGTTAATGCTTACCTTCAAATATGTTTAAAAACAGATATAAGTCATATGCATTCTTGTGAATAAATAAATAGTAGTATTTTCAAGACAGATTCTGTAAGGGCGTATTAGCTATTTTTCCAATATAAAGGACAATTTACCGTATTTATGACTTTATAATAATCATTGCATACAAGTAACCATATAATGATATTCGTTGAAACTCTTCAACTAACGATAGCATGAGGCAGAAGGATTATGTCATTGCTATATATAAGACACCAATTAAAATATTTTTCTCTGCATTTTACATATATATGATTATCCCTTTTTGCTTTTCACTTTCAATGAGTCATATTTCGATCAGAAGGAATATACAATAATTCTTACATAAATGTCTTTTTACAAACTTCTTAAAAAGAACTTCAAGGTGAATAAACAAATATAAGAGTGCATTTAAGGACACTATAGGTAACTGTTGAGGACTTGATATATTTCCATTATATTACATCAATTGACTTGGTTTCAAGACACTTTTTTCATTTGATCTTAAGGAATCAAGCACGACTTAAAAGACACAGAATGTGCCAAATATAAACATTACCCGATATAGTTAGTTGCTTCAGGGATAGATCGCATAATAAAATCACCCCAAAAAAACACGTTTTCCTTTATGTAGGTGATAAACGAAATACATTCGTTTGTTCAATAGACAAGTTATAACATTAAAGTCATCAACACATAAATCCGCTCACCTTTTACAACGCTTCAAAGTTGATGTGTTAAAACAAACCGTTCGCTTGTAACAATTATACTAAGTTGGTTTGATAAAACAAACCGTTCTGTTTAATATGATATAAAAACTGTAGTTTAAAGTAAAGGCTCATCGCATAAATCGTATTAACCAAAAACATAACCATCATTAAATGATATAACATAAAAACGATAAAACCACAGTAAATAGGCTTTGAGCAAAAAACAACACTTGTCTTATGCTATTAGATATAGTCGATATTTCGATTAAAGGGACACACACGACCCAGTCTGAAACCTTTTCCGGGTCAAAATGCATTCTTTTCTTGGGTGTTTGGAAAGATAGGTATTCTGGTGGTGTCTTGTTCTGTATCCGCTCACTCTTACTAAAGACATTTTGACCAATAAAATGCTATTGTTTTGTAGTTGAGACCCCTTCATCACCCAACCACAACGCTTTGAATTTATTAATTATTCTAATATTTACATTTCTATATGTTCATTTTCAGATTGGAGTTAGCCCTCAATTAAAGAGCTAAGTCAAAAGAAAAAACACGGTATTTCTACAAATTAACGATTGATGGATGAGGGCCTATTAAAACAAACAACTGGTGATTGATTACGATGCGTCTACGTTCATAGAGGACAATCGTTCCTACCGAGTCCATTAAAGGTCCACGGCATTATATAAGACCTCTACTCAAATTGCAAACATCACAGTGTCTCCTGGTACTACGGTGATACCTGCAAACTTGTAAGTGTTTCGTTTACTGATTAACGGTTCGGTAGTGTTGATGTTAATTGTAATGTTGTCAAATTATTTCATTTTCAAAGTTTTCTCAGACTTATTTGAATTGCAAATATGATGGTGTAATTATGTGCATTTTGAAGGTGTTAAGATAGATTTCATCAGGTGGTATGTTGTAATGTTTGCAGTTTTCAAGTTAATTAAACAACACTCATGTCATAGATACAGGACAAAATTGCATGAAAAAATACGATACAACTAATTGAAACATTACAAACAAATAGGACATAATACAGATATTTATTTATATTTTCTAACTATAATTACGTTATAGGTTATTGAAAATTAATATATAAGTTAAAACAAATGTACATCTATTTGTAGAGGGGAAAATAGTGTAACATTCTTAGACTAAATTTATTAACAAAACAATTTTGTATTATCATTGGGATTGATTTTCTTGCTTTCTTTAAATATCAAAACATTAGGATGTTGGTATGATACTTTTCTCTAAAGATATTTTTTTCTGCATTCTGTAAAAAAAGCTACATACTAGAACATAATGGAATTTATCACCAATACCGGTTTTAGGTTGAACTTATTTTTCCAAGATTAAAGATTTTACGAAATATTTTATTAAATGACGTCATCACGCTCCACTTTACATATTTTTATACTATATTATAAGATTGTACCTAAATCAACAAATCACCCATGGGTTTTATATAAAATAAATGTTTCTTTCCGGTAGCAGTGTTAATTTAGGATAATAAAGAGGAGAGGAACTTATATAAGTTTGCTGAACTTGTTTTCTTATTCCTTGTTCATTATTGTACTTGTACCGAATACAAAAATAACTTTGAACTCAAAACAATATCGAATTATGTAGTATTTTGCATTAATGGTTCTTCTATCTTAACTCGAAATAGCTGTGCATGTGCGGTAGCACCATCGGGGACCGTACTTTACAGTGAACCGGAACAAAGACCCCGCAGTCATAATAAGTCATTTCTTAACTGAAGACAATTTCTTAACATGTTCATAGTCAAATTAAAGGACTATCAGCTTGTTAGTTTTTAAAGCATGTATATTACATAAGAATAATGAATATAATGTATATTAGATAATAGTAAGTCATTATACCATATGATCAGTGAGATACATAACTTATGAAATTAACTTGAGATTAGAAATGACTAAAGATATTTTATGAATGATGGCCCTTTAGTCGATCATATCTAAATGCCACAAAAATGCTATCCATACATAAAGAACTTCATTTGTTTCGATATAAGTCTTAATGCATGATTATGGTAACACTTAATGATGGCAACAATAAGTTTAAACTTTGTTTGATTACGATATTTTACGGGTTTTTTTACAACCACTCATTCGAACAGAATATTGTAAATCTAAACCTTAATTATTATTTTTTAATAGTTCCAACGAGTTCTAGGAAAACAGTAATTTTTCTGACACATTTCTAAATTATTCTTCACAGTTGAGCTCTTGTTTGAACTGTTTACGGTGCTATATCATTTAAACATAAACCATGTTTACATTTTACACTAAATAATTTATTCGATGTGTGTTTACGTAAAACGTGAACAAGTCACTTTAATCCGGAAATGTAATATCTGAAGGGTTTAACATGACCCTTCGTAGTTCGTTAAATTTGCAAATGTTAGCCATAGCGCTTCCTTGTGCCCGTAATTAAAAGCAACAACAAATTTTACAGCCGCACATGGTGAAGTTACTACAGTTATTTCTCCATGAAATATCCTGATTGTAATTATTTACGCATTAAAACTCACTTTTCAGGAACAATGAAGGTCCTTTTCTTTTTTGGAATCTGCCTTGCACTTTCACTCTCTGTATCCTACGGTCATGTACGTGGCGGTTACTATAGTGGTGGATACGGAAGCGGTGGGTACGGTGGCGGTGGATACGGTGGCGGTGGACTAGGTGGAGGATACGGTGGCGGTGGATACGGTGGCGGTGGATACGGTGGCGGTGGATACGGTGGCGGTGGAATTGGTGGCGGTGGATACGGTGGCGGTGGAATCGGAGGAGGATATGGAGGTGGTGGATACGGTGGCATTGGAGGTTACGGAGGCGGTGGATACGGTGGCATTGGAGGATACGGTGGCGGTGGATACGGTGGCGGTCGATACGGTGGCCTTCATGCTGGGTACGGTGGCGGTGGATACGGTGGCGGTGGATACGGTGGCGGTGGATACGGTGGCGGTGGAATCGGTGGCGGTGGAATCGGAGGAGGATATGGAGGCGGTGGATACGGTGGCATTGGAGGTTACGGTGGCGGTGGATACCGTGGCATTGGAGGATACGGTGGCGGTGGATACGGTGGCATTGGAGGTTACGGTGGTGGTGGATACGGTGGCATTGGAGAATACGGTGGCGGTGGATACGGTGGTGGTGGATACGGTGGCATTGGAGGATACGGTGGCGGTGGATACGGTGGAGGTGGATACGGTAAACACGGTGGACACGGTCACTTTTGACATGGCGGAGGATACATGAGCTGATCTTGGACCGGTTCGGCCGGATATGGTGTTTGTTACGGTCGTCATAATCAACATTGTTTCGAAAACATATCTGGAGCGTGTATTTGATTGATGACGATAATTGTTTCAGATAAATTCATTGATCCTTTCTGCTTATAGATCTTAGAATATGTAATAAAATATGTTAACATATGTGAGTTACATAAAACAAAGAACTTAAACTTAACGTTTTATTGTTTATGAATGTCCGCTATATTTTTGTAATTTGGGTAATTTTCTTTCATCATTTCTGATAAAAAATGCTTGCTCGTAATTTTTTTTTAAACAAATTTAATACACACTATGAATCGTCTTGTAGTTTATTTGTGGGTGGGTAACAGTAAACAGCATTGCCTAAAACATCAAACTGCAGTGCAAGACAATATAGAGGTCCTTCCACATTTGGGAACTGCGTTGATGAAGGAATCGCAAAGAGTCACTGTCCTACAGAACATCAGAAATGTTAAATGAATCAATATGGTCGATCGTCCTGCATCACCATCATGATCTAAATGTACTCATTCTGTGTATCTAATGAGATTGAAATAAACATCATGTGTCACTGTTTCAACGAGTTAAAGAATAGTATGACGAGTTAGTTTCACTGTTATATAGACCTACATTCATTTCCAAATCACAGGTAAGCGCGCACAGGCCTGGAACATCATTTCGACGACGTCAAATCTGAAATGACGTTACGCTCACATACAAATTGGTGCGCATTTAATGCATATAATAAATGGAAACATGTTTACTTCAGTGGATGATTGCAATATATTTTCCGTAAGATCATCAAAATGAAATGACACTAGCTTTTGGTGCTCATTCGGTGAACTATATTGCAAATGTTACACTGCAACAACAATTATCCGCAACGTTACTCTTACCAGCATTACCATCAAGGTCTTCATTCGATTTTATATGATGATAAAGATGACATTATTAAACAAGATGTTTTGATGAAAATGTAGATTTTGCTTACGATGATAATGATGGTCGTCATCCTAACGGTCATTATTGCATTGGACATCATCACAATCAACATCATAGCAAATGTTGTGATAAGATAATAAGATTCGTCATCGTGAGGATGATAATAAAACTGATGATGGTCAGTAGTAGGAAAAGGACGATTATTGGTATGATGGTGATCATCATTGTCTTAATTATCGTACGAAAAAGCATCATCTATGTTAAATACATTCATCTTGCCATTTTATCAATGTGAAAAAAACGTACTATTGACTTGGGAGAAGGATTTGTGATAGGTCCCAGCTCATGCTTATGAAGAAAATAGTATTCTTTTCTTTGAAATGATAAATGCGTGAACGCCATCTCCAATTGTAAGTACAAGGGTCTACTGTGTGGTATGGTGCAAGATTATAGGATCAAATAGGTTAAGCTCAAAGGTCCATGTTTGGTAGTCCATATTTAACATTAAATTATATTTTGGTTCATTCCGCAATGACTTTATTTTCTTTATTTGTCAGTTATTAATAGCAAGTGATCCGATTAGCTACATCAATCATACATCCAATAAAGACCAATATTAAATACCGGCCTTGTACAATGGCTGTTTCGATAAAATGGTATACCACATTACCAATATCGTTAAAACTTGGTAATGCATTATAAACATCTGGCTGCTACATCACAAAATCTCAATGTCAGTCTGTTGTGATATTTGGCCTGATTTATCAGTTTCTTTAGGTGGTATATTTAAATGGCTGATGTTCGACCAAGTCTGAAACAATAGGTAGTGTAAGACAATCTCTGGAAGTGCCGAATGCGCCAATGCTTTGATTTTATCGATGTTTTGTTTACAAAATAATATTGTCTTGAAACTTACAACTTAAAAACCTTTGGTTCAAGTGGCAACCTCAGAATTTCAAATGTGCAATAATATCTCAAGATTTGACTGACTCATTATTCAATCTTTGATAAAGTTCCAGTAGACACAACACTTGAACACATTGAAAGCCATTCATCAACTTTAAAAAGTTAGTGAATAATGATTTGTCTGGAAAGTGTTGTAGACGCTTTCAACATTAAAACAACAGTGAAATGTGCTACCAAAGGTTTCTTAAACTTTAGTTTTAGGCTTACTTCAAGTATGAATACTTATAATCTTTCAAAATCATAATTTACAATGTCGCCATTACTACATATTTAGTACATATTTGAATGTTGTAGTTTAAACATCGTTTCACCATTCGATGCTGCGACAAATAACTGTCAAGAGTGTTATCAAACGTTACTTAAACTAAACATATTTGTAGGCCAATTTCAATCGAAAAATTACCCTATTAACTGTTGCTCCACACTTAATTTCACGAAACTTACTCCGGCTGGTTTTACTTTTGCGCCAAAATAACACGTGGCTACTCAAGGGCGGAGCTAGTTGGTCAACTAAATGCTAACACGAAAAAAGTTAGATATCGTTTTTCACTAAACATCAGTAACCATTTATAAAGGTTTACAAAACGTGGAAATTTCAACCTGTAATATATCGTGTATGTAAGGAGAAACCAGCTGTCCGGGCTGTCCAAAACCGCGAGATTTCCAAGAGATTAATGTTTAAAGACAAATGTGCATTGCGTGAACAGGCGAACTTATAAATCCTTAAAGTAAAAACACTAAAACAGTATAGGGATTCCAGAATTAGACAGTTCCCTTAAGAACATTTAACTAGTTTGTATGAATGACAGGTTAAAAAACAATAGTTTACGTTGTTGTTATTGTCTAAATGCGCTTTGAGCGATAATCAATGATTACCTGTGCTTTATAATCAAATATGTCAAATTTAATCCGTTCCTGTCTTTGATATTGTGCAAACACTTACCCATTAAAACATTCCCTATATATCTGCTTGTGTTCAAACAGTATGTTTATCAGCCCACTGATGATTCACTTCAAGTCGTGCGTCACTCTGTGTCCACGCCTGCATCTGTTTTCGTTATTTCATGATGTGCAATTTAACACTATTATTTATAGCTTTATTGAGAACAGGCATCGACCCAATCCCTCTCGTCGTCATTTTTGAACAGGGTTGTTTTCAACCCTGTTCAGTGTAGCCACAAACTCGACACTCACAACAGAAAATTCCTATTAATAGTAACAAATGTCGCCAGCCGATTTACCACCAAAAATATAGTTTGAGAAAGTGCAGACTATATTAATTGCAAGCTATGTTTCAAATAACCAAGATAGATTTGACAAAGCAAGAAGCAATCATAACGCAATATCTGTTTAAATAATTTAATCTGTTGAACTTGAAAGATAACATTAAAGTAGTATCGCTGCACCAAAAGATGAATGAACATCGAAACGTAAACAAAGAATTACTATCCACTCTAAGCGCATCATTCAATCACGTGACACAATGATGAAGCCAAGTGAATTTACAGTCGAAGAGATATAATCCTATAATGAGATAATCCAGTAAGGTAATCAGATTTCACTGCCTTGCCTTTGTAAAGAAGACGCGGGAAATCCAAGCTTGGTTGATTGTCGTGCACATTCGAAGTCTACAGAGATGTTTGTTTTACTTTGTTTTAGAAAACCTGATTGTTTTACTTGGAATCTGATGTTCTGATGGTTAGTATTGATTTGCATTTGTAGTCTTTTGTGTTTGTCTTGGATTAGCAATGGATTGGAATGATCATTATTTCATTCAGCTGCATTTATTTAGTTTTGTCATGTATTTTTACGACATCAGCAGAATTTGTAATTAAACCGAGAATGGCAGTTCCGTGATATTCGTTTAGCCTCTTTCCATATAATAATATATGTGGGTTTGGTCACTGATGATAACATGCATGGAAAACAGAAGTCACCATGGGTGTACGAGGGAGTAGGAGTGTTTGATTCCATAAATCAGTAAGTTATATGTCAATAATTTGTTTTATGATGTACTGTGTTGTTGTAATCGCTTGTATTATATGTGTGTTTTATATGCTTTAGCCATTTAATTTAATCTGCCACTGCACACGATTAAAACATACCTGGTATAAGATATAAGACTATTTACGATGTTAACTTATAAACATATTATTATTCATTATCTTATGATTGTTTATATTCATATTTTCATGACGCTCCGATATTATATCTACATTCGATAATGTTGAATATAGAGATATTGAAGAACACTGTGTTTGTTGTTTGAATTTTAACTGCTACATATGGTAACCTGGACATATAGACCCACCCTCGATTAGGAATTACAAATGTATTCCCATCTTAAAACGTCGAATGACATAGAAAGCAACAATGGTCTCATTGATCTTAATTATCACACAGTTTCCCTGCTTAAAACATCACGTGATAGCCCACGTGGGAATAACAAACGTGCTAAAGTGCTGACGAGTTACCTGACGATAAAGAAATAGGAGAGAGTTGCTGACCATATAGACAATGAAGGAAAAAAAAGTTTTGAAATAAAAGATTTTATGCTAACTTTATATGATGTATATATATCTACAATTGTTTGAAATCAATTCTTTAATTTTTCATCATTTTAATTAAGAAACCATTTCTCTTTAATCTGTATTATTTTCGAAGTTGTTTTGTGAATAGCATAGGCAAACTCTTTCTAATGAGTAAAGTTTAGTATATATATACTCATATGTTACACCATATGATGGAGTTCTGCTCGGATTGGTTACGTTCTCCATCATTGTTTGCCTTCTTACACAGCCATATTAATTTTATTGTCAATAAAATATTATTTTTTCATTTACTATCATGCTTCAATAAACCTGGGGCGGCCCCTATGGTTGTTTTACACGCGGACTCTTAGATTCACTGTGCAACATATCAGCACCTTATTATCGTAAATCATAATGGTGAAAACCCGTATAAAACCCTGTTCATACAGCGCTATCAGCGCTTTGATTACATGTGTTATAACATGAAATCAATGGGTTTATATCATATGATTACCGGTGTGATATAGAGATTTATCAGTGAAATAACATTGATATTTCACTGTTTCAAAAAGTGAAAATATCAAAATGATATTTTTAAATGTTTTAAATATCTAAGGCGCTTCCAGCTCAAAATAAAACGTCAGCGCGCACAGAGCTTAATCACGCATTCAACGACATCATCTCTGAAATGACGCTACGTGCGCATACAAATTGGCTCATTTTTCTAAACAAGTGTAATTAAAAGACTTCAATCTACAATTTAGGCATACACTAAAAATAATCGTTGTTTCAGTGCAATATATTTCACCTTATGATCACCAAAAGTGATTTGCCAGGAATGCCACTTCCACATAACTTGTCATGTGAATGAAAAACCTCATTGAAAGTCCTTGTATACTCAAAACCCCTTAAGCAAACTTAACAGCAAACCATTTATCACTCATCATCTAATATGCTTTGCATTTCGAACGTTTTTTATCGTCCTTTACTGTGGCAATGTTTCTTACTTTAAAGCTGCACTATCACAGATATGTCTTTTGACAACTTTTTTTATTGTTGGTCCTGGAATGAGCCAATGTTTGTGATTACAACCAACAACCAATGCTAATAGACTGCTGACAAAAGGTCAGATCGCATATTTTTCATATTTCTATTCGTAAATAAATATTGAATGACTTAAAGCAGTCACGCATGAAACATCATTTGTGAACATAAATATGAAAACCTGCGATCTCATCTTTTGTCAGCATTCTTATATCAAGCACTTTCGCAAAACATTGCTTGTTTCAAGATAAGAAAAAAAAGTTGACAATCAGTGAGAGTGGTGCAGCTTTTGAGAAACTTGTTGACAGAACACACCTACAGCCTAACACGCCATGCGTATGGGTCAACGTCCTTATTACTAAATCCTTTGCCTTGAGGTTTTATTGTTAACAGTTGGCCCTGATATCAAGAAAGTACTTTTGTCAATTGATAACACCCATTTTAAAAACTGTGTTAATAGTGTTACGCATGGTTTTGTTTTGCTGTAAAGTTCAATGCAAAAAAATACAATGAAACAATTAGCAATGCATAATTACTATATTTGAGCATTCACTAGCCTTTATAAGGCTTTGATTCTCGTAATGTATCATTGCTAGGGTTAGAGTTTTAGTGGTTTATGCTTGCCGCAAGTATCAATTAAATAACACGTGCAATTCCCGTAAACTTTGTTTGTAGATTTGGCTTGTTTAAACCAAACGAACATTTCAATGCTAAAACTTGCAATTTATGCGTTTTATATTAAATCATGCATGTTAGTGAAGTGAATAAAGTAAGACAATATTACTTTTGACGTACTATAAACATTTTCTTTTCACACGATTAAAATTATAAACACTATGTCATTAGCCAAAGCGAAAGTCAACCATTTGAATTGTTCATATCAACGTGACTAGGCTGTTTTAAGCCTCTAGATATCGAACAATTATAGTAGCTTATTTCTGTCAGTTCGTGTTTTCGACGCTTTCTCTCAACGGTGTTCGGCGCTTGTTTACAATTTCGGCACGGCAACAAAGCGTGTTTTCATATTGCCTCATGGTGTGTATTTTTTCCCTTTCACCATAGACCTTATAACCGAGAGGGCCATTAAAAACTAACAGGACATTGTTGAAATCAGTCTCCATAGACATTTGACAAATTAGAAAATAATGAAAGGGCGAATATATACAGACTTATTAAAAATATTTTCGAATGGCATGCGAGCAAAGCGTTTCGGCATCTGAATCGAATCTTTGATCTATGCATGGAACTCGATTATTCGCACAAGTTGTCAAACATCCACGGAAGTTTGCCGAAAATAATTACATGTTGTCTTCCGTGCTTGGAACTTAGTCAACAATAAGTACATGTTGTCGTCCGTGCAAGTGTAAAAATACGACACCAGTAGATACATGATATCTTCCATGCACGCAGCTTTGTCGATGTTTAGGACATATATGGGTCCATGCATGGAATGATGATTCAGTACATGCTGTCTTCCATGCATGTCTTCCAGTCATGGAATATTGTCAACGATCAGTACATGTTATCGTCAATGCTTGGAAGTTATCAATTATTAGTTAATGTTATTTTCAATGCATCGAACTTTATCGATAATAAGAATATCTTATCTTCCATGTATGGAACATGGATGATTAGTATATGATAAGTTGTATTCATGGAATTTTGTCGTTGGTAGGATGATCTAACAAACAAACAAACAAAATTGTCGATAGTAGGATTATCTTCCATGCATGGAACCTTGTCGATGATAAGTACATGTTGACTTTCATGCATGAAACGATGTCGATGATTATAACAAGTATATAGCAA
Organism: Mya arenaria; assembly: GCF_026914265.1. Classification (NCBI taxonomy): domain Eukaryota; kingdom Metazoa; phylum Mollusca; class Bivalvia; order Myida; family Myidae; genus Mya; species Mya arenaria. The sequence continues at coordinate 15,054,171 of NC_069133.1, forward strand.
AGTATAAAACTATATTAGTCTTGCCATATCTAACGTTTATCTTTTATACGTAAATACTTCAACTATTTCGAAAATCTTAGGTCTAACTTCAATTTGATGTATCATCATGTATGGAAGAAGGGGTATCTTGAATTTGTTTGTACTAAATATGTTTTTCAAATCTTAATATTGTTTCCGATATACGATGTCATTTAGGATACTGAAACGCACATTCTAAATGCTATTGACCTTTAAACACATACATTAAATCGATCCTGAAATCCACTTAGTTATATCCAGGAAGTTTACTTCATCCATGGGACAATTCTACAGATTGAAAAGTGGAAAATGATATAATTTGTTTTAAGATATTAATGATATTCTCCTTTTATGACTATTCTTTAATAATGCTTACCTTAAAACTTATTAAAATGATAAGTTATACGTCCTATGCATTCTTGTGTATCATTGAAAGGTAGTATTTTTTCGACAGGTACTTCAAGGACAAAGGAAAATTTACCTTAGTCATGACTTGTTTAATATTTTGCATGAAAGTAACCATTGTAAGACATACGCTGAAACAAGAAAACATAACTTAAAAAAGTAGGATGATTTAGTTGCTATATGAAAGACACAAATAAAATATGTCTCTCAAGTGCCTTTTTCCTTACTTATGTATAATTATCTCTTTTCGCTTTCCTTTTTCACTAAGCCATATTTAGAAGGGAAATATGAGAATTCTCAGAAAAAGGATTTTTTGAAAAAAAACTTCTTAAATAGGACTTCAACACTTATACACGAAATGAAGGGTGCATTTGAAGACAATATAGGTAACTGTTGAGGATTTGAGTTCGTTTCAATTAATAATTGTTCAATATATTACACCAATCTACTTGCTTTAAAGAGCCTTTTTTATTTGATCTTAAAGTCGTTAAAGAACCAAGCAAGACGACTTTAAAGGCACAAACATTACCCGATATAGTTAGTTGATTCAGGGATAGACCGCATAATAAAACCCAAAAGAAAACATGTGTTTCTATTCAATTGATTCATTCGCTTGATATATACAAATACATTCGTTTGTTCAATAGACAAGTTATAACATAAAAGTCATCAACACATAAATCCATTCACCTATTACAACGTAACCAATTTGGTTTGATAAAACAAACCGTACTAAATGATTATCAAATGTAGTTTAAAGTGAAGACACATCGCATAACTCTTAGTAACACACAGACATTACTTTCATAAAAAGATACAACATAAAAAACAATAAAACCACAGAAAATAGGCTTGTTGTCAAAATGACTTGTTAAAAGCTATTAGATACAGTCAATTACAGGGTCACACAAGAGCCAGTCTAAATGTTAAAAATGAATCCTTTTCGTGGGTGAATGGAAATATATTTAATGTGGTAGAGACTAGTAATGTATCCACTTAGTCTCGCGATAAACATTTCGAACGATGAAACTGCTTATATTAATGTCGTTGAGATTCCTCCATTTAACTTACACAACTTCTTGAAAATTAAAATGTTTCATTCAAATTTTTACTTTTCCATATGGTATTGATCATTTTCAAACAGGAGGTAGTCCTCAATCAAAGAGCTAAATCAAAAGAAGAGACGTTATTTCTACAAATTAACGAGAGATGGATGAATGCCTATTAAGGCAAACAATTGGTGATTGATTACCTTGTGCGGCTAAGTAGAGGACAAAACTTTCTACCGTAGCCCATTAACGAGAACAGTTGTAAGGTCCACGGCATTATATAAGACTTCTTCTTAAGTTGCAAACACCACAGTGTCCCCTTATACTACGGTGTTACCTGCAAACTAGTAAGTGTTTCGTTTACTAATTAAAGTTTCGGTGATGTTGGTGTTAATTGTAATGTTGTCAAATTATTTCATTTTCAAAGTTTTCTCAGACTTGTTTGTATTGCAAATATGATGGTGTAGTTATGTGCATTTTGAAGGCGTTGTAAAGTTTGCAGTTTTCAAGTTAATTAAACAACACTCATGTCATAGATACAGGATAAAATTGCATGGAAAAATACGATACAACTAATTCAAACATTACAAACAAATAGGACATAATACAGATATTTATTTATATTTTCTAACTATTAATACGTTTTAGGTTATTGAAAATTAATATATCATTTAAAACAAATGTACATCTATTTGTAGAGGGGAATATAGTGTAACATTCTTAGACTTAATTTATTAACAAAACAATTTTGTATTATCATTGGTATTATTTTCATGCTTTCTTTAAATTATCACCAATACCGGGTTTAGGTTGAACTTATTTTTCCAAGATTAAAGATTTTACGAAATATTTTATTAAAGAACGTCATCACGCTCCACTTGACATATTTTAATATTATGTTATAAGATTGTACCTAAATCAACAAATCACCCATGGGTTATATATAAAATAAATGTTTCTTTCCGGTAGCAGTGTTAATTAAGGATAATAAAGAGGAGAGGAACTTATACAAGTTTGCTGAACTTGTTTTCCTATTCCTTGTTCATTATTGTACTTGCACCGAATACAAAAATAACTCCAAACAATATCGAATTATGTAGTATTTTGCATTAATGGTTTTTCTATCTTAACTCGAAATAGATGTACATGTGCGGTAGCACCATCGCGGACCGTACTTTACAGTGAACCGGAACAAAGACCCCGCAGTCATAATAAGTCATTTCTTAACTGAAGACAATTTCTTAACATGTTCATAGTCAAATTAAAGGACTATCAGGTTGTTAGTTTTTAAAGCATGTTTATTACATAGGAATAATGAATATAATGTATATAAGATAATAGTTAGTCATTATACCATATGATCAGTGAGATACATAACTTATGAAATTAACTTGAGATTAGAAATGACTAAAGATATTTTATGAATGATGGCCCTTTAGTCGATCATATCTTAAAGCCACAAAAATACTATCCATACATAAAGAACTTCATTTGTTTCGCTCATAAGACTCAATGCCTGATGATGGTAACACTTAATGATGGCAACAATAAGTTTAAACTGTGTTTGATTACGATATTTTACGGGTTTTTTTACAACCACTCATTCGAACAGAATATTGTAAATCTAAACGTTAATTATTATTTTTCAATAGTTCCAACGAGTTCTAGGAAAACAGTAATTTTTCTGACACATTTCTAAATTATTCTTCTCAGTTGAGCTCTTGTTTAAACTGTTTACGGTGTTATATTATTTAAACATGTTTACATTTTACACTAAATAATTTATTCGACGTGTGTCTACGTAAAACGTGAACAAGTCACTTTAATCCGGAAATGTAATATCTGAAGGGTTTAACATGACCCTTCGTAGTTCGTTAGATTTGCAAATGTTAGCCCTAGCGATTCCTTGTGCCCGTAATAAAAAAACAACAACAAATTTTACAGCCGCACATGGTGAAGTTACTACAGTTATTTCTCCATGATATATCTTGATTGTAATTATTTACGCATTAAAACTCACTTTTCAGGAAAAATGAAGGTCCTTTTCTTTTTTGGAATCTGCCTTGCACTTTCACTCTCTGTATCCTACGGTCATGTACGTGGCGGTTACTATAGTGGTGGATACGGAAGCGGTGGGTACGGTGGCGGTGGATACAGTGGCGGTGGATACGGTGGCAGTGGACAAGGTGGAGGATACGGTGGTGGTGGAACCGGTGGCGGTGGATACGGTGGCGGTGAATACAGTGGCGGTGGACTAGGTGGAGGATACGGTGGCGGTGGATACGGTGGCGGTGGATACGGTGGCGGTGGAATTGGTGGCGGTGGATACGGTGGCGATGGAATCGGAGGAGGATATGGTGGCGGTGGATACGGTGGCATTGGAGATTACGGTGGCGGTGGATACGGTGGCATTGGAGGATACGGTGGCGGTGGATACGGTGGCGGTGGATACGGTGGCCTTCATGGTGGGTACGGTGGCGGTGGATACGGTGGCATTGGTGGATACGGTGGCGGTGGAATCGGAGGAGGATATGGAGGCGGTGGATACGGTGGCATTGGAGGTTACGGTGGCGGTGGATACGGTGGCATTGGAGGATACGGTGGCGGTGGATACGGTGGCATTGGAGGTTACGGTGGCGGTGGATACGGTGGCATTGGAGGATATGGTGGCGGTGGATACGGTGGTGGTGGATACGGTGGTATTGGAGGATACGGTGGCGGTGGATACGGTTGAGGTGGATACGGTAAACACGGTGGACACGGTCACTTTTGACATGGCGGAGGATACATGAGCTGATCTTGGACTGGTTCGGCCGGATATGGTGTTTGTTACGGTCGTCATAATCAACATTGTTTCAAAAACATATCTGGAGCGTGTATTTGATTGATGACGATAATTGTTTCAGATAAATTCATTGATCCTTTCTGCTTATAGATCTTAGAATATGTAATAAAATATGTTAACATATGTGAGTTACATAAAACAAAGAACTTAATCTTAACGTTTTATTGTTTATGAATGTCCGCTATATTTTTGTAATTTGGGTAATTTTCTTTCATCATTTCTGATAAAAAATGCTTGCTTGTATTTTTTTTTAAACAAATTTAATACACACTATGAATCGTCTTGTAATTTATTTGTGGGTGTGTAACAGTAACCAGCATTGCCTAAAACATCAAACTGCAGTGCCAGACAATATAGAGGTCCTTCCACATTTGGGAACTCCATGCGTTGATGAAGGAATCGCAAAGAGTCACTGTCCTACAGAACATCAGAAATGTTAAATGAATCAATATGGTCGATCGTCCTGCATCACCATCATGATCTAAATGTACTCATTCTGTATATCTAATGAGATTGAAATAAACATCATGTGTCACTGTTTCAACGAGTTAAAGAATAGTATGACGAGTTAGTTTCACTGTTATATAGACCTACATTCATTTCCAAATCAAAGGTAAGCGCGCACAGGCCTGGAACATCATTTCGACGACGTCAAATCTGAAATTACGTTACGCTCACATACAAATTGGTGCGCATTTTATGCATATAATAAATGGAAACATGTTTACTTTAGTGGATGATTGCAATATATTTTCCGTAAGATCATCAAAATGAAATGACACTAGCTTTTGGTGCTCATTCGGTAAACTATATTGCGATCCTACACTGCAACAACAATTATCCGCAACGTCACTCTTACCAGCATTACCATCAAGGTCGTCATTCGATTTAATATGATGATAAAGATGACATTATTAAACAAGATGTTTTGATGAAAATGTAGATTTTGCTTACGATGATAATGATGGTCGTCATCCTAACGGTCATTATTGCATTGGACATCATCACAATCAACATCATAGCAAATGTTGTGATAAGATAATAAGATTCGTCATCGTGAGGATGATAATAAAACTGATGATGGTTAGTAGTAGGAAAAGGACGATTATTGGTATGATGGTGATCATCATTATCTCAATTATCGTACGAAAAAGCATCATCTATGTTAAATACATTCATCTTGCCATTTTATCAATGTGAAAAAAAAACGTACTATTGGCTTGGGAGAAGGATTTGTGATAGGTCCCAGCTCATGCTTATGAAGAAAATAGTATTCTTTTCTTTGAAATGATTAATGCGTGAACGCCATCTCCAATTGTAAGTACAAGGGTCTACTGTGTGGTATGGTGCGAGATTATAGGATCAAATAGGTTAAGCTCAAAGGTCCATGTTTGGTAGTCCATATTTAACTTTAAATTATATTTTGGTTCATTCCGCAATGACTTTATTTTCTTTATTGGTCAGTTATTAATAGCAAGTGATCCTCTACATCAATCATAGATCCAATAAAGACCAATATTAAATACCGGCCTTGTACAATGGCTGTTTCGATAAAATGGTATACCACATGACCAATATCGTTAAAACTTTATAATGCATTATAAACATCTGGCTGCTACATCACAAAATCTCAATGTCAGTCTGTTGTGATATTTGGCCTGATTTATCAGTTTCTTTACGTGGTATATTTAAATGGCTGATGTTCGACCAAGTCTGAAACAATAAGTAGTGTAAGACTATTAAATCAATCTCTGGAAGTGCCGAATGCGCCAATGCTTTGATTTTATCGATGTTTTGTTTACAAAAATAATATTGTCTTGAAACTTACTACTTAAAAACCTTTGGTTCAAGTGGCAACCTCAAAATTTCAAATGTGCAATATTATCTCAAGATTTGACTGACTCATTATTCAAATTTGATAAAGTTCCAGTAGACACATCACTTGAACACATTGAAAGCCATTCATCAACTTTAAAAAGTTGGTGAATTATGATTTGTCTGGAAAGTGTTGTAGACGCTTTCAACATTAAAACAACAGTGAAATGTGCTACCAAAGGTTTCTTAAACTTTAGTTTTAGGCTTACTTCAAGTATGAATACTTATAATCTTTCCTGGATGGATTCAATCTCAAGCTTATGAACATGTCATACTAATACAATTTCCAAGCTCCCCATAATGTAGTGCTATGTTTATATCGTTAAAAATTCTTAAATTGAATGTTTAAAAGAAAAGCAAACTATTGCAAGCTTAAATGGGAAATGAAAATGTCAAAAAATTAAGCACACAGACGAGCCCCGTTGGCTCGAACTTCCGGGGACAGGCGCAAGTACCTCGAGCATAGGGTAATTCGAGCGAAGCGGGAATGCAAAGCTACACTATAAAGACATCAGCCCTTTACATCCAGTTCGAGTCAATGAGCAAACTAAACCAAGCACGTCGAGCCTATGGGTTATGAATGTATTTGTTAAGGAAAATTTGACAAACATTGTTAAAACATCTTCAGAAAAGAACATAAAACTTAAAATTTACAATGTCGCCATTAGTACATATTAAGTACATATTTGAATGTTGTAGTTTAAACATCGTTTCACCATTCGATGCTGCGACAAATAACTGTAAAGTGTGTTATCAAACGTTACTTAAACTTGACATATTTGTAGGTCATTTCAATCGAAAAATTACCCTATGAACTGTTGCTCCACACTTAATTTCACGAAACTTACTCCGGCTGGTTCTACTTTTGCGCCAAAATAACACGTGGCTACTCAAAGGGCGGAGCTAGTTGGTCAACTAAATGCTAACACGAAAAAAGTTAGATATCGTTTTTCACTAGACATCAGTAACCATTTATAAAGGTTTACAAAACGTGAAAATTTCAACCTGTAATATATCGTGTATGTAAGGAGAAACCAGCTGTCCGGGCTGTCCAAAACCGCGAGGTTTTCCAAGAGATTAATGTTTAAGGACAAATGTGCACTGCGTGAACAGGCGAACTTATAAATCCTTAAAGTAAAAACACGAAATCAGTATAGGGATTCCAGAATTAGACAGTTCCCTTAAGAACATTTAACTAGTTTGTATAAATGACAGGTTAAAAAACAATAGTTTACGTTGTTGTTATTGTCTAAACGCGCTTTGAGCGATAATCAATGATTACCTGTGCTTTATAATCAAATATGTAAAACTTAATCCGTTCCTGTCTTTGATATTGTGCAAACACTTACCCATTAAAACATTTCCTATATATCTGCTTGTGTTCAAACAGTATGTTTATCAGCCCACTGATGATTCACTTCAAGTCGTGCGTCACTCTGTGTCTACGCCTGCATCTGTTTTCGTTATTTCATGATGTGCAATTTAAAACTATTATTTATAGCTTTATTGAGAACAGGCATCGACCCAATCCCTCTCGTCGTCATTTTTACAAGTGTTATAACATGAAATCAATGGGTTTATATCATATGATTACCGGTGTGATATAGAGATTTATCAGTGAAATAACATTGATATTCCAATGTTTCAAAAAGTGAAAATATCAAATTGATATTTTTAAATGTTTTAAATATCTAAGCCGCTTCCAGCTCAAAATAAAACGTCAGCGCGCACAGAGCTGAATCACGCATTCAACGACATCATCTCTGAAATGACGTTACGTGCGCATACAAATTGGCTCATTTTTCTAAACAAGTGTAATTAAAAGACTTCAATCTACAATTTAGGCATACACTAAAAATAATCGTTGTTTCAGTGCAATATATTTCACCTTGTGATCACCAAAAGTGATTTGCCAGGAATGCCACTTACACATAACTTGTCATGTGAATGAAAAATCTCATTGAAAGTCCTTGTATACTCAAAACCCCTTAAGCAAACTTAATAGCAAACCATTTATCACTCATCATCTAATATGCTTTGCATTTCGAACGTTTTTATCGTCCTTTACTGTGGCAATGTTTCTTACTTTAAAGCTGCACTATCACAGATATGTCTTTTGACAACTTTTTATTTTTGGGCCTGGAATGAGCCAATGTTTGTGTTAACAACCAACAACCAATGCTAATAGACTGCTGACAAAAGGTCAGATCGCATATTTTTCATATTTCTATTCGAAAATAAATATTGAATGACTTAAAGCAGTCACGCATGAAACATCATTTGTGAACATAAATATGAAAACCTGCGATCTCATCTTTTGTCAGCATTCTTATATCAAGCATATTCGCAAAACATTGCTTGTTTCAAGATAAGAAAAAAAAGTTGACAATCTGTGAGAGTGGTGCAGCTTTTGAGAAACTTGTTGACAACCAGAACACACCCACAGCCTAACACGCCATGCGTATGGGTCAACGTCCTTGTAACTAAATCCATTGCCTTGAGGTTTTATTGTTTACAGTTGGCCCTGATATCAAGAAAGTACTTTTGTCAATTGATAACACCCATTTTAAAAACTGTGTTAATAGTGTTACACATGGTTTTGTTTTGCTGTAAAGTTTAATGCAAAAAAAATATAATGAAACAATTAGCAATGCATAATTACTATATTTGAGCATTTACTAGCCTTTATAAGGCTTTGATTCTCGTAGTGTATCATTGCTGGGGTTAGAGTTTTAGTGGTTTATGCTTGCCGCAAGTATCAATTAAATAACACGTGCAATTCCCGTAAACTTTGTTTGTAGATGTGGCTTGTTTAAACCAAACGAACATTTCAATGCCAAAACTTGCAATTCAAAAATGTGCGTTTTATATTAAATCATGCATGTTAGTGAAGTGAATAAAGTAAGACAATATTACTTTTGACGTCCTTTAAACATTTTCTTTTCACACGACTAAAATTATAAACACTATGTCATTAGCCAAAGCGAAAGTCAACCATCGTTCATATCAACGTGACTAGGCTGTTTTAAGCCATTAGATATCGAACAATTATAGTAGCTTATTTCTGTCAGTTCGTGTTTTCGACGCTTTCTCTCAACGCCGTTCGGCGCGTGTTTACAATTTCGGCACTGCAACAAGGCGTGTTTTCACATTGCCTCATGGTGTGTATTTTTTCCCTTTCACCATAAACCTTATTAACGAGAGGGCCATGAAAAACTAACAGGACATTGTTGAAATCAGTCTCCATAGACATTTGACAAATTAGAAAATAATGAAAGGCGAATATATACAGACTTATTAAAAATATTTTCGAATGGCATGCGAGCGAAGCGTTTCGGCATCGGAATCGAATCTTTGATCTATGCATGGAACTCGATTATTCGCACAAGTTGTCTAACATCCACGGAAGTTTGCCGAAAATAATTACATGTTGTCTTCCGTGTTTAGAACTTAGTCAACAATAAGTACATTGTTGTCGTCCGTGCAAAGAACGATCAGTTCATGATATATTATATGCATGGAACGTTTACGATCATAAGTACATGTTGTCTTCCAAGTGTAAAAATACGACACCAGTAGGTACATGATATCTTCCATGCACGCAGCTTTGTCGATGCTTAGGAAATATATGGGTCCATGCATGAAATGATGATTCAGTACATGCTGTCTTCCATGCATGACTTCCAGTCATGGAATATTGTCAACGATCAGTACATGTTATCGTCAATGCGATTATTAGTTAATGTTATTTTCAATGCATCGAACTTTATCGATAATAAGAATATCTTATCTTCCATGTATGGAACATGGATGATTAGTATATAATGAGTTGCATTCATGGAATTTTGTCGTTGGTAGGATGATCTAACAAACAAACAAAATTGTCGATAGTAGGATTATCTTCCATGCATGGAACCTTGTCGATGATAAGTACATGTTGACTTTCATGCATGAAACGATGTCGATGATTATAACAAGTATATAGCAAAGTATAAAACTATATTAGTCTTGCCATATCTAACGTTTGTCTTTTTTTACGTAAATGCTTCAACTATTTCGAAAATCTTAGGCCTAACTTCAATTTGATGTATCATCATGTATGGAAGAAGTGGTATCTTGAATTTGTTTGTACTAAATATGTTTTTCAAATCTTAATATTGTTTCCGATATACGATGTCATTTAGGATACTGACAAGCACGTTCGCATTGACCTTGACCTTCAAATGCACACTCGCAATGCTATTGACCTTTAAACACATACATTAAATCGATCCTGAAATCCACTTAGTTATATCCAGGAAGTTAACTTGATCCATGGGACAATTCTACAGATTGAAAAGTGGAAAATTATATAATTTGTTCTAAGAAATTAATGATATTCTCCTTTTATGACTATTCATTAATAATGCTTACCTTAAAACTTATTAAAATGATAAGTTATACGTCCTATGCATTCTTGTGTATCATTGAAAGGTAGTATTTTTACGACAGGTACTTCAAGGATAAAGGAAAATTTACCTTAGTCATGACTTGTTTAATATTTTGCATGAAAGTAACCATTGTAAGACATACGCTGAAACAAGAAACAATAACTTAAAAAAGTAGGATGATTTTGTTGCTATATTAAAGACACAAATAAAATATGTCTCTCAAGTGCCTTTTTCTTACTTATGTATAATTATCTCTTTTCGCTTTCCCTTTTCACTAAGCCATATTTAGAAGGGAAATACGAGAATTCTCAGAAAAAGGATTTTTTGAAAAAAAACACTTCTTAAATAGGACTTCAACACTTATACACGAAATGAAAAGTGCATTTGAAGACAATATAGGTAACTGTTGGGGATTTGAGTTCGTTTCAATCAATAATTGTTCAATATATTACATCAATCTACTTGCTTTAAAGAGCCTTTTTTATTTGATCTTAAAGTCGTTAAAGAACCAAGCAAGACGACTTTAAAGGCACAAACATTACCCGATATAGTTAGTTGATTCAGGGATAGACCGCATAATAAAACCCAAAAGAAAACATGTGTTTCTATTCAATTGATTCATTCGCTTGATATATACAAATACATTCGTTTGTTCAATAGACAAGTTATAACATAAAAGTCATCAACACATAAATCCGTTCACCTATTACAACGTAACAAATTTGGTTTGATAAAACAAACCGTACTTAGATGATTATCAAATGTAGTTTAAAGTGAAGACACATCGCATAACTCTTAGTAACACACAGACATTACTTTCATAAAAAGATACAACATAAAAAACCCAATAAAACCACAGAAAATAGGCTTGTTGTCAAAATCACTTGTTAAAAGCTATCAGATACAGTCAATTACAGGGTCACACAAGAGCCAGTCTAAATGTTATAAATGAATCCTTTTCGTGGTTGAATGGAAATATATTTAATGTAGTAGAGACTAGTAATGTATCCACTTACTCTCGCGATAAACCTTTCGAACGATGAAACTGCTTATATTAATGTCGTTGAGATTCCTCCAATTAACTTACCCCACTTCTTGAAAATTAAAATGTTTCATTCAAATTTGTAATTTTCCATATGGTATTGATCATTTCCAGATTGGAGTTAGTCCTCAATCAAAGAGCTAAATCAAAAGAAGAAACGATATTTCTGCAAATTAACGAGAGATGGATGAGGGCCTATTAAGGCAAACAATTGGTGACTGATTGATTACCTTGTGCGGCTAAGTAGAGGACAAAACTTTCTACCGTAGCCCATTAACGAGAACAGTTAAAAGGTCCACGGCATTATATAAGACCTCTACTCAAATGGCAAACATCACAGTGCCTCCTGATACTACGGTGATACCTGGAAACTAGTAAGTGTTTCGTTTACTGATTAAAGTTTCGGTGGTGTTGGTGTTAATTGTTCCGTTGTCTAATTATTTCCTTTCAAGGTATTCTCAGACTTATTTGCATTGCAAACATGATGATGTAGTTATGTGCATTTTTGAAGGTGTAAAGATTTAATCAGGTGGTATGTTGTAAAGTTTGCAGTTTTCAAGTTAATTAAACATCACTCATGTCACATATACAGGACAAAATTGCATGAAAAAAATACGATACAACTAATTGAAACATTACAAACAAATAGGACATGATACAGATATTCATTTATATTTTCTAATTATTAATACGTTTTAGGTTATTGAAAATTAATATATCAGTTAAAACTAGGGAAGGAAACCGGATACCAAATCGGTATCCGGATATTCGTATCAAGTATTCGAATACTATCCGGATTCTCGTATCCAATTGTCCACTTAATTTATAATTCGTCATATGATAATTTCACTTTTTCATTCATTCTTTCTCAGTCTTAATAATTTTTTATGTTATAATCAAAGCTAAACAACTCATTTTACGTCCTAAAACTCATGATGAATACCACATAAACACCTCGCGAAGTTGATAGTCACTTCGGCCGAGGTTGTTGCTTGGTTACTGCCACGTGCTTTCGAGTTTGTTATTTATCAGCAAGTTTCATGTTAAATGACGCTTTAATTATTTGATAGTCGATTTTAATTTTATTTCATTACATTGTTTGATTTAATGCAATACATACAATTTCTGCGATGTTTTGTAATGAACTTCACAGGGTGTTGCACAAGGACACAATATCACGCCTTGTGCAAACACCTAATTAGCAGACGATTTGTGACACATACCCGCTTCGCGACAGACACTATCGATCACCTGAAATATTTTATCTGAAAAGTTTTATAACAATTGCTATGTCTCTGCTAAGCTATTTCATTGAAATTTTAATTCTCAACGAATATTCGAATACCCATTTTGGTATCCGAATACTTGCGTGATATCCGGATATCCGGATACTCGGATATTCGCTTCCAGCCCTAGTTAAAACAAATGTACATCTATTTGTAAAGGGGATTATAGTGTAACATTCTAAGACTAAATTTATTAACAAAACAATTTTGTATTATCATTGGGATTGATTTTCATGCTTTCTTTAAATAGCAAAACATTAGGATGTTGGTATGATACTTTTCTCTAAAGATATTTTTTCTGTATTCTGTAAAAAAGCTGCATTCTAGAACATAATGGAATTTATCACCAATACCGGTTTGAGGTTGAACTTATTTTTCCAAGATTAAAGATTTTACGAAATATTTTATTAAATGACGTCATCACGCTCCACTTTACATATTTTAATACAATATTATAAGATTGTACCTAAATCAACAAATCACCCATGGGTTATATATAAAATAAATGTTTCTTTCCGGTAGCAGTGTTAATTTAGGATAATAAAGAGTAGAGGAACTTATATAAGTTTGCTGAACTTGTTTTCTTATTCCTTGTTCATGATTGTACTTGTACCGAATACAAAAATAACTTTGAACTCAAAACAATATCGAATTATGTAGTATTTTGCATTAAAGGTTCTTCTATCTTAACTCGAAATAGCTGTGCATGTGCGGTAGCACCATCGCGGACCATACTTTACAGTGAACCGGAACAAAGACCCCGCAGTCATAATAAGTCATTTCTTAACTGAAGACAATTTCTTAACATGTTCATAGTCAAATTAAAGGACTATCAGGTTGTTAGTTTTTAAAGCATGTTTATTACATAAGAATAATGAATATAATGTATATAAGATAATAGTTAGTCATTATACCATATGATCAGTGAGATACATAACTTATGAAATTAACTTGAGATTAGAAATGACTAAAGATATTTTATGAATGATGGCCCTTTAGTCGATCATATCTTAAAGCCACAAAAATACTATCCATACATAAAGAACTTCATTTGTTTCGCTCATAAGACTCAATGCCTGATGATGGTAACACTTAATGATGGCAACAATAAGTTTAAACTGTGTTTGATTACGATATTTTACGGTTTTTTTTACAACCACTCATTCGAACAGAATATTGTAAATCTAAACGTTAATTATTATTTTTCAATAGTTCCAACGAGTTCTAGGAAAACAGTAATTTTTCTGACACATTTCTAAATTATTCTTCTCAGTTGAGCTCTTGTTTAAACTGTTTACGGTGTTATATTATTTAAACATGTTTACATTTTACACTAAATAATTTATTCGACGTGTGTCTACGTAAAACGTGAACAAGTCACTTTAATCCGGAAATGTAATATCTGAAGGGTTTAACATGACCCTTCGTAGTTCGTTAGATTTGCAAATGTTAGCCCTAGCGATTCCTTGTGCCCGTAATAAAAAAACAACAACAAATTTTACAGCCGCACATGGTGAAGTTACTACAGTTATTTCTCCATGATATATCTTGATTGTAATTATTTACGCATTAAAACTCACTTTTCAGGAACAATGAAGGTCCTTTTCTTTTTTGGAATCTGCCTTGCACTTTCACTCTCTGTATCCTACGGTCATGTACGTGGCGGTTACTAGAGTGGTGGATACGGAAGCGGTGGGTACGGTGGCGGTGGATACGGTGGCGGTGGATACGGTGGCAGTGGACAGAGTGGCCTTTATGGTGGATATGGTGGCGGTGGATACGGTGGCGGTGGATACGGTGGCGGTGGACTAGGTGGTGGATACAGTGTCGGTGGATATGGTGGCGGTGGATACGGTGGCGGTGGACTAGGTGGAGGATACGGTGGCGGTGGATACGGTGGCGGTGGATACGGTGGCGGTGGATACGGTGGCGGTGGATACGGTGGCGGTGGAATCGGAGGAGGATATGGAGGCGGTTGATACGGTGGCATTGGAGGTTACGGTGGCGGTGGATACGGTGGCATTGGAGGATACGGTGGCGGTGGATACGGTGGCATTGGAGGATATGGTGGCATTGGAGGATACGGTGGCATTGGAGGATACGGTGGTCGTGGATACGGTGGCATTGGAGGATACGGTAGCGGTGGTTACAGCGGAGGTGGATACGGTGGCATTGGAGGATACGGTGGAGGTGGATACGGTGGCATTGGAGGATACGGTGGCGGTGGATACGCTGGAGGTGGATACGGTAAACACGGTGGACACGGTCACTTTTGACATGGCGGAGGATACATGAGCTGATCTTGGACCGGTTCGGCCGGATATGGTGTTTGTTATGGTCGTCATAGTCAACATTGTTTCGAAAACATATCTGGAGCGTGTATTTGATTGATGACGGTAATTGTTTCAGATAAATACATCGATCCTTTATGCTTATAGATCTTAGAATATGTAATAAAATATGTCAACATATTTGAGTTACATAAAACAACTTTAACTTAACGTTTTATTGTTTATGAATGTCCGCTATATTTTTGTAATTTGGGTAATTTTCTTTCATCATTTCTAATAAAAAAAATGCTTGCTTGTATTTTTTTGTAAACCAATTTAATATACCAAGTATCTAGAAAAATAAATTACTAAACACTATGAATCGTCTTGTAGTTTATTTGTGGGTGTGTAACAGTAAACAGCATTGCCTAAAACATCAAACTGCAGTGCCAGACAATATAGAGGTCCTTCCACATTTGGGACCTCCATGCGTTGATGAAGGAATCGCAAAGAGTCACTGTCCTACAGAACATCAGAAATGTTAAATGAATCAATATGGTCGATCGTCCTGCATCACCATCATGATTTAAATGTCCTCATTCTGTATATCTAATGAGATTGAAATAAACATCGTGTGTCACTGTTTCGACGAGTTAAAGAATAGCATGACGAGTTAGTTTCACTGTTATATAGACCTACATTCATTCCAAATCAAAGGTAAGCGCGCACACGGCTGGAACATCATTTCGACGACGTCAAATCTAAAATGACGTTACGCTCACATACAAATTGGTGCGCATTTTATGCATATAATAAATGGAAACATGTTTACTTCAGTGGATGATTGCAATATATTTTCCGTAAGATCATCAAAATGAAATGACGCTAGCTTTTGATGCTCTTTCGGTGAACTCTATTGCAAATCTTACACTGCAACAACAATTATCCGCAGCGTCACTCTTACCAGCATTACCATCAAGGTCGTCATTCGATTTAATATGATGATAAGGATGACATTATTAAACAAGATGTTTTGATGAAAATGTAGATTTTGCTTATAATGATAATGATGGTCGTCATCCTAACGGTCATTATTGCATTGGACATCATCACAATCAACATCATAGCAAATGTTGTGATAAGATAATAAGATTCGTCATCGTGAGGAAGATAATAAAACTGATGATGGTCAGTAGTAGGAAAAGGACGATTATTGGTATGATGGTGATCATCATTATCTCAATTATCATTCTTCTGGCCATTTTATCAATGTCAAAAGAACGTACTATTGGCTTGGGAGAAGGATAATGTGATAGGTCCCAGCTCATGCTTATGAAGAAAATAGTATTATTTTCTTTGAAATGATTAATGCGTGAACCCATCTTCAATTGTAAGTACAAGGATCTACTGTGTGGTATGGTGCAAGATTATAGGATCAAATAGGTTAAAGTTCCATATTTGGTAGTCCATATTTAACTTTAAATTATATTTTGGTTCATTCCGCAATGACTTTATTTTCTTTATTGGTCAGTTATTAATAGCAAATGATCCGATTAGCTACATAATATGCATTATAAACATCTGGCTGCTACATCACAAAAACTCAATGTCAGTCTGTTGTGATATTTGGCCTGATTTATCAGTTTCTTTACGTGGTATATTAAAATGGCTCATGTTCGACCAAGTCTGAAACAATAGGTAGTGTAAGACAATTAAATCTCTGGAAGTGCCGAATGCGCCAATGCTTTGATTTTATCGATGTTTTGTTTACAAAATAATATTGTCTTGAAACTTACAACTTAAAAACCTTTGGTTCAAGTGGCAACCTCAGAATTTCAAATGTGCAATATTATCTCAAGATTTGACTGACTCATTATTCAATCTTTGATAAAGTTCCAGTAGACACAACCCTTTAACATTGAAAGCCATTTATCAACTTTAAAAAGTTGGTGAATTATGATTTGTCTGGAAAGTGTTGTAGACGCTTTCAACATTAAAACAACAGTGAAATGTGCTACCAAAGGTTTCTTAAATTTTATTTTTAGGCTTACTTCAAGCTTATGAACATGTCATACTAATACAATTTCCAAGCTCCCCATAGTGTAGTGCTATGTTTATATCGTTAAAAATTCTTAAATTGAGTGTTTAAAAGAAATGCAAAATATTGCAAGCTTAAATGGGAAATGAAAATGTCAAAATATTAAGCACACAGACGAGCCCCGTTGGGTAGAGCTTCCGGGGACAGGCGAAAGTACCTCGAGCATAGGGTAATTCGAGCGAAGCGGGAATGCAAAGCTACACTATAAAGACATCAGCCCTTTACATCCAGTTCGAGTCAATAAGGAAATTGAACCAAGCACGTCGAGCCTATGGGTTATGAATGTATTTGTTAAGGAAATTTTGTCAAACATTGTTAAAACATCTTCAGAAAAGAACATAAAACAAAATTTACAATGTCGCCATAAGTACATATTTGAATGTTGTAGTTTAAACATCGTTTCACCATTCGATGCTGCGACAAATAACTGTCAAGTGTGTTATCAAACGTTACTTAAACTAAACATATTTGTAGGCCAATTTCAATCAAAAATTTACCCTATTTACTGTTGGTCAATATCATGTAGAGCAGAATGGCCGGTTATTTACTACCACTTATTATCCTGGAGAGCATTTTATCGATCTACATGATTTGGTATTATTATACCTCACTTCTATAGAACATATAGTAAAAACACCAGGGCAATATTTTCGCACTATCCCCCTCTGTCGCACTGTCACCCTCTGACGTCATGAAATTGACAATACGCTACAAATACGCCGCCATGTTGGATTTGTATGTGAAAAAGTATGATTAATATAAAACTGGCATTGCAACCTTAAAATACACTAATTATAAAACCTCACTTTCTATAGAACATATGAAATTGGCAATACGGTACCAATACGGGATTTACTGATAGTATTTTACTTAAAGTCTGTATCACCTGAGCGCTTTGTTTACCAGCCGACAATTATTGCCAAAATGGCAGCAAGATTCGCAGCTGTCAGTGAAAATGGTATATTTAGTCTTTAAAATACTACAGTTTTTGTTCGGTATAATAAAATAGATATTGACTGCCTTGAGGGTGACAGTGCATATTGTCAACCTTCGGAAAACACTGTCAACCTCGGCTTCGCCTCGGTCGACAGTATTTACATTAGGTTGACAATATGCACTGTCACCCTCAAGGCAGTCAATATTTATATAATGTCGTCCATTTTTCATAGTATGTTAAGTAACTATGATTGGCCGTGTTGGGTGACGTTGTCTAGAGGCATTTAAAGCTTAGGTCATAAACCCGAATTGAAAATAGATATGCTATCAGCCATCCAATCCTATTGGCATCTATTCAGTGCATACTTATGATATTTCTGAAACAATATTCAAATGCAAATCTCATTTATGTTTCTTCTTTTAATATGCGTTTTATAATAAACAACCACAAAGGCAAATTCAGTACCAAAATGTGCAATCTTTTGTTGATCATTATGAGTAAAATAATAAAGAGGTCATTTCAGTAACGTTCTGTACTTTACAAACACATCTAGGTAATTCTAATAACCTAAATATCAACATGTTGATGACTTTTAAACGAAAAGCACTATAAACGTTCATGTTTCGGTGATTTTCAATTTTTTGTACAAACATTCATCCATTTTATTTGCTTTTATAAAATATTTACAAAGCCGCGACAATTTACCATTTCCCGAAACTAATTTCACGAAACTTACGCCGGCTGGTTTTACATTTGCGCCAAAATAACACGTGACTACTCGAAGAGCGGAGCTAGTTGGTCAACTAAGTGCGTACACGAAAAAAAATAGATATCGTTTTTCACAAAACATCAGTAAACATTTATTAAGGTTTACAAAACGTGAAAATTTCAACCTGTAATATATCGGATATAAAAGTAGAAACCCGTTGTCCGGGCAGTCCAAAACTGCGAGGTTTTCCAAGATATTAATGTTTGAGGACAAATGTGCACTGCGTGAACAGGCGAACTTATAAATCCTAAAAGTAAAAACACTAAAACCGTGTATGGATTCCAGAATTAAACAGTTATCTTAAGAACATTTAACTAGTTTGTATAAATGACAGGCTAAAGAACAATAGTTTACGTTGTTGTTATCATGATTTAATAACATTAGAAATAAACAGTAGCATGAACGTTAGGAGAACCAATCCAAATGCGCAAGGTTTTTCTAAGAACTTAGATGACAGCTGTGCAATTTTGAAGCGTTACAATGTGTAAAATCTGAAATGAATCATCCATAGGGTCACGCTCTTAAAACAAGCATGACAAGCCGTTTGTTGCACGCGTTTTATAAGATCATTTCTTAACGCGCTTTGATCGATAATCAATGATTACCTGTGCTTTATTATCATATATGTCAAACTTAATCCGTTCCTGTCTTTGATATTGTGCAAACACTTACCCATTAAAACATTTCCTATATATCTGCTTGTGTTCAAACAGTATGTTTATCAGCGCGCTGATGAGTCACTTCAAGTCGTCCGTCACTCTGGGTCAACATCTGTTTTCGTTATTTCATGATGTGCGATTTAACACTATTATTTTATAGTTTTAATGAGTACAGGCCTCGACCAATTCCATCTCGTTTTCATTTTGACATGTGTTATAACATGAAATAAATGGGTATATATCATATGTTTACCGGTGTGTTTTAGAGATTTATCAGTGAAATAAAATTGATATTTCATTGTTTCAAAAAGTGAAAATATCAAAATGATATTTTTCAATGATTTAAAATTTAAGCCCACTTGCAGTTCCAAATAAAACGTCAGCGCGCACAGAGCTAAACGCTTTCAACGACCTCATCTCCGAAATAAAGTTACGTGCGCATACAAATTGGCGCGTTTCTTTTAACAAGTGTTACTAAAAGACTTAAAGCTACAATTTAGGCATACACTAAAAATAATCATTGTTTCAATACAATATATTTCACCTCTTGATCACCAAACGTGATTTGCCAGGAATGCCATTTCCACATAACTTGTAATATAAATGAAAAACGTCATTGAAAGTCCGTTTTTAAACCGGAAATAAGCTAATGTTTGCGTAAATATCCAACAACCATTGATATAAGACTGCTGACAAAAGATCAGATCGCATGTTTTTCATATTTTCGTTCGTAAATTAACATTGTATGACTTAAAGAAGTCACGCATAAAACATCATTTTTGAAACATAAACATGAAAACCTGCGATCTCATCTTTTGACAGCATTCTTATATCAATGACCTACATGCATTTTCGCAAAACATTGCTCGTTCCAAGGTAAAAAAATATAAAAATACAGTTGTCAATGAGTGAGAGTGGTGCAGCTTTTAATAAACTTGTTGACAATCAGAACACACCTACAGCCCAACACGCCATGATTATGGGTCAACGTCCTTACAACTAAATCCTTTGCCTTGAGGTTTTATTGTTAACAGTTGGCCCTGATATCACAAATTCAAAGTACTTTTGTCAAGTGAAAACACCCATTTTAAAAACTGTGTAAATAATGTTACACATGGTTTTGTTTCGCTGAAAAGTGCAATGCAAAAAATATAAAATGGAACAATTAGCAATGCATAATAACTATATTTGAGCATTCACTAGCCTTTATAAGTCTTTGATTCTCGTAATGTATCATTGCTGGGGTTAGAGTTTTAGTGGTTTATGCTGGCCGCAAGTATCGATCAAATAACACGTGCAATTCCCGTAAACCTTATTTGTAGATGTGGTAAGCCATGCTAACGATCCTTTCAATGCCATATCTTGCAATTCAAAAACGTGCATTTTATATTAAATCATGCATGTTATTAAATTGAATAAAGTAAGACAATATTACTTCTAACGTTCATTAAACATTTTCTATTCGCGCGATTAAAATTATAAACACTATCACACTAGCCAAAGCGAAATTCAACCATTTGAATCGTTCATTTCACGTGACTAGGCTGTTTTAAGCCTCTAGATAGCGGACAATTAAAGTTGCTTATTTCTGCGTGTTTTCGACGATTTCTCTCAACGCCGTCTTCATTGACATTTGATAAATTAGATGATAATGAAAGGCGAAACTATACAGACTTATTAAAAATATTTTTGAATGGCATGCGAGCGAAGCGTATTGGCATCTCAATCGAATCTTTATTCTATGCATTGAACTCGATTATTCGCACAAGTTGTCTAACATCCACGGATGTTTGCCGAAAATAATTACATGTTGTCTTCCGTGCTTGTAACTTAGTCAACAATAAGTACATGTTGTCATCCGTGCAAAGAACGATCAGTTCATGATATATTATATGCACGAAACTTTTGCGATCATAAGTACTTGTTGTCTTACGTGCTTGGAAACTAGTCAACATTAAGTACATGATGTCGACCGTGCTTAAAACGATAAGATCATGATATATTCTATGCACGGAACTTTAACGATCATATATACATGATGTCCTCCATGCATGGAGCTTGATCATCAACGATAATTGCATGTTGTCTTCCTTGTATGAAACTTCATGACGATAAGTACATGCTATTTTCCAAGTGTAAAAATACGACACCAGTAGGTTCATGATATCTTCCATGCACGCAGCTTTGTCGATGGTTAGGACATATATGGCTCCATGCTTGGAACTTGTCGATGATTCAGTACATGTTGTATTCCATGCATGTCTTCCAGTCATGGAACATTGTCAACGATCAGTACATGTTATCGTCAATGTATGGAACTTATCGATGATTAGTTCATGTTGTTTTCAATGCATCGAACTTTATCGATGATAAGAACATCTTATCTTCCATGCATGGAACATGGATGATTTGTATATGATAAGTTGCATTCATGGAATTTTGTCGTTGGTAAGATGATCTTACATACAAGGAACTTTGTTGATAGTAGGATTATCTTCCATGCATGGGACTTTGTCGATGATAAGTACATGTTGTCTTCCATGCATGAAACGTTGTCGATGATTATAACAAGTATATAGCAAAGTATAAAACTATACTAATCTTGCCATTTACGAACATCGAACGTTTTTCTTTTATACGTAAATACTTTCACTATTTCGAAAATCTTAAGCCAGACTTCAATTTGATGTATCATCATGTATGGAAGAAGTGGTATCTTGAATGTGTTTGTTCTAAATATGTTTTTCAAATCTTAATATTGTTTCCGATATACGATGACATTTGGGATACTAACAAGCACGTTCGCAATGACATTGACCTTTAAACACATACATTAAATCGATCCTGAAATCCACTTAGTTAAATGCAGGAAGTTTACTTGATCCATGGGATAATTCTACAGATTGAAAAGTGGAAAATGATATAATTTGTTCTAAGATATTAATGATATTCTCCACTTATGAATATTCATTGATAAAACGTTAATGATTACCTTAAAACATGTTAAAAAAGATAACTTATACGTCCTATGCATTCTTGTGTATCATTGAAAGTAGTATTTTTTTGACAGGTGCTTCAAGGATAAAGGAAAATATACCTTTGTCATGACTTTTTTATTATTTTGCACGCAACTTACCATTATAAGGAATACGCTGAAACAAGAAACAATAACTTAAAAAAGTAGGATGATCTAGTTGCTTTATTAAAGACACATATTAAAATATGTCTCTCAAGTGCCTTTTTCATTACTTATGTATGCTTAAATAGGACTTCAACACTAATAAACGAAATGAAGAGTGCATTTGAAGACAATATAGGTCACTGTTGAGGATTTGAGTTCGTTTCAATCAATAATTGTCCAATATATTACATCAATCTACTTGCTTTAAAGAGCCTTTTTTATTTGATCTTTAAGTCTTCAAAGAACCAAGCAAGACGACTTTAAAGGCATAAAAAATACTCGATATAGTTAACTTAGTTGATTCAGGGATAGGCCGCATAATAAAACCCCAAAAGAAAACATGTGTTTCTCTTTAATTGCTTCATTCGCTTGATATATACAAGTACATTCGTTTGTTCAATAGACAAGTTATAGCATAAAAATCATCAACCCATAAATCCGTTCACCTATTACAACGTAACAAATTTGTTTTGATAAAACAAACTGTACCTAGGTGATTATTAACTGTAGTTTAAAGTGAAGACACATCGCATAAATCTTAGTAACACACAAACATTACTTTTATATACAATATAAAAAAACAAAACAATAAAACCACAGTATATAGGCTTGTTGTCAAAAACACTTGTTAAAAGCTATTAGATACAGTCAATTTCAGGGTCACACAAGAGCCAGTCTAAATGTTATAAATGAATCCTTTTCGTGGGTGTATGGAAAGATGCAATATGGAAGAGACAACTTATGTATTCACTTACTCCTGCGAAAGGCATTTTGAACGATAAACTGCTTATATTAATGGCGTTGAGATTCCTCCAATTAACTTACCCCACTTCTTGAAAATTAAAATGTTTCATTCAAATGTGTTATTTTCCATATGGTATTGATCATTTTCAGATTGGAGTTAGTCCTCAATCAAAGAGCTTAATCTAAAGAAGAAACGATAGATATTTCTGCAAATTAAAGATAGATGGATGAGGGCCTATTAAGACAAACAATAGTTGATTGATTACGTTGTGCGGCTAAGTCCAGGACATAACTTTCTACCGTAACCCATTAACGAGAACAGTTCTATCGTCCACGGCATTATATAAGACCTCTTCTCAAGTTGCAAACATCACAGTGTCTCCTGATATAGTGTTTCGTTGACTGATTAAATTTTCCTGGTCTGTTGTTATAAAGGTTCAATGTTCTAGTTAATTAAACAACTATTGTGTCACAAATACAAGACAAAATTTCATGAAAAAATACAACACAACATAATGAGACATAACAATATATTGGACATAATAATACAGATACTCATTTAGATTGTCAAATGATACATATGTTTTAAGTTATTGAAACTTAGTTTATCAGTTATAACAAATATATGCATATATTTTAAGAGGGGAACATGTTACATTCTTAAGCTAAATTTATTAACAAAACATTTGAGGACTTTACATACTTTTATGATTATAATTTTATATTTTTTTGTTATTTCATTGGGATTGATTTTCAGAGTCTCTTTAAACTGAAAACATTAGAATATGGCTAAGATACTTTTCTCTAAATAAATAAAAAAATATATTCTGTAAAAACGCTACATTCTAGAACATCGTGGAATTCATCATCGGGTGAACTTTGTTTTCAAAGATTAAAGATTTTACGAAATGTTTTAATAAAAGACGTGATCTCGCTCCATTTTTCAATTTTTTAAGCTATTTTACAACATTGTACCTCAATCAACAAATCACTCAGAGATTAAATATAAAATGAATGTCACTTTCCGGAAATAGTTTCAATTTGGGATTATGAAGAGGAGAGAAACTTATATAAGTTTGCTTGACTTGTTAACGTATCCCTTATTCATTATTGGACCTGTTGTACATATGTATATTAACACAAATATGTTTTATCTAATCCGGGATAATTGCAAGTTTGGCTGCGTTCAATAAAATTGTTTGTACGGCAGTTCGTTCGAGTAAAGAACAATCATATGCTAGTCAAGTTTTTTAACATTATTCGTAACAGAACATTTTTTATAACAGAACATAATTTTATTCGACGTATACCAACAAGGTACATAGTCATAGAATATAAATACATTTATATAACATGAATTCAACATGTCACATAATACAGATTCGATACAGAATTCGATATATGAATAATTGTCCATACGTGAAAAAAATATGCAAATGATAAAACATGTGGATGATATAAACTAATCACTATATGTAATGGAAGTTCTATGTTTAAGAGCTTCGCTTATATATTTGGATAATTTAAATACAGTATTTTTGCTGTCTGACTTAAGCAGTTCTATAAACTTGTACATGCTTGGTCTGACATAAAATTATTTTTTAATGTATTTTCTTCTGATGTCATTATAACAAGGACATATTAATATGAAATGAAACTCATCTTCTAGATCATTTGAATTACAAAAAGTACAATAACGTTCATTTCTAGGAATGTTGTTATTTGCATATCTACCGTAGTGTGTCCGATTATTTGTTACATAAAGAATGTTTAGATAGAAGAATATACTGAAACGTTTACAACAATTGGTAACTTAACTTCAAATGTTAATGATTTGGAACATGATTTGAACTCCTAAATACTACAGATATTGAAAGCGTTTTTTGCGATCACAGGTTGTTCTAAACCTTGTCATTACAATTCAATAAATGAATACTGTGTTCAACATTTAACAGAACAGTACATACACTCCCAGTGTTTACAATTCCACAATGGACGCTTTCAAATTACATGCGACAAATATTGAACATTTAAAACACGTTCAACGGCAAAGTGTTCAGCTTCGGAATTCATAATCTGTTCAATTTATTCTTATTTATGCTGTTTTTTTTCAATACCTTTTACATAGAATTGATAAACAAATACAGTTTACGATTACATTTTTCACTTTCAGTAATACTGAACAATTTCATGAATTAAGGTAAAGGACAATTAGCTGAGCAGTGAATTAAATAAGTTTAAGAATGTAAATATTTGATAATATGGTATGTTATAATCATACAATAAAAAATGGATGATCAAAGACAGAATCTGCATATCAGTATATTTAAATTAATAGTTCCACTTTGATACAATAATGATATGAATCCTTTGTAAAATATTTTTTCTTCAAACACAACTCAAAACCATGAAATGACAAATCATTAACAGCTTCGCCAGTGATGCATGTACAGTTGACGTCTCCTTCAAAACGAAGAGGCTGTACTGACTTCGGATTCAGCAAACTTTAAATATCTGTATCCCCTTTACAATATATAAAATCAGGGACACTACGTATACTACATGACAATTAAAAAAGTATGTTTCAAAATAATCGTTCAAATAATTAAGACTATTTTTCTTCATTTAAATCATAATGTAATGATTATGGCTAAAATTATCAGGGGTTTTAAATGACCTGGGGTGTATTAGCGTAGGCCTACCTTTATAATTTAGTGTGACTACAATTAAACTTAGTCAAGAAGCTTTTATTAAAGGCAGTTTGATTGTATGTGACCGAAAATATTAAAGTATTGTTCAAATAAAGAAAAATGATAATTATATAACAATAATGATATATATTGGTGGTAATAATTATGATGCAGAATATTTTAATTGTTATCGAAACATCTTTTTTCAAATAGATCATACAATAATTGAACACGAATGCAATTGACGCATCAATTCAATACCCAAAATTTGACTTAGAAATTGTTTTTGTGTTAACTTTGTTCAATGTTGAATTATTTTTCAAAAACGTTTTGAGATTAGTATTATTTATGATAAAATATTTGCTATTAGCTCTTATCAAATAGTACAACAATTCATATGAATTGATATAATTAAAATTGAAATCCAAACAATATCGTATTATGCAGGATTTTGTACTAAGGTTCATTCGACCTTAACTCGAAATAGCTGTGCATGTGCGATAGCGCCATCGCGGTCGGTAGTTAAAATTTTACCGGAACAGAGAACCCTCGGGAACTGTTTGATCTGCCCGTTTAAATTAGTATCAATCTTGTTTATCAGTGGTTTGATTGTGATAAAGCACATTATCATCGCTCTGGTGTACAATAATGTATTATCTAAAATCGTATTACATACATTATCCCTCGTAATTTGTCGATCTCGTTACTTCCAGAATATCCCTCGTAGCTGGTCGTTCTCGTTACTTCCAGAATTTCCCTCGTAGCTGGTCGTTCTCGTTACTTCCAGAATATCCCTCGTGTTTGTCGTTCTCGTTACTTCCAGAATATCCCTCGTCGTTTGTCGTTCTCGTTACTTCCAGAATATCCCTGGTCGTTTGTCGTTCTCGTTACTTCCAGAATATCCCTCGTCGTTTGTCGTTCTCGTTACTTCCAGAATATCCCTAGTCGTTTGTCGTTCTCGTTACTTCCAGAATATTCCTTGTTCTGGACCGATTTCAGTTTATCCTTCCTTTCAATCTGTAAGCAATTTTAGAATCTATATCGATTCGATAGTGGCTTAAGGGAGGCAACTCTTTCATGCTTATCTCGAATTCTTGAGGAAGTTGGAGAGTTGTTGTTCCTTAATTTTCGGAGACATTCGGACTTGTACGTCGTTAGTTTGTGTCTCGTTATTTCCCCTTAGAATGGATGCGCTGTGATTGAGCTCCAACATTTTGGCATTTTGTATGGTCCCGCACACTCTGTAAGTACAGATACTTTGCTATATGGTAGATTATGATTTGGTTGTCATGCATCTGCTAAAGTTTTAAACCGTAATTTAGTAGGAAGGTAATGTTATCATTCAGAATTTCTGCATGCTGTTCTCGCCATTCTAAAAATAGACGAGTGGAGTTTCTTAGTGACGTCACTTCATTGTTTTTAGAATGGAATGTTTGGAGTTTCCTAAGGTCGCCAAGTACATGTTATGTAGGACGATGTTTTAACAGTAACTTCGTTTTAAATCGATAAAATAAGTATTTTAAATCGTTTCAAAGTATTGGACACCGTAATTATGTGCGTAATAATGTGCTTGAGATTAGAGTACAGATAATTTGATATTTCTTCGTACTTATAATGGGTATGGATTTCAGCTCCAATTTATTAATGTTGCAAACAGTGTCAACCCAGATCGGTCACATGATTATGTCATTCTGTGTTTGGAATCACACTGTTTGATATTAAAGATGAATCTTACTGCTGCATAATGGTTTTAATATGTTATTGTATATATGATGGTGTACGATCTAGTCACAAGTTGTTTTGTTTATTTGTAGTTTTTCACCGCACGCAACGTTATACGTCTCAACTCATAATAACCTATCGAGATGAGGATAATAAAATGGTGACACTAGCTGTGGATTGTTATGTCATTGAAAATCCTAGTGACAGCATAGTGAAAAAAGAGTCATCTAGGGACAACATATGGACAGCTGGACCAGCATCTACATAGTTACCCACCATATCACGTTGAATCATGGCAGATGAAGAAACTAGAAAACGAACAATGACAGATAAAGGTTTAGAACATTACGAAGAAACGCGTTCAAAGTTTTATAAAAAGGTGCAAACGTCCTATGATCGACTTTGTAGTACATTGGAAGAGACTAATGTGGATCTGGAGAACCCAGAGGCGAATAAAGTGTTGTTGGACAGACTCCATAGTGCTCATGCTACATATTTAACTGTATCATCAGAGTTTGCAGACTTTTTGTCGAGAATTATAACCGAGAGTAGTAAAGCCGAGCTTGAAGAATTTGACAAACAGGTGAAGTTGATAGGAGATCGCGTAAGTGAAGCCGTGCAAAAGATAAATGACATTATAGGGACTTCAAAAGCCGCTGTTTCTATTAGATCAAAGTCATCACATGGTTCCAAGGAGTCTCATGTGTCATCTTCGTCTAGTTCTCGTGCTCGCGCAGATACAGCTCGTATTCGTTTAGAATACGCTAAGAGAGAGGCCGAGCTGATGAAGAAGATGGCTCTAATTGAAGAAGAACGTCTGTTAGCAGTTGCCAGAGCATCGAGGGTAAAGCAAGAAGTTAGTGCAGACTTAAATGTGTTGAAGGTAGAGGGTGATGTTGCTGTAGCAGAAATAGAAGCGTCATACGCAGAAGAAGCTGATGGTGTGTCAAGAAATGCGGACTTTGACTTGACTTATGAAGCTGCTAGTGAAAGGTCAAAAAACTATATAGATAATTTACCAGAAATTCCTAGAGCTGGAGCAGCAGGCACACAGAGTAAACCTACAGTGTATGCCTCTCGCGATCCAGATAGACACTTTGAATGCGATAATGTGAGTCATAACTCAGAGACATACCTCAAAGAGAATCATTGTGAAGAAGAGCAAGCAAGAGTACGTGTACATCAAGAATCAGTTTTAAGGAATTCCGATGCTGACATTTTAACAAGTTTCCTTTTGCGAAAAGACATTATGCCACAAAGATTGAAAAAATTCAACGAGAAACCACAATCATTAGGTGTGTGGAAAACTACGTTTAAAAGCGTCATGAAAGAATTGAAAGTTACCCCAACAGAAGAGATTGACTTGTTGGTAAATAACTTGGGTTCAGAATCACAGATATGGGCAGAGAGCATACATTCAGCAAATGCTTCCAATCCAGAGCATGGCTTAGAACTCATCTGGGAAAGGTTAGACAACTGCTATGGATCCCCTGAGAAAGTTGAAGCTTCCCTGAAATTGAGAATTAGAAAGTTCCCCCAGTTGACTAACAAAGACAATAAACGTCTGTATGAACTGAGTGATCTTTTGCTCGAAGTATTTTCAGTTAAAAAGGACCCTCAATTTGCCACACAGTTTGCTGCCTATGACTCATCCTCTGCTGTTAATGAAATTGTGTGCAAGCTGCCATTTAATATGCAACAAAAGTGGATCTCCCATGCTGCAAGGTACAAAAAGGAACACAAAGTAACATTTCCACCTTTTTCTGTATTTGTAGAGTTTGTGCGTGACAATAGCAAGATCCGTAATGACCCAGCATTTCAGTGGGAACATCAAGTGGTCGAAGCTTGCCCCAAACCTAAACAGAGACAGAGCTCTTCTATAAACGCGCGTGTAGTCAATCGTAAAACTGACATCCACATAGGCAGTGAAATCAGTGACGACAAGATGAAGAATGATCAGATCACACGATGTCCCATTCACAGATCTGGACACGGTTTGAAAGAGTGCAAAACCTTTGCGAACATGACTTGGGAAGAAAGGCGAAAATTGCTGAAAGAAAAAGGTATATGTTACAGGTGTATTTCTTCAAGTGATCATGCTTCCACAAACTGTCCAGTTTCTGTCACCTGTGAAATATGCATGAAGAAAAATCATCTTACTGCTATGCATCGAGATAGAACTGAATTTAAACTCGGCTGTACCTGCATCTGACCAAAGCAAAGTGACAGTTTCTTCAAAATGTACTTCTCTGTGTGGCCAAGGCTTTAGGGGCAGATCCTGTGGCAAAATCGTTCTGGTCGACGTAGCTTACAAAGGTCATGAAAATACAGAACGTGTATACGCCATTCTAGATGATCAAAGCAATCGCTCATTGATAAGCCCTGAACTCTGCAACAAACTAAACGTTTCCGGTGAATCGACAGAGTACACACTATCCTCGTGTTCAGGTAGTAGCGTTATGGCGGGGAGACGTGTTTCAGGCCTGACAGTGTCATCTAAAGGTGCTCCAAGGGGTTCCAGATTTGGATTTGAACTACCCACATAAATCGAATGTGATGCCATTCCACAAGATACATCAGAAATCCCGACACCAGAAGTTGCACGTAGCTTTGCACATCTGAAGAAGATTGCCTCATTCATGCCGCCACTAGAACCTGACTGCGGTATCGAGCTGCTAATAGGCAGAGACTTGCTGGAAGTCCACCACGTAATTGACCAGATAATAGGGCCCAAAGATACGCCATTTGCCTTACGCCTTCCCTTAGGCTGGGTTATCGTTGGGGAAGTGTGTCTTGGCAGAGTACACCAGCCAGACTCTGTCAATACATACTTTACGAGCATTTGCAAAGACGGGCGAGAGACCATCTTCAGACCATGCCCATCTTACCTGACTGTGAAGGAACCAGATTTCTCAGATGATGTGGTCTTCAGGAGACAACCCGATGACAACAGAGTTGGCCTGTCCGCCGAAGACAGAAGTTTCCTCAGAATTATGAATTCCGAGTTTGCAATGGACAAATCTGGACAGTGGACTGCACCATTGCCCTTTAAGTCGCCTAGACCTATGCTTCCAGACAACAAGGAGCAAGTGTTTAAACGTGCAGTATCCTTGAAGAAGAGCCTGGAACAGAATCCAGAGAAATGCCAGCAGCTTGTCCAGTTCATGCAGAAAATCTTCGACAATGGTGCGGCAGAAAAGGCTCCGACTCGGGATGAAGATGGTAAAGAGAACTGGTACCTGCCATTATTCGGGGTGTACCATCCCAAGAAACCGGATCAAATAAGAGGTGTTTTTGATTCCTCGGTTGCCTTCAGGGGTCAATCTCTTAATGATCTATTGCTCTCAGGACCAAATTTGACCAACAATCTACTTGGTGTTTTACTCCGTTTTCGCAGAGATAAGTATGCAGTATCTGCCGACATAGAGCAAATGTTCTATCGCTTCCTAGTGAATAACGAACACAGAGACTTCCTGCGGTTCTTTTGGTTTCAAAACAACAACCCCGAGCTGCCATTCACTGTTTTCCGCATGAAAGTTCATGTTTTCGGGAACAAACCTTCACCTGCAGTTGCCACCTATGGATTGCGCAAGGCTGTTGAGTCTGTCGACAAGGACATACAACAGTTTGTTGCCAAAGATTTCTATGTGGATGACGCATTGACATCTAAGCCAACACGAGAACAGGCCGTTAGCTTGTTGCAACGGACCAGAAAGGCTCTGCAAGAAAATGGTCAAATCCATCTTCACAAAATCGTCTCAAATGATGTTGACATTATGAACCAGTTTCCTAAGGTGGAGCTTAGCACAACCCTGAAAGACATGGATCTAGGCGATACACTCCCTATGCAGCAGAGTCTAGGGCTAACCTGGGACATCAACTCAGATATGTTCTCATTCACTGCTCCAAGTGTTGACAGACCATTTACGAGGCGAGGACTTCTATCAACCATGAATAGTATTTTGATCCTATTGGTTTTGCTGCACCTTTCACAATTAGTGGGAAAATCTTGCTTCGTGAGGCTTGTTCAGTTGGAAGTGCTTGGGACGACCCTTTGCCAGAAACATTTCATAAAGAGTGGGTTCAGTGGAAGAAAAATCTTGAGATGCTGAATGGCTACAAGGTTTCTCGCATGTATATACCAGACTCTCTAAGCTTGGCCAAAGACTATCAAATCCACGTCTACTCCGATGCATCTGAGAGTGCTATAGCGGCCGCTGCCTATGTCGTCGTTGAATCCAGTGACCAACCACAAGTGGGCTTTATCATGGGAAAAGCCAAGCTGGCTCCTAAAACTGGACACACAATACCTAGACTAGAATTATGTGCAGCCGTTTTGGCCACAGAAGTGGCATCATTTGTATCGCATCAATTGGACATTCCATCATCATCATTTCAGTTCTTCACAGATAGCATGGTGGTGTTGGGCTATATCGGGAATAAGACCCGTAGATTCTATACATATGTGAGCAATAGGGTTGCACAAATCCATGAATTCTCTGAGCCTGAACAGTGGCAATACATTTCTACTGAATATAATCCTGCAGATTCAGCCACTAGGGCATCTTCTGAGAATATCCATACAGTGCTAGAGAAATGGCATAGTGGGCCGAATTACCTTATTGGAGAACAAAAAGAAAGCGATGTGAAAGAGTTTCCTCTTCAGTGTCCTGAGGAAGATTCAGAGGTTCGCCCAGAAGTTGTAGTAAAGGCGACAAATGTAAAGAGTTCCATGGATCCAGTTGCTAAAGCCTGTGAGCGCTTCTCATCTTGGAAGAAATTGGTGTTAGCGTTTAGCTTGCTCATTCATATTGCCAGGACGTTCTCAAAACGCAATGACTGTAAGTGTTCTGGATGGCATGTGTGTGAGAAGAGATCCTCTCCTGCTGTTCGAATAGATGCAGAGCAATTTATACTGTCTGAACTCCAGAAACGGCATTATGCTGAAGAAATTTGTGCATTGAAGGCCGGCAAGCCCATTCCCAAGAAAAGCGCAATAATTTCCTTATCCCCTTATTTAGATGAAAATGGGATACTCAGAGTCGGTGGCCGCCTTCGAAAGCTACGGAAAAGCCAGGGAATTAAAGTTGTTAACCCTTTGATCGTCCCAAAAGGTCATGTAGCAACACTGTTAGTTCGACATCATCATGAAAGGGTCCAACACCAGGGCCGACACCTCACGGAAGGGGCTGTCCGCAATGCAGGTTTGTGGATAATCGGTGGCAAGCGTTTAATTGGCAGTGTTTTACATCACTGTGTAACTTGCCGAAAGCTTCGTGGAAAGACCGCTGAACAGAAAATGGCCGATTTGCCACAAGATCGTCTTACTTCCTCACCGCCCTTCACACACGTTGGAGTGGATGTGTTTGGCCCTTGGACCGTGGTGACAAGACGTACCAGAGGAGGTAGTGCAAATTCAAAACGCTGGGCTGTGCTTTTCACATGTTTGTATAGTAGAGCTGTCCATATTGAGCTACTAGAGGAGATGTCTACGTCCTGTTTCATAAATGCAATGCGCAGATTTATTGCAATTCGCGGAAAAGTGTCAGAATTTCGGTCGGATCGTGGCACAAACTTTATAGGAGCAGCCTCCGAGCTTGGTATGAAAACGGTCTGTGTAGAAGATGACCAATTTCAGACCTACTTACAAGACAATGAAATAATTTGGCGTTTCAATCCGCCTTATGCCTCCCATTTTGGTGGCGTTTGGGAAAGAATGATCGGGATTGCTCGTCACATTCTAGATGCAATGCTACTAGACTTCAAACAAGGAAAACTTACTCATGAAGTTCTCTCAACCTTAATGGCAGAGGTTACCGCTATCATGAACTCCAGGCCTCTTGTCCCAGTTTCTACAGATGTTGAAGAACCATTTGTCCTATCACCGGGAATGCTACTTACACAGAAATCTCCCGAGATAGTTTGCAGTTTCCGCGACATAGGTGTGAAAGATATGTACCACTCTCAGTGGAAGACAGTGCAGTTTCTGGCAAATATTTTCTGGAAACGTTGGAAGGGTGATTTTCTGTCATCTCTACAGACGAGGAAGAAGTGGGCGTCGCCTTGTGAAAACATCAAAGCTGATGATGTAGTTCTATTACGCGATCGAGATTGTGCGCGCAATGAATGGCCTATGGGTCTTGTGACAAAGGCATTTCCTAGTGACGACGGACTTGTTAGAAAGCTGCAAATCAGGGTTATGAAGAATGGAAAGCAATGCCTTTATGTGAGACCAATTAAAGAAGTTGTTCTGCTTGTGTCGTCGTAGAAAGCAGCAACAACAGAAGAATGTTTCAGAAATCTTATCTAACTGAGGCATAAAGATTTTGTGTGGGGTATGTTCCTTTCAAAGTCAGAACTTAAACATAAGTTCCCGCTCAGAAGCCTTTATGCACAATCAAATTTATTTTGCTTTCTGCATAAATATCTTCTTGCGAAATTAGAAAACATACCTTACATGAAAATTTTTAATTTTCTGCTATGTTAATGATTTGCTACACTAAAGTCTTTATGCAACGTTCGCGCAATATCAGTGTTAATATGTGCAGAAGCCTTCGGGTAATTCTCTGTGTGCCTAATGAGTATCTCCTCAAAGGAAAATCATCCAAAACATTTTGCTCTCCGAACTGGTGTCCAATCCGGAAAGACCTGCAATGAGGGCCTTTCTAATGAGACTTATGTGAAACGGCATTAAGAAAGGCATATGTTAACACATGCTCGAGAGAAACTTTCAGCGACTCGAGACAGCAACTATGCTTGTATGAACTTTGAGATATTAAGTCAGTCTTTTAATCATAAAAATATTAGTCTTTGATACAATGTGTTAATATCTCTTCAGATATTGCATTTGACTGTATTTATTCTTAAGTATACCATTTTTTATGTAGTCATGGTATAAGTTTGAATAATTACAGTAAACCTGTGTATTCCAAGACTTACTTGGAAAGATGCTTAAGAAAATGGTTTAAGTCTTGTGGTTATATCCTTTGATATAAGACGGGGAGTGTTCTGGACCGATTTCAGTTTATCCTTCCTTTCAATCTGTAAGCAATTTTAGAATCTATATCGATTCGATAGTGGCTTAAGGGAGGCAACTCTTTCATGCTTATCTCGAATTCTTGAGGAAGTTGGAGAGTTGTTGTTCCTTAATTTTCGGAGACATTCGGACTTGTACGTCGTTAGTTTGTGTCTCGTTATTTCCCCTTAGAATGGATGCGCTGTGATTGAGCTCCAACATTTTGGCATTTTGTATGGTCCCGCACACTCTGTAAGTACAGATACTTTGCTATATGGTAGATTATGATTTGGTTGTCATGCATCTGCTAAAGTTTTAAACCGTAATTTAGTAGGAAGGTAATGTTATCATTCAGAATTTCTGCATGCTGTTCTCGCCATTTTAAAAATAGACGAGTGGAGTTTCTTAGTGACGTCACTTCATTGTTTTTAGAATGGAATGTTTGGAGTTTCCTAAGGTCGCCAAGTACATGTCATGTAGGACGATGTTTTAACAGTAACTTCGTTTTAAATCGATAAAATAAGTATTTTAAATCGTTTCAAAGTATTGGACACCGTAATTATGTGCGTAATAATGTGCTTGAGATTAGAGTACAGATAATTTGATATTTCTTCGTACTTATAATGGGTATGGATTTCAGCTCCAATTTATTAATGTTGCAAACAGTGTCAACCCAGATCGGTCACATGATTATGTCATTCTGTGTTTGGAATCACACTGTTTGATATTAAAGATGAATCTTACTGCTGCATAATGGTTTTAATATGTTATTGTATATATGATGGTGTACGATCTAGTCACAAGTTGTTTTGTTTATTTGTAGTTTTTCACCGCACGCAACGTTATACGTCTCAACTCATAATAACCTATCGAGATGAGGATAATAAAATGGTGACACTAGCTGTGGATTGTTATGTCATTGAAAATCCTAGTGACAGCATATTCCTCGTCGTTTGTCGTTCTCGTTACTTCCAAAATATCCCTCGTAGTTTGTCGTTCTCGTTACTTCCAGAATATCCCTCGTAGTTTGTCGTTCTCGTTACTTCCAGATTATCCCTCGTAGTTTGTCGTTCTCGTTACTTTCAGAATATCCCTCGTAGTTTATCGTTCTCGTTACTTCCAGAATATCCCTCGTAGTTTGTCGTTCTCGACGAAAATTCGAGGTGCAGTACCTGTATTCATAAAACATCTTAAAACAACTGTGCACCAGATGATCAATTTGCAAGAAAAAAAGAAAATTATCGAAAACTGTCATAAACTTAGTATGAATGTGTACAATGCATTAAAACTTATTAACTGAAGTACCATAGTTTACAATTTATTTAAGTTAAGCAGTTATTTCGTATTTTTCCATTAAAAAAGATTACTGGGTATGTCTACCTAGTAGAATTCATTCCGTATGCGTGATTGGCTAGTCGGTGTTATCACGTGATATTACCGAGTTAGGTGTATAGCTTAATTATATTACCCGATTAGAGTAAGCCGTCGTAGCTCAGTGGATACGACGCTCGACTACAATTTTGGCGACACGGGTTCGAACCCGGTCTCCATCACAATTTTTTTTTTATAATTTTGGTACTTTTTTTACAATAATGATATCAAAGCGTAACACTTTCTATTAGATAATTGTCCTGAAATTCGTTACAGAAAAAAAAACTTTTTTTGGTGCCAATCTGGTGTACAGTCCTTTTAAGTCATTTCTGAACTTTAGTGGAATTCTGAACATGTTCAAGCCAAATTAAAGAAAATGTATAACGTTCCTAGTTTTGAAAGCATGCATATTACTTAAGATAAAGCATATTGGATAATATTAAGTCATCATATCTTATGATCAGTGAGATACATAACTTATGAAATTAACTTGAGATTAGATATGACTTTAGATATTTTATTACTGTTGACCATAGAGTCGATCATATCTTAGTGCCACAAAAATGCTATCCATTCAAAAATAACTTCATTTGTTTCGCTCATAAGTCTCAATGCCTGATGATGGTAACACTGAATGATGGCAACAATTAGTTTAAACTTTGTTTGATTACTACTATTTACGGTCTTTTTTACAAACACTCATTTGAACAGAATATTGTAAATCTCAGCATTAATTATTATTTTTTAATATCGTTCCAACGAGTTATAGGAAACAAAGTACTTTTTACGATATTTTTTCTAAAAAAGTGGGCTCTTGTTTTAACTGTTGACGTGGTTATAGCATTGAAGCATAAATCAAGTTAACGTTTTACACTTAATATTGTATTCGATGATTGTCTATATAGAACATGAACAGCCACACTTGGTAAAGATAGTATAGTAATTTCCCCATGAAATATCCCAATTGTAATTATTTCAGCTTTAAAACTCAAATTTCAGGAACAATGAAGGTCCTTTTCATCTTGGGAATGTGCCTTGCACTATCACTCTCTGTATCCTACGGTCATGAACGTGGCGGTTGCTATGGCAGTGGATACGTTGGCGGTGGGTACGGTGGCGGTGGACACGGTGGCCTTTATGGATGATACGGTGACGGTGGATTAGGTGGCATTTATGGTGGATACGGAGGCGGTGGACTAGGTGGCTTTTATGGTGGCGGTGGATACGGTGGCGGTGGAATCGGTGGAGGATACGGTGGCGATGGATACGATGGCGGTGGACTAGGTGGCCTTTATGGTGGGTACGGTGGCAGTGGAATCGGCGGCGGTGGATACGGTGGCGTTGGAATCGGTGAAGGATTCGGTGGCGGTGGATACGGTGGCGGTGGAAACGGTGGCCTTTATGGTGGATACAGTGGCGGTGGACTAGGTGGCCTTTATGGTGGATACGGTGGCGGTGGAATCGGTGGCGGTGGTTACGGTGGCGGTGGACTAGGTGGCCTTTATGGTGGATACGGTGGCGGTGGATACGGTGGCGGTGGGATCGGTGGAGGATACGGTGGTGGTTGATATAGTGGAGGATACGGTGGCGGTGGATACGGTAAATACGGTCGCCGTTTTGGTGGACTCGGTCACTAATGACATGGCGGTGGACACATTGGCTGATCTTGGAGCCGTTCGGCCGGATACGTTGTTGGTTACCGATCGCATACGACCATGGTATTAGCTACGGTCGTCATTATCAGCATTGTCTCGAAAACATATCTGGAGCGCCTATTTTATTGTCATGACGATAATTGTTTTTGATAAAGACATTGATCACTTTCTGTTTATAGATCTGAGTATACGTAACAAAATATGTTTACAACTTTCCGTTACATAGAAACAAACAACTTAAACGTTACATTTTATTGTTAATGAACATCCGCTTTATTTTTGTACTCATATGATTTGTCTAATTTTATTTCATCATTACTAAAATAGAAATAAAATGTTTGCTTTTGACATCACAATTTGTGTTAACCAATTTAATATACCAAGTCTCTAGAAATAAAATATACCACACACTATGATTCGTCCAATGTGTTACCAAAGGTTACTTAAACTTTACTTCAAGGCTTAAATCAAGCATGAATACTTAGAAATAAGACTTATAATCCTGAATAGATTAAAGCTCAATCCTATTAACATACCATACTAAAACAATTTGCAATCTACAAGTCCGCATAATGCAGTGTTATATTTATATTTATAAAGATTTCTTATAATAGAATGTTAAAAGAAAAGCAAAATATTGTAAACTTAAAGGAAATAAAAAGGTCAAAATAATTAACATTCAGTCAAACCCCGTTGGCTCGAGATCCCAGTTCGAGCCAATAAGGAAATCAAGCCAAGTAAATGAAAGCCAATGGTTTCGACTGTTTTTGTTCAGGAAATTTTGTCAAAAATTGTTAAAACATCTTGAGATAAGAACATAATAGAAAATTTACAATGTCATATTTAAATGTTGTAGTTTCACCATTCGATGCCGCGACAAAGTTTGATTCTTCAATGTTGTATGTCGCTTCAGCTCAACCTTAAATAAGAATGACCAAATGGCCCTATGTCGCTTATCTTCTTAAAATGACCAAAATAACAGTGGTTATTAAGGTTGTTTTGCTAGCTTGCTTGAAAAGATATCTGCGGTTGAAGAGCATTCTTTTTCAAAGGTTTTAACCGCACAAGTGTCTAGAAATCATAGGACCCTCGAGGCAAGGCACGCTTCACAGGAACATAATTTAAACTATTTTAATTAACAGCTTCACGAGGATATATACAAATTTATTATAATTCTTTGCCTTGTATTTTAGAGAAAGATTTTACCATTTATGTAACAAGGAAACCAGGAACCGCTTGGACAGGGCCTCATTGGACCACATGCCAATGATTGTACACTCTTGGCGAAGGACCATTACATGAAGCTCTATTGGTTAGTGGTCATCGAGCGGGACAAGGGCGTTTTGTTCATTTTTCTCCACAACACAGCACAAGACAACTCGCTCGCATACTATCAAGCCAATGAGAGTGATTTAGGTTACTTTATACAACCATAGTCAATTTCACCCAAATTTTACGGACCTGTACGGAAAACAACAGACACTGGTATCCAAAAACATGGTGGTATGGCCAATGAAATTCTGGTACAAAAACATAACGTCCAAAAGAGACCTACAACTGCAAACATAGTTGTGTTTAGGGGGTTGAACTAGTGTACCAAGTCATTAATGCCTACAAATTGCTTAACCAAATGGTTGCAAAAATTAATTTCAAGCAATTAGAGTGGAAATGTCATGTTAAGATATACACATTTGCAAAAAAATGTTTTTTTAAAAAAAAGAAGTGCAAAATTTGAAGGATAGTGTATTTGGTCAGCACATTTTGAGAGTAAAAGGCTATCACAGCTTATACCTACACTTAATATTTCAAGTTTGATTTTGCAATTATTCAACCTGGCCGCTACTAAATAAGTTATTTGTTTGCGAAATTTGAGTGAAACAGACGAAGAATATGCGTAGTTAATCCCTTTATTGGGTTGTACTTGATATTACCAATTATTAGCGTTTCGCACGCTTATTCATTGGAATTCATGTGGATGTGTGTACGGTTACATCGCAAAACGTGATATTTTCATACCATTTATGTTCTATTAAATGTGCATATCCAAAAAAGCGCTAGGGGGTCTTCTTTTTGGTCTACTTTCAATTATGTGGCATGAACAATGAAAAACTAATAACCCTAAACAACAAAAAAAGCAAATTAAAGCGGATGCAAATCTTTCCTACGGCTGCTCTTTTAGAGCACCTGCTAACGTCATGCGTTTATGAAATAAAAACATATATTGTATACATCTGACGGGTGCCTTAGAAATTGCCGTTAAGTTCTGTATCGATCAATATTTTCAGTGGACGACTTCATTGTTTTACAGAGCAGGGTATCGCTAGTCCATGTTTATGATCTGTATTTTGAGAGGATTATAAAAAGTTGCTGGTTGGTGAAACATTGTATTTTTTTAGTGCTGTGGCGAAGTTTCTTTTTAGTTATTCATTTGGCCCCAAACTTGCCACACTGGAGTTGAGAGATACAAAGACATACTTTTCTTCAAGCTTTTATGTATTTCTTTTATTAACACAAAGTACCACAAATTTATGATTTTAATTTATTCACAAATCCAAATAGTAAGCAATAATCCAATTTCGTTTTATGTTAAATAAAGATGATTCACAAATTTCCAAAATAAACTGCTATAATGTAAGTCCAGAAAGATCCAACGTTAATTTATCTCTGGCGAATATAAATCGCACAGCTTTATATACTTAGTATAAGAACTTGAAATGCACGAGAATTCAGAGTTACATGATTTCACGTGTCAACGGAGCAGACTCCAGCGGAGCAAAGGCACCGTTAAAACACACCGGCGGTGCTAATCCATAATGTAAACTTTAGCGGTGCAATGCCGTATAGTAAATATTTAACATGTGAAAATATAGTAAATGAAGTGAATAAACCTTTGTAAGAGTTGCATACACAATCTTTAACAATTTTAGTTGTAAACAATACTAACACTAAGAAAATTAGTAATTATATTGCAAATAAAACATATGACTAAACAAGTATAACAGTTATGCATATAGTCAATGTTACTCTCGCGACAATTCGCGACAAGCGCGCAGAGTTCCCAAAAAGACACACATCCTGCTTGTTTAATATGATATATATGGTGATTTCCTGATTTAAACTTATGGTAATGTTATTTTGATTATATACATTTCATGTTTTTTGACTAGCAGAAATTCTTTCGGCATTTGATTAAGCGCAGACATTAAATTATTTGACTTGAAATACCGAATGTGTCTGACATGTTGTCAAACAAGTGTGGAATGGGCTGTTGTGAAAAAAAGTTATATAAACTGATAAATTAATACAATCTTTTTCGCAATCTTTGTAAAATAAGTTAAACTAATCAGTGAATTCTTGATAAGGTTAAAACTAAAATATGTGGCCTTCTACTCAACTTTTGAAAAAAAAATTTTTTTTGAGTTTTGACATTTTTTTTTTGTGCTTTCTACCAGGTAGAAAGCTACAAGCAAGCCTCTTCATTAGTCTAAAATGATAGCTTTGTTAGGGAATCTTCTAATAAGGTTTTGAAATATCAAAAATCGTTAAAACATTTGTCGATAAACAATTATTTGGACAAGCTTCTGCAATAGCAAAACATCATTAAACAAATAACATATGAACGGTGAATGTCTCTACAATGTATATTTGGAAATTCTTTTTTCGGGCGAATTCACAATTCACTTGTCCAAAATTGTTCGACTTTTGATATAGTTGTGGATTCATATATTTATTTTCATTTGTGCATAACTTGTACGGTAAATTTGATTTTTTTAGATCATTCAATATAATTGATGTAAAACACTGCCGATGAAAATTTAAGCAAAATCAACCTTAATGTATTTAGATTATCCTTTATGGGATTGAGAGCTACTTTTACTCGTACTGTTATGCGTAAGTTGGCGTGTTCAGCCTGCTCAAATTCCCATTTAGTCATTCCAAAGGTTGCATAGCCGCAAGATGTATGCAGTTTACAATTTGTCGCTAGCGCCACATATCATGGTCTCAGTATCGAAACGTCTATCGTGTTATCTAGACGTTTGTATAGGCCGTTGGTAGGTATATGTACATTTATATGTATGTATGTTATTATTTTAGTGTTTGTTTAAATTTGTTGTTTAAACACATTTTAAGCATTTTGCATAATATTACTTTAGCGTTGTTTTCCAATGCTGCCAATAACATCATCACACCATAATCATCATCATCATCATCACCATAGTGACTAATCAATTGCAACGTGTTTGTCTCTATTGCTACTACTTCTATTACTGGTACTTCTGATACTGCTGCTGTTGCTACTGCTATAACCAATGCTTCTTTCGCCGCCACCACCACCACAACAACAACTACTACTATTTCTACTACTTTACATTTTAAAATGTGTAAACCCACATATTTGAATGAAGAAGCAGCTACAATCTTAGAGTTACATAATATTATATAGAAGTCGTGTGACGTATGGCGACCATTTTCGAAAATCATAACTTTTGTTTTACTTACATTAAAAAAAAAGAATTCCCAACGTGTTACAGTAACGTTCGATGTCATCCGACAATGATTGTAAATTTGTTTGATCATTTGCAAAAACTATAGCCTCATCAACGAATAATAACATATCTTTTCTGGTCATCAATTTCTCAAGTGCCATTTAATTTACTATGCTACAAGCCCCCCCCCCCCCCCCTGTTTGACTCCTCTGTTTGAATCGATTTTAGGAGACCTATCATTTCTGAATCTAGTGTATGATTTTGAGTAATAGGGGGAGAGCTTATTTACCCTCACCGTCGGATAATACCCGTTCGGCGAGCACGCTACATATTCCATTAAGACTATAAGTTTAAAAACAATAACTTCATTAATCACAATATATAATGATATGATATTTAATAAAAATAAATGGCAACAGTAAATGTAGCGTGGATGCTTAGCACTTAAAATATATATTGACGTATACACAAAATAAATATATATAGTTAAATAATCAGTATTTTGAATATAAAATTATCGTACAGTATACGATTTAAAGAACTAGGCTGTGATAAACATTTAATTTTGTGATATTTAGCAGTTTTCTGGAAGTTAGCCGCCTTTTAAGGTAAGGCGTTCACACCTATTTCAATTAAATACGCAAGTGAAGCCATCTTGATCACGCTTAGTCTTCTTGTTAACTCGTTAATCCAAACAAAGCAATTATCGGATATTATCTTATTTAAATTTCCCTTTCAAGTATGCAGGGTGACAAAAGATT
Source organism: Mya arenaria (assembly GCF_026914265.1). Taxonomy (NCBI): domain Eukaryota; kingdom Metazoa; phylum Mollusca; class Bivalvia; order Myida; family Myidae; genus Mya; species Mya arenaria. The sequence continues at coordinate 15,097,480 of NC_069133.1, forward strand.
TATATAAGTAATTAAAGTACAAAGAAGGGCCGATGGATGAAATTTACTATATAATTCCTCATTTTTTAATGATACACCAATTTGTATAATACACTGTTATTGAAACAATATGCTAATAGAGATAGGGCCTTGATGTAGTTTCATAAACTTTTAAAGTGTCATTTTTGTACAGACACGTGTATATTAAAGACATATTTGAGTTTCTTAAGTAAGTGCATATGTGTGTAACTGTTGTGTAATTTGTGTACGACGGATTACCAGTGCTCTGTGTGTCGCGAAACCTGTGAGGACCACTGTATCTTCTGTGAGGTAAAATTGTTTTTGAAAGGGACTTACATGGTTTTGGTAAACACATATGGATTATGTATTTATTTATTTTTTTAAAGCTAAAGACATGTATAAGTAAAGCTATTGAATATCCCCGAATCCATTGCTTATACTTAGGTAAACAAAAATAAAGCATGAACACATATTTAAAGGTCACGTATATATAGTGGAACAGTTATGTTTCTGTTTCCTTTCTTTCCTTTAAATGGTATTATAGTATAGGCTGGGTTGAGTATCTCTATGGACAATCACCATTTTAAGATTTAGATGATTTTCTTAACGACTGAATTGCATATAAAGTAATACAATTATTTGACTTTCTAATCTTTAACGAGCTGGTTATAATCATGTTACAAATTTGATAACAACGGGGTAAATTTTTAACTTGATATATTTAAATTGATAATATATTTCATTTTTGTTTTTGACGCGATTTTGGCTCCTTATATATTACTCGTGTTAATGTATTAACATTCAATGTTGAGAAACTAGAAAGTCAATTGAAAATCTATCAATACTTTGTTCAGGTCTGACAAATGTTTTACTTAATGGAAACGCTAAATCGCGACCAGCAGGTGTTCTTATTGGCTAGGGAAGTCTCGTCTTGCGGGGGAAGCTTTTTCTGTTTATGAGATATTTCAACATGTTTTCAAATAACCAACGGTAGTGATAACTTGTAATTTGTTCCTTAATTTAGAGGTTAAATATATTGGTCAATTGCATTTGAACGTACTAGTCCTGAAATGGTACACATGGAAAGGGGTTCATTCAACCTAGGAAGTTGTTTATTTAGTCCTCCACCCGATCATTTACTTATGTGAACTTTGATAAAAAAATAAAAACCTGCTTAACAGTATCGTAATTGTATGAAAATTAACTTGTATTCTAAAATTACACATGTGTTTTATGTATGAAGCAAAGTGGAAAAGTTGTAATGTATAATTGCCTTAGAATGTCCATAAAGAAGGTACTTTCCGCAGGATTTCGTAATTTCCATTTGATAATAAATACCATAAACCAATGTAATTGACTTCGGGGAAAAAAGTTCAGTGATAACTAAGGAACAGTATGCTATATTTTTCGAAACAACTTTTGGACATGATATCAGGGTGTCAATTACTTTTGCTAAGCGATGATAGTACAGTATGTTTATTCAAATCGGTACTAAGGTACCTTCATTATTTAGGCAAGCTACTAGGTCAGTCCCTACAATATATATATATACCTTCATGTATATATTAGCATACGAAAACCATTATGTGATCATGCTCAAAGGCTATTTGTTAATTTTAATGATATGCCAGATAATGACAAATTTAGGTTTCTTTTTGCTCATCCAGAACATTAGTGATAAGATTACTTCTCAAAACCTGCTGTCAAATACTTAAATGCAGAAATAATGTTTTACATAATAAAAGTAATAGGTAAGTGTTACACACAACTTTTTAGCCTTTTTATTTTGCTCTTAGCCAATGCCTTTTAAGTTTAAGCTACATGAACAATTATTTTTATTGTTAATGACATACACTTATTCGTGAATGTATCATGGTCTTATATACTGCGGTTTTTAAGAAATTAACAACTGTTTTATAGTTTTAGTGTTTGTTACTATGTACATGTGATTTTATGATTATATGCCAATAAGGTTGCAAGTCCGTCTCTTATAATTCTTAAATAGAATGGCTGTGTACATGCAAATTGTATAAACTTGAACTGTATGTACATGGATGAGACGTAAATAAACATATATATATATATATATATATATATATATATATATATATATATATATATATATATATATATGTGGAATTAGTTTAATTATATCATTAATGAAATGTATTGATATAGCTCTCATTTGTTTATCTAAGTTAAAATTGATTGTCGGTGAACTGTATCATTGCATAAACTATTAAGATTCCCACGAGTTCTACTCGCCCGTTAAGATTTATTTAGGTTAACTGCTAAATTAAATTACTACGCGATCTACTTCCAGCGGATTTAAACGTACCGTTTGAGTATGTTAACCGTTCATATACATCCGAGGTGGTTTTGGATAGAAATGGCTGAGGAGCTCCGAGGGCTAATTGCATTAAATCCCATATTCTCATCTAGACCGGAGCTAACATAAACCGACAATGCACCTAGTACATAAGAATGGGAAACTAAGACAATTAACGAGTACTTACGTAATTTATTCACAATGAATGAATGAATGAAGCAATGAATGACTGAAGCAATGAATGACTGAATGACTGACTGAATGAATGCATGAATGCATGAATGAATGAATGAATGAATGAATGAATGAATGAATGAATGAATGCATGAATGCATGAATGCATGAATGAATGGATGAATGAATGAATGGATGGATGGATGGATGGATGGATGGATGGATGGATGAATGGATGGATGGATTGATGGATAAATGAGTAAATGAATAATTAAATTAATAATTATAACAATAATAATATAATAATAATAATAGTAATATGATTATAATAATAATAATAGTAATGATAATGATAGTGATAACAATGTTTCAAATGGAATGACAATGTTTAATGTGGAATGACAACGTGTCAAGTGGAATGACAATGTTTCAAATGGGATGGCAATGTTTCAATTGGGATGGCAATGTTTCAAAAGGGATGGCAATGTTTCAAGTCGGATGATAATGTTTCAAATGGTTTGGCAATGTGTCAAGTGGGATGGCAATGTTTGAAGGAACATGACAATATTTCAAGGAACATGACAATGTTTTAAGTGAGATGACAATGTTTGAAGGAACATGACAATATTTGAAGGAACATGACAATGTCTTAAGTGCGATGACAATGTTCCAAGTGGGATGACAATGTTCCAAATGGAGTGACAATGTTGCATTCGGGAAAACAATTGTTGTGACAAGGATGGAAGTGGGGTGACAGTGTTGCATGTGAGATAACAATATTGTGTTTTGGGATGACAATCATGGATATGGGGTGACTTAATAAGAACTAATAGATGTAGAGCATATAGTGAATTATTTTAAAGAATGAAATTTTTACAGTCAGTTATTACGATTTAAACTGTTTCATTCATGAAAAGCATGTCATTGACTTCAAAAACGACCGTTCTATAAATAGCCATGCCTTATTTCTGTACAATAAGTTTGGGAATATTGTGATGTTGCATGTGTATACAACGTTTCTTTTGTATCCACGTGTTTTTTATTCAATGCGCGCCTCTGTTAAATTTGTTTATGCCTGTTAAAGATTGACATGTAACGTGTACGTATACAACGTACCAAATAACGAGTTGGCAACACTCTTGGAAATGTTTGTTTTTCATTACTTTGAAATCGTGAATAAACGAAGCATTTACTAATCAACATAGATAAATACACCAACTATGGCGACATGAATAACGCCTTGTCTTTTTTGGATTGAATGCATTAGGAAGAATTCGACGATTTTTCACTGAAACAAGACAAGCTTTTAAAGGTGCACTCTCACAGATTAAACGTTTTGAAAACGTAATTTTTTGTCTTGGAACGAGCCAATTTTTGCAAAAATCCATGGAAACCAGTCATATAAGACTGCTGACAAAAAATCAGATCGAAGATTTTTATATTTAAGTTCAAAAATTGATGTTTTATGCTTTTTTTTTAAACCGTTAGTAACGGTTTAAGCCATAAAACATTATTTTTCGAACGGAAATATCAAACCTGCGATCTGATTTTTCATCAGCAATCTTATATCATTGGTTTGCAGATATTAACGCAAAAATTTGCTCTTTCCAAGACAAAAAATAAAAACGTTGTAAAAATGGCAAATCTGTGAGAGTGCAGCTTAACTCGTATCCATATCCGTCTGCATCTAAAACTTTTTAAAACGTTCTGTCGTGATATATTATGGTATAGTAATTCGATGAGTGGATGGGTGTTCTATTTCCAATATGAACTTTTTTTACTTAACACGCCCGCATATAAGCCGACCACTAGTACCGTGCACAAGAACAAGTTGTAAAAATACATTTCCGCCAAAGTCTAATCGGATTTTATAGAATAATTATAAGAAGAAATTTGGTCAAGCCAAAAATGAAAGTAACTGCTGTTTCACCATCTTTTTAAAAAAAAAATCATTTTTTTTCAAAACTGTATCCATGTACGATTTTTTTTCTCAAAATAATAGAGTTGAATCGTATTAAGTTAATACTATTAACACAGCTGGCAATAAAGAGAATAACATACATATATTGTAATTTCAGATTCACATGGATATGACCAAAGGAGTGGAGGCAGACACCTTTGAGGTGTGTGAAGCCGAACTTTCTCGGGAATGTGATATAAGACGCGATACGAAAATTCATTCAGGAGGGAAGCCATACTCATGTGGGATATGTGATACTGCTTTTTCTCATAAAAGTTCCTTACATGCTCATAGCAGAATACACAAAGGAGAGAAGCCTTTTAAGTGTGACACTTGTGGTGCTGATTTTGCTCGGAAACACCATTTACAAACACATCTGAGAATACACACAGGTGAGAAGCCATATAAGTGTGAGATATGTGATGCTGCTTTCTGTCATAAAACTGCTTTACATAAGCATACGCGAATACACACAGGGGAGAAGCCATTCAAGTGTGAGACATGCGATGTTGTTTTTTCACAGAAATATGATTTACAGAGACACTTACGAGTACACACCGGAGAGAAACCATACAAGTGTGAGACATGTGAAGCTGCGTTCTCTCATAAAAATTCTTTACAGGCACACATAAGAATACACACAGGAGAGAAGCCATATAAGTGTGAGATTTGTAGTGCTGCTTTCTCTCGAAAACATCATTTGCAAACACATACAAGAATACACACAGGAGAGAAGCCATATAAGTGTGAGATATGTGATGCCTCTTACGGTCATAAAAGTTCTCTGCGAAACCATAAACAAATACATGTACACGCAGGAGAAACGCTATACAAGTGTGACACATGTAATGCTGTTTTTTCTTGCAAAAGTAATTTACTGACCCATGTTCGAGTACACATATAAAATAAGCCATCTAAGCGTGAAACACGTGCGGATGACAGTGCTAAAATTTTAACTTTTTTGAGCACTTTGTTCATTGCATAAAATAAAACTGGCTAGATATGAAACCAACTAGCCAAAAAAAGTCATCGATTTGACCTAAATGGCTAACAATTATTAAATGTATCAAAACTTCTATTCATTTGTTAATATGCACTACAAGTTTGTATTACTTTGGTAGACATTTGTATCACTGTTATAAATATTAAGGTAACTTGATATCAAAGCAGATGGATTGTTTATAATATATATATACTGTCTTTATTATTTTTAAACTAGCATGGAATTTATATAATGATTACGTAAATAAACGAAAATGACGGGTTACAACTGTTTTTATCTTTTAATTAAAGTGAAAGCGCGATCGATAAAACGAGACACAGTCTACTTATTTATGTTGTTGAAGGATTTAAACTTACTTTACAGACACGGTGGATCATCGTACACCGAAAATAGCTGATATTTCTGCTAATTGTTAATTTTAAATGATAATTATTATTTATTATAATCGTCAGATGTTTTATCCAACAAATAAACATTGCATCATATTGTATGGACTGGGTATAGTATTTTTCTGGACTGTGCATAGCTGTATACTAGAAATAAGTGTACGGCCGAGAAAATTATACTGATTGTGTCATAGACGTAGTAAGTGATGTTTGTTTAAGCTTTTAAACATTAAACATTAATTTAGTTTTATTATTTATATATACTTTTATTTCCTCCATAATGCTATGAAGAGCAAAACTAAAGTTTATAAATGTACAACATACAAGTTTATAACATGTCAGTATACAATTAAAGAACTATTTAAACAACATTCACACTTATATAATTCATTTTGGAGTACATATATTGGGATTCCACAAAAATGGTTTATTGTCACATAAAATTTTCGACATTAACTCTCCGATGTCCTTACGTGAGCACAAGGACATCAACTGTCACCGTTTTTCATCGTGTTTGTTCAATATGGTCTTCCAACATGATTTCGACGGGAATGTACCATAGTATATATAATCACTAATATAATTTATGAGATTATACTTCTGTCTATATATTTCAGGTATGAATCCAAGGCTGTGTTAGTCATAATTAATGAATCTCACCAGCCTATGGTTAAACTGCTTTAGCGAGATATGCGTTTGGTAAGCGGTATAGCTGTCATAGGAAATGTAATTGCCTTATGTCTGTACAAGGCTGCACTGATGTAATATCAATTGCACATGGCGCAATGTCCGTGCTTACTGTATGCTTAAAGAATTGTATAAATTTAACACAGAACATGTGAGATATCTTCAGTTTGACGATATCGCTTGTCAGTAACTCATTGCCAAATAGTCATTTTGGTATAACAACGCTATTGTATATAGTTCTAAGGGTCATCGCGTTTAGTGAATATAGGTTACAAAGAGTGTACAACGCAGTTGTTTGTTTTTAGATTGCTGGCCACCAATCTCATTATAATCAGATCCCAAATACACGCTTCACGACGTTACGCTATGTGGATCTGAGGACTTCGCGTAAGGGGTCACCTCAGATTGACCTCTCCACTAGCCAATGAAATTGCTCGTTACGTCGAAGGCAGACACGAAGCTGACGTTTTCTCCAAACGTCATGGCCGAATTAAGCTGTGAGTATATGGCAATTTTACAAAAAAATAGCAAATTCGTATGCTCAGAATGGTGTCGTTTTGATGAAACTTTCAGGGTTCCTTCCAAAACTACTTTTCTCTCTGTATACCAAATGCCATTAAAATGACACCATTTTAAGATGCTGCAATAGCCGTTTATTTACGAGGTAAACACCGGCATCCGTCACTTGTAGATGTAAACCGATTGCTATTGGATTAAGTTTATAATAAATATTCCTTTCCATCCTGTATGTTCTTTTAACTGTTTTTAAGTGTCATTGATTACTGAACTATTCTCGTAGTTAACACTACCAAAAAACAAAATGGCGTCTTAGAAAATTGAACTTGTTTGTTAGTAAAACAATTCCAATATGATCATAATATTACGAACTATTGACCTATTATAAACGATGCGGATACATAAGCGTGATTAAAATATTTAATATGAATATTTTAATACCATAATATTAACGGGTTATTCTGATGTCCATGAAAAGTTATGAACTTGCTGTATGTCCAGTTGACTGACACTTTCATTTTCACCAAAAATATTACATTATTTATTCATTTCGTATGTAAAAATGTTATGACTCTGCTGCAGCATTAGATACTCTGTAAAGCCTGCTTGGAAAGAATTATTAGAATGAACAGTTTGATAAAAACACACGGATTATGAAACGTAAATACAAAATCGTATTGTGTGTGGGTAAGAACCAGCCGCCCGGTTAGCTCAGTTGTGTAGAGCGTCGTGCTAGCGTTCCGGCGGTCGTTGGTTCGAGCCTCACCCCGGCATACTTAACCTCGCAGTTTACTTTAATATTGTAAATTATTGTAGATCATCATAGTTGATGTGTGAACCAGGCCCTGGCGGAGACCAAGTGTTTATTTCGCCAATATATTGTAATAATAATGTAGATGATAATAATTTATGACAGTCATAGATGAATACTATTGAATAAATGAGCTGAATTTTATTAATAACCATGTAATTTTATTTTTTTACAGTTTAAATATGAGTCGTTTAGTTCTCTTCCCCAACCGGATATCCTACAATACAGATATCATAAAGGATTTAAAACCAAATGACCCCCATCCAGGATACAAGCAGAGTTTATTGGTATGTACTAGCAGTTGTAGATTAATTTTAAAGATTGAAGCTTGTACACTGTCATTTCATAGAGTTTGAAACAAATATGATCTGAGCTATCTTCCCTGGCTGAGTTAACATTTGAATATTTTTATAATGTTTAGATTGTTTTAGCAGTTGTTGTGATCACATGACTACAACGTGATCACAGAATGAGAGGGTGCTGCAAGCAGTGCCCTGATTGGCTGGCTAGAGAAAAACTGTGGGTTACAACATACAGAACCAGACAGAACAGACGTATATCTTAGCAGTTACTGTATCAGGTATCATGGATGGTAAGTGCTGCTTAACCTGTGTGTAACTGTTCATTGTATTTGTATTTTAATAAATGCAATACAGTACTCTCCAAGTGTATTTAATCTTGTCCCATGGATGAATGTTACTGATGTACTTGTCCACAATAATACATTCTTAAAAAATAGACCTACACTAATATTAAAACAAGTAATTATAATTTCACTGCCTATTTAAAGAATACATTTTTTATGTACATGTTCTTGTGTGCAGAATAAGTTACTAACTAATGTTACATTGACATGAATGGAAATGAATGTGTGTGTTTTTTGACAACTTATTGCTTTTAGTTGAACAATTCAGGAAGTCCAGCTGTCTGAAAGTCTGAGAAGAAGGTGTTCCTGTATTAACCATATCCATATGGTAATCCTTAGACACAAACAGAACAGGTGAATACATATTCAGTTAAAATGTTCATCAAACTGTTTTTATTTTATTTAAGGAATAGAAAATAGGTAGATATAATACTACTTGAAGTTAATGATTAAAGCATCTTTGGATTCCATGTGTTTGCAATATTTGTGTAAAGATAAAAAAACTTTTTTGTAAAAATTTGAATGATATTACATTGCAAGTCTGGAAATATACTAGTGAAGTATTATTCTTTCACTCTGTCAAAGAGAGAAATCAGTGAAGAAATTTAAAGTAAATCATATTAGATGACTTAACATTTTTTATTACTTAGAATCCAAAACACAACATTGTTGTAGCTAAGCATTTATCAAGAATTTATTTATTCAACTATTCTTTCAATTCATTATTAAGGTACACTATGGAAGTGCAGAACAACTGGGACTCTGGCTGCCTCATAACAGCAACCATTATGTAAACAAATATGTTAAGAAAAAAGAAAACAGGAGTCAAAATATTTCACATTAAACATGATCAGCTATGATGAATTTGATCATTTATACAGATCAGTGACATTCACTTCATTAGCTATATATACTGCACATGAATACAGTTTGTTACCAATCATTAACTATTTTATTTGTTAATTTTTGTATTAAATGTGTCTCTTTATGTTATGTTTATGTTATGGTTAAAGTTTATTAGTTTGAATTTGCCAAAATAAAATGTCTTAATGTGAATGACAGACACACCATTTAGCAGCTTAGTGTTTGAGATGATATTTTGTCAACTGACCCAGCTTCTGTTCAAACCTACTGATTCACTTCATTAAATCAATAACTACTGAATGCTGATTTACCTTAATAAATGTATACCAGATTTGAAAAGTACTGCCATCCCAATGGACAAAATATAGTTTTGAACACTAAGTCTACGTATATCGGGTATCTATTTTATTTAATAAACTGCTTCCAGAATACGATGATCTCATTTTTTTCCCTGTATATTTGAATTATAATTAATCAAATCACCGAGTTAGATACAGACGTTTGAGAATAATTAAGTCACTTCATCCTCCCTCTATTTTGGCTGAAAGAGAAGCTATGTTTTCTTTACAGATTGTTCCATTACATGTATAAACTATAAAAGAAATCGAAATACGATAGAAATTTCTCTGAAGTGAAATATAATGCCTCAATTACTTTAGTACAAAAAGTTTAGGTGGTGAAAGCATCTTAACACCCAACTGTTGACTGCTTTTAACCAGTTTATCAGATGTGTACAAAAGAAGGTTGTTGTTTTTTGTAACAAAAGAAGGTTGTTTTTTTTGTAAAAAGCTTTTCCGACTGCTATGCGCGCTCAGTATTTTATCAATATCGCGAGAAAACTCCGCTCGAATGATGTGATTACTGAAATATAGTGAATATGATGATGAAGTAGATTTTAAAATCTTCCATTTTATCAGCCGAAACACTTCCCAAATATCAAAACCTGATGTCGGGTTGGCAAAGGCGAAACCAATTGTGTCCAATGTAATTATTAATATTTAGAATGATAATCATAAACAATAACACCCTAATTCACTTTTCTAAGTATATCTTAAATCAAATACCCCACAAAATATTCATATTATTCACCTGATTCAGTCTTTACTCTTAAATCAAAATATTTTTGGGCATTCTCTGAAAAAAAGAATTTTTTATTCCAATGCAGAGTGTCCCAGCCTCCTGGGTTTTTCATATTATCTTAAAACCTGTTTGATGATACATCCTTCTCCTAACAAAAGATAATATAAAAAAATCTTATTATTTATTAAATGAACCTCACTCTTCTAAGTTCCAAAATATTGCAGCTGCAATGCATTAAAAACAGTTTATATCACAGGGGTTTCCCTCGTAAAAATAACGAAAAAACACGACTGAGCTTTATACAATTAAATACAAGTCAAGTTAAAACTTACCTGGCTTACAGTAACATTTACTGTGCAACATGATTAGCATAGATGATAGTTTACACATGCTATACTTAGGTGTTTACATATAACATTAACAATGTATCAATATGAACACTTGTAAGCATAGATATGTGCAAATAATGACTAACTTTCAGCATTTAACTGGTCAATCACCGTGATTAACGTCTGAGAACGAAGTTCAGATCCAGGAATCTAGACGATGATGTTGCTCGTGCTCGCGAATTTGTATTACATTGTCAAATTCAAAACATCACATCAGGTTTGTAGTGGTGTATCATCTATGGGTATAATTAATAATGTTATTTATCCATTTACACGATATACTCTCGTTTAAAAGCATTATATAACTTTTTTTTAATCCAGTTAAGTTTATATTGTCGTTTTCCGATTCAGTTGAACTGTCATCCTTGACCTTTTTATTTATTTCACGCTTCGTTAATTTATCAAAGGCTAACAGTCACTGATTTTCGGAAAGAAATTGTTAAAGCGGGCAGAGAGATCCCGGGTCAGCATCGTCACCAGCGACGCCATTTAAAGTTTCAACCAAACCTGCTACGTTACAAACGTTATCATTGGATATGATTTCGTGCACATGCTTATCAATATGCAATTTATAAAGGTTAACTTGAGGTGACCTCTAACGTCATGTCCTCAGATCGTATATAACGTAATGAAATGAAGTGAACGTCACGATATGATTTTAATGAGATTGGCTGGCCACTGGCCTACTGATCAAATCTACTTTTTGACATGACATTCTAATTGATTATTATCAATTATTGCGCCGGGGTTTACAAAATGGGACGTTGGATGTTATACGGTTTCAAACAATGCAAACGAAAATACCACTTTATTTCAATACGTTCATAAGATTGCAACGTGAATGTGATATTAGAAGCAAGCCGAAATATCTTAAAAATTATATAATAAGTGATGAGCCGAGGGGATTAGATAATTATAAACCAATACTTGGAACATAAAATGTGACTAAAAGACGCTGCTTTTATTAACGTTCTACAAATAAAAACAAATCTGCTCATTTAAAATTGGGTTTCACTTAACTGACTTATCACAACAAATAAACTTGCGAAATCAAAGCATACAATGTTCATACATTGTATAATCTAGTACATATGTTTATCACTTAGCTAATTGTATTTAAAATTAGTATATTACATCCCCTTTCCTTAGGTAATGACAGAAACGTACCGATTGTAACCATACAGTTTTGAGCCACTCAAAATATTTGTTTGTATTCGAATTTTATTGCCTGTAAACTGGCTTATGAAAAAAGTAAATTTATCTAGTCGGTGTTAGTTCATACAGGATCTAAATTGGCTCCATAACCAGTGCATTCCTCGGTTTCACTATTATCGACTGACACTTTTTTCACTAAAATCAGACATATGTCACATGTATAATGCGTGCCCATCCAATTGCCTGTTTGTACGCTCTTTTGTTCAGACTATGTTACATGTATAACACTATTTTTTCTAGGATGTAAATCAAATGTATAGCCTATACTAAGGGCTAAAATATAGAATATAGGCCATCATTATTTTTATTTAGAAATTCAGGTTAAGTTTTGCATGAAAGCACACATAGGTTGATATTTCAGCAACTACGTAATATATTGCATTGAGACTTTACCCAATGGTAATCAACCATTCATCCTACTCAAACATGTTAGATAACTCTGGTATGCACTTCATGCAGATAATTGCACTTTATTATTATACTTAGAAATTCTGGTAAAGGTTTTTCATGTAAACGAACATAGGTTTATATCTCAGCACCTACTTGGTGTATTGCATTGAGACTTTAAACTATGGTACACAACCATCCAACCTACTTTTTTAACTATGTAAGATAACTTAATTTTGCATTGAATGCAAAATAATTGCTCTAGAAATTCCGGTTAAGATTTTGCATGTAACCGCATTTAAGTCAATATCTCAGGATATACATCATGTTTTGCATTGAAACTTTGGTAATGTATAACCAACAATCTAATAAATGAAGATAAATAACACTTTTTAATATAACGCAAATAATTTGCTTTTATTATTTGACTTATTATGGTTAAGGTTTGCATGTAAGCACACATTTGTTATAACTCAGAAACTTATTGATGACTTGCAATGAGACTTAATACAAATAGTACTCGACCATCCAAACTACTTAAATAACCAAGAAAGATAACTGTAGTTTGCATTTAATTGATATTATGACCCTTTTCATTCGACATAAGAATTCTGGTTAAGGTTTTGCGTTTAATCACTTTTAAGTCAATATCCCAGGAAAAACATCGTGTATTGTATTGAAATTTTATACAAAGAACCCACCCATTCCCCCTTCCTAATTAATCAAGAAAGATAACTCTTGCATGTTTTCTAATGTGTGCCCCTTTTTGATGCGACTTATAAATTCTGGTTAAGGTTTTGCATGTTAGCACACAACGTACTTAAATGACTAATTTAAATAACTTTATTTCGCAAATAATGGCCCTTTAAACACGTCATATATTGAAATTAAATCTAATCTTTTTCTACAGTGATACATGCTTTTCAATCCTTACACTCTGAATAATTATCACCATGTACAATAGATGCCTTTATGATCACTGTTATGCATATTTGTATGTAAATTATAATCTGAGTTTCAGCAAAAGAAATTGAATATCGGCTTTCAGTAAGTAACACGCATTGTTGTTAAGAACTTAAGTTAAACGACTTCACAGACAGGACGTCAAAATTTGGATCTCCGCCGTATGATAATAATTATATTGGTAAAAAATGATGGACAGATAAGAAGAGTCCGGAAATACCGTTCAGATAACGGACATGTCATATTTATCAATACATAAGCAAATAATTGGATAATAATCGATATTACTTGAAGAGCAATTAAGATATAAATCTGACTTGCGAATCATTGTTGCGAAAATATAATGACTTCCTTAAATGAGAAGGTTTAAGTATATGTAGTTATAAATAACAACTAGACTTGTGTCTGTAGTTTTAAATAAACAGTTAAATGATTGATGCTAGGTCATACTGACTGTGGCAAAGAAAAGTTGTGTTTCATTGAGGATAGATTGTCTTTCACAAGGTACATTATTATTGAAATACCAGCTGTATGTCATCCATTAATTAAAGTTTTCAAGTCGTATACGACCTTTGTTCCATATCATAAGACTCCTCTGAATTGTCTTTAATATTTAAGTGATTATTATGTTCATGTCAAATTCATTTGTGATGACACACCATAATTCGTATGTGATTTTGCTGACACATCATAATCCGTAGGTGAAATTACTGACACATCATAATCCGTAAGTGATTTTTCTAACACATCATAATCCGTAAGTGATTTTTCTGATCGTGTTATAAACTATTGTTTTTTCTATATTCAATTTATTTTTGAATTCACATTTAAATTATGTGGGTGCTTATATTTAAAAAAACCCATCTGAACTTGCATGAATTTATTCTATCTTTTAATGCATATTTGTATTATTCGTTTGATATTTGCACATTTAAAGAAAAAATAAGTTCGTATTAAAATGATTTTGTCAGCAGTCCTTTATGAGTAGTTTGCAGACATTCACGAAATATGTGGCTCATTCCATGGTAAAATTACAAAAAAGCTTGTCAAAACGGTCAGTATGTGAGATTGCTTTAAGACTTTCCCGATTTCGCATTTATGCGATTTCAATTATAATATCTGAAAAGAAATTAAAACATTCAAGTACATTTGATACGAAGGCAATGACCATTGCTTTTTTGTAGTAATTGCTACCTCACTTATACAAATATTTGCATGTTTGTGACGTTTCAAGTGAATTTTCTCAAAACGTTTTGATAAAAACATCGCCGTGAATTCCGTTGCTCACCTTGACATTTTTCATAAAATTTCAGGAAATATTCAACGGCTAAACAATGATAGAAGCGTATTACGTATTGGCATGTATTCATAGCTGTACAATCTGTACGCTGTATAAAGACTTTAAAGGTATAATAGAGGGCGGCAGTTTCTTTGTGTTAGATATATGGGTCCCCATACGGACACGACATGAAATGGTGTGACAATATTGTTGTATGTATCGGTTTGTCCAACGAGTACCAACAAGAGGTGTTCTCAAAAATATATTTGGTACAACTACACCTTATACAAAATATTTCACTTGATGCACAATGTAAATTAAAACAATTTGATGTTATTGATTGTCAATACAATTTAATACGTAAAATGCACTTACCTTAACCGCGATGGCGTAAAATATTTTATGTTTTTATAGCTTCATTCTCATTTCTGTAAAAACATCATTTCATAAAAAGAATTCAAGTATCATCATTTTAGTATTTTCAGATATATTGTACGTACGAGAATAAGACTACACTGATGTATTCAAAATTATTTATTTGACAGGACTTTATATAAATTACTGTCAAAACAAACATATATATAATTTTCAGATTCAAATGGATATGCACGCAGACGAGAAGCCATACATGTATTAGATCAGAAGGGCTGAGTTGTCCCGAAACATTAAAGCGTCATATGGAAGAAAACACATAGGAGAGAAGCATATCACTCTGTGATATGTGATGCTGAATAATCTCTGAAAAAAGTTTGAAAATACACATCAAAAATGCAAACTGGATGACAGCCATACGATTTGAAGATATGCGATGCTGTTGTTTTTTTCTCAGAAACCCTGTTTACAGTCACATATAGGAATACACACAGGAGACGTGTCGTACAGGTTTGGGATATGTGATGCTGCTTTCTTTCAGAATGGTACTTTACAGAGACATATTAGAACAAATACAGAAGAGAAGCCATACAATTGTACGATATGTGTTGCTGCTTTCTCTCAAAAAAGTTATTTACAGTCAAGTATAAGAATACACACAAGCGAGAAGTGTGGAACATGTGAAGTTGCTTTCTCTCGAAAAGATTCTCTCCAGAAACACACTAGAATACACACAGGAGAAAAGCCGTACAAGTGTAAGATATGTGATGCTGCTTTCTCTACGAATAGTATTTTAAAGTCACATATTAGAATACATACAGGAGAGAAACCATACAATTGTACTATATGTAATGCTGCTTTCTCTCGAAAAGATGATTTACAGTCACATATAAGAATACACAGGGGCGAGAAACCTTACAAGTGTGGTACATGTGATGCTGCTTTCTCTCAGAGAGGTCTTCTCAAGCGACACACTAGAATACACACAGGAGAAAAGCCGTACAAGTGTAAGATATGTGAAGCTGCTTTCTCTCGAAAACTTGATTTACACACACATATTATGAAACATACTGGAGAGAAGCCATACAAATGTATGAAATGTGATGCTGCTTTTTATCGAAAAAGTCATTTACAGTCACATATAAGAAAACACACAGGCGAGAAACCTTACAAGTGTGGAAGATGTGATGCTGCTATTTCTCGAAAATATGATTTACAGTCACATATAAGAATACACACAGGCGAGAAACCTTACAAGTGTGGAACATGTGATGCTGCTTTTTCTCAAAAGGTCATTTACAATCACATATAAGAAAACTCACAGGCGAGAAGCCATACAAGTGTGGAAGATGTGATACTGCTTTCTATCTAAAAAGTTGTTTACAGACACATATACGAATACACACAGGCGAGAAACCTTACAAGTGTGGAACATGTAATGCTGCTTTCTCAACAAAACGCTGGTTACAAACGCATATTAGAATACACACAGGAGAAAAGCCGTACAAGTGTGAAATATGTGATGCTGCATTCTTAGTGAAATCAACTTTACAGACACATATAAGAATACACACAGGCGAGAAACCTTACAAGTGTGGAACATGTGATGCTGCCTACTCATCAAAAAGCAGTTTACAAACGCATATTAGAATACACACAGGCGAAAAGCCATACAGGTGTGAAACATGTGATGCTGCTTTATCCACAAAAAATAGTTTACAAGAGCATATTAGAATACACACAGGAGAAAAGCCATACCAGTGTTTTATATGCGATGCTGCATTCTCTGTGAAATCAACTTTACAGAAACATGTCAGAATACACACAGGCGAGAAGTCATACAAGTGTACGACATGTGATGCTGCTTACTCAACGAAACGCAGTTTACAGAGACATATTAGAATACACGCATGCGAAAAGCCGTACAGTTGTACGACATGTGATGCTGCTTTCTCAACAAATCGCAGTTTACAAACGTATATTAGAATACACACAGGCGAAAAGCCATACAAGTGTGAAACATGTGATGCTGCTTTATTAACAAAACGTAGTTTACAAGCGCATATTAGAATACACACAGGCGAAAACTCCTACAAGTGTGAAACATGTGATATTGCTTTATCAACAAAAAGTAGTTTACAGAGACATATTAGGATACACATGCGAAAAGCCGTACAATTAAACGACATGTGATGCTGATTTCTCAACAAAACGCAGTTTAGAAACGCATTTTAGAATACACACAGGCGAGAAGCTATACAAGTGTTAGATATGTGATGTTGCTTTGTCAACAAAACGAGATTTACAGAGGCATTTTAGAATACACACAGGCGAGAGGCCATACAAGTGTGAAACATGTGATGCTGCTTTATCAACAAAACATAGTTAACAGAGGCATTTTAGAATACACACAGACGAGAAGCCAGACAAGTGTTAGATATGAGATGTTGCTTTGTCTGAGCAAAGTCATTTTCAAACTCGTATGAGAGTACACACAGGAGTTAAACCATACAAGTGTGAGTTATGTGATGCTGCATTCTGGTTTATAGTTACATTACAAAACCATATACGAAAACAACATGAATTAAAGAAGTAACAAAATAGAGAATCACTTCTACTATGGGACCTGTCGTGCTTTTTTTCACCGAAAGAGTCATTAACAACTGATTATAAAATACTCCCGGTATTAATAAATCCGTACAAATATGAGATGTGCGTGGTCATTGGGATATGAGACTCTGATATTCGACAAAAGTTCAATGACTTGTTTTAGTCATCGAGGCATGTATATAGTATATCACGTTTTGGTCGAGCATTGCTGTTAGTCATCGTAACTGTTTTCATTATTTAAACCGTGGGATTTAAAGGAAAAGCCTGTTAATGCGTTTTTTGCCAATTCATTAAGAAATTATAAGCAATCGGAACTGTGTCTAATATGTGTGCATAAGATTATTAATGTAGGGGGATACAAAAACGTAATATAAGTAGTTGAAGTAGAAGTTGTAGAAGTAGTCGCAGTAGTAAAAGTAGTAGTAGTAGATGTAGTAGTTGTTGTAGTAGTAGTAGTAGTAGTAGTAGTAGTAATAGTAGAAGAAGAAGTAGAAGTAGTAGAAGTAATAGTATCAGCAGCAGCATCAGCACCGGCTGTAGTAATAGTAGTAGTAGTAGTACTAATACTAGTAGATGTAGTAGTAGTGATCTATCGCACTGATTGACCGACGACGCAGCTATTGTATTCATGACATCATCAGAGTCATTGTTTCTAGGTCAAAATAGGGTGGTGTGGAGTGAAAAATACTGGATGAATTTAAGATATTTCCTAAGGTAAGGTCACACAACCACGTGTTTGTGTTTTTATGAACACTATTTTAAATTGCAATATTTAGCGGTTTAAAACAACATAATTCGATGAGTAAAATATGTCGATGACATATTATTGACAATTGTCATTGCAGAACGTATAATAGAGTTATATAAATGTAAGGTACGAGCATGTGATGCAAAACGCCACTGCTTGGTTAGAAATCATTTACTAATATTGCAAATGACAGTGGGAATGATGGTACAAAAGATTATCAGGTATAAGCATACTTTGGGGTTTACGTCGATAGTATTTGCTTTTTAATTACTCGCGAAATAGAGGCTTGCCTTGCAAGCGACCTTTCTCCGCTCATGTGTGCGTGTCTTAATCCGTCGAACTCTGTCGTTACCTGATCAGGTGCGCGTTTTACCGGAAGTAGTCTCATGGTGTGTCGATTATGGATAATTGTCACACAAGCCATTACAATAGGTGTTGTAATAGATAATAGGTGGTGTTATAAATATATAGATAATATATAAGCACATGGAAATTAAACAAATAATAAATAATACAGTGTCGATCTGAAATGATAATAACGTTAAATTAATATGTACATAATTTTATTGATATTCATAAAAACTTAAACATCACAGATTATGAATATGTGTATTTTATTATTGTCAATTGGTATTGTCTATCATTTACTAACTTCGAAATCCAGCTCATCCGGTTTCGGGTTTCGGGCCGCTGGGTCGCATAGCCTGTCGGTGTCAATTTACATCTCTCAGGAGGTTGGCTGGTTTGTTCCGGACCTGTTGGTTGACCTCAGCGAGTCTCTCAGGGCTTTCTTTACGATATGGCCCGGAGGGCGAAAGGCACCAGCAGCTGCCTTTGCCTCGACCTGAAATAAATTTGAATACAATAATGTAAATTAGAATAACCCATTCAATAATAAAATAATAGTTTTAGCGACGAAGACTCGTGTTACTTGATATTTTTCTCTCTTGTCCAATTAAAGTTTTAATTATTATGGTTTAATTATTATTTAAATAATAAACTTACCAGAACGGATGACTTCAGCTTCCCAGCCTTAAATGGATCAGATTAATGGTTATTGGGGGTGACGTTGGCGACGTTATCTTCCCAGTACTGATTTTTCCAGGCGGGACACCTTTTCACTTTTGATCGCAAACTGCACGTTCAGTATATGAATCCAGTTTCCGGTTTCTCACGCTAAAATATAAGAATATATATGTTAATTTATGATGAAAAATATTTGGTATCGAAGTGTTTAATTATAAAATTCATTATGCAAATAAAATTTCTTTCAAATAAAAGCTGTTTACATACTTTGCCAAGCAACATACGGCCTCGAAGTGCGACGCCTTCTCGAGTATGGTGAGCGTCACCGCGCAATCCGGAGCGACTTCCTCACCAGGTGGTCGATTCTCAAGCTCCTCGTCTTCTATATTTGGGGGTCGCTGGATCTGGTCATTTTCATTCACGTTAAATGAGGTGTCGGGAATACTGGCTGGTTCTATTTCCGCCATTGTGTCTTCAGTGGACAGTAGTGGTGGCAGCACTATAAAGATGGTCTCGTTAACTGGAACGGCGATGATGGTGTCGTTCATGTAGACGTCATCTGAGATGATGCTGATGTTTCTGTCAGGGATTCTGGCTCGTTCAATCTCCACCATTATGTCTTCAGTGAACGGTAGTGGTGGCAGCACTAGAGAGTCAATATTTAGCGGTTTAAAACAACATATTTCGATGAGTAAAATATGTCGATGACATATTCTTGACAATTGTCATTGCAGAACGTATAATAGAGTTATATAAATGTAAGGTACGAGCATGTGATGAATTAACGCCACTGCTTGGCTAGAAATCATTTACTAATATTGCAAATGACAGTGGGAATGATGGTACAAAAGATTATCAGGTATAAGCATACTTTGGGGTTTACCTCGATAGTATTTGTTTTTTAATTACTCGCGAAATAGAGGCTTGTCTTGCAAGCGACCTTTCTCCGCTCATGTTTGCGTGTCTTAATCCGTCGAACACCGTCGTTACCTGATTAGGTGCGCGTTTTACCGGAAGTAGTCTAATTGTGGATTTTCTTTGACACACCTCATGTTGTCGATTATGGATTATTGTCAAACAAGCCATTACAATAGGTATTGTAATAGATAATAGGGGGTGTTATAGATATGGCCATTAAATGAACATGGAATTAACAGTCAAATTTATAATAATAATAAATGATAATAATTGTTAAGTAAACTAATACGAAAACGAAGCACAATAAAAAATAAGGGATAATAAAGCACATGGAATTGAACACTAGAAATAATTCTAGTGTACATAAAAGTGAACCAAAAATAAATAATAAAAGAACAAATACACACAAAGTTATAAATAATATATTAGCACATGGAAATGAAACAAATAATAAATAATACAGTGTGGATCTGAAATGATAATAACGTTAAATTAATATGTACATAATTTTATTGATATTCATATAAACTTAAATGTCACAGGTTATGAATATGTATATTTTATTATTGTCAATTGGTATAATCTATCATTAACTAATTTCGAAATCCAGCTCATCCGGTTTCGGGTTTCGGGCCGCTGGGTCGCATGGCCTGTCGGTGTCAATTTGCAGCTCTAAGGAGGTTGGCTGGTTTGTTCCGGACCTGTTGGTTGACCTCAGCGAGTCTCTCAGGGCTTCCTTCACGATATGGCCCGGAGGGCGAAAGGCACCAGCAGCTGCCTTTGCCTTGACCTGAAATAAATTTGAATACAATAATGTAAATTAGAATAACCCATGCATTAATAAAATAATAGTTTTAGCGACGAAGACTCGTGTTACTTGTTTTTTTTATCTCTTGTCCATATTAAAGTTTTAATTAAAATGGTTTAATTATTATTTAAATAATAAACTTACCAGAACGGATGCCTTCAGCTTCCCAGCCTCGAATGGATCAGATGAATGGTTATTTGGGTGACGTTGGCGACGTTATCTTCCCCGTACTGATTTTCCCAGGCGGGACACCTTTTCACTTTTGATCGCAAACTGCACGTTCAGTATATGAATCCAGTTTCCGGTTTCTCACGCTAAAATATAAGTATATATATGTTAATTTATGATGAAATATATTTGGTATCGAAGTGTTTAATTATAATATTCATTATGCAAATAAATTTTCTTTCAAATAAATTTTGTTTACATACTTTGCCAAGCAGCATCCGGCCTCGAGGTGCGACGCCTTCTCAAGTATGGTGAACGTCACCGCGCAATCCGGAGCGACTTCCTCACCAGGTGGTCGATTCTCAAGCTCCTCGTCTTCTATATTTGGGGGTCGCTGGATCTGGTCATTTTCATTCACGTTAAATGAAGTGACGGGAATACTGGCTGGTTCCATCTCCGCCATTGTGTCTTCAGTGGACAGTAGTGGTGGCAGCACTAGAGAGTCAAGTTGACTAGAACGTCGATGATGGTGTCGTTCATGTAGACGTCATCTGTGATGATGCTGATGTTTCTGTCAGGGATCCTGGCTGGTTCCATCTCCGCCATTATGTCTTCAGTGGACGGTAGTGGTGGCAGCACTAGAGAGTCAAGTTGACTAGAACGTCGATGATGGTGTCGTTCATGTAGACATCATCGTGCTGGCATTCTCAGCAACATTGCCCATCTCAGTCGCCATGCAGGTATTGCATGACTACTCAATGTTAATCAGCTGCTTCTGTATCTGACGAAACATGTTTACACGAGAGATCCCTGTAATATATATGTAGTACTTTAATTCTATATGTATGTCGTATTTATGTAGCATCCTATGTGTATTATTTAATAATGTAATTGATAACTCAAAGTTACATCGATAATTTAGAAACATTAATGCTATAAAAATAATAATAATGAAATATAAACATAAATATAAACATACCAGTATTACATTTGCGATGTTGCCAACGCTTACATACACAACATTGTATAGCATTACCTCTGCCGGTTACGTTCAACGCGCACGAGATGCACGGTCATGACGGTCATGACTGATACAAATCTATATTGAAACATTGACTGATGCAAGCCCAGCATTTTTTACAATCCTTCTAGTAATTAAAGACAGTGTTAATGACAAACAGAATTCAATTTTGAATTAATAAATTAGTAGATATATGAATAAACAAGAAATGTGTTTCATAATGTGTGTTTTTTTATTCAAAAACTTTTGACATTGTATATTATGGTAGGACATTGGATAATATCATCACTGGATTATCACAACAAAGGTAAAAATAAACAATTGTTCAATAAAATTACACAAATACAACTGTTTAATATTATGTATAATGCTTTATTTCTAAAATAATGTTAAACATTATTAATACGTTAACATTCCCTATATAATTTATAGATGTTTCACTTCGTCCGACTAAATGGTTCACTAAGACCTGGTTCACTTTGTCCGACATTCTTATACACCAACTGATTCTTCAAAATAACGCTTACAGGTAATCTGACTGGATTTTCTTTCCAATTTGAAAACTCGTGTCTATGTGTTTTCAATGAAAATAAATAGATGAAATAGTCACATTTTTTAAAATCTTTTTCTTGGTAATAATTTTGCTGATTTTAACATATGATTTTATAAGTGTAAATGTTAGTCTATTTGTTCACCTAAAGTTTTGTTAAAGAAAGAAAGAAATATTATATACAATAAATGTCATTGACAATGCAGCTTACAAATATTACAGACAATCGATAAATAAGTGTTGATAGCTCTATGATTGCAAATACTTGTATATATTTCTAAAATATCATTATTTATTGTTAGTTGTTATTGTAATACATTGTTTTATCAACTTGAATTGGAATTTGAACCGTTTTGTGATTCAAATCAAATGGTTGACTTTCTCACAATATTGAAAAACATTATTTCGTATAATGTAATGTTGTTTGATTATTATGATGTATATTTCATCACACTTTGCTGTTGACCGCTATGGGTTTCACCTGATAATAAATACAGGAAATAGACACACTTCTTGATCTTTTTCTAGATCACGAAAGGGTGTGTACCGGAGTCTTGCGCAGAACACAAAACTCCTGACTGGTGCTTGTCATATTGGATTGTAGTCACCAAGCCAGACGTGGATAACCTTTGAATACTTTCCAAAAAGTTAAAACACATGGCCACATCATCGTGTAATATCGTTGTAGGAACTGAAAATGGCATAAGCTCTCACAATGAAATGCATATACACGGGACGTTCTTGTTACGTTTAGCTTTACAGGGACATATTAGAATACACATAGACACGTGATGCTGCTTTCTAAACAAAACGCAGTTTACAAACGCATATTAAAATACACGCAGGCGAGAAGCCATACAAGTGTGAAACATGTGATGCTGCTTTGTCAACAAAAGGAGATTTACAGAGGCATTTTAGAATATACACAGGCGAGAGGTCATACAAGTGTGAAACATGTGATGCTGCTTTATCAACAAAACGCAGTTTACAACATGTGATGCTGCTTTCTCAACAAAACTATGGGACCTGTCGTGCTTCTTTTCATCGAAAGAGTCATTAACAACCGCTTATAAAATACTCCCGGCATTAATAAATCCGTACAAATATGAGATGTGCGTGGTCATGGGGATCAGACTCTGATATTCGACAAAAGTTCAATGACTTGTTTTAATCATTGAAGCATGTATAAAGTATATCACGTTTTGGTCGAGCATTGCTGTTAGTCATCGTAACTGCTCTTATTATTATAACCGTGGGATTTAAAGGAAAAGCCTGTTAATGCGATTTGTGCCCATTCATTAAGAAATTATAAGCAATTGGAACTGTGTCTAATATGAATGCATAAGATGATAATGTAGGGGAGATACAAAAACGTAATAGAAGTAGTTGTAGTTGTAGTGATAGTAGAAGTAGTAGTTGTTGTACTACTAGTAGTAGTAGTAGTAGTAGTAGAAGTAGTAGTAGTAGTAGCAGCAGCAGCAGCAGCAACAGTAGAAGTTGTAGTAGTAGTAGTAGTAGAAGTAGTAGTAGTAGTAGTAGTAGTAGTAGTAGTAGTAGTAGTAGTAGTAGTAGTAGTAGTAGTAGTAGTAGCAGCAGCAGTAGTAGTAGTAGTAGTAGTAGAAGTAGTAGTAGTAGTAGTAGTAGTAGTAGTAGTAGTAGTAGTAGTAGTAGTAGTAGTAGTAGTAGTAGTAGTAGTAGTAGTAGTAGTAGTAAATTTCTATTACTATTTTAAAGGTAATATTTTGGTCTCAAGGGTTTTCGAAATGGTTTCAGTTAATTTTCATTTGAATTTGATTTTGCGTTCTCGTTAAACGTTTTATTATTCAATTTGATTCAGCAGTAGAACGATCGAACAGACATCACAAATAATGACGGACATCAAACTAAAATCGGAACTTGATAACGTAAGCACAAGGATCAATAAAATAAACCATATGCTCGAGTAACAAGATTGTTCAATAATGAGTTTGCAGTATACTTAATTGCATTTTATACATAAGTAAACAGATGGGTGTTACAATTAACGTGTATATAACTATTTAAGGTCACATTCATTAAGCTGCTTGCTTAACGCAAACCATTCAATGTTTGATTGTCCGTTTCGATCGTGAAGTATATTTTTTGATAAATTTACAGCGTGAAGCTACCTTGGTTCCCCTCATACTAAACAAAAGAAAAAATAAGCCGTGTATCGCTGTGGTTATGTTATGTTATGTTATGTTATGCTACGTTGATTTATGTCATCAAATGTTGGTTGCTTTAAGCATAGAATGTAGAAAACGCTGACTTGAATTCCTTCCGATCGTTTTAGAAGTTTGGTTTAAGACAATCTATTTGCCGCCAGAGCGCGTGCGTATTGACCAATCAGAATAGTCTAAGCAGTTATGTAACGGTTATTAACAATGGATTGGAAAGACCTGTCAAATACTAAAGTCTGATCTTTTGCATTCAACTATGAATAGTTTCATATAATTATCTTAATATTAATATATTTAACTGTAAAACAATGTTGTTTTTATACAACTAACTAAGAAAGAATATTAAAAACAAAAATAAATATGACCAGTAAAATCAGTAAAGAACTAAGAGTAACTTCTGCAACTATTTCGGAGAAGCAGACTGTTTCGGTTAACCCCTCTTCATGTAATAATGTTTTTGATTAAGTGATTTCATATTGATCCAGTTGTTTGTCCAAGTTTAGTTGTATTTGCTTAAGCCCAGTCATACTAAGATGCCGCCCAGGCTTCTATTGTATTGATGTTTAATGTATCGATGTAGCTTAAGTATATTTTTTGTAAATTATTTAGTCTTATTTTTTGTTAATCGTTTAATTTTGCATATTTTTTAATATTATTGACTTATCGTGTCAAATACCTGTGGCAAGTTATTACAAAATTGTCTTTAAACACCGAAATGCCACCCATAATTGACAAATCTCTTATGTGCTTTTATGCAGCATTCGATAGCGAACATTCTCTGCGTGTGATCTTGACATTGGAAGTTGGGACATGCTCTATTAAAAAGGTTAACAATATTGTTTTATTAAAAACAATAGTGTTAATGAATATGTGTTTGATAGTAACTTTACAGCATTCATTACAAACTCTATTGAAATAAATTTGAAACTTTATGATAGTTTCGTTATATTCATTATAAAGAAAACAATCTGAACTAAAATTAAAGGGCCGAAATTAGTAAGGGGCTGAAAATTGTGGAGGCATTTGATTTAAAGGTGCCATAATTGCTGGTATGAAATGTCTTAGGAGCCGATTGGTAAGAAGGCCGATTTTGTAAGGGGCTGATTAACCTGGATCCCCTTACATATTATAGTAATCGAACACTCATTGACATCTTAAACTTAAGACACAGGCCTTATATATTCTCTTTATTTCCACCCGAGGGTGATTTCAACATATACAATATTTTAAACAATCACAATTATACAATATATACATCAATACAAACATGTCATGACAAGTTATATACATAAAGAACTAAATAAATGCAATTTATGAGTTATAAAGATGTTTATATATATATATATATATATATATATATATATATATATATATAGTAGCGTGAAATTGTTATAAGACAAACGGAAAAAGATACAATAATAATAAATAAATAAATAAATATGAAAGAATAGCGTAGAAGGAGAAAAGAAATATGACAATTACAGTTATAACGGAGTAACGTTATAACATGGTAACAGTTAATTGAATGAGCCGAAAATAATTATGCCCTAAGGTTAAATCGCTTAGTTCGGGTTGCTTAGGGTTGCGTCACTCAATTATTTTTCAAAGGGAAGCAGCCATCAAACTGCATACATCATCGATGTATGTTTTTTCTTCGCTATGTCCCAATGTATGTAATGTCTGTTCACATAATAGATGCGTAATAAAGTCTTGCGTTGTTGCTGGGCGTAATGAGGGATATCAGTTAAGAAGTTTGTTTCTGGCCTCATAATAAAATGTACACATGGCAATATAGTGAACTCGAATGTCATCTGTCTCTGTTTCACAATGTCTGCAAATAGTTCGATTCTGGACACTTGTGTCTGTCAGGAGCCGCACAACAACTGCGGCGTCGTAAAGTTCGACGGAGGATTCGGCGGCGGCCCAAAGAGCGGATCTGCGTATAAGAGGATGAACCACTTTAAACCGGTCAAAGTTCGGATCGCAATCGATGCGGGTAAGCCATTGTTGTTTGTGATATTCAAACACACGGCTATTGACGAGACGTTTCCAGGCTGATTTGGGCGGGAGAGACGAGGTATCCTTGTTTAAAGTTAGGTATTCTAACAGGTCATACTTCTTGATGATGTTGTAGAGATCTGGTATTACACCTCGTTGGCCGAAGGTATTGCGTATCAGGAATAAATTGAGTCTATAATCACATATTTGCTTGGTTACGTTATGTGTTTTTATGCAGCAAAGTTTATGGAAGAACATTAGTTTTCTTTTGTCAATATGGAGTATCATTGGGTACCAGCCAAGAAGCCCCAGTGCCATGTCAGTACGAGTTCGTGAGGGCACATTTTCGCTGCGAGCCTTAAGACGCGTTCTATTTTCAGAATGTCAATTTGCGTAAGAGTTGACCATAACTCCGCCCCATATAACAGTGATGGAACAGCAATCGTTTGCACTAAATCGGATAGAACTAGAGGGTTAACGTCGAAGTTCGAATCACGAATTGTCATTAAGGAAAATATTGAGGCTCGTCCTTTTCTTGCTCTTGCTTCAACAGCAAGGCTGCTGGAGAACTAGTCCTACGTGAGTTGCACTTTCTGATGAGCGAAGGACAGTTACGTTAATCAGTACAGTGTCATTACAGCTACTGCTTTCCCTGAATACTAGATAGGCACATTTCGTTTCATTAAGTTCCGACACATCTTCTTTATATACCGACCACAGTTTGCAATTCATTTTAAAATATGTCCATACAAGAAAAGGTTAAAGCCCGGACACAAAAAGTTGAGTCGGACACAGACACGAACGGATAGTACGATTTTAATATGCACTCGTTCGGGGGCATAAAAACGTTGTCTACCTACAAAACGTTTAGGTTATATATAATCGTTAAACAGGTCACAACTCACGGACCATAATAACTACAATATCTAGATACCAATTCTAAAAGCTATCCAAACATGAGAAGCTTAATTGAAAGGTAAAACTGACCGAAGGCCGGACACGGGGCCTTGTTTAATGATCCCGCGATCACTATTTTAGTTAAGTGTGATCGTGACTGGCTTTTTTGTACAAAACGAAGGACATGTGTTCTTTAACAAACAGTGGCGGATCCATGGTCTAGTAATAACATACTTAAATGTCAATCAAGGTGTGACAGGTTAAAAAATTCTTATCGTCTTCGTGGAACATGGGGATACCATGTGACAGTGCTATACACTGGTGAATGTTAAAGAGCTTGCTCTAACCAGGGTCAATTCTGTCTGTGCACTATGCAACAAAATATAAAATGACTAACAACATTATCGGAGCACTCGCCGAACGGTCAAGACCCGAGAGCAAGTATAAGTTAGCTTACAAATAACCAAACTTATTTGAAAAGGTCTAGACACGTTGTGTTACATCCTCCACTTAGGTAATACATTCGTAATATACGACAGACTTGGACGGAAAAGTTAAGATACATAGTCAAAAGTTAAATATCACAATTATAAAAAAAATATTGCTGACCTACAGATTTGGATGCACATAATGTTGCATTGCAATTCTAAATGAACCTAAGGGACACACATCTTTAACAAGGAATTGTTCACATAAGTATTGATATACTTCAGCATATTACACTTTAAATTTGTAGTTATTCATAATAGAAAATATCTTCCATATATAGATATGCCTGTAGTATTGTATATCCATTGATTCTTGTATATTAAAGGATAAGCATGTTACTCCATACGCGATCTTTTGAAATTTACCCATCTTCACGGACCTATAAAACACGGGTTTGACAACTGCCCGATATCAGTGAAACGATAAGAAATAATAATTTACACACAATCCTTAGCGTGTGCTCGGCAAATATAAAAAAAAATTCCGCCGAATCTCCGATCGGTGATTAACGGCGATCTTCGGTTATTTCCGCCAGCTCTGCTTATATATTTTTTTACATCGATATGTCGCATGTTACATGTTTGTCGTTATTGTATTATCTCAGGACCTATATTATCAGGACCTAATATGTACCTGATTCAATTAATATTTGATAAGGATAATTGATGTATCGATAAATATTTAGAGATCAAATAGTCATCCCATTAAAGCCAGTTCGTCTTTAATCAACCTTACAGTTATATCTTGCTCGCAATAGATTTAATCTTATTAATAACTGTGATTTTAATCAGATTCCAATTGACTATTATCAACTCAAATGAAATTACCGCGCATTTGAGTAAATTTTGCTTAAAGTTTTCCTACATGTATATATTCGTCCGATGTCGGACGTCTCGAAAATGACCACACGGTAAGATCTCGGAATGAAATCGCGCTGCAAAATTGAGTTTGATCTAATCGCATTAGCACAGACGAGAGTTACCAATCCATGGTTTATAGGTCCGTTCTATCTTATTGAAAACAATGAACCAACAAGGTAACACAAATGAAATTAAGATATCGTAACGGCTTATTCTCTTTTTCTGCTTATTATCATTATCAATATCCTTATAATTGCTTTTATTATTATTTTTTATTATTATTATTATTTTTATTATTATTATTATTAATATTATTATTATTATTATTTTATAATTAAACGTGTTATTATTATTATAATTATAATCGGCCCTCTATAAGTCGTTTAGATTTAAAATCAAAGAACTTTAGAGACATGACGTAAAAAAATGTTTTTTCGCCGTATGACAATATATTTCGTTTATTAATTAAGTCAATTATGAACAGATAAGAAGAGACCGGAAATACGGTTCAGATAACGGATATGTCATATTTATCATTAAATAAGATAATTATTGGATAATAATCGAAATTACTTGAATAGTTATTAAGATTAAAATCTGACTTGCCAATCATTGTTGCGAAAAGATAATGACTTCCTTAAATGGGAACGTTAAAGTATATGCAGTTTTAGATTACAACTGAACTTGTTTCTGAAGCTTTCAAATAAATATTAAAATGATTGCACATGTTAGGTCATAACGACTGTGGCAAAGGAAAGTTGTGTTTTATTAAAGATAGATTGTCTTCAACAAGGTACGTTGTTATTGCAATACCAGCTCTATGTCATCCATTCGTTTAGCTATTCAAGTCATATTCGTTTTTGATTGCCTTATAGTAAGTCTCCTCTAGATATGCGTTAAGTGAATTTTTGTGTTCATGTCATATCAATTTGTAATTTCAAAATTGTATTATTCCTCACGTGATTTGGCTGACACATCATATTCCGGATGATTTTTAAAATGTTTTAAATTCGCATTAAATGTAATTGGGTTTTCATTTCATATTCGTTCCAATCTCCTATGAATTCGATTCCTGTGTCCATGCTTTATTCGCTTGAGATTTGAACATTTCAAGATAATAATCAATTCGTTTAAATACGATTTCGATACGTAGTTTAAGATAACTGTTTTAGTTTGTGATTTCGCTGTTATTGTACAGTGCATGATGTATTTGATCTTAAAGCTGCGTCTCACACATGAACAAAACATTGTTGCCTGAGAATGAGCCAATTCTTGAGTAAATATCGGGGAACCTGCTGACAAAACATCAGAACGTTTGTTTTCGATTTCAAAAATTTCATCCAAAGAAAAGCAAACATTTCATGATAAAGCAAGCTTGGTACAAAGTCAATAACATTCGTGTCTTAGTTGTAATAACTGCCAGAAGAATAAAAATGAGTGAAAACTTGTCATCAATATATCTAAAATTATATATAAAAACAAAACTTTGTTTTTCAAATGATTGTTGCAAATGTTGTTTGTTTAAATTAGTTAACAAAACAACAACATAAAACAAGTTTAAATAGCAAGAGTTCTATAAATAGTTGCACAATTGGACAAAAGCATATGACAAAAGATCTAACGAAAAATTAAGCGTATCCGTGTTTTTAATAACAGTTTTCCCAAAATCTTGAAAATATTTTTATCGTAAAATTCGTTGCTTTCCTTGACATTTTCCAACATATTAACGGCTGTCCAGTGCTAAAAGCGTATGATTTGATATCACATTTGCATATTTTCATTAATTTGCAATATGTACGCTTTGTGGTGGATGTATACTCATACGGACACGCAATGAAATAGTGTAACAACGGTTAATGATGTAATTTATTGGCAGGCACAACGTGTACAATCAAAATATGTTCACCAAAATATCTTTGAAAAACTTAGTTCCAATATAAAAAATGAACTTGATGCACGCCCGACCGTCGGTTTTTCTTACCTTAAACTGAGGAATGCTTAACGTATTACTGCTACACGCGCACTATTGATTAGTACCTATCGCATGCATCTTTAATTAATAACGAAGCAAGTATCTATTATTTGTACTCAATTGTTAATGTTTACAAACCTTGATATTTGTAATGATATACAAATAAGTCAACTTAAGTTATAAAAACACAGCTAAAATTACGATTTCTCATAATTTGTCTAAAATACAATAATAAGAATACATTAATGATATTTTATCCGTTTACCGACATAATAGAACAGTCGTTGAATCTATTTCAATGAATGATGATCAATATACATATAAACGTGGATTGCCCATTATCAAACGTATTAATGCAGTGGCATGTTTCCCTGGCTTTGTGCATGTGAAATTGGAATGTGGTCACAAGCCAGACAGGTGGATTATATCTGGCTACTCCATAAAAACACAAGGCCACACATTCATGCAATATCGATGTAGAAAAACGAAATGGCATAAGCTCTCATCATTCAATGCATATATGTGACTCTCTTGGCATGTTTAACATCAGAAAGCATATAATAAAATACTTCAAAGGAAACAAAAACGAACTAAACTCCCTTTGAATGTTTTGGATTGCGATTAAGAACAACAGCTTTTCATAATGTTAATGTTAGTTAATGTATTAGGGTTTAAACGTAAAAACGCAGAAACGTTACAGTTTTTATTCAAGAACTAGGCCATATAGGCAACACCAACAACAAAAACAATAATAATAATGATATCATAATCATCAACAACAAACACAGCAGCAGCCAAAACACATTCAGGAAACAATTTAGTATACGACTGCGATATTTCAAACGTTCCGTGAAAACTACCCAGACAAACCAAGTAGTCCAACTGTTAAAACTTACACCTGTTTTAAGGTACAAGGCAAATATCAATGAACAAGTGTCTGATGTCTTTTCAATGCTGTGTTCAATACCTTTCAATGAATCGAATAATGTTCAAGTTCCTTATAATACATCAAGGTAGTGCACAAAGTCAATTCAATGCATCGAAAAAATGTCGAATGACCTTTTAATTCGTTAGGAAAATGTCCGAGGCCCTTTTCATACAATGATATTGTCCAGTGTCCTTTCAATGCATCGAGATAATGTTCAAAGTCTTACTAATTCATCTCGATAATGACCAATGTCCACTCAATGCATCGAGATAGGGTTCTAGGTCTTTGAATGCATCGTGTATTTGTATTTTGTATTTTTATTGCATGGAGAAAGTGTCCAATGCCAGTTCGATGCATCGAAGAAGTTTTCGATA
Organism: Mya arenaria; assembly: GCF_026914265.1. Taxonomy (NCBI): domain Eukaryota; kingdom Metazoa; phylum Mollusca; class Bivalvia; order Myida; family Myidae; genus Mya; species Mya arenaria. Next base: position 15,130,106 of record NC_069133.1, read on the forward strand.
TCCTTTCAATGTATCAAGAAAGTGTCCGAGGTCCTTTTATATTCTCCAGAGAGTGTCCGGCCTCCGTTTGAATCAGCAAGAAATTGTATTGTCCGAGGTGCTTTCAAATAAGCTACTAAGTATCCAAGGCTTTCACATATCATTTGAAAAAGTCCACTGTCTGTCAAATAATCCGTTAAGTGCCAGAGTTCCTTTCAAATCACTAAGATAGTGCCTGAGGTTTTTTTTCAAATTCTCTGTAAAGTGCCCGAGTTCCTTTCATTACAAGTCATCAGCAATGTGTTTGAGATAGCTTCTTATTATCAAGATAGTGATCGAGTTGCTATCTATGCATCTCGATATAGTGTTCGAGTTCCTTTCAAATCATCTGTATACTGTCCGAGTTCCTTTCAAATTATCTGCATAATGCCCAGGGTCCTTTCAAAAACATTTGTAAAGTGTCCAAGGTCCTTTCAGTAAATCTACGTAGTGTCCGACGTCCTATCAAACCATCTGGATAGTGTCCGAGGTTCTTTGAAATCATCTGGAGAACTTTCAATGAATCAGGTTTGTGTCCGAGGTCCTTCCGATGCAAATGGCTCAGGTCCGAGGTATTTTCAATGCAACTGGTTCATGTCCTTTCAATGCCTGCGGAAATATTATGATAGTTTCTTCCTTGTATCTTACAACGTTTAATTTAATTCGTGCATCTGATTAATATTTTCATGCTTTTACTTGTCATATAAATGGATACCTTTAATACACGTATCTAAAAAGCGATTCCGTGTAGATTTTTAATTTTATATGCTTCATTCTCATTTCAGTAGATTAACATCATCATTGTGTGCAAACAATTAAAAAAATCCATTTTAGTATTGATCACACCTATTTCACATACGAGAATAAAACTACACTCATGTATTCAGAAATGTTTATTTCACATAAATGTATATACACTACTGTCGATAAGGAGGAACACATACATGTTTATATTTTTCAGATTTAAATAGGTACGGTCGAGAACTCATACACGTAGTAGATCAGTAGGGCTGATTGGTCCATGAACTCTGATTTAAAGCGTCACATTAAAATACATATGGGAAGGAAGCAATAAAACTGTGTGATATGTGATTTCTCTCGAAAAATATCATTTACAACACATCAAAGAATGTCCACTGAAGGAAAGTCAAACGCTTGTAAGATGATCGATGCTACTTGTTCTCAGAAACAATATTTACAAGAACATAGAAGAATTCACAATGGAGAAATGCCTAACAAGTGTGAGGTATGTGATTCGGCTTTCTGCCAGAAAGCCTCTTTGCAGTCTCATAAAAGAATGAAAATAGTTGAAAAGCCATACAAGTGTGAGACATGTGATGCTGCTTTCACCAGAAATAGTAGTTTACAGACACATATTAGAATACATACCGGAGAGTGCCCATACAAGTGTGATACATGCGATGCTGCTTTCTCTACAAAACGGAATTTAAAGAGACACATTATAATGCACACAGGCGAAAAGCCATACAAGTGTGTTACATGTGATGCTACCTTCTCTACAAAAAATAGTTTACAGACGCATATACGAATACACACAGGCGAGAAGCCATACAAGTGTGAGGTATGTGATGCTGCTTTCTCTACAAAAAATATTTTACAGACTCATATTAGAATACACACAGGCGAGAAGCCTTACAAGTGTGAGGTATGTGATGCTACTTTCTCTCATGATGGGAATTTACAGAGTCATATAAGAATACACACAGGAGAAAAGCCGTTCAAGTGCGAGATTTGTGATGCTGCTTTCTCTCGGAATTGGCAATTACAGATACATGTAAGAATACACACAGGAGAAAAGCCGTTCAAGTGTGAGATATGTGATGCTGCTTTCTCCCATAAAGCATCTTTACAGACACATATAAGAATACACACAGGAGAAAAGCCGTTCAAGTGTGAGATATGTGATGCTGCTTTCTCCCATAAAGCATCTTTACAGACACATATAAGAAAACACACAGGCGAAAAGCCGTTCAAGTGTGTGATATGTGATGCTGCTTTCTCTCGGAATTGGCATTTACAGACACATATAAGAATACACACAGGAGAAAAGCCGTTCAAGTGTGAGATATGTGATGCTGCTTTCTCCCATAAAGCATCTTTACAGACACATATAAGAAAACACACAGGCGAAAAGCCGTTCAAGTGTGTGATATGTGATGCTGCTTTCTCTCAGAATTGGCATTTACAGACACATATAAGAATACACACAGGAGAAAAGCCGTTCAAGTGTGAGATATGTGATGCTGCTTTCTCCCAGAAAGCATCTTTACAGACACATATAAGAAAACACACAGGCGAAAAGCCGTTCAAGTGTGTGATATGTGATGCTGCTTTCTCTCAGAATTGGAATTTACAGAGACATATAAGAATACACACAGGCGAAAAGCGGTTCAAGTGTGTGATATGTGATGCTGCTTTCTCTCAGAATGTGGATTTACAGAGACATATAAGAATACACACAGGAGAAATACGGTTCAAGTGTGAGTTATGTGATGCTGCTTTCTCTCGGAATTGGAATTTACAGAGACATATAAGAACACACAGATGAGAAAAGCGGTTCAAGTTTGAAATGTGATGTGCTGTTTTCTCTCATAAAGCATCTTTACAGTCACATATAAGAATAACAAATGAAAATTTACAGAGACATATAAGAAAACACACAGGCGAAAAGCCGTTCAAGTGTGAGATATGTGATGCTGCTTTCTCTCGGAATTGGCATTTACAGACACATATAAGAATACACACAGGAGAAAAGCCGTTCAAGTGTGAGATATGTGATGCTGCTTTCTCCCAGAAAGCATCTTTACAGACACATATAAGAAAACACACAAGCGAAAAGCCGTTCAAGTGTGTGCTATGTGATGCTGCTTTCTCTCAGAATAGGAATTTACAGAGACATATAAGAATACACACAGGCGAAATACGGTTCAAGTGTGTGATATGTGATGCTGCTTTCTCTCAGAATGTGGATTTACAGAGACATATAAGAATACACACAGGAGAAATACGGTTCAAGTGTGAGTTATGTGATGCTGCTTTCTCTCAGAATTGGAATTTACAGAGACATATAAGAACACACAGATGAGAAAAGCGGTTCAAGTTTGAAATGTGATGTGCTGTTTCCTCTCATAAAGCATCTTTACAGTCACATATAAGAATAACAAATGAAAATTTACAGAGACATATAAGAATACACACATGCAAAAAGCGGTTCAAGTGTGAGATATGTGATGCTGCTTTCTCTCAGAATGGGAATTTACAGAGACATATAAGAATACACACAGGTGTAAAGCGGTTCAAGTGTGAAATGTGATATGCTGCGTTTTCTCAGAAAGCATCTTTACAGTCACATATTAGAATACACACAGGAGAAAAGCGGTTCAAGTGTGAGATATGTGATGCTGCTTTCTCTCAGAATGGGAATTTACAGAGACATATAAGAACACACACAGGAGAAAAGCGGTTCAAGTTTGAAATGTGATATGCTGCTTCTTCTCATAAAGCATCTGTACAGTTACATAAAAGAATAACAACAGGAGAAAAGCCGTTCAAGTGTTAGATATGTGATGCTGCTCTTTCTCGGAAAGCATATTTACAGTCACTTATAAGAATACACACAGGAGAAAAGCGGTTCAATTGTGAGATATGTGATGCTGCTTTCTCCCAGAAAGTAATTTTACAGTCACATATTAGAATATACAAAGGAGAAAAGCGGTTCAATTTTGAAATATGATATGCTGCTTTCTCTCAAAAATCTTTTTTACAGTTACATATAAGTATACAACCGGGAGAAAATCCGTACACGTTTGAGATATGTGATGCTGCTTTCTCTCAGAAAGCTTCTTTACAGTCACATATAAGAATACAGCCGGGAGAACAGCCGTACAAGTTTGAATAATGTGGTGCTGCTTTTATTATAAAAAGCATTTAAAATAAATTCACATATAAGAATACTTACAAGAGAAAATATGTATAAGTGTGAGATATGTGATGCTACTTTTTGTCAGATAACCTATTTACATTCACATTTAAGAATACACACACGTCCACAGTTACTTGGTATTTGGACTGCATTTTTTATAATTCTCAGCCCAAGAGATCACCCTAGTGACCAATCGCTCGACTGGCCAAAAATGCATTTCAAATACTAAGTAACTGTGCACACGTCAGGGGAAAAGACTTACAATTTTAAGATATGTGGACTTTCTCATAAAATGGGCTTTTACAGAAACGTCTAAGAATTCATACAGGAGAGAAGACATACAATTAAACGAAATGTGATACTGTTTCTCTAATAAAGTGACTTCAAGTCAAATATTGAAATACACACAGGTGAGAAGGACTACAAGTGTGAGACATGTGATGCTGCCTTCTCTACATAAGGTCATTTACAAACGTGTATAAGAAAACATACACGCGTATAGCCTTAACAATGTGGAACATGTGAAGCTGCTGTATCTACAAAAGGTTATTAACAGGCACATATTAGAATACAAACAGGCGAAAAGCCTTAACAGTGTGGAACACACGAAGCTGCCTTCTCTACAAAAGGTTATTAACAGACACATATAAGAATACAAACAGGCGAAAAGCCTTACCAGTGTGGAACACATGAAGCTGCTGTATCTACAAAAGGTTATTAACAGACACATATTAGAATAGAAACAGGCGAAAAGCCTTACCAGTGTGGAACACGTGAAGCTGCTGTATCTACAAAAGGTTATTAACAGGCACATACTAGAATAGAAACAGGCGAAAAGCCTTACCAGTGTGGAACACATGATGCTGCTGTATCTACAAAAGGTTATTAACAGACACATATAAAAATACAAACAGGCGAAAAGCCTTACCAGTGTGCAACACATGAAGCTGCTGTATCTACAAAAGGTTATTAACAGACACATATAAGAATACAAACAGGCGAAAAGCCTTACCAGTGTGGAACACATGATGCTGCTTTTTCTCCAAAAGGTTATTCACATAAACATCATAGTATACATACAGGTAAGATGCCATTAAAGTGTTCGATAAAAGTGTCACATTCATTAAGCTGCATGTTTAGCGCAAATCATTCAACGTTTGTTTGTCCGTTTCGGTCGTGCAGCATAATAATATGTTTCGATGAGTTCACAAGGTGAAGCTACATTGGTTCCCCTCACTCTGAACGAAAGAGAAAAATGCGACGTTTACTCTTCATCGTCTTGGTTATTTTATGTTATGTTATGTTATGTTATGTAATTTTATGTTATGTTAAATTATGTTATCTAGAGTCGGTCGTTTAAAGCCTAGAATGTAGAAAACGCTGACATAAATTACTTACACTATGAGAGATTTAGCAGAAAAAAATAAAGATTAAATATGTGCTCCCGGAGCGCGTGCGCACTGACCAATCAGAATAGTTGACTCAGATATATAACGGCTTTAAACAATTCAAAGGAATGGTCAGTCGGACCAACATCACATATGAAGTAAGCGGACATATATTACATCGAACAAAAATCAGAACTGTAGAACGTAAACACTATATCCCAAATGTATTCCATATGCTCAAGTAACGAGATTGTGAATTAAAGAGAAATATTTATGGTCTTTACGTTTTAAATACATGTGGCAAGTTATTTCCGAATTGTCTGTAAACATTTAAATACCACCCATACTTGACAACCTAAACTCTTATGTCCTCTTCTGCAGCATTCCATAGTAAATTAAAACTAAGTGTGACCTTGATATTGGAGGTAGGGACATGCTCTATTTAAAATATTATTTTTTTATATTTTTTATCAATATTTTTTTAAGAATGTGTCTTTTTGTAAATTAACAGATCTCATGACAACTACTTTTGAAATAAAATTTGTAACTTTATGCTTTTTTCTTTATATCATTTGTATATGAAAATAGTCTGAAGTAAAATTAAAGCGCAAAAATGACTCTGTTGGAAATTAGTCAGGGGCCGAAATTGATTTAAAGAGGCCGGAATGGCAGGACCGAAATGCCTTAGGGACCGATTTGTACGAAGGCCGAATTTCATAACATTCAAACACTCAATGTATTCTTAAACTTAAAGGTATGGACACAGGTTTTGTACCCGACACATCGTCTTTATGTACCGAACACATATGGCAATTTATTTTTAAATCTGTCCATACAAGAGAAAGTTACAACCCTGACACGAGAAGTTGAGCCGGGCGAAGACACGTACGGACAGTTCGATTTTAATATGCCCAACTTCGGGAGCATAAAAACGTTGCCTACCTATTAAACGTTTAGATGTGTTATAATATAATTGTAAAACAGGTCACAGGTCACGGACCATAATAATTCTAATATTAAGATACAAATTCTAAAAGCAATACCTAAATAAATAGATTCAGTATACAGTCAAACCGACCGTAGGCCGGTAACGGGGCCTTGTTCATTGATCTCGCGATCACTATTATAGTTAAGTGTGATTTTTTTTTAAAAAGACGAAGGGCAAGTGTTCTTAAACAAACAACGTCGGATCCGTTGTCTAGTCAGACCGAACGGAGGCCCAAAACGGGGCCTTGTTGCTTGTCCTGGAGGGACGATACATGGGCATTCCGTGTGTCAGTGCTATAAATTGGTGAATGTTAAGGAACAAGGCTAGCTCTTTAGGGTTACATTCCGTCTGTGCACTTTGCTACGAAAATACAAAATGACTAACAAACTTATCAGAGCACTCGCCGAGCAAAGCCCGAGTGCGAGTAGAAAGTAGCTTACACACTGCCACCAAAGTTAAAAGTTTATAAAAAAAATGACGACTTACAGAATTGGATGCACATATTGTTGCATTCTAATGTACCTAAGGGACAAAAATCTTTTACAAGTAGTTTTTTTTATATAATAATTGATATACTTTAGCTAATTCTAATATTATTCTATATTGTAGTGATTCATACTGGATAATGTGTTTCTTAAATAGCTCTGCCTTTAGTATTATAAGTAGCTTTCATGTGTTTCCGGTTCGTATTGAAATGGCATAATATATTTTTCATAAACCATATAATAAATGAAATAAGAAGTGGCGCGTTGTTGCGCGTGACTCATCTTACATGGGGTATGTAAGATGGGTTTTTCCAGCACTGGTCACATGACTGGAAACACACGTCCGGTATGCAAGAATGTTTTTCACTTGGTGCTTGGGTATAAATACACATGTTACATCATACGTCATTAGCTCGACTATTCCAAGAATAAGTTGAGCTATACTACTCACTCAAGCGTCGGCGTCTGTGTCACACCTTGGTTAAGGTTTTGCATGTAAGCACCTAATAAATCATTATCTCAGCAAATACATCATTTATTGCATTGAACTTTTATATATGTATTCCCAACTATCTAACCTGCTAAATTAATGAAGTAAGATAACACTTATTTGAATAAAATGCAAATGATGGGCCTTTATTATTTGACTTAGAAGTTCTGGTTAAGGTTTTGCATGTAAGAATACATAGGTTAATATCTCAGCAACTACTTGATGTATTGCATCGAGAGTTTTTACAATGATACTCAACCATTCACTCTACTTAACTAACCAAGTTAGATAACACTAGTTTGCAATTAATGCAAATAATTGCCGTTTGTAATTTAAATTAAAAATTCTAGTCAAGGTTTTGCATGTAAGCACACGTAGGTTAATATCTCAGCAAGTAATTGATGTATTGCATTGAGACTTTATACAATGCTACTCAACTATCAAATCTACTTATTTAACCAAGTTAAATAACTCTAGTTTGCTTTCAATGTAAAATAATTGCCCTTTTTCATTCGACTTAGAAATTTTGGTTAAGGTTTAAGTCAATATCTCAGAAAATGCATCATGTACTGTTACCAACTATTTAATTTAAAAAAAATGAACACGATAATAATATAATGCCTTTAATTGGCCTTTATTATTTGACTAAGTAATTCTGGTCAAGGTTTTTACATGTTAGCACACATAGTTTAATATCTCAGCAACTACTTGATGTATTGCATTGAGACTTTATACAATGGTACTCAACCATTCAATCTCCTCAAATAATCAAGTACGATAGCTCTAGTCTGCATTAAATTTAAATTATAGCCCTTTGTTATTCGATATAGAAGTTCGTTTTAAGGTTTTGCATTTAACCACGTTTACGTCAATACCTAAGCGAATACATTATGTATTGCATTGTAATTTATACACAGGCTCACAACCATTCACCCTTCTTAATTAATCAAGGAGGATACCTCTTTCATATTTTATATTTTTGCCCCTTTTTTATGCGACTTAGAAATTCTGGTTAAGCTTTTGCATGTTAGCCCACAGCCTACTTGAAAAACCAAGTTATATAAATGTATTTTGCAAATAATGGCCCTTTATTATTAGACTTAGTAATTCTGGTAACAAATTTGCATTTAATCATAATTATGTTAATATCTCATCATATTCATCATGTATTGCATTAAAATCAAATATAATTTTATAGTGAAACATGCATGTTTCGAAAAAAAACTGTTCAATCCGTACACTGAAAGGTGGCGGAATAGTCGAGCACGCTGTCTCTGTGACAGCTCTTGTTTTTATTATTTTATTATAATTATTATTATTATTATTATTATTATTATATTATTATTATTATTATTATTACCATTATCATCATCGCCATTATTATAAAAGATGCGGTTGATATATTAAATTGAATCTGAATAACTATCTCATCATGTACAATAATTGCCTTCATGGTCACAGTTGTGCATATTTGTATGTAAATTATGATCTGAAATCCAGCAAAGGGAATTGATCATCGGGCTTTAGTAACTAACACGCTTAGTTGTTAAGAAATCAAGTTAAACGACTTCACAGACAGGACATCAAAATTTGGTTCTCCGCCGTATGAAAATGTATTAATTAACTAAAACAATGATGAACAGGTAAGCGGAGTCCGGAAATACCGTTCAGATAACGGACATGTCATATTTATCATTAAATAAGAGAAATATTAGATAATAATCGAAATTACTGAAATAGTTAGGTATTTGCGATACAAATTTGACTGGAGAGTAATTCTTGCGGAAAGATAATGACTTCCTTAAATGAGGTCGTTAAAGCATATGTAGTTTAAAAAATTATAACTGGACTGGTTTCTGAAGTTTTCAAAAAAATATTAAAATGATTACAAGTGTTAGATCATAACGACTGTGGCAAAGGAAATTTCTCTTTTATTTAGGATAGATTGGCTTCAACAAGGTACGTTATTATTGAAACATGCTTGTATGTAATCATTAGTTTCGCTATTCAAGTCGTTTTCCTTTTTGATTGCAATTTCATAAGACCCCACTGATCTTGCATTTAAGTGATTTTTAAGTTTATGTCATATTAATATAATAAGATAATTGTCATGTGTCATCATTCTGAGCACTCATATACAAGTATTGATTAACAAATTAAAGACCAATGAGTGAATAAATTAAAAAAAACATGTTTAAAAACATTATAAATCATGGTCCGTAATGTCCCTAAATCTGGTCCGTAATGTCCCTTAACCTGGTCCGTAGTGTCCCTTAATCTGGTCAGTAATGTCTGGTCCGTAATTACCAGGGTCTGTAGTGTCCGTGACCCCATTTTTGCATGTTTTCATAACTGTTCGTTGTATAAAGAGACAAATGAATAAATGAGCGGGCGGTTTCTTTATGATGGATATCCTCATACGGAAATGTAATGTAATGGAAACATAATGTCAACCGATCTAAAGTAACATACTTGTTTTATATCTCTCATTGTCAGGGCAACCGTGTAAAATAAAAAAAAATAAAAATGTTTTGCAATTATTTTTTATATAACTACTTCCAATACAAAATATGGTCTTTATGCACGATATAAATTAAAACGATTTGATATTTCAGAATATCGTGCGTAAATTATATTGCAGTTTTTGTTGTTGTGTTTTTTTCCCAAAATAACAACCAATTAAAACGTAATTGATTATGACTTAAAGATTAAATTGTACTATTCGTGTCTGAATGCCACCTTGATCATCTTTCACGATAAACAAACTCTACAAGGGTTTCTTTAGTTTAAAAATGCCCGACTTTTGTGTTTTCTTAGCATAAACTGAGCAATGCATAACGTATAACTGCTACACTCGTACAATTTCTTCGCAGTGATCGCATTTGCACCCTTTAATTAATAACGAAGCAATTATTTATTACTTCTACACAATTGTTAGTGCACAGCAACTATGTTATTGGTAATGATTTACCAAAAAAATAATATGAGTATAAAAATAAAGATTTCAAGATTCAATATTTATTTACAGAATATCCAGAAGGTCATAGCCCATGTGGACAAATATATATACAACATAGTGTTTTAAGGTGATTCCATGCATACAAATAACAAAACTAGACAACCAAAAAATACAAAACATAAATATCAAATACATCAACTTCATAAGTTCAGTAAATCAAAATATGTTTTGATGCGATCTATTAATTTAATTAACGTTTCAATAACGTTATATGTTTAATCACAGATAAGTTGGAATAAAGGGTATACATGCACATATATACAATAGTTGTGCTATGATGAGAGTTATGTTTCCAAATATCTGTAACTCCCTATATCGGTCAACCTATACAAAACGAAACTATAGGAAGCCTAAGGGAAATCACTTTAACTTTAAAATTCACTTTTGTAATAGTCTTGTCTGAATCTGGTAAGATTAGATAATGATTGTTAATGTAACAAAATGATAGATTTAAGCAATCATGCGTACTTTTAAAAGCGTACTTATTTTGATTCAGGAAGAGATATGAAGCAAGGTGTATTTTTCATTATTTTATCAGTTTGTGTGTGTTTGGTATGGTTCTATATCGTATATTGTCTTGTATTGTTTGTGTTTCGTCGTGTTTAGTGTTGTGCTACGTGGTTATTGTCCTCTTTGCGTTACTGTCCGTCAATGTCCGTCTATGTCCGAGTGCGTCGGAGCGTAAATACTTGTTATTCGAGTTTGTCTATATTTATAAGAGTGATTGATTGGTTCATAATGCCTTTTCCCCTTTTACCCGCTTCATTGCACACGCCCTTATTTACATAAACATATAAATCATTCCAATCTGAATCGTCATCGACGCAAGTCAAGACTGCAATTGTAACAGTTGTTGCTTATTTATTTAATATTCGCTCTTATCCTTGAGCTGAAATATTAAACTTATTTATTTAATATTCGCTCTTATTTTTAAGCCGAAAGATTCTTTCATATATAAATATTATTCAGAAGTGCCTGGTAAGTTTATTACTCATAATTCTTAGAATGTTTTATGTATTTAACCGCGAAGTCTCCCTTGATATATTTACCGATCACTGTCCATTGTCTTTGTATTTTGTGTCATTAGTAATATGCTTAGCATATACTTTTATATGTTTTAATATATGTTGTAGGTTTCATTCGACAACGTGAATTAATATTCGAACTCCAAAGTTGAGTGGTTTTGTCTTTGTACACACCCACTACAGATACTTCACCAGAAGTATTTGCATACATCATTTATGCAACTATCACTTTCGAATTTGTTTTACTTAATAATAAAAGCTGAACAATCACTTATGTGACAGTACTTCTATGTAAAAGTATATCATACGTGTTTGTTAAACTAGTAAATATTTATAACTAACTACACAATACAAAACGTTACATGATAAACGGATAGATAACAATACACATGCAATAATTAGGACGCATACATGTCAACTGATCTAACTAAAATGCATTGTTAACGTATAAATATTTTAATATCTCTTCTTTATCAGATGTAATGAATTGGATAAACTTTTGCATGTTTGATCTACGTCTATAAAATAGTGGTATATATTTACGTCTTATATCAGAGTATAGGCCACATTCCAGAACAAAGTGGTATTCGTCTTCTAAGACTTGACATGTATTACATTTCCTCTCATAAACGGGTATTCGATTGGGTTTCGCCCATCTTCCACTCTCGATCATAAGTATATGTGCAGATTCACGTAACCTTGATAAACTAAATATATTTTTTTTTAATATTGCATGAGAATAAGTATAGTTGGAGTTTAAAACATGCTACATTGTTAGAAAACAAAGCTCTACTAGAGGCTTCTAATCTTCCGTTCCAGTTTTGGATAAAATTATCATTTAGTCTCTGTTTAACATAAGCAAAAAATAATTTATCATTCCCTTCTTCTTGGAAGAGTCATACATCATAAAAACCGAGTGAACCCAACAGATCTCATAATAACGAGCACCAACTTTTCTTATTATGGTACCTTTCACAGTCATTCAATAAAGTAAGATATATTTTCTTATTAAACTTATTATCACTTGTACGTAATAACTTAACCCAATACTTTATAATATTATTGTATCTAATTGTCTGATAGTTTACACGTCCAAGCTCCCAATAAATAAAATCATTTTGTGTACTTCTTTAACACCCAACAAACTTTTACAATATTGCATATGTATTCGCTCTATGGCGTTACCTTTTACAAAGCCCCAGTCATCACTACCATAATTTAGAATGGGCGAAATAAGCTTATCAAACATATCTAACTTGTGTTAAATAGTAAGGTCCGTATATTTATACAAATACTTGTTAATCTTAAAAATTGCTTTTAAAGCTTGACCTGCAATTGTATTTTGAGCATCTGAGCCCCCGGGGGTAAAAACCGTTCCCAGATAATAATACTAATTAACAATCTGAATTTCATTACCATTATAATAAAAAATGAATATTTGCCGGCAGCCGTCCTCCCTTCATAAAAACAATTATTTTTTATTTATCAGTATTCACAACTAAATTCCAACGTTCACAATATTCTGACAATAAAGTAAGCCTTTCTTGCAATTTCACTGCATTATTAGCAAACACAATAAAATCATCAGCATATAGTATTAGAATAAGTTTAAACGAATCAATATTGATTCCTTTAATAAACTTTTCATTGAAAATTGACTCTTAATCATTTAAAAACATCGAGAACAAGAAAGGGAATAAACATTCTCCTTGTCGTACACCTTTTACACATTCATATGATCCACTCAACTGGTTACAATACTTTACCCTGGATTTCACTGATGAGTACCTGGATTTAATTATACCAAATATTTTTCCTCGTAATCCTAACTTAATAAGTTTACTCCAGAGATTATCCCTAACAACATAATCAAAGGCTTTAGTAAAATCGATGAATACACAGTACAATTGCTTACCTTGATTAAGAACATGCGTTAATAAACCATAAAGTACAAATGTATTATCTATAGTACCCATATTCGACCTAAATCCAGCCTGTGCTTCAATATATACAGAATAACATTCGGCCAACTCAGTCTGTTGTTCAAAATACGTGTAAAAAGTTTCTCCAAGGTACTCAGTAGCGTTATACCCCTATAGTTATTTTCATAATTAATACTACCTTTCTTATGTAATGGCATAACAAACCCTTCAGACCAAGACGCTGGAAAATGACCCGAATCATATATATTGTTAAAAAGAGTATGTAAATATGGTAAGAGTAAATCTTTACCATAAATAAAAAAATAATTTAAGTGCATATCTGGACCGCCACTTTTATAAGTATTTAATTCCTTAATAGCTTTAGAAATACTTTCAACATTGATCGGTATATTTAATTCTTCGAACATTACACTAAATTCATTTTATTCATATCGTTCCAAAAAATAAACTACATCATCATCTGGCGTAAAAATCATACTTTTGGGGTTGTTAACACTTAAAATACTGCTCAAAAGCACCCAAAGTGACATTGGCACTCTGAATACCGGCAGATTGCTTCAGCATATTCCAAAATAATTTAGCATTTTTAAATCTAGCTTGCCCAAGCTTTTTAGTCTGTAACTTATCATAGTTAAGCCTATGTTTTCTTATACATGTTTTATATTCTGACCTGGCAGCATTAAGTAAAACCCTATGTTCATCCGACTTATCGTTTCTATAAATATTCAATTGTCTATAAAAATATATTTCTTTTCCCAGCACACTCACACTCCGTAGTAAACCAAACTTTATGGGAAGTGTTGCGATCAATTGTTAGTTCTTATTCTTCGTTTAAAAATAGGGGATACAACTGTATCTAATATGTCATTGAGCTGTAATATACTAGCATCCATATCGTGCGATGAAGTACTATTCCTAACATCATCATTCCATGTATTTAAACTATCAATAATGGTCTCACTACATAATCTTTCTTTATATGTTTGTTTATGATCATTATTCCAAACGTATTTATGAGGTATACTCTGTATTTCGTCCTCAGACTCACTGTTACTCGTAGCAACTGAAATTGAACTGCTAAACATAAACGTGAAATCTATCAAACAATGTTCAGATAAAATATTTGGGTCACTAACACAGAATTTATCAACACATTTAAACATATCAGGCGTTGAAATAACATAATCAACTAAACTAGACCCAGCTCTACCAACGAAAGTAAAATTGCCTTCTTTATCACCGTCAAATCTCCCATTTAAGATGCATGTACCCGTCTGTTTGTAAAAACCTAATAAAATTAAGCCGTTATTGTTAATGCGGCCTTTGTCCTGGGACAAATAGCCTTCGGGCAAATAATCAATATGGTTTAAATTTTCATCCGTCACATAATCTGGTAAATAGGATGTATGTGCATTCATATCTCCACACACAATTAAATTAAGATTATCGCCAAACATAGAATCGAGCTCACAAACACAATTAAGTAACCTGTCAAATGTATGACTGTCTACCATCGCTTGCCGCGAGCTACCCTCTGGTACAACATAACATAAGCAGATATACAAATCATGTTCTAAATATATTTTCGATGCATATTAAAACACAGCTTAAATTATGTCTTCTTGTTATAAGCCTAAAATGAGATAACATGGTGACATAATATCGGTTTTCGATAAAAAAACGGTTGAACCTATTTTAATGAAGGATTATCAATAAATACTATTGACTTTTGACAACGTGGACTGGTCATCGGCAAAGGAATTAGTGCTCTTTTTATGCTGAAAAAAATCAAGAGTTTGGTGTAATGAGATTTGTTATTTTTTACGTTAGCATATATAAGTTACAATCAATGAAGTATTTTTGTTTCTCTGGGGGGGGGGGGTGAGCTTATTTACCCTCGCCATCGGGTTATACCCATTCGGCGAGCACGCTACGTTTTACAGTATTTATACAGATTTAATAACATTTTTAACATCTCATCTTTAATCGTAGCGTGGGTGCTTTGGACTGTATACATATAAATATTCCTACACAGTATGTACAAATCTCTGGTTAAAAATTAAGCTCACCCCCCCCGCTGTGCTTTTGACTTTTATGTGTTTCAAATGGTAATACATCAAGGATATAGACACACTTCTTGATCTTGATCCAGGTAAGAATTTTGCGTATTTTTAACATTTATAAGTTATAAGGGAAGTTTACTTTGTTAAAGAAATATTTCGTAAACTAAATGTCATTGACAATGCAGCTTGCGAATATTACAGACAATCGATAAAATAAATAATTGTTGATAGCTCTATGATTATAAATATTTGTATATATTTCTAAATGATCATTTTAATGTTAGTTGTGATTGTAATTGTAATACATTATTTTATAAACTTGAATAGTAATTTGAATATATCGTTAAATATCGTTGTAGGAAAACAAAATCACATAAACTCCCACCAAAAAATGCATATACGGGACGGTCTTTTTATGTTTAACATTAAAAAGCATAGAATAAAAATACTTACGAAAACGAACTTAACGCACGAGAGTAAGGACAATAGTTATAAATGGTGCATTTGTTTCTTAAAGTATTAGGATATTATAGTACTTCAGTTTGTCAAAACCGTTTTCAGTCAATGATTAGGCCATTATAGGCATCATGTTTAATAAGATAGTACAGCAAGCATGGACTCAAAGGAACCTGTACAACAAAGCTAAAGCAATGGTTTGATGCATATTTGTATCATACATACTATTTGATGACTGCAGTAGCAACAACAACAACAACGACATTAATATCATCATCATCAACAACAAAAACAGCAGCAGAAAAATATTCCGAAAACAACATATTATATTGACGCGATATCTCAAAAATAACATAAAAACATGAAACTTTCAATGTATCTGGAAATTGTCCGAGGTCCTTTAAAGGCATCTTGATAGTGTCCAATGCCCTTTCAGTTAATCTAGATAGTGTCTGAGATCTATTGAACATGCAGTTTCTGTACTATAATGTCTGGCATATTATGTCAGTTTCGTTCTATTATCTTACCATGTTTAATTTTATTTCGTGCAACTGATAAATGTTCTTTTAATTTGTCAACGTAATTTTAATACGTTAAATGCACGTATCTAAAACGCGATGGGTATACTGTTTTTATTTGTATATGCTACATTCTCATTTGTGTAGATACATAATTTGACACAAACAAATTAAGTATATTTTAGAATTGTTAACACTATGTTATAGTAGGCATGGAAACGAGTACCCGAGTTCCCGATCATTTGTTCGAGTACCCTAGTACGAATTCACTATTCGACTACTCGAAAAATATTTAAAAGAGCGGAAAAATCGAGCGCGCTGAATTATTATTTTTATTATTATACAAAGGAAAAATTCCGTACAATTGTGAGATATGTGATGCTGCTTTCGGTCAGAAAGCCTCTTTACAGTCACATATAAGAATACACACAAGAGAAAAGCCGTACAAATGTGAGATATGTAATGCTTATTTCGGTCAGAAAGCCTCTTTACAGTCACATATAAGAATACACACAGGAGAAAAGCCATACAAATGTGACATATGTGATGCTACTTTCATTACAAAAAGTAATTTACGGACATATATTAGAATACATATATTAAGCAAGAAGACTTACAAGTGTGAGGTATGTAATGCTTCTTTCCGTCAGAAACCCGCTTTACAGTCACATATAAGAATACATACAGGAGAAAAGCCGTGTGAGTGTGAGATATATGATGATGCTTTCTCTCAGATAGGCTCTTTACAGTCACATTTAAGAATACATACAAATATTTGCGAGTATTAAAAAAGTTAAATTCGAACCCTGCATGCAAGAAGCCGTTTAAGAGTGATACATGTAATGCTACTTTCTCTACAAAGACTTATTCACAGACGCATATTAAACTTAAAGACACATATTAGAATACACACAGGTGAGAAGCCATACAAGTGTGAGACATGTGGTGCTACCTTCTCTACAAAATGACCTTTACAGAGACATATAAGAATACATACAGGAGAGAAGCCATACAATTGTACAATATGTGATATGGCTTTTTCTCAAAAAATAAACTTAAAGACACATATTAGAAAACACACAGGTGAGAAGCCATACAATTGTGAGATATTTGATGCTACCTTTACAAAAGGTAATTTACAGTCACATATAAGAACACATACAGGCGAAAAGCCTTACCCCTGTGGAACATGTGATGCTGCTTTCTCTCGAAGAGTTTTTTTACAGACACACACTAGAATACACACAGGAGAGAAGTCATAAAAGTGTGAACTAAGTGATGTTGCTTCCTCGCGAAAAGGTAATTAAAATACACACAGGCCAGGGTTAAACCATTGTTTTCATATAATATATACTTTTTCCTTGCAAACACAAAGGTTTCCCCTAAAAATACGAGTGAGTGTCTGGTTTTGCGAGTTGAAAATTTTAGCACTCGCAAATATAAAACTACAAAGACTTATTCACAGACGCATATTAGAATACACACAGGCGGTAATCCTCACAAGTGTGAGGTATGTGATACTGCCCTCTCTTTAAAACGAAATTTATATACGCATATAATAAAACACACAGGCGTGATGCATGCTTTCTCTCAGCAAACCTCTTTTCAAACTCATTTAAGAACACACACAGAAGAGAAACCATACAACTTTAAAAAAGTGTACATATGATTTTTTTCTTTTAAGACAAGGAAATCATACTAGTATATGGTTTAAATTTGTTTAACATGTTTCCAGTCAATACTTGGGGTCATTAAGTTATGAAACTACACGCTTCCTGTTTTAACAACAAATAAATTGTCTGGTATATATCCTTTATCCTTTGATTCGTAAGGGTTCGGTCATTTTCTGATAATATTAGGTACTGCTCTGGTCTCTAGAGTTTTTCAAAAGGTTTCACTTAATTTCCTTTTGAATTTAATTTCGCGGACTCGTTAAACGTTACATTATTCATTTTGTCTCTGCAGAAGAAATGGATAACAATCGAACCAACATCTCATATGAAGTATGCGGATATGTATTACATCGAACTAAAATCGGAACTTGAGAACGTAAACACTAAGATCCAAAACGTATTCCATATGCTCAAGTAACGAGGTTGTTCATTAAAGAGATTGCAGTATACTCTTTCGCATTTTACACATTCGTAAAACATTGCGTAAGTTGTTTGTTATGTTATGTAATCAAGGACGGGTCCCTTATAGCCCAGAATGAAAAATGTGCTCACCGGTTATTAACATTGCAAAGGAAAAGAGCTGACAAATACTTAAGTCCGATCTTATGCATTTAACCATGAATGTTCCTTTGTTTTCATATATATTGATATCAATCCATTTAATGGCAAAACAATGTTGATTTTATACAAGTGAAAAAGAATGATATTACAAAACATGTCCATACCATCGGTAACGAACTAACAGTAACTTCTGCAAATATTTGGAAGAAGCAGACTAAGTTTGTTGCGGTTAACGCCATGTTTTACATAATAATGTATTTGATTAGGTGATTTAATTGGCCTGAGCCGTGTCATTAAAACAAATGCCGTCCAGGCTTCTTTTTAATTGATGTTTAATGTATCGAGTAGCTGATGTATATATTTTTTCAATGTTGTTAAATTTAGAGATCTCTTTATATAACTTTTATTGAAATAAAGTTTGACATTGTCTGCTTTTTTCTTTATATTCATTATAAAAATTAACCTGAACTAAAATTAAAAGGCCGAAATGTCTCTGTTGAAAATATCCCGCGATCACTATTTGAGTTAAGTGTGACTTTTTAAAAAAGACGAAGGACAAGTGTTCTTTTACAAACAGCGTCGGATCCGCTGTCTAGTCAGACCAAACGGGGCCTTGTTCCTTGTCCTGGAGAGACGATACATGGACATACCGTGTGACAGTGCTATCAATTGGTGAATGTTAAGGAACGAGGCTAGCTCTTTAGGGTTACATTCCGTCTGTGCACTATGCTACAAAAATATCAAATGACTTATCAGAGCATTCGCCAAGCAAAGCCCGAGTGCGAGTAGAAAATAGCTTACACACTGCTACCAAAGTTATGTAAAAACGTCTAAACACGTTGTGTAAAATCCTCCACTTAAGTTTTAAATTCGTAGAAAACAAGAGACACATGGAAGAAAAAGTTCACATACATAGTTAAAAGTTTTTAAAAAAAATGACGACCTACAAAATTGGATGCACATATTGTTGCATTCTAATGTACCTAAGGGACAAAAATCTTTTACAAGTAGTTTTTGGACTAGGGCACTTGTGGCCTAGTTCATAGCCATAAACGCGATACCTGCATTCTCAAGCCGCATATGGGGGTTCACTGATGTAATGTATTCATACGCTGTATTTTGATTGGATTGCGGTTAGCGAATTTGAATAATCAAAGTAGTACAATGAAAACATCCAATAAAAATAGTTCTTCTAACAATTCAAGCCAACTGTATGTTCTTTTAATGAAGCACTAGAAATTCATACGTAGCGAGTGAGTTAATCGAGTTAACTACATGAATGTTCTTGCATACGGGCAGATTATATGCAATAAGAATATGAACATATTGGAAAAGTACGCATCGAAATTTTTTCCGTTCATTGCTCTGTATTGATAGACTGGTACCCTCTTTCTCTTTTATCCGAAATGAAACCAGTATGAGTTAACCGCGGTGCCCATCACGCATTCGAAATGTCTTGTGAATTCATACGTAAAGCGAATAAAGCGTGCGGTCTAAGTAGAAAACAACCTGGAAAGTTGGTTTAAAAAAGTATTGTTATCCTTTTTATAGAACGTTGGTATTCCGAAGTCGGTCCCTGTTCTTTTTTTCGACATAATTTGCATGTTTCCGTGATATATTATTTTCGATACAAAGTTTATTTTAACTAATCATCGCATGGCACTTTTTTAAATACAACATGATTTTTGGTATTTATTGTTCAAATACTATTAATGTTAACTAAAAACCATATGCCGCTTACCTGTATAACTTTATAGATTTAGGGAAAGTAAATCAGGGTACCAGTCTACTTATTGACCTCAAAATGTACTCTGATCAGAGCGTCCGAATGATTCAGACATGTATGACTACTTCCGGATGCTGATGTTGTGAATTTCATAGTGTTTTATTGAGGAAATAAAGCCGACATTGAATGATTACCACCATCAAACGGATTTATTTCATCTTACCGTGGGTAGCATTTTTAATTTGACACGTTAATTTTCAAGGAATACAAGTTCGTTTGAAAAAATCATATAATTTCAATTTTGCAGAATTGAGATAAAAAATATCAAATATGCGCATCTGTGAATAAGATGATTGTTTACCTATTTGCATATAAAAGTCTTGGAGCCACTCTCAGTGTAAGAACATAATTACTTTATATTGTACATTTTGTTCAATGATATGGTGATAAGCCATCGCCATTGATAAAACAATCTTGCATGCTCAATTTTGATTTCCTCTCTTATAATGCACCAGTCAACTGGTACCACGGCCCCCTCGGGGATATACCGGGGAAAAGGGCTGTGTTTTTACCTTTCAGGTGTCCTCGTAGCTAAAGAACTTCAGCGAACACATTATATATTACCTTCTTGGACGTGTTGTAAACATCAAAAAATAAATATCAACATTAAAGTTTTGGAAGCCAGAACTAGTGTCCTCGCAATGCCGTGTGCTTGCGGTGGTTTTGTCTTCCTCAAAATATATCAGGGAATTGCTCTTACCTTAGATCCCCTGGGTGCGGGGCGTTATTCACGGGATTTTACCACCAGTTCGTTCTCCCACCAGGGCAGGGATTTTACCGGGGATTGGCTGGACCGAAAGTCAAAGTACATGCTATTCCCTTGTGGGGGGGGCTTGGGGGGGGGGCGTGGTTACAATTGACTGGTGCATACTTTACAAGTTCTTTTTCTGAAGACGCTTTGTGCTCAGTTTTTGTTTTCTAGCCAAAAATGAAAATCAAAAATCAGTCAAAGATACAGTATGGTGATGCATTGTTATTGATAGATCAATATAAATTTGTGAAATATTTGAGGTATTCAATAAAGTTCCCTTATCACCCAATGTTGTGGAATAGTGAAGTAATGATCATTTAACCTCACAACAGTCTTTCTCAAATGCTGTCCAGGCTTTAGTATGCTTAAGAATAACTAACCTCGCGATGCCAGACCAGAAATCATCTTGGCATGAGATTGGATCACTATGGGTCATTATGCAGTCAATTGTAAATACGGCTCTTACATCCGGGGGTATACCGGGGATAGCCGGCGAAATGGGCCATGTTTTACCTATCAGGTGACCATCAGTGCCGGGTCTTCCCGGAAAATACAGTGTGGATGGGGCTTAACCTAATGTCCCTTGGGTGCGGGGGCATTTGGTGGGGACTTTACCATCAGATTATCTCCATAGGGCGGGGATTTTAGCTAGGGTTGGCTGGACCGAAAGTAAAAGTCTCCGCTATTCCGGGACCGGGGGGGCATGGTTACAACTGACTGATGCATTAGCTTTTGTATTCAGATAAAGTCACAGACATTATAAGGTACAGTTTAAAGGGGCTGTACTCAGTTAATGATGAAAAAGCAAAAATTTAAAGAAAATTTTAGAAAATTGACATAAACTTGGTATCGATGTGTACAATTAATGCATTGAAACTTACTAACTGATGATCCCCATAGTTAACAAATGATTTATTAATAGCAGTCATTTCGTGTTTTTCCATTAAAAAAAGATTACTAGGTATGCCTACCGAGTAGAATTCATTCCTTATGCGTGATCTGCCGTTGATGTTATTACATGATATTAGCTTGTTAGGTTAATACCAAATTCCACCCAGTAAAAGTAAGTCTTCATAGCATAGTAGATACGACACTTCACAGCATTTTTTTTTCATTTTGGTATTTTATTTACAATAACGATATCAAAGAGTAAACTATTTTATTAAAAAAAGTCTCCTTAGATTCGTTACAGGAAAAAAAAAATTTGGGTGCCAATCTGGTGTACAGTACCTTTCATAAACAACAAGTGAAGCCAATGCTGTATTAATTTGAGACAAA
This sequence comes from Mya arenaria, assembly GCF_026914265.1. NCBI lineage: Eukaryota > Metazoa > Mollusca > Bivalvia > Myida > Myidae > Mya > Mya arenaria. The sequence continues at coordinate 15,152,491 of NC_069133.1, forward strand.
CAAAAAGAAGACAGCACAAAGTTCAAAAAGTGTGACTAATGTGAGAATACATTACATAATTTATAAATTTGCAAGCGATTCAGACAATTTTAATGCTAGAAATCACAACAAAATCATTCCCTTGAATTATTCCTGTCATAGTTTAAAGCTGCACTCTCACAGATTTACCGTTTTTACAACTTTTTTTGTCTTGGAAAGAGCAAATTTTTGCGTTAACATCTTCAAACAATGATATCAGATTGCTGACAAACGATCACCTCGTGGTTTGTCATATTTCCTTTTGAAAATTAATGTTTTATGGCTTAAACCGTTACTAACAGTTTAAGAATAATGCTTAAAACATATATTTTTTTTAACTTTAATATAAAAATCTGCTATCTAAATTTTGGTCAGCAGTCTTATATAACTGGTTTCCATGGATTTTCGCAAAAATTGGCTCGTTCCAAGACAAAAAATAAAAAAGTTGCAAAACGTTGAATGTGTGAGAGTGCAGCTTTAAACTCATAATAAAATTTCAATGCACTACATTTGATATAATTTTAAACAGATGAAAAAATATTATTTTTAAAAAGCACAATATATCCTTTATGTGACCTTACATTATAATGAATTTATTCAGATCATAATTAAGTGACTTTTCTTGCACTTAAATGTGAACAAGTCAAAGCTTGGGATTGAACACTAAATGAAACAAGAATGAAATTAAATGAATCACAAAATATCATCACAATTATACACACAAATGTTCTTTGATATACAAAAAAATGAAACTTTTTAGACTTTCAAAAATTTAACATTTACTAAATACGGTTATATAAAATGATGAATACATTTGTAGGATTTGATATCCTATAGATGTAACTCGGCTTCGTTCATTTTCTAAACTTTCTCTCAGTCATGAGGAATAAATTTTATTCACCGCAGTTGTTTTCTAAGTTTATGAAAATAAGAACAATTGAAACAATTCATTAACTACTGTTGATCAGTGCAGATTGTGGGAGGTCATGGTTGATTTCAATGAACAATGATTTCAAACAGTGTGATGTGAGCCGATTTTGTCAATGCTTAGAACATGGTTGTCAACATTCCCCTAAATGTAGCCCTAGTCCATCAGTGCTTTCAGCACTTTGATTTATATAAGTTTTGATATACTTTTGCAAATTTCTATATTGTAGTGATTCATACTGGTTAATGTGTTTCTTATATTGCTATGCCTTTAGTATTATAAGTAGCTTTCATGTGTTTCCGGTTCGGTTAGAAAAAATCCGAACCGAGGGCACGTGCGTAAGCCGGTAACGAGGCTTGCCGTGATTGTAATTTATACAAGGCTCCCAACCATTCAACCTTACTAATTAATTAAGGAAGATAACTCTTGCATATTTTATATTTTTTGCCCCTTTATTATGCGACATTGAAATTCTGAATAAGGTTTTGCATGTAAGCACACAGCCTACTTGAGAAACCAAGTTAGATAAATGTATTCGCATATAATGGCCCTTTATTATTAGACTTAGAAACTCTTGTTAATCTGGAGTTAATCTAGATAGTGTCTGAGATTCGTTGAGCATGCAGTTTCTGTAATATAATGCATGGAATATAATGTCAGTTTCGTTATAGTTTCCTACCATTTCTAGTTTTATTTTGTGCATCTGATAAATTTTGTAAACTTGTCAACGTTATTTTAATACGTTAAATGTACGTATCTAAAACGCGATGGCGTAAACTTTTTTTATTTGTATATGCTACATTCTCATTTGTGTAGATACATCATTTGAAACAAACAAATTAAGATCATTTTAGAATTGCTGACACTATATTATAGTAGGGATTGCAACGAGTACCCGAGTTCTCGATCGATTGTTCGAGTACCCTAGTACAAATTCACTATTCGATTCTTCGAAAAAAATATTTAAAATAACGGAACAATCGAGCGCGTTGATTCTGTTACAGCTCTTAATATTTATTATCTTACTATTTAATTATTATTATTATTATTATTATTATTATTATTATATTATGATTATTATTATTATTTTATTTTTTTCAGGAAAGGAAATCGACCATCGGCCCTCTATAAGTCGTTTAGATTTAAAGTCAAACAACTTTAGAGACATGACGTAACAAATGGGTTTTTTTGCCGTATGAAAATATATTTCGCTAATTAAGTCAATGATGAACAGATAAGAAGAGACCGGAAATACTGTTGAGATAACGGATATGTCATATTTATCATAAAATAAGATAATTATTGGATAATAATCAAAATTACTTGATTAGTTTTTAAGATTAAAATATGACTTGCCAATTATTGTTGCGAAAAGATAATGACTTCCTTAAATGGGAACATTTAAGTATATGCAGTTTTAGATTACAACTGAACTTGTTTCTGCAGCTTTCAAATAAATATTAAAATGATTGCACATGTTAGGTCATAACGACTGTGGCAAAGGAAAGTTGTGTTTTATTAAAGATAGATTGTCTTCAACAAGGTACGTTATTATTGTAATACCAGCTCTATGTCATCCATTCGTTTAGCTATTCAAGTCATATTCGTTTTTGATTGCCTTATAGTAAGTATCCACTAGATATGCATTAAGTGAATTGTTGTGTTCATGTCATATCAATTTGTAATTTCAATATTGTATGATTCATCACGTCATTTGGCTGACACATCATATTCCGGATGATTTTTTAAATATTTAAAATTCGCATTAAAAGCAATTGGGTGTTCATATTATATCCGTTCCAATCTCGCATGAATTCGATTCCTGTATTCATGCCTTATTCGCTTGAGATTTGAACATTTCAAGATAATAACCAATTCGTTTTAATACGATTTCGATACGTAGTTTAAGATTACTGTTTTAGTTTGTGATTTCGCTGTTATTGTACAGTGCATTTGATCTTAAAGCTGCATCTCGAACATGAACAAAAACGAATGTTGTCTGAGAATGAGCCAATTCTTGAGTAAATATCGGTAAACCTGCTGTCAAAACATCAGAACGCTTGTTTTCGATTTCAATATTTTTTTAAGCAAACGTTTCAAGATGAAGCAAGCTTGGTACAAAGTCAATAACCTTCGTGTCTGAGTTGTAATAACTTCCAGAAGAATGGATATTGCGAATCGTTTGGTTTTTCTTTTCGATATGGTAAACATACTGAGTGGTGACTATTTAGGAAATATAAAAAATGATTTTCAATGAAATATTAAGCGTATCCGTGTTTTTAATTACATTTTTTTCCAAACTTTTGGAAATGTCTTTATTGTAGAATTCGTTGCTCTACTTGACATATTTAGCAATTAAACGGCTGTCCAATGCTCGAAGCGTATAATTTGATATCATATTTGCATATTTTCATTAATGTACAATATGTACGCTTTGTGGTGGATGTATACTCATACGGACACGCAATAAAATGGTGTAACAATGGTAATTGATTAAAAGTAACATATATTTGTGTATGTAATTTATTGGCAGGCCCAACGTGTACCATCAAAATATGTTCGCCAAAATATTTTGAATAAAAAAAGTTCAAATATGAAAAATGCACTTGATACACGAAATAAATTAAAACGATTTGATATTGCATTATTACTTGCGTAATTCACAAAATCACAACCTTCAAGTTTAAAAATATGTTTGTTGAACTAAGAATTAAATTTTACTTTCTGTGTCTCAAAGGTCACCTTCATAACGCTTCACGATTCACAAAATCATATTTAAACGCACTACAATGGCTTTTTCAGTTAAAAAAGCCTGACCTTTTTTCTTACCTTAAACTAAGCAATGCTTAACGTATAAATGCTACACGCGCACTTTTACTTCGTACTTATAGCAAATGCATCTTCAATTAATAACAAAGCAATTATCAAATACTTGTACACAATTGTTAATGTTTAGAAACCTTGATATTGGTAATGATATACAAAAAAGTCAACATAAGTTACAAAAACACAGCTAAAATTACGAATTCTTATAATTTGTCTAAAATACAATAATAAGAATACATTAATGATATATTATCCGTTTACCGACATAATAGAACAGTCGTTGAATCTATTTCAATGAATGATTATCAATATACATATATACGTGGAATGCCCATTATCAAACTTATTAATGTTTCCCTGGTTTTGTGCATGTGAAATTTGAATGTGGTCACAAGCCACACAGGTGGATATCTGGCTACTCAATTAAAACACAAGGTCACACGTTCATGCAATATCGTTGTATAAAACAAAATGGCATCATTCAATGCATATATGTGACTCTCTTGTCATGTTTAACATCAGAAGGCATAGAATAAAATACTTCAAAGGAAATGGAAACGAACTAAACTCCTTTTGAATGTTTTTGATTACGATTAAAAACAAGAGCTTTTCATAATGTAAATGTTAGTTAATGTATTAGGGTTTAAACGTAAAAACGCAAAAACGTTACAGTTTTTATTCAAGAACTAGGCCAATATAGGCAACACCAACAACAAAAACAATAATAATAATAATGATATCATAATCATCAACAACAAACACAGCAGCAGCCAAAACACATTCAGGAAACAACTTAGTATACGACTGCGATATTTCAAACGTTCCATGAAAACTACCTAGACAAACCAAGTAGTCCAGCTCTTAAAACTTTTTTCTTAAACCAGTTTTAAGGTACAAGGCAAATATCAATGAACAAGCGTCTGATGTCTTTTTAATGCTGTGTTCAATACTTTTCAATGAATCGAATAGTGTTCAATTTCCTTATAAACATCGAGATAGTGCACAAAGTCAATTCAATATATCGAAAAAATGTCGAATGACCTTTTAATTCGTTAGGAAAGTGTCCGAGGTCCTTTCAATACAATGATATTGTCCAGTCTCCTTTTAATGCATCGAGATAATGTTCAAAGTCCTACTAATTCATCTCGATATTGAGCAATGTCCATTCAATGCATTGAGATAGGGTTCTAGGTCCTTTCAATGCATCGTGTATTTGTATTTTGAAAAATCCATTTTAGTATTAATCACACTCATTTCACATACGAGAATAAAACTACACTCGTGTATTCAGAAATGTTTATTTCACATAAATGTATATACACTACTGTCGATAAGGAGGAACGCATACATGTTTATATTTTTCAGATTTAAATAGATACGGACGAGAACTCATACACGTAGTAGATCAGTAGGGCTGATTTGTCCATGAACTCTGATTTAAAGCGTCACATTGAAATTAATATTGGAGGGAAACGATAAAACTGTGTGATATGTGATTTCAAGAAAATCATTTACAAACACATCAAAGAATGTCCACTGAAGGAAAGCCAAACGCTTGTAAGATGATCGATGCTACTTTTTCTCAGAAACCATATTTACAAGAACATAGAAGAATTCAAAATGGAGAAATGCTTAACAAGTGTGAGGTATGTGATTCGGCTTTCTGCCAGAAAGCCTCTTTGCAGTCTCATATAAGAATGCAAACAGGTGAAAAGCCGTTAAAGTGTGAAATAAGTGATGCTGCTTTCTCTCAAAACGGTATTTTACAGAAACATATTAGAATACAAACAAGAGAGAAGCCATATAATTGTGCGATATGTGACACCACTTTTTCTCGCAGAAGTCATTTACAGAGCCACATACACACAGGTGAGAAGCCGTTCAAGTGTGCAATATGTGAAACTGCATTCCATCGAAAAAATCAATTAAAGTCACATTTAACAATACACAAAGGCTGGAAGCCATTAAACGGTGAGACAAGTGATGCTTATTTCTCTACAAAAAGTAGTTTACAGAAGCATATAAAAATACAGACAGGCGAGCAGCCTTACACGTGTAAATTATGTGATGCTGCTTTCTTTCGAAAAAGTAATTTTCAGAAACATATTACACAACACACAGGTGAGAAGCCATACAAGTGTGAGATATGTGATGCTGCTTTTACCAGAAATAGTAATTTACAGACACATATTAGAATACATACCGGAAAGTGCCCATACAAGTGTGATACATGCGATGCTGCTTTCTCTACAAAACGGAATTTACAGACACACATTAGAATGCACACAGGCGAGAAGCCATACAAGTGTGTGACATGTGATGCTACCTTCTCTACAAAAAATAGTTTACAGACGCATATACGAAAACACACAGGCCAGAAGCCATACAAGTGTAAGGTATGTGTTGCTGCTTTCTCTACAAAAAATATTTTACAGACTCATATTAGAATACACGCAGGCCAGAAGCCATACAAGTGTGAGGTATGTGATGCTTCTTTCTCTCAGAATGCCGCTTTGCAGACGCATACAAGAATACACACAGGAGAAAAGCCGTACAAGTGTGAGACATGTAATGCTTCTTTCACCACTAAAAGTAATTTACAGACACATATAATAATTCATACAGGAGAATGCCCATACAAGTGCGAGATATGTGATGCTGCTTTCTCTACAAAACACAATTTACAGAGGCACATTAGAATACACACAGGCGAGAAGCCATACAAGTGTCAGATATGTGATGCTGCTTTCTCTCACAAAACATCTATACTGTCACATATAAGCAAACATACAGGAGAAAAAATGTTCAAGTGCGAGATATGTGATGCTGCTTTCTCTCAGACTGGGCATTTACAAATACATGTAAGAATACACACAGGAGAAAAGCCGTTCAGTTGTGAGATATGTGATGCTGCTTTCTCTCAGAATGGGGATTTACAGAGACATATAAGAACACACACAGGAGAAAAGCGGTTTAAGTGTGAGATATGTGATGCTGCTTTCTCTCAGAATGGGAATTTAAAGAGACATATAAGAATACACACAGGAGAAAAGCGGTTCAAGTGTGAGTTATGTGATGCTGCTTTCTCTCATAATGGGAATTTACAGAGACATAAAAGAATACACACAGGCGAAAAGCGGTTCAAGTGTGAGATATGTGATGCTGCTTTCTCTCAGAATGGGAATTTACAGAGACATATAAGAATACACACAGGAGAAAAGCTGTTCAAGTGTAAAATGTGATATGCTGCGTTTTCTCAGAAAGCATCTTTATAGTCTCATATACGAATACACACAGGAGAAAAGCGGTTAAAGTGTGAGATATTTGATTCTGCTTTCTATTAGAAAGCATCTTTACAGTCAAATATATGAATACAGACAGGAGAAAAGCGGTTCAAGTGTGAGATATGTGATGCTGCTTTCTCTCAGAATGGGAATTTACAGAGACATATCAGAACACACACAGGAGAAAAGCGGTTCAAGTGTGTGATATGTGATGCTGCTTTCTCTCAGAATGGGAATTTACAGAGACATATAAGAACACACACAGGAGAAAAGCGGTTCAAGTTTGAAATGTGATATGCTGCGTTTTCTCATAAAGCATCTTTACAGTCACATATAAGAATACACACAGGAGAAAAGCCGTTCAAGTGTGAGATAAGTGATGCTGCTCTTTCTCAGAAAGCATCTTTACAGTCAGATATAAGAATACACACAGGAGAAAGCGGTTCCATTGTGAGATATGTGATGCTGCTTTCTCCTAGAATTTTTTCAGACACATATTAGAATACACATAGGAGAAAAGCGGTTCAATTTTGAAAAACGATATGCTGCTTTCTCTCAGAAAGTTTCTTTACAGTCACATAAAAGAATAAAACCGGGAGAACAGCCGTACAAGTTTGAAATATGTGGTGCTGCTTTTATTATACAAAGCAATTTAAATTCACATATAAGAACACTTACAAGAGAAAATATGTATAAGTGTGAGATATACGATGCTACTTTTTGTCAGATAACCTATTTACATTTACATTTAAGAATACGCACACGTCCACAGTTACTTGGTATTTGGACTGCATTTTTATAATTCTCAGCCCAAGAGATCACCATAGGGACCAAAGGCTCGACTGGCCCAAAATGCATTCCAAATACCAAGTAACTGTGCACACGTCAGGAGAAAAGCCATACAATTGTAAGATATGTGGACTGTCTCATAAAATGGGATTTTAAAGAAACGTCTAAGAATTCATACAGGAGAGAAGACATACAATTAAACGAAATGTGATACTTTTTCTCTAATAAAGTGACTTCAAGTCAAGTATTGAAATACACACAGGTGAGAAGGAATACAAGTGTGAGACATGTGATGCTGCCTTCTCTACATCAGGTCATTTACAAACGTGTATACTAATACATATACGCGTATAGCCGTACCAGTGTGGAACATGTGAAGCTGCTGTATCTACAAAAGGTTATTAACAGACACATATAAGAATAGAAACAGGCGAAAAGCCTTACCAGTGTGGAACACGTGAAGCTGCTGTATCTACAAAAGGTTATTAACAGACACATATAGGAATAGAAACAGGCAAAAAGCCTTACCAGTGTGGAACACATGATGCTGCTTTTTCTCCAAAAGGTTATTCACATAAACATAATAGAATACATACAGTTAAGATGCCATTAAAGTGTTCGAAAAAAGTGTGAAATGTGTAATTTTGCTCTTCTTTTCTTTTTTTCTTTTTTACGAAAACAATATTTTCTAATTTTATACTTAACGAAAAACGTATCGATTATTATAATATATTAAAATAAAGTGTACATATGATTTTTTTTCAATTGCAATGAAATCATTTTTTACGGTTTATATTTGTATAACATGTTTCCACTTGGTTTCATAAAGTTGTGACTACACGTTTCTTGAGTTAACCACCAATAATTCGTCTTGTATATATCCTTTATCATTTGGTTCGTTGAGATTCGGTTAATTTAAAATACCATTTTAAAGGTACTTTTCTGGCCTCTTGTTTTTTCGAAATGGTTTAAGTTAATTTCCATTTGAATTTAATTTTGCGTTCACGTTAAACGTTATATTATTCATTTTGTCTCTGTGGTAGAACGATCGAACAAACAACACATATAAAGTAAACGGACATTTAGTACATCGAACTAAAGTCGGAACTGGAGAACGTTCACAAGAAACACAAGGATCCAAAATGTATTCCAAATGCTCAAGTTACGAGATTGTCCATTAAAGAGTTTGCAGTATACTCTTTTGCATTTTACTTAGAGATTAATATATGGCCGCGCGGGGCCAATGAGTGATAATAGCCCCGGCATGTTGATAATGGCCCGAGGGATAATCACTCATTGGCCCCGCGCGGTCATATATTGAACTGTTTAATACACATGTTTTGACTCAAGTGTTCAGTAGTCTGTCGATATGCCGATACTGGAAAAGCAAATTGAAATAAAATACATGTAGCACACATTTATTTCACAGGAAGTGAAGATAAAAGAACATTTTTCAACCCCAAAGCATGTGAAATAAAAACAATATAATAATAACAGTGGATTAATGGAATAAAACATGTATGCAGAATAACTTTGTTCATTCATTCCAGTGCCTACAACTTAAGGAGGCAGTACCAGTTATGCATGCATACTGTATGGCTCCTAATTTCTCAAATTAATGCTGATAGGCCCATTAAAGGTGCAGCCATTAAACAGCGACTGAGTGTCCTTCATATTTTTTTGCAGGGTCAGTGTTCCACCTGGGCTTTGTTTAATGGGAAGGTCTAAACTTGTTCAGCTTCATCATGTGTTGGTTTTCTTACAGGAATCTCTTCATATGTTTGGATGGAGGATAGCGCTTGCTCAATTTCCTGGGATGCTGCTACAAGTTCCTGATTGTCATCATCATCAAATTCCTCCATGCTAATAACTGGTTCTGGTTCTGGATTTGTCACTGGTTATTTTCTCTCACACATGTGAAGAATATTGGACATGTTTTGCTGCTTTTCTATATTCTATATTCAAACATGGTCAAGTGCTCCTGTCTTTCTCGCAATCCAAGGTGCATGGTGTTGTTAAGCCAAATGGTATTTGTGAGGGAAATTGGAGAGGCTGTAATTAATTCGAAATTTATACCATTTGAAACAATTACACAGTTAAAATGTGCTTGATTATTATGCTGTATAATGTTCTCTACTGTTTAACAATGTACTGCACTGTAAACTCACTCTAAATGCATATAGATTTCTTTTTTCTACCTTATATAGTAATGAATGTTTATAAAATATATATTAGGTTAAAGAAATATAAAATAACAGACATAAAATCCATGAATTTCGTCATACAATAATAATTACCCATTATTCATTATTACCACGCAATACAATATTATAAAGGTAGGCTTTTTTGAATACCGGGTAACCGGCTTATATCGTTCTCTTTATGCTTTAGTTGTCTCCCTTGTCTTTGTTGCTTCGTGATATGTAAACAATCATTAACTGCCAAACTTACCGGCTCCAAGAAGTTCCTTTTCGTAGAGTTGTTGAATCTCTTAGGAAGTGAAGGGATCGGCTCTCTGTTTTTTGTTGCCAAGTCCCTTTTCTTTCAAGTCCACGCATTTCGCTTTTAGCGTGTCCCGTATGAGTTTGAACTCTTTTCCGCCCATGACATCGCCTTCGTACTCAGCAAACCGAGTTGATTATGATTGAAATAATCAAAGTCTGTGCATAATATTATAGGCAACTATAAAATATATAACTATTAAGGTGTTTATATATTAACTTAGTTGTTTTAGATAATAATAACAAACAGAAATACGCCTACCATTCTCGGACAGGTGTCTCTTTACACTTGACAAGATGCCACGCAGGGTAGATGGCTCGAAGTTGGTTGCAGCGGGGCCATTCGCCTATGCCGAAAGCTTGTTCTTCTTGACACTGAGCAGGAATCTGGATAGAAGAATATCTAGCTCCTTTGGTGGAATGTCTTTGATCTGGCGGGTCTCGCCGTCATCATTCAGCCAATCGTTCACCTTTTTCATGTCACTCCTTGTTTTTGTTACCGTAGCCTTGTTTTTCTTTGCTTCAATGAATTGCCGGGCTTGTGCCTCAGTGAAATGTTCATTTTTTTCAATGGCAGAATCCAGTTGAAGTAGCCTGTTGGCTAAATTTTCGAGCGTACGTTCACCCATGTCTACTCCGTCAGCCATCTTCAACAACGTGAAATTGCGTCACGTTGCACGTGCGGACAATCGCAGGGTCATTATCGGTCACGTGACTGATAATAGCCCCGGGGCTATTATCAATTTTGATGATTATGGTCCCGCCGCGCCGATAATGACAATTTTGACAACGTTAAAATGTTACTATATATAGTAACATGTGTATTAAACATACGTAAACAGCAGCATAATTATATGATTTGATGAATTTACAAGTTGAAGCTACATTAGTTCCCCTCACACTGAACGAAAGAGAAAAATGCAACGTTTACTCTTCATCGTCTGGGTTATGTTATGTTATGTTATGTAATTTGATATTATGTTAAATTATGTTATCTAGAGTCGGTCGTTTAAAGCATAGAATGGTAATGTAGAAAACGCTGACATAAATTCCTTACACTATGAGAGTTTTAGCAGGAAAAAATAAAGATTAACTATGTGTTCCCGGAGCGCGTGCGCATTGACCAATCAGATTAGTTGACTCAGATATATAACGGTTTTAAACAATTCAATGGTCAGTCGAACCAACATCACATATGAAGTAAGCGGACATATATTACATCGAACAAAAATCAGAACTATAGAACGTAAACACTTAGTTCCCAAATGTAGTCCATATGCTCAAGTAACGAGATTGTTAATTTAAGAGATTGCGCTAGATTCTTTGGCACATTACACTTACGCAAACAATTATGTTAGTAGTTTGTAATATAATGTTATGCAGGATTTGTCCAAGGTTAGCTGTAGCCGAGAATCATTCTTAAATGCCGCCCAGGCTGCGTTTTTTTATTGATTTTTAATGTATCGATGTAGCTGATGTTTATAGTGTTTTAATGTTTAGTCTTATTTGGTTTATTGTTTAATTGTGTATAACTATTCAATATTTATGGTCTTTACGCGTCAAATGCATGTGGCAAGTTATTTCCAAATTGTCTTTAAACATTAAAATACCACCCATATTTGACAACCTACATGGGGATACCGCGTGACGGTGCTATACACTGATGAATGCTACAGAACAGGCTAGCTCTAACCAGGGTCCATTCTGTCTGTGCACTATGCTACAAAATATCAAATGACTAACAACATTATCGGAGCACTCGCCGAACGGTCAAGACCCGAGAGCAAGTATAAGTTAGCTTACACACAACCAATGCTATTTATAAAAGGTCTAGACACGTTGTGTAACATGCTCCACTTAGGTCGTAACTTCTACAACTATTTCGGAGAAGCAGACTGTTTCGGTTAACGCCTCTTCATGTAATAATGTATTGAATAAGTGATTTCATATTGATCCAGTTATTTGTCCAAGGTTAGTTGTATTTGCTTTAGTAAAATGCCGCTCAGCCTTCTATTGTATTGAGTTTAATGTATCGATGTAGCTTAAGTATATTTTTTGTAAATTATTTATTCTTATTTTTGCTTTATGGTTTAATTTTGCATATTTGTTTAATATCATTGACTTATCATGTCAAATACATGTAGCAAGTTATTACAAAATTGTCTTTAAACACCGAAATGCCACCCATATTTGACAAAACTCTTATGTCCTTTTATGCAGCATTCGATAGCGAACATTCTCTGCGCGTGATCTTGACATTGGAAGTAGGGACATGCTCTATTAAAAAAGGTTAACAATATTGTTTTATTAAAAAAATATTGTTAATGAATACGTGTTTGTTAAAAACTTTACAGCACTCATTACAAACTCTATTGAAATAATTTTGAAACTTTATGATAGTTTCGTTATATTTATTATAAAAAAACAATCTGAACTAAAATATTATAGTAATCGAACACTCATTGATATCTTAAACTTAAAGATATGGACACAGGCCTTGTACCCGACACATCTTCTTTATATACCGACCACAGTTTGCAATATGTCCATACAAGAAAAGGTTAAAGCCCGGACACGAACAGTTGAGTCGGACACAGACACGGACGGATAGTACGATTTTAATATTCACTCGTTCGGGGGCATAAACACGTTGTCTACCTACAAAACGTTTAGGTACTATATTATCGTCACAGGTCACAACTCACGGACCATAATAATTATAATATTTAGATACCAATTCTAAAAGCCATCCGATGGCCGGACACGGGGTCTTGTTTAATGATCCCGCTATTTTAGTTAAGTGTGACCGTGACTGGCTTTTTGTAAAAAAAACGAAGGACAGGTGTTCTTTAACAAACAGTGGCGGATCCATGGTCTAGTAATAACATACTTGAATGTCAATCAAGGTGTGAGATGTTCGATTCCCCGCCTTGCCACTTAAAAATTTATTATCGTTTTCGGGGAACATGGGGATACCATGTAACAGTGCTATACACTGGTGAATGTTAAAGAACCAGGCTTACTCTAACCAGGGTCCATTCTGTCTGTGCACTATGCAACAAAATATAAAATGACTAACTAACAGCCTTATCGGAGCACTCGTTGAACGGTCAAGGGCAGAATGCAAGTATAAGTAAGCTTACAAAGAACCAAACTTATTTGAAAAGGTCTAGACATCCTTCACTTAGGTCATACATTTGTAATATACGAGAGACTTGGAGGGAAAAGTTAAGATACATAGTCAAAAGTTAAATATCACAATTATAAAATTATATTGATGACCTACAGATTTGGATGCACATATTGTTGCATTGCAATTCTAAATGAACCTAAGGGACACACATCTGTTACATGGAATTGTTCACATAAGTATTGATATATTTCAGCATATTACACTTTAAATTTGTAGTTATTCATAATAAAAAATATCTTCTATTTATAGATATGCCTGTAGTATTGTATATCAATTGAATTTTGTATATGAAAGAATTAGCAGGTTACTCCTTACGCGATTCTTTGAAACTTACCCATCTTCACGGACCTATAAAACACGGGTTTGACAACTGCCCGATATCAGAGAAACGATAAGAAATAATAATTTACACACAATCCTTAGCGTGCGCTCGGCAAATATAAAAAATTCCGCCGAATCTCCGATCGGTGATTAACGGCGATCTTCGGTTATTTCCGCCAGCTCTGCTGATAATTATTTTTTACATCGACATGTCGCATGTTACATGTTTGTAGTTTGTCGTTATTGTATTTTCTCAAGACCTATATTATCAAGACCTAAAATGTACCTGATTCAATTAATATTTAATAAGGATAATTGATGTATCGATAAATATTTAGAGATCAAATAAACATCCATTTAAAGCCAGTTCGTCTTTAATCAACCTTACAGTTATATCTTGCTCGCAATAGATTTATTCTTCTTAATAACTGTGATTTTAATCAGATTCCAATTGACTCTTATCAACTCAAATGAAATTACCGCGCATTTGAGTAAATTTTGCTTAAAGTATTCCTACATGTATATATTCGGCCGATGTCGGAAGTCTCGAAAATGACCACACGGTAAGATCTCGGAATGAAATCGCGCTGCAAAAGTGAGTTTGATCTAATCGCATTAGCACAGACGAGAGTTACCAATCCATGGTTTATAGGTCCGCTCCATCTTATTGAAAAAAATGAACCAACAACGTAACACAAATGAAATTAAGATATCGTAACGGCTTATTCTCTTTTTCTGCTTATTATCATTATCAATATCCTTATAATTACTTTTATTATTATTATTATTATTATTATTATTATTATTATTATTATTATTATTATTATTATTATTATTATTATTATTATTATTAATATATGATCATCATTACTTTGAACGGATGAGGTTGATATATAACATTGAATCTGAACGTTATGCAATTTTGTGTGAGTTTTAATCTGAATTTCAGGAAAGGAAATCGACCATCGGCCCTTTATAAGTCGTTTAGATTTAAAATCAAAGAACTTCAGAGACATGACGTAAAAAATTGTTTTTTCGCCGTATGACAATATATTTCGCTTATTAATTAAGTCAATTATGAACAGATAAGAGGATACCGGAAATACGGTTAAGATAACGGATATGTCATATTTATCATTAAATAAGATAATTATTGAATAATAATCAAAATTACTTGAATAGTTATTAAGATTAAAATCTTATTTGCCAATCATTGTTGCGAAAAGATAATGACTTCCTTAAATGGGAACGTTTAAGTATATGCAGTTTTAGTTTAAAACTGAACTTGTTTCTGAAGCTTTCAAATAAATATTAAAATGATTGCACATGTTAGGTCATAACGACTGTGGCAAAGGAAAGTTGTGTTTTATTAAAGATAGATTGTCTTCAACAAGGTACGTTATTATTGCAATACCAGCTCTATGTCATCCATTCGTTTAGCTATTCAAGTCATATTAGTTTTTGATTGCCATATAGTTAGTCTCCTCTAGATATGCATTAAGTGAATTTTTGTATTCATGTCATATCAGTTTGTAATTTCAAAATTGTATTATTCCTCACGTGATTTGGCTGACACATCATATTCCGGATGATTTTTAAAATATTTTAAATTCGCATTTAATGTAATTGGGTGTTCATTTCATTTTCGTTCCAATCTCCCATGAATTCGATTCCTGTGTCCATGCCTTATTCGTTTGAGATTTGAACATTTCAAGATAATAACCAATTCGTTTAAATACGATTTCGATACGTACTTTAAGATTACTGTTTTAGTTTGTGATTTCGCTGTTATTGTTTAGTGCATGATGTATTTGATCTTAAAGTTGCGTCTCACACATGAACAAAAATTGTTGCCTGAGAATGAAACAATTCTTGAGTAAATATCGGAGAACCTGCTGACAAAACATCAGAACGCTTGTTTTCGATTTCAAAAATTTCATCCAAAGAAAAGCAAACGTTTCATGATAAAGCAAGCTTGATACAAAGTCAATAACATTCGTGTCTTAGTTGTAATAACTGCCAGAAGAATAGAAATGAGTGAAAACTTGTCATCAATATGCCACAGATAAGATGGTATTAATATTGCGAATAGTTTTGTTTTTCTGTTTGATATGGTAAAAATACTGAGTGGTGATTATTTAGGAAATATAAAAACTGATTTTCAAAAATAAATTATCTAAAATTATATATAAAAACAAAACTTTGTTTTTCAAATGATTGTTGCAAATGCTGTTTGTTTAATTTAGTTAACAAAACAACAACATCAAACAAATTTAAATAGCAAGAGCTCTATAAATAGTTGCACAATTTGACAAAAGCACATGACAAAAGATCTAACGAAAAATTAAGCGTATCCGTGTTTTTAATAACAGTTTTCCCAAAATTTTGAAAATATTTTTATCGTAAAATTCGTTGCTTTCCTTGACATTTTTCAACATATTAACGGCTGTCCAGTGCTAAAAGCGTATGATTTGAGATCACATATGCATATTTTCATTAATTTACAATATGTACGCTTTGTGGTGGATGTATACTTATTCGGGCACGCAATGAAATAGTGTAACAACGGTTAATGATGTAATTTATTGGCAGGCACAACGTGTACCATCAAAATATGTTCACCAAAATATCTTTGAAAAACTTAGTTCCAATATAAAAAATGAACTTGATGCACGCCCGACCGTCGGTTTTTCTTACCTTAAACTGAGGAATGCTTAACGTATTACTGCTACACGCGCACTATTGATTAGTACCTATCGCATGCATCTTTAATTAATAACGAAGCAAGTATCTATTACTTGTACACAATTGTTAATGTTTAGAAACCTTGATATTGGTAATGATATACCAATAAGTCAACTTAAGTTATAAAAACACAGCTAAAATTACGAAATCTTATAATTTGTCTAAAATACAATAATAAGAATACATTAATGATATATTATCCGTTTACCGACATAATAGAACAGTCGTTGAATCTATTTCAATGAATGATGATCAATATACATATTAACGTGGATTGCCCATTATCAAACGTATTAATGCAGTGGCATGTTTCCCTGGCTTTGTGCATGTGAAATTGGAATGTGGTCACAAGCCAGACAGGTGGATTATATCTGGCTACTCCATTAAAACACAAGGCCACACTTTCATGCAATATCCTTGTAGAAAAACGAAATGGCATTAGCTCTCATCATTCAATGCATATATGTGACTCTCTTGTCATGTTTAACATCAGAAGGTATAGAATAAAATACTTCAAAGGAAACGAAAACGAACTAAACTCCCTTTGAATGTTTTGGATTGCGATTAAGAACAAGAGCTTTTCATAATGTAAATGTTAATTAAGTATTTGGATTTAAACGTAAAAACGCAAAAACGTTACAGTTTTTATTCAAGAACTAGGCCAATATAGGCAACACCAACAACAAAAACAATAATAATAATGATATCATAATCATCAACAACAAACACAGCAGCAGCCAAACCACATTCAGGAAACAACTTCGTATACGACTGCGATATTTCAAACGTTCCGTGAAAGCTACCCAGACAAACCAAGTAGTTCAACTCTTAAAACATACACCTGTTTTAAGGGACAAGGCAAATATCAATGAACAAGCGTCTGATGTATTTTCAATGCTGTGTTCAATACCTTTCAATGAATCGAATAATGTTCAAGTTCCTTATAATACATCAAGGTAGTGCACAAAGTCGATTCAATACATCGAAAAAATGTCCAAGGACCTTTTAATTCGTTGGGAAAGTGTCCGAGGTCCTTTCATTACAATGATAGTGTCCAGTGTCCCTTCAATGCATCGAGATAATGTTCAAAGTATTACTAATTCATCTCGATAGTGACCAATGTCCACTCAATGCATCGAGATAGGGTTCTAGGTTCTTTCAATGCATCGTGTATTTGTATTTTGTATCTTCATTCATGAAGAAAGTGTCCAATGCCAGTTCCATGCATCGAAGAAGTTTTCGATATCCTTTCAATGTATCAAGAAAGTGTCCGAGGTCCTTTTATATTCTCCAGAGAGTGTCCGGCCTCCGTTTGAATCAGCAAGAAATTGTATTGTCCGAGGTGCTTTAAAATAAGCTACTAAGTATCCAAGTCTTTCATATATCATTTGAAAAAGTCCACTGTCTGTCAAATAATCCGTTAAGTGCCAGAGCTCATTTCAAATCACCAATATAGTGCCTGAGGTGGGTTTTTTTCAAATTATCTGTAAAGTGCCCGAGTTCCTTTCATTACAAGTCATCAGCAATATGTCCGAGATCGCTACTTATTATCAAGATAGTGATCGAGTTGCTATCTATGCATCTCAAGATAGTATTCGAGTTCCTTTAAACTCATCTGTATACTGTCCGAGTTCCTTTCAATTTATCTGTATAATGCCCAATGTCCTTTCAAAAACATTTGTAAAGTGTCCAAGGTCCTTTCAGTAAATCTACGTAGTGTCCGACGTCCTATCAAACCATATGGATAGTGTCGGAGGTTCTTTGAAATCATCTGGAGAACTTTCAATGAATCAGGTTTGTGTCCGAGGTCCTTTCGATGCAAATGGCTCAGGTCCGAGGTATTTTCAATGCAACTGGTTCATGTCCTTTCAATGCCTGCGGAAATATTATGATTATTTCTTCCTTGTATCTTACAACGATTGATTTAATTCGTGCATCTGATTAATATTTTCATGCTTTTACTTGTCATATAAATGAATACCTTTAAAACACGTATCTAAAAAGCGATTCCGTGTAGATTTTTAATTTTATATGCTTCATTCTCATTTCAGTAGATTAACATCATCATTGTATGCAAACAATTAAAAAAAATCCATTTTAGTATTGATCACACTTATTTCACATACGAGAATAAAACTACACTCATGTATTCAGAAATGTTTATTTCACATTAATGTATATACACTACTGTCGATAAGGAGGAACACATACATGTTTATATTTTTCAGATTTAAATAGGTACGGACGAGAACTCATATACGTAGAAGATCAGTAGGGATGATTGGTCCATGAACTCTGATTTAAAGCGTCACATTAAAATACATATGGGAAGGAAGCAATGAAACTGTGTGATATGTGATTTCTCTCAAAAAAAAATCATTTACAAACACATCAAAGAATGTCCACTGAAGGAAGCCAAACGCTTGTAAGATGATTGATGCTACCTTTTTCTCAGAAACCATATTTACAAGAACATAGAAGAATTCACAATTGAGAAATGCCTAACAAGTGTGAGGTATGTGATTCGGCTTTCTGCCAGACAGCCTCTTTGCAGTCTCATAAAAGAATGCAAATAGGTGAAAAGCCGTATAAGTGTGAAATATGTGATGCTTCTTTCTTTCAAAAAGGTCATTTCCAGAAACATGTTACACATCACACAGGTGAGAAGCCATACAAGTGTGAGACATGTGATGCTGCTTTCACCAGAAATAGTAATTTACAGACACATATTATAATACATACCGGAGAGTGCCCATACAAGTGTGATACATGCGATGCTGCTTTCTCTACAAAACGAAAATTACAGACACACATTAGAATACACACAGGCGAGAAGCCATACACGTGTGTGACATGCGATGCTACCTTCTCTACAAACAATATTTTACAGACTCATATTAGAACTCACAAAGGCCAGAATCTTTACAAGTGTGAGGTATGTGATGCTACTTTCTCTCAGAATGCCTCTTTACAGTCACATACAAGAATACACACAGGAGAAAAGCCGCACAAGTGTGAGACATGTGTTGCTACCTTCTCTCTGAATAGTATTTTACAGAGACATATAAGAATACACACAGGAGAGAAGCCATACAAGTGTGAGACATGTGATGCTGCTTTCTCTACAAAACAAAATTTACAGAGGCACATAAGTAGACACACAGGCGAGAAACCATACAAGTGTAAGATATGTGATGCTGCTTTCACCAGAAAAAGTAATTTACAGGCACATATCAGAACACATACCGGAGAGTGCCCATACAAGTGTGACACATGCGATGCTGCTTTCTCTAAAAAACGGAATTTACGGTCACATATAAGAATACACACGGGAGAGAAGCCATACAAGTGTGAGATATGTGATGCTTCTTTCTCTTGGAAAGACTCTTTGCTGTCACATACAAGAATACACACAGGAGAAAAGCCGTACAAATGTGATACATGTGGTGCTGCTTTCACCACAAGTAGTAGTTTACATAACCATATAAGAATACATACAGGAGAGTGTTCATACAAGTGTGAGATATGTGATGCTGCTTTCTCTACAAAACAAAATTTACAGACGCACATTAGAAGACACACAGGTGAGAAGCCATACAAGTGTAAGATATGTGATGCTGCTTTCTCTCTGAAAGCATCTTTACAGTCACATATAAGAATACACACAGGAGAAAGGCCGTTCAAGTGTGAGATATGTGATGCTGCTTTCTCACAAAGAGCATCTTTACAGACACATATAAGAATACACACAGGAGAAAAGCCGTTCAAGTGTGAGATATGTGTTGCTGCTTTCTCTCATAATGGGAATTTAAAGACTCACATAAGAATACACACAGGAGAAAAGCTGTTCAAGTGTAAGATATGTGATGCTGCTTTCTCTCATAATGGGAATTTACAAACACATTTAAGAATACACACAGGAGAAAAGCCGTTCAAGTGTGAGATATGTGATGCTGCTTTCTTTCAGAATGTGAATTTACAGTCACATAACAATACACACAGGAGAAAAGCCGTTCAAGTGTGAGATATGTGATGCTTTTTTTCTTTCAGAATGGGAATTTACCGAGACATATAAGAATACACACAGGCGAAAAGCCGTTCAAGTGTGAAATATGATATGCTGCGTTCTCTCAGAAAGCATCTTAACAGTTCGCTATAAGAATACACACAGGAGAAAAGCGGTTCAGGTGTGAAATATGATATGCTGCTTTCTCGTAGAAAGCATTTTTACAGTCACATATTAGAATACACACAGTAGAAAAGCGGTTCAAGTGTGATGCTGCTTTCTCCCAGAAAGTATCTTTACAGTCACATATAAGAATACACACAGGAGAAAAGCGGTTCAAGTGTGAGATATGTGATGCCTGTTTCTCCCAGAAACCATCTTTACAGTCACATATAAGAATACACACAGGAGAAAAGCGGTTCAAGTGTGAGATATGTGATAATGCTTTCTCCCAGAAAGCATCTTTACAGTCACATATAAGAATACACACAGGAGAAAAGCGGTTCAAGTGTGAGATATGTGATGCCGCTTTCTCCCAGAAACCATCTTTACAGTCACATATAAGAATACACACTCAACTGATGAAAAGCGGTTCAAGTGTGAGATATGAGATGCTGCTTTTTCTCATCAAGCATCTTTACAGTCACATATAAGGATACACACAGGAGAAAAGCCGTTCAAGTGTGAGATATGTGATGCTGCATTCTCCCAGAACGCTTGTTTTACAGTTACATATTTGAATAGACTCAGGAAAAATGCCGTTCAATTGTGAAATATGATATGCTTCTTTCTCTCAAAAATCTTCTTTACAGTCACATAAAAGAATACAACCGGGAGAAAAGCCGTACAAGTTTTAAATATAAGGTGCTGTTTTTATTACAAAAAGCAATTTAAATTCACATATAATAATACTTACAAGAGAAACTCCGTATAAGTGTGAGATATGCGATGCTACGTTCTCTCAGATAACATCTTTACATTCACATTTAAGAATACACACACGTCCATAATTAATTGGTATTTTTGGACTGCATTTTTATAATTCCCAGCTCAAGAGATCACCATAGGGACAAATCGCTTGACTGGCCAAAAATGAATTCCAAATATCAAGTTACTGTGCACACGTCAGGAGAAAAACCGAACAATTTTAAAATATGTAATGCTGCTTTCTCATAAAATGGGCTTTTACTGAAACGTCTAAGAAGACATACAATTAAACGAAATGTGATACTGTTTCTCTAATAAAATGACTTAAAGACAAATATTGAAATACACACAGGTGAGAAAAAATACAAGTGTGAGACATGTAATGCTGCCTTCTCTACATAAGGTCATTTACAAACGTGTATACGATTACATACACGTGTATTGTCTTACCAGTGTGGAACATGTGAAGCTGCTGTATCTACAAAAGGTTATTAACAGACACAAGAATACAAACAAGCGAAAATCCTTACCAGTGTGGAACACATGATGCTGCTTTTTCTCCAAACGGTTATTCACATAAACATAATAGAATACACACAGGTAAAACTGTGATATGTGTAATGCTGCTTCTTCTCGAAATGTTTTATTTTTCTCATTTTTACGAAAACGAGATTATCTGATTGTATACTTAACGTATTGATTATTATAATATATTTTAATAAAAATATGTACATATGATTTTTAATAGCAATGAAATCATTATATATGGTTTAAATTCGTATAACATGGTTCCACTTGGTTTCATTAAGTTGTGAACTACACGCTTCTTGACCTAACCACCAACAAATTTTCTTGTATATATCCTTTATCATTTGGTTCGTTGAGGTTCGGTTTATCTATAATACCATTTTAAAATGTACTTTTCTGGCCTCTTGTTTTTTCGAAATGGTTTAAGTTAATTTCCATTTGAATTTAATTTTGCGTTCTCGTTAAACGTTATATTATTCAATTTGTCTATGCGGTAGAACGATCGAACAAACATCACATATAAATTAACGGACATTTAGTCCATCGAACTAAAATCGGAACTGGAGAGCACAAGAAACACAAGGATTCAAAATGTATTCCAAATGCTCAGGTTACGAGATTGCTCATTAAAGAGTTTGCAGTATACTCTTTGCATTTTACAAATACGTAAACAGATGTTGTTATAATTAACGTGTATATAACTATCTAAGGTCACATTCATTAAGCTGCAACTCATTCAATGTTTGTTTGTCCGTTTCAGTCGTGCAGTATATGTTCTGATGAATATACAAGGTGAAGCTACATTGGTTCTCATCACTCTGAACGAAAGAGATAAATGCGACGTTTACTCTTCGTCGTCTTGGTTATGTTATGTTATGTTATGTAATTTTATGCTATGTTATATTATGTTATCTAGAGTCGGTCGTTTAAAGCCTAGAATGTAGAAAACGCTGACATAAATTACTTACACTTCGTCTATGAGAGATTTAGCAGGAGCGCGTGCGCATTGACCAATCAGAATATTTGACTCAGATATATAACGGCTTTAAACAATTCAAAGGAATGGCCAGTCGGACCAACATCACATATGAAGTAAGCGGACATATATTACATCGAACAAAAAACAGAACTGTAGAACGTAAACACTTAGATCCCAAATGAATTTCATATGCTCAAGTAACGAGATTGTTGATTAAAGAGATTGCACTACACTCTTTGGCACATTACACTTACGTAATCAATTGCGTAAGTAGTTTGTAATATAATGTTATGCATGATGGGTCGCTTAAAGCCTAGAATTGAATACAACGCTGACATGAATTCCTTACACTGCTTTTACGAGAGTTTTATCAGATTGTTTTTGGATTAACTTTGTGCTTCCAGAGCCCGTGCGCATTGACCAATCAGAACAGTCTAATCAGTGATGTAATGGTTATTAACAATGAAAAGGAAAACAGCTGACAAATAGTTAAGTCCGGTTTTATGCATTCAACCGTGAATGTTCCTTTGTTTTGATATATCATAAAATCGGTAACGAATTAACAGTAACTTCTGCATTTTTTTTTAGAAAAGCAGACTAAGTATGTTTCGATAAATGCCATTTCTTAAATTATAATGTATTTAATTAGGTGATTTCATATTGGCTCATTTATTTGTCCAAGGTTAGCTGTATAGGCTTCGTATTTTTTATTGATCTTTAATGTATCGATGTAGCTGATGTTTATAGTGTTTTAATGTTTAGTCTTATTTTCTTATTGTTTAATTTTGTATAGTTATTCAATATTTATGGTCTTTACGTTTCAAATACATATGGCAAGTTATTTCCAAATTGTCTTTAAACCTAAAAATACCACCCATATTTGACAACCTACTCTCTTATGTCCTCTTCTGCAGCATTCCATAGTAAATTAAAACTAAGTGTGACCTTGATATTGGAGGTAGGAACATGCTCTATTTAAAATATTTTTTTCTTTTTTTTTTTATCAATATTTTTTTAAGAATGTGTCTTTTTGTAAATTAACAGATCTCATGACAACTACTTTAAAAATAAAGTTTGAAACTTTTTGCTTTTTTCTTTATATCATTTATATATGAAAATAGTCTGAAATAAAATTAAAGCGCAAAAATGACACTGTTGGAAATTAGTCAGGAGCCGAAATTGATTTGAAGACGCCGGAATGGCAGGACCGAAATGCCTTAGGGACCAATTTGTACGAAGGCCGAATTTCATAGCATTCAAACACATGTATTCTCAAACTTAAAGGTATGGACACAGGTCTAGTACCCGACACAACGTCTTTATGTACCGAACACATGTGGCATTTTTTAAATGTTTCCATACAAGAGAAAGTTACAACCCAAATACGAGAGCCGGCGAAAACACGTACGGACAGTTCGATTTTTATATCCCAACCTTCGGGAGCATAAAAACGTTGTCTACCTAACGTTGTCTATTAAACGTTTAGAGGTGTTATAATATAATTGCAAAACAGGTCGCAGGTCACGGACCATAATAAATATTATATTTAGATACCAATTCTAAAACCTATTCCTAAATAAATAACTTCAATGAAAGGTAAAACCGACCAGATGCTGGATACTGGGCCTTGTTCACTGAACCCGCGTTCACTATATAAGCTAAGTGTGACTGTGACTGGCTTTTTGAAAAAAACTAAGGACATGCGTTCTTTAACGAACAGTGACGGATCCTTGGTCTAGTAATAACACATTTGAAAGTCAACCAAGGTGTTACAGTTTCGATTCCCCGTCTTGCCACTTTACAAATGCTTTTCGCCTTCGGGGTACATGGGAGGACCGCGTGCTATACACTGATGAATGCTACAGAACCAGGCTAGCTCTAACCAGGGTCCATTCTGTATGTGCACTATGCTACAAAATATGAAATGACTAACAACATTATCGGAGCACTCGCCGAACGGTCAAGACCCGAGTACAAGTATAAGTAAGCTTACAAATAACCAAACTTATTTGAAAAGGTCTAGACATGTTGTGTTACATCCTCCACTTAGTTAATAAATTCGGAATATACGAGACACATGAAGGGAAAAGTTAAGATACATAGTCAAAAGTTAATTATCACAATTATAAAAAACATATTCAGACCTACATATTTGTATGCACATATTGTTGCATTGCAATTCTAAATGAACCCTAAATGAAGGGACGCACATATGTTACAAGTAATTGTTCACATAAGTATTGAAATATACTTCAGCATATTACACTTTAAATTTGTAGTTATTCATAATAGAAAATATCTTCCATATATAGATATGCCTGTAGTATTGTATATCAATTGAATTTTGTATATGAAAGAATTAGCAGGTTACTCCTTACGCGATTCTTTGAAACTTACCCATCTTCACGGACCTATAAAACACGGGTTTGACAACTGCCCGATATCGGTGAAACGATAAGGAATAATAATTTACACACAATCCTTAGCGTGCGCAAATATCGGAAAATTCCGCCGAATCTCCGATCGGAGATTAACGGCGATCTTCGGTTATTTCCGCCAGCTCTGCTGATATTTTTTTTACATCGACATGTCGCATGTTACATGTTTGTAGTTTGTCGTTATTGTATTTTCTCAAGACCTATATTATCAAGACCTAATATGTACCTGATTCAATTAATATTTAATAAATTAAGAGATCAAATAGTCATCAATTTAAAGCCAGTTCGTCTTTAATCAACCTTACAGTTATATCTTGCTCGCAATATATTTATTCTTAATCAATAAAAAAAAGATTGAATCTGAATGACTATCATCATGTACACTAATTGCCTTCAATTTGTAATTTCAATATTGTGTGATTCATCACGTGATTTGACTGTCACATCATATTCCGGATGATTTTTAAAATATTTAAAATTCGCATTAAAAGCAATTGGGAGCTCATATCATATCCGTTCCAATCTCGCATGAATTCGATTCCTGTATTCATGCCTTATTCGCTTGAGATTTGAACTTTTTCAAGATAATAACCAATTCGTTTTAATACGATTTCGATACGTAGTTTAAGATTTCTGTTTTAGTTTGTGATTTCGCTGTTATTGTACAGTGCATTTGATCTTAAAGCTGCATCTCACACATGAACAAAAAAATGTTGTCTGAGAATGAGCCAATTCTTGAGTAAATATCGGAAAACCTGCTGACAAAACATCAGAACGCTTGTTTCGATTTCAATAATTTCATCGAAAAAGAAAAGCAAACGTTTCAATAAGCAAGCTTGGTACAAAGTCAATAACCTTCGTGTCTGAGTTGTAATAACTTCCAGAAAGATTGATATTGCGAATTGTTTGGTTTTTCTTTTCGATATGGTAAAAATACTGAGTGGTGACTATTTAGAAAAATTAATATCAAAAATGATTTTCAATGAAATATTAAGCGTATCCGTGTTTTTAATTACATTTTTTTCCAAACTTTTGGAAATGTCTTTATTGTAGAATTCGTTGCTCTACTTCACATATTTAGCAATTAAACGGCTGTCCAATGCTCAAAGCGTATAATTTGATGTCATATTTGCATATTTTCATTAATATACAATATGTACGCTTTGTGGTGGATGTATATGTCCTCATACGGACACGCAATGAAATGGTGTAACAATGGTTATTGATGAAAGGTAACATCCATTTGTGTATGTAATTTATTGGCAGGCCAAACGTGTACCATCAAAATATGTTCACCAAAATATCTTTGATAAAAATAGTCCAAATATGAAAAATGCACTTGATGCACGAAATAAATTAAAACGATTTGATATTGCATTATTACTTGCGTAATTCACAAAATCACAACCTTCAAGTTTAAAATTATGTTTGTTGAACTAAGAATTAAATTTTATTTCTTGTGTATCAAAGGTCACCTTCATAACACTTCACGATACACAAAATCATATTTAAACGAACTACATTGGCTTTTTCAGTTAAAAAAGCCCGACCTTTGTTTTTTCTTACCTTAAACTGAGCAATGCTTAACGTATAACTGCTACACGCGCACTATTGCTTTGTTTTTATAGCAAATGCATCTTTAATTAATAACGAAGCAATTATCTATTACTTGTCACAATTGTTAATAATTATAAACCTTGATATTGGTAATGATATACAAAAAAGTCAACATATGTTATAAAAACACAGCTAAAATTACGAAATCTTATTATTTGTCTAAAATACACTAATAAGAATACATTAATGATATATTATCCGTTTACTGACATAATAGAACAGTCGTTGAATTTTAATTAATGATTATCAATATACATATATACGTGGATTGCCCATTATCAAACTTATTAATGCAGTGGCATGTTTCCCTGGCTTTGTGCATGTAAAATTGGAACGTGGTCACAAGTCAGACAGGTGGATTATATCTGGCTACTCCATTAAAACACAAGGCCACACTTTCATGCAATATCGTTTTAAAAAAACGAAATGGCATAAACTCTCATCATTCAATGCATATATGTGACTCTCTTGTCATGTTTAACATCAGAAGGCATAGAATTAAATACTTCAAAGGAAACGAAAACGAACTGAACGCCCTTTGAATGTTTTTGATTGCGATTAAGAACAAGAGCTTTTATTAATGCATATGTTAATTAATGTATTAGGGTTTAAACGTAAAAACGTTACAGTTTTTATTCAAGAACTAGGCCAATATAGGCAACACCAAAAACAAAAACAATAATAATAATAATGATATCATAATCATCAAATACAAACACAGCAGCAGCCAAAACACATTCAGGAAACAACTTAGTATACGACTGCGATATTATAAACGTTCCGTGAAAACTACCCAGACAAACCAAGTAGTCCAACATTTAAAACTTACACCTGTTTTAAGGTACAAGGATAATATCAATGAACAAGCGTCTGATGTATTTTCAATGATGTGTTCAAAATGAATCGAATAATATTCAATTTCCTTATAATACATCGAGGTAGGGCACAAAGTCAATTCAATGCATCGAAAAAATGTCGAATGACCTTTTAATTTGTTGGGAAAATGTCCGATGTCCTTTTCATACAATGATATTGTCCAGTGTCCTTTCAATGCATCGAGATAATGTTCAAAGTCTTACTAATTCATCTCGATAGTGACCAATGTCCATTCAATGCATCGAGATAGGGTTCTAGGTCCTTTCAATGCAACGTGTATTTGTATTTTGTATTTTCATTGCATGGAGAAAGTGTCCAATGCCAGTTTGATGCATCGAAGTTTTCGATATCCTTTCAATGTATCAAATAAGTTTCCGAGGTCCTTTTATATTCTCCAGAGAGTGTCCGGCCTCCGTTATATACTTCATATACTTAAACGTTCCAATTTAAGGAAGTCATTATTTTTTCGCAAATATGATTGGCAAGTCAAATTTTAATAATCATTTTATGATAAATATGACATATCCGTTATCTGAACCGTATTTCCGGTCTCTTCTTATCTGTTCATCATTGACAAAAAACAACATTTGTTACGTCATGTCTTTAAAGTTGTTTGACTTTAAAAACGACTTATAGAGGGCAGATGGTCGATTTCTTTCCTGAAAATTGAGATTAGAATTCACATAAAATTGCATAACGTTGAACATGAAGGCAATTTGTGTACATGATGATAGTCATTCAGATTCAATCTTATATATCAGCCTCATCCGTTCAAAGTAATGATGATTATAATATTGATGATCATGATCATCATCATAATAATAATAATAATAATAATAATAATAATAATAATAATAATAAAAGTAATCATAAGGATATTGATAATGATAATGAGCAGAAATAGAGAAAAACCGTTACGATTATCTTAATTTGATTTGTGTTATGTTGTTGGTTCATTTTTTTTTCAATAAGATGGAACGGACCTATAAACCATGGATTGGTAACTCTCGTCTGTGCTAATGCAATTAGATCAAACTCACGTGTGCAACGAGATCTAACCGTTTGGTCATTTTCGAGACGTCCGACATCGGCCGAATATATATATGAGGTTTGTGTATCCTATCTTATATCCAATTGTGGTTCAACACTGGTTTTATATTTACGTAAATAAAACGATACATTATGATGCTGACGGATTTTCTCAAGTGTAGCTGGACTCTTCAGACTTATATAAGAGCCATCGCTGGACCTGGAGATACATAAACTCAACCTATAAACATGAACAAGCTATTCATCGTTCTTCTTCTGGTCAGCTACGTGTCAATCAGAATGTTTCCAGCTACTGTTGACGGTAATGGTAATATGTTTTTACTATATTTTGTTTAAAATGAATTCTTCAAATATTACTTTTCAAGGATGTTTATTTAAAGTAAAATTATCGACATCGGATTCACTCTATCATTTACTCGATTAAAGAACTTTGGTAACTATATGAATCTGCCTATTTTTCAGTGCACAATATTGGAAAAATTAAGCTATGATTTGTTACATATAAGGGTCTGAATATATATGCGCGTTTTAATTGATTGTTTGTCTCAAATACTTAATACTTATAATCTCAATGCAACATTCCAAACAACAATAACAATTGCCTTTATTTGCCATGGTAACATTTGTTACTACAGACTATAAAGTTCAGTAAAGCATCGGTAAAGAAGATGGTATCAAAGTGAAATTATTACAGAGTATAATAATGTTAACATGTACAACTGAAAGTAAAGCTTCATAAACGTATTTGCTGGTTCAGTGTATTTGGTAAAATTTGTTAAATAATTTAACATTTTGAAGTAAAATATTTTGTAGATGAAATATAGGATATTTGTGGTATTAGTATTTTCTGCCATTAAATAGTTATCTAAAAAAACACACAAAAACAACAGATTATTATACATGCATCGTTCATTTTACTTGATAGTATAAATACTGCTATGAAAACATGACGCTTTAGTGTAATCTGGCACAAATGGATATAAAGTGTGGGTCATTCACGGAAAATTATATCTATACTAATCAGTACACTATGAAAATCTACGTGCAAAATATTATGGTGAATGAATGTGTTTATTTAAATTTTATTTTAAGTGAATGAGATTTCATCATTGATATAGTAGCAGCAGGTTGGTTTGGGCTTTATTATATTGTTGGTAAGGCAATCACATAAGAAAAATTGCAAATTTTCCTTGATTATTTAAGACCGTGTTATTTTTGTTATTAAGACGCCCTGTGAATTTAATTATATTTGGATTTTTTTCTATAATATCTCGGGAACAGGGCGTCCCTTTTGGTGCGAAATTCGGAACATTCTAGTCAACAGTGAAAACTGCCTCCTATGGAATTTTGGCGAAAAGGAAAAAGTCTTTCGTTGTAGGGAATACCTCGCCACGCATGTGTTTCAATAAGGAATTTAAAATTACAACTCCTTACTTTATAGATTCCCAAAGATATATTCCGTGGAAATTTCAGCTAATAATTTAATTCCTTCCTTAAAACTACTGTATAATACACCTTTTTTGCGATTCGTTCATTTCCTCTCCCCAGCCTTGCATGTTTTGTTTTTTAGGTTTTTTGTAACTAAAGTAGAGACATTTTTGCTGGTCAACGTAGCTTGGTTATCATTAAGATAGGTAAATGCAGTGTTGTTCAACAACGACTTTACAAAATTTAAGTTCTGATATGAACAGTTTGCCTAGGCAACTAAGGATAGTAACAGGTCTATACTTTTCGGGAAACATGGAGTTACCCTTTTGCTTAAAGATTGGCACAATGTAGCCTTCCGACCAACACTTTGGGTATACCCCTGTATCTATGAAATTGTTAAAAAAGTTTCGATAAAATGGTAAAAGAGTGTTTTGTCGATTTTATGTGTTCGTTAGAGATGTTATCAGATGGGCTTGAGGCCTTGCCGTTTGCATTTATCAATCATTTTCTCTATTTCTTCTTTAGTGATTGAAGAAGTTAAAATTTCCTCATTATTTAGCAAATTTATATTTTTCTTTTCTAGGTTCTCCGTTTCCTCACCAGCATTATTAAAGAAATCGTAAAAATCATTCAAAGAAGGCAGTTTGTTTGTTTCTTTTATTATTGTCAAGCGACTTTATATAGGACCAATATGATTTCGGGTTGTTTGTATGTAAATCCCGCAAGCGGGACGATTTATTGAACTTCAATTGTCTAATTTAGTATTTCAAATTACGTTTATAATCCTGACTCGCACGGTTGAGTAAGTTTTTATTAATCTGCGATTTGTTTGTATCATATCTCTTCCTAGCCTGGTTATAAAGTATCCGTTTATTTCTGCACTGAAGCCCGTACTAGGGCTTATTATTTGTATTACGATTGGTGCAAATGTTTTAGGAATTAAACATAGACTTAGGTTTGAAACTTTTTTGTGCGGATCCAAATGCATTGGAAAACAGCCACTAATATCTATGATAAGGTTAGAAATAAACGTCACGATTTCAAAGTAGCACACACAAATGCTGTTGCATGGGCACAATTGGCTGGCTGGTGAGGTACGAGATTGTTATCATGTAATTACACTTTTATTATGGCTTTATGCCTTATGTAATATCCATGGGTTATTGTTATATGTTTTACATACATTGTATTCAATACATTGTATGCTTAAAAGTCGATTTATTTTATACAGTTTATTATAACTGTTTGTTAAAACATTCTTTGTATATTTAAACCATCAAAACATTTACCAAAACGCTACAGGTATATTGATAATGTATAACTTAACGGTCCTTTTATACAAACATAAAGAAATTTAAACACTCTCAAATGTATAATTTATGTATGTTGTTGTCCCTGTTTTCCAGGAAATTAGTGACAGAAACCCCCAAAGCAACTCTCTTCGCGATTTCTCGTTTGTTTGTGGCATAAATAAACAGTCGTTGAATGACTCTGTCTTATGGTATTTTGGCTCAAGAATCATTTTGCAAATAATGGATTCAAGAAAGATTGAAATTAATAAACGCATCCAATAATATGCCCCGTACTTAGGTGCTGCGCCAACGAACATCGATGATGTGTTAAAAAATCTGAAAAATGCACATAATTAGTGTCTAGGCGTCGCTTGTAGTACTTCAATGTGCTTGAACACACTTTTAATGTGCAATTGAAATAACGAAACTCAGTCACAATGGCATCAGGCACATTTTCAGAATCTTATTCTAGCTATGTAAAAAATGGTATTGTTCAAATAATAGCACTGTTTTATATACAATCGTGTTGAAATTAGATTTACTAATAATGGACTATAATATTTATTTGAGATTGCGGATCATAAAAACATATTGTCGAACATGGTATTGCATATAAACCGTCAGAAATTTCCATTTGCATACAAATAGAAACATATCTTTTTTACCATGACCATATTGAACGTTAATTTCTTCAGAGATGTGAATACAGATTTAATGTAATTTTAACATCGGATAACTTCGAAAAAGATTCGTTTTTGATAACGGAATTCCGGTTTAATATACGCAGCTATAGAACTGATTTGAAGAGAAAAAATATCCTGTCGCTTGCATAAAAATCGGTCCCCTAACAAATCGATACAATTTTAACACATTGGTGAGTTTCGATTGTAGTTAAAAGTTAGACATATTTCCTTCATTGATACGTATTGAATGTAACTTACAATCTCTGAGACGCTATTTGGACGATTTAACATTCACGGGATCCCAGGATTGAAATATTTGTAGTATTTTGGTCGATGGGCTCACGTGTATTTGTATTCGCCTTTCTGTTTATATTGTGGAAAACAAACTCCTATTTATTGTTAAACATTTCTTGGTCTCCAAATCGACACAGTAACTATAATAATTCGAACACCTATTGTAAAAAAACTTAAGACTTTCAGAGGACAATAAGTTATGTCATCGTTCAAATTTAAATTGCTGCAATTACATTCACCTATTAATTGGGTTTCGATTGTCAAGCTTTAACGCTTCAGGCTAGGGGGACACGCATTTGCCAGACGATTGTACAATGCAATTATAGGTATCGACAAGCCTTACTTTTACATATCCTATAACACAATTATTACATGAACATTTTAGGACGCTGTCAATTTGTTTAAACATATTTAACGGCGTTGTTCACATTCCTGAGTCTTTGTGGATTTCCAATGACATCTTGGACTGACAAAGCCGGCGTCGTCGGTTTGGATGCAGCATGATAAAATGACCGGCGCAATATGGCAAATTTGGGATTGAAAAAGTATGACAGCTTTTCCCAGTTATTATAGCCGTATACTTTTGACTTCTCATTTCTACGCTTAAAAGCCGGTTATGTTGTTTGATGAGGGCCTAGGCGATGATTTGTAATTGAATCATTCATTTGACCTGTTTTTGGGGCAATCCAATTAAGTATATATTGATAAATGTGTGATAAATATCAGGTTTTGTTAAATGTAAATGTTACGTTAAAAAATATGTATTCATGTTAAAATACGTAATGAATAATGAACGCAATCATTTGATAAATTATATTAATTGATGTGTTTCCTCTTTAACAATAAATTATGTATTTCACCGAAAATACAGAACATGTTTACGTTATGGACATACATGTTAACTGGTTTTTTTTGCCATAACCAATATATTTTTTTCTTTAGAGTACATGTATAAATATAAGCGATATCTGGAACACTGACCTCTTGTTTTATGTAAAATAAGCAAATTCGTTGAAGTGATATCCCCCGCCTGATTGGGACAAGTCAAGGAATGGAAATCAATTGTTGATGAAATGTATATATATATATATACACGAGATTGAGTTTGATTGCAACTGTTTGAAATAAAACAACAAACAAGAGCTATCACTGAAGGTGATTAATACCCCCGAACGCCGCCCTGATTTGAAATTGCAGTAAACTATTTGGAAAGCCAACCCATACATGACAACATATTTTTATGGACTATCGCCTGTTATTCATTTTTTGATTATGTTTTTTAAAAGTTAGAAAAACAGCTTTAAACAATACCAGTTATGCTAATACTGAGATGTTAATACTGATATATTTGATGTTCTTAAGCACAGAATATACGATTGCCTATGACCATCTATAAATGATTTAAGTTACTTTTTTCAAGTTATGCTCCGGACAAGAAAAAAGTAACAAAGGGCAATTAATCTGTAATTGGCTGAAATAAAATTGCGTTTCCTGCACACTGCACTTCCTCTCATTATGATCAATCACTGTATGAAGTTTTATTAAATTCCATCCAATAGTTTTCAAGTTATGCTCTGAACAAGACGAAAGTAACAAAGGGCAATAACTCTGTAATTGGATGAAATAAAATTGCGGTTCCTGCTCACTGCACTTCCTCTCATTATGATCTATCACTGTATGAAGTTTTATTAAATTCCATCAAATAAATTTAAAGTTATGCTCCGGACAAGAAAAAGTAACAAATAGCAGTAACTCTGTAATTAGCTGGAATAGAATTATGGTTCCTGTACACTGCACTTCCTCTCATTATGATCTTTCACTGTATGAAGCTATATTAAATTCCTTCCAATAGTTTTCAAGTTATGCTCCGGACAAGAAAAAAGTAACAAAGGGCAATAGCTATGTTATTAGCTGAAACAGAATTGCGGTTCCTATACACTGCACTTCCTCTCATTGTGATCTATCACTGTCTGAAATTTTATTAAATTTCATCATATAGTTTTCAAGTTATGCTCCGGACAAGAAAAAAATAACAAAGGGCAATAACTCTGTAATTGGCTGAAATAGAATTGTGGTTTCTGTACACTGCACTTCCTCTCATTATGATCTATCATAGTATGAAGTTTTATGAAATTCCATCCAATGGTTTACAAGTTATGCTCCGGACAAGAAAAAGTAACAAAGGGCAGTAACTCTGTAAATAGCTGAAATAGAATCGCGGTTCCTGTACTCTGCATTCCTCTCATTATGATCTATCACTGTATGAAGCTTTATTAAATTCCATACAATAGTTTTCAAGTTATGCTCGGGACAAGAAAAAAAATATTAAAGGCCATAACTCTGTAATGAAACAAAGCATGACAACTGTTTCCGGGTCACACCAATTGTGCAGTGAAATTGGTGATTCGAAGGAAAATTATGACGAATAATTGACGTGATACTTACCTGGAAGCGAATCGGGAATAATTTCTGCAGGTGAGTAGGTTGTTACCGTTTGTGTTATAACCTGCGATAGTTTGCATGCACTGTCATATGTTAAATTTGACGAAACTAGCGATTTTATGTCGAAAACAGATTCCGATGGTGATTATGAATTGCCTACCTAGGGCTTTCAAGAAGTTTGGGCTAAAAATGTCTATTTTGTTGGTAAAATCATATTGAAGTTGTATATTTTCTGAAACTTCATGTTGTTCTGTGAGACAAGTTATTAGGAGACAATTGGTTGAAAAATAAGTTAGTTACGTGCTTTTCAAAAACACCACCCTACGTACGAGGGCCTTCACATGTCAACCTTTACTATATAATAATAGTTAATATTGGGGGAAAACAATTAGTGGACTTTTTGGTTGATATTTATGTTTTTATGATAAATGATCCTGTTCCAATCATTTTTGGTCTTGAAAAAAATGTTTACTTATTTTTTTAGAGGGGGTGGCCATAGGTGGGTCCTGTCAACGTAACTGCTGCCTGTGATAGTTATAAGATAACTCTCAATAAAAACGTACATACAAAAAATAATGGTTATCACATATATGCATAATTCAAATATACACAAAGACTTCATACAAACAAATACACTTAAAACAAACAATCAACCTGCGACGAACAAATAGTACAAGGTGGCAGTCAGCTAGTATCACTGTTTAATTTTGACTATTGTTTAACAATAATAAAGCTTCGATAAAGGGCTTTTAAAATTAAACAATTTAAATGTTAAAGTTTTGAATATGGGATCAAATATGCAATTATATTTAAAACAAAACATGAACATACAAATTTACGTCGACTAGAATTGATAAACTATTTGTTTAAGTTGAAGATAACTTTAATGTAGCTGCAGTTCATGCAGTTGCTTGCCGCATCCTAACGTCTCTGGATAGGTCTAGTCTTTTTGACAAAGATGCCATCTCCGATTTATTTTTTTATTTTGATATGGTTTCGGTGTCTAGCTTTGGAAAGGCATTGTGACATCTGATGTCTGATTGCCTGGTAAGTTTTTTTCTTTCTGAATGACTGTAACCAAAACATACCATGTCCATAACATAATTTAAGCAATAACTTACAACTAAAGTGATACAGCTTTAATTAAGGAAATATTTAATTCCAGGTTACAAGCTAATTGCTATGTAAGTCTTTTATTCATGTCGGAAAAAAAATCATTGAGCAAATGTTTCTTGTTAACACATACCCGACTTTAATTAAAGATCCTTGTATCTTTTATCTTGTATTGTTTATAACATGAACTTACAAGCTATCAGGCGATGACCAAGACTGAGGTACTTGGGGTGATTGTTGCTGAAGAACTTCACGAGATCTGCTTTCCAGTAAAGGACCATCATGTGCCCATCGTTGTGACGCACGGCATCCCTCCTTATAAGGTCATTAACACCGGCCCAAACGAACCCCTGAGTATATCTGTATTTGAGATCATTGTCAGTCGTGGAGTTCTTCATTTTGTCTGACCCTTTACATTCCTTGGAGCAATACCAAGACTCATTTAGAAATAGAATGTTCGAATTGCATTAATGTAAGATTTGAGAGTGTGAAAAAATCCTGAACTGATGACTGTACAATTTGGTATCATTTTATAGACTAAATGGGTACCTAGTAGAAAAGAGAAATACCATTTCTTTACAAAGACTATGACTATTTGTGACAGTAATCAACGCTGCCATAAATGAGTTTAATTATTTCTTATATCATTATCACGACTCTTCTCGCGTGGCAACGACTCACAAAACAATTATTAATTTTACAAGGCTTAACTAGCTTCGTTATTGAGTTAATTGCTAATATAATTTACCTTCTTCTGGCATCTGATCCTCTCGAAGACCAACACAAGAAGCATGGAACCACAATCCATTTGCACAAAGGGAATACGAGCATTCGACCATTGCCTCATCTTTTCGCTTCTTGCACCGACATATTGAAGAGCTGTCGGACTTACATGTCTTCGAACAAAACCAGCTTCCCTCTGGAACTTCCTTTTCGTCAATGCCCACACACTCAAAATGAAACCATCTTCCATTAGGGCATTGGTCGCCTTCACACTCGATCATCGGAGAATCGTCGTCCTCCACATCTAGGGATGCATGTAAATAGACATTAGAAAAGCTCGTTCCCGTAACATATGAAATGGATATGTTTAAAGAATAATATTGCCAAATCTTGAGTTGTGTTTAGCCTATGATATAGGGTGTGGTTCTCAAAGTGGTTTAATATGTTTATACCGATGCTTTTCAATATAGGTACTAATACGAGACCATATCTTGCACGATTAATCCATGCAACAAAGATTTTATAATTATAATATTGAATTTATAATTTTTGATCGAGTTTGCATGCGTAAGGGAGTGGTCTACGCATTTTCCTGGAATCCTTGTTTTTAAATTTATATAACGCTGGTGTTAAGGGGTTTTTTTGTATCAATAAATAAAACCTTCTGTCTAACCTTCTTGTTTGCAGAAAGAGTAGACATTGTGCAAGTTCCTTATCCGTCTACAATTCTTGTTGGATTCCAAATATTGTCCACTATCACCTCGGATACACGCTGCACGTCCTCTGTATTAATTTCAACTTCTTCATTGAGATCATCCAATTGAAGCTCTTCCAAGGCAAATGCCGTTATGTAGCCCTCAGTAACAAAACGCAGAAACTCCGATACATAGTTGAAAGATTCGGAGACATTGCGTGTCACCGACCTTTGGTTGAAGACGTTCTTCAAGTGGTACATTGTTCCTTTGTCCATTCGGATTAAAGTATGTAAACATTGTGTCCTACAGGGAAAGTAAGAGTATAATATTAAATTTTACTAATATTTTCTCAAAAACTCACATGTGTATTTAGAGTGTATCATACACTTGTGATATTCTTTTTTATTTACTGCAAAGATTTTCATGCATTTTTTAGGAGATTTATGCAAATACTCTTTATGTTTTTGCTATTTCATATCTATATTACAAACACCAACTCCTATCCTAATTTCAATGCAAAAAATGTAAAATACATTAAGGGTTACACTTCTTACCTGCATTAGTAGCATTCTTTTGTGGAACACCTGTGCAGAAGGTTCCAGACCTTCCAGACGCAGAAGAGAATTATCAGCATTGGCGCGTGAACTTTGTGCATCCACATGCCTTTCGTATGACAATCCGTCCCTCCAGCAAATCAGTGTATGCACATTAGCGCCATCTGCTGGAACATATTCCTGTATTTTTTCAAGGATGTTGACCACGCCTGGTATGGAGGAAAGATTTTCCTCCAGAATACCGATGTTAAACTGAAATGAAGATATCACTGTAAACACTGATACTTTTAATTTAAAGAATACAAATGCAAACGTGTATTTAAGACCATCTAGTCCGTGATATCATTTCAATAAACTTATTTCTAACTAAAACTGAACAAATAAGCTGTTCAAATAACCATTTGTGGGAAGGTGAATACGTCTGCTTTATACTGCTATTCATTTCATAGGCTTAACATTTCGCTTTTTCTTTTGCTTTCTGCCTCGAAGTGATGCCAAATGTGTTCGTTTATGTTGGCATTTTGGGCTGAAGGAATGCAGTTCTTGGTGATCCGACAAACCATGTTAACCATTCGGTCCCGGATTCGGCGATGCTCAACACTGTTCAAGAGGTTAACATCGCTGGCTATATTTTCTGCTCGCAGAACTGCCTTGTCATCAAGATTGGTGGTATGTATATACGATTGTTTACAGCATATGCCCATGTTTGATATTTGTTTCATGGTTACGGGTCTGGTGCCTTGCTTTCACTTGTCTTCCCACATTGTCTCAGCAGAGAGTTTAGCCTGAAATAAATCGAATGCATCACTGTTGCTAAAATATGACTTAATACTCATCAGAATTTTAATCGCAAAGCATGTGTAAGCTGTATTCCATTACTTAGAATATGTATGGGAAGTGATGTCTTTGTACAAGGTTTGTACGAGTAAAAATTAAGATATGAGTAGTTACTAGTTTTCATTATTTACTATGAATAATGTGATATTCCTACCTGGAGGGCATTCATCAAATCCATACATTATAGTCTCATCCACCTCATTGCCTTCATCTTCGTCTAGCTCCTCAAGTTCCTCCGACATTAGTTCCTCATCTTCCTCTTCAACGTTCTCCCAATCCTCATCTGGTGGATCTGTTTCCGTCTCTGATGCCACTGTTTCTACATCACTTGAAGCCGCAATCTAATGGTGTTGATCTTCAGCAAGCATAGCATCAGGACGTCCAAATACATTGGTCTGTAGTAGTTATCATTCAATTGTGTTTATTCTTGAAACATAACAACATTATATCAAAGGAAACATGAACACAATATTGAAAAGACCAATTCACTCATTTATATGTATTTTTGTTAACAACCGCGCAAATCTTATTGCCCGTGGACCAGAGAATCATACGATTGCTGATATCACTTGCAAGATCCCTTTTTATCGTATGGTATTTTTCACTTATTTCTTTACATCTTGAGACGGAATAAAACTATCGACCCTACCAAGCCCTTTTTTATGGCAAATCTGGGTCAGGTATTCGGCCTCATTCCCCACCCAGAAAAGTGTATATATTGCCCCAGTTAGAGAACTATTCTCTATATGATGTTGACTTAGACACACCCCTATTATGCATATTTACCGATGGAGGTCTAGATCACCGCTTGACATTTGAGTCAGTAAAAGTGTCACTTTTAGAGATGTTCTTTGCGCTTGATCTAGACTGTTTAGATGCATTGCGTACTGCACCAAATCATAGCTGGATGAACCCTGCTGAATGCTGTATGAGTATACTGTATTTGGCATTACAGCATGTGTAACTATGCCGTGAGGATATGGATAAGAAATTTGAAATAAATGTTCAAAGGGGAATCCTCATTGGGCGTTGTTAGGAATATTGCGGTAATAAAACCGGAATCTTTCAAGAAGAGCATTGAACCAGTGATCCAAACAATCAATGGTCGGTTTTCGAATATGAAACTAAAAGGCAATTATCTGAAGGATCATAAAGGGGCTTCTGACGAAGAAATAGAGTCTGACCTTGATTTAGTGAAGGTTATCACAGGTTTACCAGCAGCTTCCTTCAGTTGTACCAGTAAGAGATATGACTTCAAGAAATGCAGTAGACCTTAGGTAAGGTATTTCAAATCTTTAATATAAAATTTGTAATAAAATCATGTTTAAATGAGCAATTAATTAATTAATGTGCGAGGGTTTTTTATGCCTTAGGCATTTACAAGCTGAAGTACCTAATGCAAGTTTTGGAAACTATTATGACAGTGCCCATTGGACTGCAACACCAAGTATCCATATTTACATTTAACCCCATGGTAAATGTTTTAAGATATACAATAATGGATTCTTTATTCAGCATAAAGACATTTGTTTTATTGGTTTATCCAGACAGTTCATATTCAACATTTAAATGTTTCACTGAATGTTCATTGCAGAAAATAAGTTAATAACTTGTAAGTTGTTCAATATTTAATATCATCATTTCAGGAGTATCTGAAGTCACAGTCTCTCAGGACAGAACAGCTTCAAGATTATGAAGTGTGAGGAACTAGACTGTGTCCATTGTTCTGTGAATCCTATACGTGATCAGGAAATGTTCAGAAGACTATCGTTTCTACCAGAACCTATACCAGACGAAAGCGGAAAACACTATTCGCCATTTAGAGAGGTAAAATACCATTTGATTGTAAATTTGTGGTGGGGGTCTGTTTGTTTTTGGAAACGAACTTGATCAAGCTCTGAAGAAATGATCTATAAATGTATTGCAAAATTTATAAAAACATTTTTTTTGTCATAATTAAATCATATCAGAGGCCAGATACCATTTTATAGGGGGTTTTTTTACAATTACTAGTCCAATAGTGTATACTTCAAGTATGTGCAATATTGTCATATATATTCATTAAAAATGTTCTAAGAATTTCTCATATTGATAAAAATGTGAACAATTCAAAGAGTATCCATGTACAACCCTTGCTAGTGGTTCATTTTAAGTATTTGTTCATTGTTCTGTTTCAGGTGACCCTCGGCTAAACATGGCGTGTTCGATGATGACCTGATTGAAGAAGACAAAGCAAACAGAGATATTCTGAAGGTGAAATATATTATCATTTTATATAATAAAATATTACTGTAAACAAAAGGATATCCGCGCTGTTTATTCTATGACAATTTATCAACGCATGCAATAGAGAAAGTTAAGAATTAACATTTAACAACCTGTTTTTAATTTGTATGGTTAAATAGGTTAAGAATTTGATCCCGAAACCAGTGCAACGCCTTTTATGATTTATAGCACTAACTTTAAATTCCAAAAGGTCAGTAAATATAACACCCCTGAATAACTAAACCACTTTAAACTTACAGGCCCAAAAAGTAAGAGATGTCATAAAGTGCGGTGATTGTAACAAGCCTAGACTAGTCTACAGTACTTCAAAGACAGAAAGGGTTCAGGTATATGATGTTGGTTAAAGGTATTAGAACTAAAGTTAAGATTGATTTTACATGGTCAAAGGTGAACATGTAACATAAAGCTTTGTTGGGCTTTTAACAACAAATGTATATACAGTACAATTCTGCTTAACACAGGCAATTAGGAACCATAGTTGGTTTATAACCAGTAAGATTATTGATGAGGCAGAGAGTGGGACTCGAACCTATGACACTATGAAAGTGCAATAATTTGTTGATTTCTCGCCTGTCTGTTTAAGGAAGATAAATCTGGCCTTTGTGATACCTTTGGTGTATGCTTCATCAATTGCGTCATGCAAAAGACTTTACTTAGGGCAATCACTCCCAAATCTTAAAAATTATTTGAATGAAGCGTTGTACCCATGATGCCAGAAATTTCCTGAATATGCACATGTATATCAAGGGGAATTATTTATTTCATGAACTATGACGACAGAACAAGTCTAGTCACAAAACAACTGAGTTTGCTCGTAAAATGTGCAACACCTTTCACACATAATTATTTCCATTAATAAAGCACATTAAATCTCTTACAGGATGCCTACATGCGTCGACTTAAAGAAGACCGGCTTTACATTTGTGGGGACCAGTTAGAGGAGGGTTCAGATTTATTCATGCAAAGAGCATTGAACTGTACAACTGACATCGAAATTCCATACTTTAGCCCAAACTACAGGGCTCTAGCAGTTTGCTGCTACTGTGATGATGAAAATAACTTTATGGATGACAATAAGCCATATATCCAAGAGCTTTACACCAAAGCAGGCAAAGAAGCAAAAAAAAGGGGTCAAACGTTTTGGAAAATAAGGAAGAAATAAACTCACGATGAATTAAAATATAATTTAACTTGATTCTTAAATCTCTAACAAAGTGACTTAAGTTGGAAGTAAATACCAGCCAAGGTTTTTTAATTCCCAGGCAGCAACTTAAATTCAATTGTGCTTGCCAATGCTGTAGCAAGCTTATAAATACATGTATTTTCGTGATACCCTTAAACAGCTCAAGCAATGAATAGGTTAAAGGTGTTGCTTGTATTTCTTAGGACAACCAGCTCTTTGCGAAATCTACTGAAACGGTACCCTCTTTGCACATGCATCGGTCATTCTCTGCTGATAACAAATCGGCGATGGACGACAAGCCAGTAAATGTTCAATCAACTGATGAAAGGAGGTATGTAGTGTGCAAAATAAGTATACCACGGAACACTAGAATGTTATAGCTATGTCTTATTTAGTAATGTGCCCATTTTTCAATCACTGCAACTCCACAATAAGCTACATAATATTGATATGTTTTGCCTTGCCCACCGCCTCTGCATGTTCTGCGGGCTTAAATGAACCACTGGTTTGATTATGTAGTATGTACACCCCATACATATTACATGTATTCATTTATATATCATAATCATACGAATGGCAATTAATAGTCTATAATATGTTGCAAATTCTTGTTATTATTGAGCTCAACAGGACGGCGTGTCAGACATATGTGTGATCTCCAAGGTCACATTTTATCTTTTTAGTGTTATGCACCATTATTTTTGTCACATTATGCTTGTCTTACCAGAGTTATGGCCCCTGACATAGGCAGAATGTTCAAAACAAGTACCAAAAATCTTGTATGGTAAGTTACACACAAAAAAATGCTTATAGTATTTTATACTCGTGAAACTTTAATGTTGATCAACATAAACTGTTATGCACCGATTTTTGTCACATTCAAAAGTATTGCAGCTATAACCCTGAAACATCATAAGTATGTTGGTCAACAAGTTCTGCTATTTCTGTCGCAAAACTCTAGTTAAAAATGGTATGGAATATTGTCTGGCATATTCAAATGAGTAACAATAATTGATTGGTTGAAAACATGACCTAAACACCTTTCAATTATCATGTACCCACGGTTATTTTGTTGCATTATTCCTGTATCCAGACAGCTTATGAGGATATTTATCTTGTGATAGCTGTTGTTTATGTTTTATGCAAATGTCTATATTCATGTTGTGAGTT
Source organism: Mya arenaria (assembly GCF_026914265.1). Taxonomy (NCBI): domain Eukaryota; kingdom Metazoa; phylum Mollusca; class Bivalvia; order Myida; family Myidae; genus Mya; species Mya arenaria. Next base: position 15,196,217 of record NC_069133.1, read on the forward strand.
ATTTTTTTAGTCACCTTGCAATTGTCTAGTCATTTCAATGGGATATGACAGGTATTTTAACACATTATTATTTTTAACCTAGTGTCCAGAATTTTAAACTTTGCCATGTATAGGATATTTTACAATAACTTAACATTAACAAATATGTTTAACAACTAGAAAAGTGTAATTTTGAATTCCTTCATTTATTAACAGTTTAAAGCAATAACATTTATTTGATCTCAAAACTTATATTTGTAGAACATTAATTTATAGTGTAATCATTCTTTCACTAGGATGTTATCATTGTGTCGTTTACAATGTCATTTTTTAAGTGAAAAAAATGTGAGCAAAAGTGACTATATATATATTTATTCGCTCTTCGCTCGCTCCTCTTTTATGCTAAATGCAAAACAAATACTTTTATTATTATTTCGCTCGCTCGCCGCATTTGTTTTTGGAAAAAAAAATCCGATGAACAAGTTATTAATTTGGTGTGGACTAACGGAAAAGTTTAACTTTGAACTTAAGGACGAACAAGTAAATATTATTTCGGCATTGTTGGAAAACAGAGATGTGACTGCTTTGCTGCCGACTGGATATGGACAATCTATGTGCTACATTATCCCGCCATTGCTCAAAGACCAGCAGGTTATCATTATAAATATATGTACATTATTATTAGTAGTAGTAGTAGTGGTAGTGGTAGTGGTAGTGGTAGTGGTAGTGGTGGTGGTGGTGGGGGTGGTGGTGGTGGTGGAAGTGGTGGTAGTGGTAGTAGTGGTAGTAGTAGTAGTCGTGGTAGTAGTGGTAGTAGCGATAGTATCGGTAGCAGCGGCAGCAGCAGCAGTAGTATAATTATTTAATTATTACAAATTGACATAAAACTACTCACCATCTTAAAGGGAACATACGTATTCTCTTTAAAGTCATTAGTTTTTACTGCGATTTTGCACATAATCATATTATTAATCCGATATGTTTCACATACCGTGCTATGCATTTCTTATATTAAGTTTGAATAAATTGTATTATACTAGACATAGTAAGAAAGTAATGTATGCTGCTGCTTCTGCTGCTCAGCTGCTAATGGTGATGTCGATGAGCATTGTTTTTTTGTAGGAGAGTTTTGAATTGCCTCACGTTTCTGATGTTGTGTCTCCCCTCATCAGCTTGATGAAAGATTAACAACAACAGCTGCACTGTTTGGGTATTAAGAGTTGCATATCGAGCGACGAACAGTTAAATGGTAAAGGTAGTTAATAAAACTTTAATAGTTCCTTTAAATTAATTTGATAAAAGACGCACATTCTTAATGGAATTGTAAATACATTTGCATTTTGAGTCATTTTAAAGTACCGACAAGAGTATTAAAATTATAATTATTAATTTGTATTTGTACTAGCATTGTGATATTTTCCAGATATTGCAAGTGTCGATCTTTCGATAATATTTGTCACACCGGAGGCATTGATATGAAACCAGTGGAGGCAAGACCTGTTACTGGATTCCAAATTCCAAACAAGACCTGCCTGTTGGCATGTGACGAAGCTCATTGCGTGTCTGAGTGGTAGGGTTTGGTTGTCTTTACTGCATGCCCAACACCACGAATAAAGCAATATAAGCAATACAATTTCAATAATATAATAATAGTGTGTGTGCTGTTTGTATAGATTTGTGCTGTTCTGTGTTTCTTGTTTGTGGTTTTGTGTTCTATGTCTCTGGCGTTTGCCCAGTGCCACTAAACCGGGTTTATGTTTAAACTTTTTGCTACTGATCTTGTTTCTGTAGCTTTTTGCATAAATATTGTACAGAATTTACCTATTAATCATTGACTGTGAAACCAATTTTATAACAAGGATCTAAATTGAATTCAGGTGAATTTTGAACCACACACATAAGTGTCATGGGTCCCTTTTCAGGGGAGAGAATTTCCGGCCATAGTTCCGATAGAGTTCCACTGTTAGTAGCCTTTGCGATGTGCGACTCCTGGCCATAACGACAACAACAACAGACAAGGTTCGTGCTGATATCATCCGATACCTGGACGTGAAGGACGACGCCTATGCCATTGACATCATTCCAGATAGGTAAGCCCTTCTATTTCAGTATACTAATGCCATGCTTTAAATATTAATATCCTTATTTATTAAGTTGAAACCCAAACATCGACCTCTTCATTTCGGGGCGATTCTGAAATTGGTTACTTTCATAGTACATTAATCCATAAAAACCAATGCGATGTTTATTTAAAAAGTACAATAACACGAATCAGGTGCTCATATTGTTTTGATATCACGTTGCAGGCCGACTATCACGCTGTGTGTATAGGAAAGGTGCAGCCACGACGAACAGCAAGAACTAGCATGGTTTTTGAAGTTCAGGCTGATGATTATCCACGGACCATGTGCAAGACTGTTATTTTCTGCAGGTGTGTATCCAAATAAATTATTGTTTTTTAGTTAAAATATTGTTTTATTATCAATTTATCAATTTCACAACGATTTGGTTATGGACATTTCGTAAAGATGATTAGCCAGAACAGGACACCGCTTCGCATTTTCACGTTTCTAATGTATTAAAAAACTAACTATATTGGACGTCGTTTTCTCACATTGACTAGTTCTATTCAAACTTGGAGCATTTTTATCTACCAATATTGTGGCTTGAGCCCAAAACTACCACAGATAAAGTTTCGAATCATGCAATTATGTCTATCATTCAAACTAATTTCAGGTCCTATCTGATGGTATTCAGAGTCTGGTCGTGGCTCCACAAAAGCCTTTGGTTTCGGACCTATGCCGGTGAAGAGCAGGAAAATCATAGTTTGGTGAAAATGTACACATTGTCTTCCCCTGAAAAAACAAAAGACAGGATATTGGCGGTATTTTCCAGCCAATAGTTCTATTCGCATTCTTGTATCCACCGTGGCGTTCGGTATTGGTTTGGACATCTGAGACATTAAGCTCGTGCTGCACTGGGGTGCCCCACGGCCATTTCTTTCCTACTGGCAGGAAGTTGTAAGAGCAGGACGTGACGGCAATCAGGGGCATTTGTTGGCATGTATCCGTACAGAAAATCGATGATGTCCTGTCTGCGATAAGGACTTTGCCGCGCCAATTGCAGTCGATCTGTGCCTGCAGGAAAAAACTTTAATAGCACTCATGACATGCGATATGAAGAAGGATATTCCTCAAAGGATAAATTGCAAAGACAACAATTGCATCATTTGTGAATGCGACCTGTGTCGTTGCTGTTCTGTGTGTTTTAGTACATGCTCTTGCTCGGGCAAACTTGACGTAATTGCAAGAATGTCTAAAAGAGTTGGGTTTAAAAAATATGCCTGATGGCATTTCAATTATCACTCTGTAAACACAGTCTAAAAATCACATCATAAGTGAATCCCGTGTTTCATTAAATATATTAAAAATATATAATTTATCATCATTTGGGATCTCTTTATTTGATATAGATAACAATACAATGACGGAAATGCGCAAACCTCTCTTGTAGTCAAGTCATTATATCTGTACAGTTTCATGTGTTGTACTGTCTCTTTGTATCATTCAAGCAATGAATGTGTTGTTGTTGTTGTTGTTGTTGTTTTTGTGCACAGTTATACGTTTTATCTTGAACCTATATAAGGCATTAATAAATTTATAAACAATCCGCGTATGTGTCAATTACTTTATGAAATATTTTACTACCTTGTAGTAGTAACAATAATAGACACACAAAATCACCGGCTAGACCCCCGGCAAGTCACCGCAAAATTTATCCATATATCGTTACAAAAAATACCTTCAAATTAAAGAAAAGTTATTCTTAAATATTTTTTTAATATGTATTGACTTGATACGTAGTATGTAGAAAACGATGTTGGGGCCCTCAAGGCGACAACACTTGTTCCATGTTCTTCGCCGCGTACAGGTTAAGCCTTGCTCTGGCTGTCTGTTTGTTTATAGCTTCTTTTGCTCTCAAACGCGTTCTAGATCGCGGTGAGTCGTTCGATGGTCAAGCAACCTTGGTAGGGAAGGCAATCGAAGAACGAGAGCCGTATGGCCAGGCGGCTCATGAAGGTGCCCGACGGAAGTCCCTCGCTCTCGGACTGATCCAGGAATCTTCAACGTTTGGAAGGAGCATCCTCCATGCATAGGCCCTCCAAAAAGAAGTCAATGAACCACCACTGCACGGCCGTTCGTACTGTTCAACGATTGTACTCCCGCCCAAGTCGTGACGCTGAATGTACCTGAGAATCTCCAGTGCGTCTGAACAGAGTTGTCTACGGGAACGGCCGCTCGTCGCTGTTGGCATCCCACTTCGGTCCGAGTCCTGTGGATTCGGCACCTGAGTCCCCCCTGTCCGCATCCCTGACTGGTTAGCTTGTGTTAGTGTCAACAAATCGCCCTCAGTCAACCGTCTAAGGTTTTTGGCCTCTGTATGACGTCCGCCCAATTTTGGCGACGAGTAGACCTGAAGCTCTTTCAGCAATCGCGGTAATGATCTGGTCCAAGAGGTCAACGACGTTACCCGATGCTCATGCAGAGCGGGAATTCCTTCGTGTGGCCCTGTTTGGCATTTATTTATAGAAGTAACATAAGACCAAACAGTAAGTACGGTGTTGTTCATTCGCGATATTACAGCTTCCCTTTATGCATTGCGGCAACATGACATAGGAAATAGTTCTTTTAAAAAGAGAGCTTTTGAATAAGAACAATGAATTGATAGAAAATACGACTGTTTTGATAATTGATTAATTAATGTTTACATCGTAACCAATGCTGAGTTAGTGGGTGGGGTAAGTGTAAAGTGTAATTATTGAACAGTATTTGGTTGAAGGTAATAATCAGTTAACACCACAGGTTATTTATGTTTGTTCCATAACTTTTCAATGAAAAATATTTCGTTAATGATCAAATCGATTGGTTTATAATGTTAAACTAACTGGAGAGGTGTTGTCAGATTTTAGTCATCAGTGGCAATAATTAATTAATGTAGGATTGTATGTTATCAGTATAAATCACATGTTAAATGGGTTTATTTTTAGTATATAGCATGTCCAAGTTTTAAATAGTTGTTTATAAACAAATTAAGTTTTTGTTACCAGTAATATTACAGAATGTTTTATTATGGTGCCTTACAACTAACTGACAACACCAATAGGTATATCTGATACACTATAGTTCAGGTATATACATCTTTAATTCAGGTATATACATCTTTAATAAACTATGTTAAACTACATTTAATAACTTTGTTGATTGTTTCATGGTAGGTATACCTGATAAAATCAATGACTATTTTTTATGTTTAAGAACCAGTCTCCAAGCAAGATTTATCTATGATATGATATGTTGAAAAAGAAATGATTGTCTTTTCATTTCAGATGACTGATTTGACAGTAACATTATGAAAAAGGCCGGACGCACCTGTTGATAAAAGCAACAAACTGCCTAGTAAAACATTACGCAATTACAATGAAATAGCCTCATTATCTGCTGTAAATTTGAAGGATCTATGTGCCAAGTTAAAAGTTGACAACAGTCTTCAAAAATAGGTCAAACTTGTTTATCTCTGTCACACTCTTGGGATAAGTACAACAGGAAACAAGAACTCACGTACCGTTGCTAGGAAACACAGGGCACCTGACAACTTCCAAACAAAGGGGAGAAATTGAGGAACTTACACCCAGTGTACTATTTAGTCTGCAACTGTCAGAATGGTCTTATGGTATAAGACACATTCCAGACATTGAGGACAGATCTGTTCAGCAGTACCTTCTAAAGACAGGTTTTTAAGAAAGCATCGTCCAGAACTTACAAGGTTTCAAGACCCTATCAGTTGAAACAGGTAGTACATTCAGTTAAGTATTATTAGAGTTCGTCTTCAGAATCTTTCAGTTTTATATCAGCAATCCTTCTCAATCGACAAGCCATGATGGGGCGAAAGTGCTACATGTTTAGGTATTCAAAATTATTAGTGATCTCTACTATTAATACTGTACATGCACCGCTGGCTTTTCTGAAACATGCGGACATATCGGTCTCACTTTAGTATGTGTTGCAGAGCTTGTTGCTAAGGCCGTAATGAAGTTTGAAAGCTTGCCAACATGTACTGAGCGGTTGTGTGGCTAGACATTTAACAATTTGAAATTTTAAAAGGTAAAGCCAACAGTGAAGAGAACAAAACTTTCAAAAGTGCAAATGACAAAGACTTTGAGACTGAGAAAAAACTTATTCACGAAGAAAGCAGCTGCTCAAAAATCAATAATCCATGTGAGATAGGCCCACAGGTCAAAGTCGGTTTGAGCAAAGGGCTGTAAAACTGCAACAAAGTTTGGGAAAGTCTTAAACGATTGCAAAAGATAAGTGTGATGAAGGCCTAGTTGATGATATACTTGGTAACATTAGAAGACTACCTGTCTAAGGTCCCAGCAATAAAATTTGGAAGAAAGCATAAAGAAAAGGTAAGACAGCAGTATATTGAGAAGTTGAAAAAGAATCACACAAATGTCAAAGTACAACATCATGGAACTTTGTCCGTGGGTATCGTAAGTTGTAAATGCTATTCCAGTAACAAACCAATGTTTTCAAACATGAAGAAAAAATAAACACAGAAAGTTTAAGGTCATACTTGTTATAATTACTTGATACTTAAAACCGATGTTGAACCTGTCTACGCCTTAACGGGCTAGTTTAAGGAATGGTACGCATGGTTTTCCATGGTTTGGGGTTATTTGCTCAGGGCAATTTAGGGTCCATTTATATAATAAAACATCGAAAACTGCACACCAGGATATTCAGATTGGATATATGATATTTAGCCAATCAGGCAGTAAGATTAAGATCAATTAACAGAGTTTGTGTACTCATACACGGTTTTGTTTTTGTTTTGTTTTTGTTCAAGTTGATAGGTGTTGCTATTCAGGATTTCGAAATTATCAAATAACGCGATACGAAAACGAGATTTTACCGGGTTGGGGATAAAAGACTGGCAAGACCGGACCAAATCCGGACCAACGGAAGGAAATCGTTCGTAATTTTGACTTGGAATCAAAGACTGGCAAACGGACCGGACAAATTCCGGACAATTATAATAATCACAACATGTCTGTATGTACGCCTTTATATGTGTTTGTTTGTCTATATTTGCGACATAATATTTGTCTGTATGTCTGTATGAGCGTCTGAATGTGCTTCTTTATAATTATGTGTTTGTATGTCTGTATTTGTGTCTTTAAATGTACCTGTATGTCAGTGTGGGTGTATGTGCCTCTTTAAAGGTGTCTGTATGTCTGTATTTGCGTCAGTATGTGTGTCTGTATGTGCGCCTTTATATGTGTTTGTATGGCTGTGTGTCTGTATGTGCGTCTTTAACAGTGTCTGTATGTGCGCCTTTATATGTGTCTGTATGTGCGTCTTTATATGTATGTATCTGTCTGTATGTGTTTCTTTATGTTTGTATGTCTGTATGTGCGTCTGCTTGTGCGCCTTTATGTGTGTCTTTATGTGTGTTTGTATGTATGTATGTATGTGCGTCTGTATATGCGCCTTTATATGTCTCTATGTGTGTCTGTTTGTGCGTCTGTAAGTGTGTCTGTATCTGTGCCTTTAAATGTGTCTGTATGCTGTGTGTATATCTGTCTGTCTACCTGTGTGTTTGTATGTGCATCTGTATGTGCGTTTGTATGTGTGTTCTTATATGTCTTAATGTCTTGTGCCTATCTTTATGCATGTCTGTATTTGCGTCGGTGTGTGCGTCTGCATATGCGTCTGTATGAAAGCACCTTCACTCTATACAAATATTTGCAATTTCATAGTAGGTTATCGCCCAGCATCTTGGCGCAAACGACATTCCTGGAAAAAGCAGACGAACTGTAGTTGATGATATTCAGACTTTGTGAAAACATACTCGAACTCAACCCTAGTGCCCAGATAAAATTATCTGCAATTCTGCTGCGGACGATTCCTGGACCGCCCGAATGCAGACTTCGTTGACGGTGTCAACGAAATTGCCAAGACTGTCAACCACTCATTCTCATTGAAATAAGTTACACACGTAGTCCCATGGCTGGAGTTCGTTGATCATCCAGAGTTCACAGCGAGACATCTAAGTCGAGACGGACTACACCTGAGGTATGAGGGTACTAGATTGGTGGCACACAGACTCGGAGATGCAATCAAGCAGCAATCAAGAAGTTGTGTTTACGCAGACGCTTCCATTGTGCCGAAGGCGAGGGAATTCATAGGACCTAGACTGTATAATGAAGTAGCCACTAGATATTCATCGTCTACAAACTCAAACCCGAAAGCGCCAATAGCAGTGTCCACGAGATTTCCGACAAAAAATCGTTCACACAGCACCCGGTACACTGAGAGCAAAGGACGTGGCAAGTTCGATCAACGCAATCTTCATCGACGAGTGCAGTCACAAGGGTTAGCCGAAAGAAGACCATCGGTATCTGCTTCTGTTAAATCTGTGACATACACCCAAAACACAATAAGACGCATGCAAAACCGATTCGCACCCCTTTCTGTTGATGACCAGTATGTTTCCAGCGTCAATACCAGTGATGATACCAGAAAGAAAAAAACACGTCCCATTGATAAATATGACGAAATGGAATGCATAATAAACACGGCTCCAGATAGTGAGCAGAACCGGGTCGAAAATGAAAAAGAAAAATACAAGCGGATTGTGTTGATGAGGAAGTCAATGTGGACGATGAATTTTGTAACAGTCCGCTAAAGGACTGTAATGACATAGCAGGGCTTAAACACACTGGCCAGGTGACATCAACCCCTGCAAGTAACCCAGTACACAGCATTTCAATTGGTAATTTTGTGCTATAAATAGTACTTGGAAGTTCTGTGACAAATATTTTAATCAAAACTAACGAAATTTAAACTGATTTTAGTTGGTTGGTTAACTTTGAGGAAAGGGTTAAGTATTAAATTTAACCAGTCATTCTAAAAAGCTGTCCATGCTCAGTTTAGAATGACTATAGATATAGTGTACTGTCACTTACATCTAAAGTAAACCCGAGACGAAACGTGCAGGATCCATCTCACACCTGTCAGAACACTAGCTTGAACCAACCAGGCTAACCAGGTGGTTGGTTCTTACCCATACATACTACACTACAGCTTTTTAATAAAATGCACAACATATTTTGTAGATTTGATACATGTTAATAGTCTGGCTCATTTGTATTTACATAGTGCATTCAATTTTGAAAGAATGAACCGTGCTTGCTGTAAAAAGCATGGCTTATTCCAACCGGTGCATTTAAGGTAGTATTTTTCTAAATATTTGCATTAACTCTTTAAATTCTAGGGCCCAGCAGAGCCACAAGTGCCATGAACTTCAGATCATCAACGAGGGTAATGGTTTAGATCGAGACCCAAACCCAGAGGTTTCATTGGATGAAGCACAAGGCCATGCTACTGACCACATACCACAGAAAAGTTTAAGTTCATATTTATATAATTATATAATTATAAACTATATTCAACTTGTTGAAATCAGGGAGTGCTCCTTTAAAGCAACTGTGCACCAGTATGATCAATTTGCAAGAAAAAAAGAAAATTGTCGAAAACTGTCATAAACTTGGTATTAATGTGTACAATGCATTGAAACTTACTAACTGAAGTACCACATAGTTTACAAACATGTTAATGTGATTTGAACCAGGAACCTCCTTGTCAATAGAATCATTCCATTGAATTATTGAAATTAAAACCATCATTGGGAGTTATACAGTCGTATTATTGTAACTGGACAGTTTTTAATAATTTTTATATATTTCAAGAGAAAAAAATCTTTTCTGATTACAATCTCAAAGCAATTTTAGTATACACATTACTTCTTATTTCACATTATATGTTAACATTAACATGTTAAAGCTGCATTCTCACAGATTTACCGTTGAACAACTTTTTTATTTTTTGTCTGGGAAAGAGCATATTTGCATAAATGTCTGCAAACCATCGATAAAAGATTGCTGACAAAAAATCAGATTGCCGATTTTCATATTTCCGTTCGTAAATTAATGTTTATGGATTAAACTGCTCTTAGCGGTTTAAGAAAAATGCATAAAACATCAATTTGTTAACTTAAATGTTAAAATCTGCGATCTTATCTTTTGACAGCAGTCTTATATAACTAGTTTTCATGCATTTTCGCAAAAATCGGCTCGTTTCAAGACAAAAAATAAAAAAAAGTTGTCAAAACGTTCAATCTGTGAGAGTGCAGCTTTAAAGGTGACAACTTACTAAATATTACTTGCAATTTGAAAACATCTAATTAGTATTTATTTGTGTATTTTCAGGCAGTAGATCTGGCTGGCCATGATTGCAACAACTGGGACCGATATAGCTTCACTTGAGATTCTACAAGCGAATACGGACATGCTTCATATCCTTAAGGAGAACGAAAATCTTCAGGATGATAGTGAGGAATTGGACAGATTGAAATGGTCAGGCGAGGTACTGAAAGCAAATGAACTGAAACAAAAGAAAAACTATTCCAATATTATACCGGACTGAAAGTTGAAAGTTGATGTTTTTGAGGCTCTTTTTGCTTATCTAGAGCCTAAGGCTCAATACATTAAATACCCAATCGGTGAAAGTACTTGTTTGTTTAAACACTACGCAGAGGCAAACAAAAGAAACCCAGGAAACCCCGGTCAACAACACTAGAAGAGATGTTCTTCTCTCTAGTAAAGCTAAAACTTGATATACAAACTGCGCCATCCGTTTCGGAATAGCTGCTTCCACTTACAGTTCCATTTTCACGGCATGGGTTACTTTGGTATCTCAAGAACTTGAACAAATTATCAAAATGCCACCTTCCACAGAATGTGACGGTATGGAGCAGGCAAAGTGTTTCGATGAGTTCCAAATATTTTGTTCTTATATATATATGTTTCAGTTAGTTTTGTTATTGTGTTTTTTCTTGATGCATGTTTGGTGAGGCGCTATTCACCCCACCCTCATGTTTGTTTTATATGAATAAATTTTATGAAAAAGAAAAAAAAAACATCTCTCTCCAAACAGGTTGTAAATCTCACATTGGTACATTTGATACAGGTTGTACTTGATAAGGGGGTTGTAGCAAATAATCAAAACTTAAAAAGAGTTATATGTTTAGTTGTCCTTTTCCTTAAAAGATTGTAAAACATACACCGACGTCCGAACCACAAGCCCCGGTTATATATTCATGTTTCTTTTCATTTGCTTCTCCGAAGAGACGTTTCGTCATTTCTCTGTTAAATTTGACAAAACTATAAAAACATCTGAGCTGTCCTGGTAAGCGTCTTTATCTTTTCAACTGTCTTAATTTATAGTTAGCATGTCGTTCGTAATTGGGTATTTATGTATTCTCTATTTGTGAACTTTTGTCTTTATAATGTTCTTAAACTATCTTTGCTTGTTATAGGTATTTTCTTCCATAAAATATATTTCGAACCCATCAAGGCTTAAACGGAGTAGATTAGCCCACAGGGTTACATTTGCCTCCCAGACGTTGAACTTTTGGAGACCAGGCAGTCACAGCTGACGACCAACCTCTGTGGCGGAGCTGGGGCGTTTTGCTGATGACGACCTTCAGTGACGCCCTTCAGGACCTCGAAGGCGTTGACCGATCGATTATTCGAGGCTTACAGCCGTACATAACGTCCTCCGACAACCGCATTCCAAATTCGGAACGTCAAATCATGTTTATGAAGTTCTGGTATATGTTTACGATCAACTGATCAGTGTCGGGCCAGCATTTTGTGTTTTGAAACTCCAATTTAAAAACGTACAAGTTTGTGCTTTGTATCTGTGACTGACACTGTGGGTTATTGTGTACACGTGGTTTGTGTTTAAACGTGTTTAATATATACTTGAAACTTAACTTCGAAAATCTACATCCTCAAGAGCAACTTAGCCAACAGCAATTTACAGACCTAGGAATTTCACACCACAACAACAGAACCACCACAACTACTATCCCCTGCCATAGATGGACGATCGGCAGAGGGAAATAACGAAAGCAAATTGAGGGAACGAGTTTTTGGACCTGCAAATAAAACATTCATAGTTTCCAATGAAGTACCTGTTACTACTTTGATATATACTGGTAGCTTGGTCACTACTGTGACCAACTCAGTCTATGAAAATGTGTCTCCTAAATCTGAGTTGCTTGATATTATATTGTTAGGCATTGATGTTTCAATTACTGGTGGTTCAGAATTGAATGTATTAGGTTACATTGAAGCATCTATTTTTATTCCGCGGTTACATTTACGTATGTTGTATTTGTTTGTTGCATTTTACCGTTGTTTAATTTAAGTGCACATAACCGTTGCAAGTTGCAACATTATCCACTGTCTGTACATACATAGTACGTACCAACGGTATGCGATTTATGTCTGATCGAAGGGCAAGACATATTTAAGCACTGATCGCGCTAGACGGCTTGAACTATTCTGTGTGATATTCAAAACAAGGATCGTTTGAATGATAACATGGTTCTCAGTCGCTCGAGTAACTCTAGCAGATTGTATTTATTATAGTGATACTTGTATTTAACATCAATATATCAAAAATATGTTTTAGTGATAAAACTTAAATGCACGCTTACTCCTAAATATGATTAACAACAATTAATGCAATTATTTTAATATACCAAAAAGGATGAATGAATGTCGAAAACTATGATTATTATAAAGGATATCGAGGATGATTTGAAAGAAAGATGCAGAAAAGTCGCTATTTCTTTAATATGAGACGAACGTAGACCACAGTAAATATTTAAGCATTCACCAATCATTTAACATTTTTGCACTTTCAGCTTATAATTTCACGGAATCAACATTGTTATCAGTAACTAATATTTTCCATAAATGCATTATTTAGTGAGTTGTTAAATGTTTTACAGTCAAAATGTATATTTGTTTTTCATGTGTAAGTATTTTTTTTAAATAAGAGTGTCACTTTGAGGCATACTTCATAATGCATTTATGGAACAAATCAATTATTGTTAACAAGATTGTAGCCGTGTATTTAATAGCTCAACCACAAATTTTGAGTGACCAGTGGATCCTACGGATTTTTGGAGATCAACGATCGTTCCCGTAAAAGCGTTCGGGTGATAACGTAAAAGGCCTAGACTGGCATTTAAACACATTGATTAACTGACGAACTATGATCTATTGCGATTCATTTGAACTCTCACGAATATCAACGGAAGTCAACGTTAGACAATCCTGTCGATGAATTCACGTTGTTTTTCTCTTGTTGCATTGTACTTTTCGTGTGTGGGATCGTTCGCTTTGTGATTTCCGGTTGGCCTACATAATGCAAATAAGCATTTTCAGAACACGATCGGGAGATGGCGAAAGAATGTCATTTTATAATGTGGAAATACCGTGTTTTTGCACCTTTCTTTCAAATTTAATAACGTGTCTTTCATAAAGATAATTGTTTGAGATATTGATTAATTCTTTTTCAAAAATTTAAACATATTTATCAATTTTAGAACTGCCTATTTGGGAGTAAGAGTACATCTTTAATTAATTTCTAGTCATCTGTCATTTGAGAACTTCTACCATTACTTTTACTAATTTTAAGTTCTTTCAGTGTGTGTTGCTTTATTATTCTTATACTTTTGAAGCGGATAGAAATAAATCAGTAAACGGAGGGATAATAAGATAGCAGTTTTCAAATGACAATATGATTCTATATACTTTCAACTTTTTTTGTTAAAATTGTCATGGCGGGCAAAATGATAATGAAAGGCTTGGTCATATTTTGTACACTCAAAATCACACCTAAAGAAACCGTACATCATCACCGACTCGAATATTAACGAAAATATCTTTGAGTTAATATGATTTACTCAAGCAAACAATATTTTTACTTACAAAAGATTACAAAACGTTTTATGCTACAAAACTGTCAATACTATTGTTCAAATTTGCATTTAAAGGTCATGGTCATTGCATTCGACATACCTTGCATGAATTAAGTAATTGTTTTTTGTCGTCTACATGGTGCAGATCATGCTAGTTAGTTTTTTTATTAGATGAGATTTAGCAGTAAGAAAATATTTTGTTGAATAAAATTACAGCCTTGAAATATTAAACAAAACCAAATCCCAATTTTATATCTTAAAAAGAACTTTAACCATAATTTTGGTTTCGCAAAAAAAAACATAATTATAATTCTACAAAATTGTTGTCTCGACTTCAAAAAAGCTGTTGAAATCCAGAGAACGCGGAGGAAGACATTATTGTGAATACAATTGGAGGCGTGGACAGCCATGTCTTCATTTATGAGTTGTGTTCGGTTCGTTTCGTTTTGCTTGATATAGGAATATTCAAAAGCATATATAGTCTTTATTCATATAGTATTTCTCCTGATTTATACAATATGCATTTTTATTAGACGATATGAAGACATAGTTTTCAAACAATTTGATAACGTCAAATGGTGGTATTTAATGATTCATTCGTTCGTAGATATTTGTATGCAGTGGTTAAGTATTTTAATGTGCGATAGCGATGCATAAGTGGTTGGGGAAGGTAAGAAAATAAAACGTTTTAAAAGTACATGTTTTAATAAGTTTTGAGGAACAATCTTTTTGGGGGGGGGGGGTTAAACATTTATTCTTGGCCACATGTTTTGAGTAGGCCTGGAGTTCAACAAATTTTACAAAAAAAAGATTTTTGATCAAAAAGCATTCACATTATTACGGAAAAGTCTGTCAACATTAGTACTCAACATTAATACTCGGTTTTATGTCAAGATGCCCCAGACAACTTATTGAACAATGTCTTGAGAGATCTTGATGCTGTCTTGTCAAATAAGATTATTCAGAAAAGCAATGAATTTTCGCGTATGAAATTCATTTCCGGGTTACAAAATGCATATATTTTTAAATTTTTTTAAATAGCTGCAATCAACACAAAGCCACAAGACATTGTTGATTGGACAGTTAAATTTGACTCGGAACACATTCTTTTTGTATTAAGACATTTCCAGGAAAGCGTAAATGCTTTTTGATTGGAAATCTGATAAAATATTCTGTTGTTAAAAGTGCTCAACTCTTATTTGCAGCTTTTCATGTTGCATCGGATATATGAGTCATTTCTGTTGAACCTCAAAACTAAATAAAAGTTTGATTATTTCAAACATTTAAAAATTTTGGTCCCACCATCGTCTTTTGCATCGCTGCCGACCCTTAAATCACTTATCAGTGTTTAAGCTATTTTAAATTATTTTCTTGAGTATTTCCAACTAAGGTTGATTCTCTCATTGTACGAGTTTGTGTCTGTCGTTCGACAGGTTTGTTGATATTTTTTTTAATATTTTCAGGTCTTGTAGCCTGAGTTTACATACTCTCGTTTGTATGTACAATGATAGATGTAGTCTAAAAATCGTAATTTGAATATGCAATTTTCAAAAAAGAGTTATGGTATGATAAAAATGTAAATTCAATTGCAGTTTGTACTAACCACAAATTATGTTGAACCATAAACAACACTTATTTCTAATTTCATGTTATAAACAATTTCTTTTATGTGATGAAATGGATAAAAATATTAACTTTCACAAAAAAAAATGTAAAATCATTATTCTGACCTTTTCCCAAAAAAAATATTAAAAAAAAATACTATTAATTGAAATAGTAAAAGAAAGAAAAATGTGACAGATTTGCTTTAAAACTGACTTCAAAACTATGAAATGGACATTTTGATATTATATATATTCCGATTGTACATCTAGTGTTTTGCACTTTCGAATTAATACTTTAATTTCTTATACCGTGTACAACTATCCATAATACTTCTGACTTCCGCATGCGTCGGCTTGCGTTTGCTGGAAGTGAGTGGCGGAGGAACAGGAGTGTTCATACAGCTCTGTTTTCCACAAATGTCTACAACGGTATCCACTTGTATGTTCACATCATTGAATGTCATGTTTCTTGTAACTGTTTTGACACTAAAATCATTACCCATTTTGTATTGGGGAAATGAAACTTTGTACTGAATATTACCAGTTTTGGTTTTTGCGACTTCCCTTTTAACATTTTCATTGGAGTGCAGATTAGCAAAGTGCTGCCTGTACAATTGTCCATAGTATGAAAAACTGTTCAGTTTTGGTGCAAACTTGTTTATCACTGCACGAAAGCTCTTCAATGTTGATGTGTGGAAGCCTATTGATAGCTTCGCATTGTCCTTGACTAAGTTACATAAAAATTATTTACTTGTTCGTTATAATGTCTTCAAGTAATATAGCTGTCTTGTTTCCTTAAACATTAATAAATAGAATGCTACATGAATCCACAACACTTCAATTTGAATACTTGTCTGATCGATAAAGACTGAAAGATTGTTAAAACAAGTAGATTTGTTTCGTCTACAGAAACATGCTTACACCATACTTTAATTGACTTATGTTCAGTGTATTTTACTTGTCTTCATGAATGAGTGGACACATTTTTCATCTTCACATCATAAACCTACATAAGGTACAAATATGAAATCCCTACAAGCTATACTGTTTCTTTTCATGTATAAAGGGCATAACTCAGGAATTATGCATGATTGATTCAGACCCCATTCGGAATAAAGAGGCACGTACTTTGAAACTTTGAATAACTATTTAAAAATGACACAACTGTCTTATACATGTACAAGATGAATTCCATTGACCTGGCCTGACCCCATTATCAATGGAGGAATATGCCCAACACTTTGCTGAGTGCTGCGGACCACAGCTTGTCCATCTCCTGCCTGGATAACATCAGTGCCACGTCTTCTTATAAACTCCATGGTAATAGTCACACTCTTATCTCATGCATTCTCCCCTGCCGTCCAGAGAAATTTCCTCTGATGGTCAAAGATAGTGTTTAGCGCTAATGCCATTATGTCCATGAATTCAAACACCCTCAGAATTTCATTAGGTGAGCAGCCCGTAAACAATATACCGGCACTTAGTAGAAGGTTTCCAGCAGGGATACTGTTTCTCTGGCTGGTATTCCCACCGTCTCGTATAACCAGAGTCATAAACATGCGTATTAGCAATATATTACCCTTGCTGTTGACTGATTTCACGCTCTACATGATGCCTGCACATGACACTGGTTTGGAAGAGAAACATTAGATTTTCTTCGAAGAAAAGGAACTTGCGTTGCTCACTAGGGTCCTTGCTTAAAAAAAGAAAGATGTATTAATACCAAACAGTTCAGTTTCATTTACCCTCTTTTTAAAATGAACGTTATCTTTTATATTGTGAATTTTGTGTCATTTTTACAAACTTGGGATTTATCAAATGTATTTCCTAATGTGTAAAACAATGCCTCACGTGCATTTGCTTAAAGCATGCGACGTGACACTTCTCCTTTTTTACTCTTCTGTTTCATTTTTGAATTTTAATATTTATGCAAAAAGCTTTTAAGTTGCATATGTTTCATCCGGATCAAAGTCGGGATCTTAATCCTTATCGTCTATGAATAATTATGCGACAAACTATAGAAACAAGCTCAGTAGCTAAACGTTTAAACATAAACCCGGTACTGGGCAAACGCCAAAGATATTAAACATGATAACAAAAAAAAATCACAAACAAGAAACAAGGAAGAACAGCAGAAAAAATCCACAAACCGCACAGTGCATACATACTATTTATTAAAACAAAAGCTGACACAGAGACAGCGCGCTCGACTATTCCGCCGCTTTTCAGGGTAAGTATTGAAAAGTTTTGGCGAAACATGCATGAATCACTGATAAGATTTTAATGCAATACATGATGTGCTGAGATATTAACATAAATGTGGTTGCATGGAACATTTTAACCAGATTTTTTAAGTATAATAATAAAGGGCCATTATTTGCCAAATACAGTTATCTAACTTGGTTATTCAATTACGATGGGTGGTTGAATACCATTGTATAAAGTCTCATTGCAATACATCAAGTACTTGCTGACATTGTTTCCCATGTCTGCTTACATGCAAGACCTTAACCGTAACCCTAACCCTAATTCTCATAATAAAGGGGTAAAAATAATATTATATGAAAGATAAAGTTATCTTACTTGTGTGCAAAGTTTCAATGCAATACATAAAATATTCGCTGAGGTATTGACTTAAAAGTGGTAAGAAGCAAAACCTTAACCAGAATTTCTATGTTTAAAAAAGGGGCCATTATTTGAATTTAATGCAAACTAGAGTTATCTAACTTGGTTAATTAAGAAGGTTGGATGGTTAAGTACCATTGTATAAAGTCTCAATGCAATACCATAAGTAGTTTTTGAGATATAACCTATATGTGCTTACACGCAAAACCTTAAACATAATTTTTAAGTCGAATAATAAAAATTACTTACATTAAATACAAACATGAGTTATCTACCTTGGTTAATTAAGTAGGCTGGATAGTTGACTCAATGCAATACCTCATGTGCTTGCACGCAAAACAACCAGAATTTCTAAGTCAAATAATAAAGGCCTATTATTTGCATTAAATGCAAACTAAGGGTTTTTTAACTTGGTTAATTAAGTAGGTTGGATGGTTGAGTACAACTGTATAAAGTTTCAATGCAATACTTCAAGTAGTTGCTGAGATATTGACCTATGTGTGCTTACATGCAAAACCTTAACCTATGTGTGACGCCAACGCCGACGATTGGGTGAGTAGTATAGCTCTCCATATTCTTCGAATAGTCGAGCTAAAAACAAAGTAAGTTTATCAAGATTGTTAGGTACCGCCTTTGAAAACAATTGATTTATTTTGTACCAGTCGTTTCATGTTACGAAAATGTCAACACTAATTGCTGCGTTTGCATTCACAAGTCAAGTACATTCTACGCAATTTTGTCGTCTGCATGGTGCACTCTATTCTCGTTTTAATTAATTTTGAATTGTGTTGAGCAATTAAAATTTGGTTTTTAGATACTTTTAGCAATCACAGCCAATACATATTTAAAAATGAATTAAATACAGCGATAAAAACATAACTTTTATACGAAAATTGTTTTGTCAAAAGCAACGCAACGTTTTTATATTAAAATATTCTTGACTGAAAAACAGCCGTTAATATTCAGAAGCGAAAGATGTTTTAAAACGTGGTGGAATGCATGCATATGATGCATGCAAAAGGAGGCCCATAAAATAGCATTCAATATATGTTTGCCTTTATTTTATAAATTTATTTGATGAAATAGCTTGGGATGAGGCTGTTCAATCTTAAACAATTTTAAATTGAGCAAATAATTAAAATTCATCCAAGTATATGTAGCTCATTTTGGGCGGTGTAGCTGTATTCCAAATCATGCCATTTTTCAATCTCTTTCTATGGATGTATTTTTTTAGGCGTGCTGACATTATTTAAATATAAACATCAACACTGTTGCTTGTAAAATTTCAGTCCATGTATCATTGTATAATATTGATATACATGTTATGTATAAAACAGTGATTGCTTATTAAAATTAAACAAACATCATTCGTGTATTTATTTTTTTCTTTTGCTATTTTCAATCGTGGTTTAATCATAAAAGTTTCAATTAAGCATAATTCATGTTAATAAGATATTAATTGTTTTTAATTGTTGTTTACATTTGAATGTCATTAAAACGATGTGCCTACATTAATAATCGGATATTTTGAGAAACATCGGGAAAATTGGCTTGATTTTCTGACTTATAAAAGAGCCATCTCTGGACCCGGAGAGTATTCACCACTCGAGTCTGCAAACATGAAGCTGTTCATACTTCTTCTTCTGGTCAGCTGCCTCTCCATGACACTGCTGCCAGCTACCGTTGAAGGTAAGTGAAAAACGTTTTATTTCAAATTTCGTGCATAGGTTCTAACAACTTAAAAGTATTTCTGCTATCGGTCGCACTATTTGACTTGATATATGCGACAATTGCGACTATCTCTATCGTTTAGTGTCTTTTGGGCAATAGCCTTCTGCCTTTAAACAAGTTACTGGCTTTTAATGTTCTTCCTTGTTTCCATTGTTTTACTTAAATATGCTTCAAGCTCTAAAGGGTTACTGTAAAAAAAACATTTAATAACGCTATACAAAGACTACTGCCACATTTTCAAAATATATCAGAAAAATATTGAATATATAGTTATTTACATTTATTGTTCGATTTCTTGTTCGCATTAAATGTGTTCGGAGCTGCGTGTTAAAATTGATAACACATGCTTAATTGAACACATCTATTAAAGCCGTAGGCGGCGGGAACTGCAGTTGTAGATATCGATGTTATCATTCGGAGATCGACAAGGGGCGCTGTGGATATCTAAGGTGGTGCTGCCCTAGACGCTGGATAGGATAGGCTTATAGGGTACGAAATTATTGAAAAAGTTGTTGTCGTAGTAGCACGCTTATCGGAAACTATATTAGAATAATGTTGTTGTTTTTATCTCACGCTATTAATTTCACGAAAGGGGAATTCATTATTCATGTTATTAATGTCACTCGTATTTTTAGTATAAATCACTCGTGTAAATACGAATTATATTGGTTAATTTGTTATATCTCTATTCAATTTTAATTGTGATTTGCATATGTATTAGCTTTAGTTTGAAATTGGTATTGACATAACAATTTTGGTATTTACAAAAACATGCCTGTTTACCAACAAGTGTCAAGGGTAATATTTGTCTTTGTTTCCTTCCAGGCGATGAACCAAAACACCCAAAGACAAATCTACTTATGTTTTGTTTTTGGTGAAAATAAATCTTCGTTGTAAAAACTTTCCTTTGGTATATTTTTCCTAATCATCATTTAGTAGTGAGTAAATTGGAGTGCATTTAAGTTTCTTTCCAATTCAAAAGGGATGTAACTATGATATGAATTATATAAAATTTATGTAAAAAAAACAATTCACAAATACATTTAGGAATTGCTAAAAATGAACATTTATAAGCTGGATTGAAAACAAAATACAATGAATATTTAAAGTATTGATTAGTAATTGCGATTTATAAAATAAAACATAATAGTTAATACTATTTCCACTACTTCTCTACCTTCCTCATACTTCTAAATACCTGATTCAATGATAAAGAAGACACACTACATGAAAGTAGAATTGCTTTTTTGGAAAATAATAGACCAAATTAAGTGTAAACTAGTTATTGAAATAAAACTTGCAGGTTGTCTAGATATGTCAGATTTTATGTTAAAACGAAGTTTAAATAGATTAATTGTCTGACTAATTACGTAAACGCGATTTTGAAGTAATGCTATCAGTTATATAAGATTACTTTCCAGAATAATTTCTCATATTACATTTTAATCTAGAATCTAAATTTAAATATCAGTTCAAACCGAATTTCTTCGATCTATAATGGACATTAGTTATTAACGTGAGTTCAGTTTAATCAAATGCCAATTAATTAAAGAATAATAACCGAACAAAACCAACATTATTAGAAAAGAAAAAAAGTATGGGTAATAGATTTAAAATTAAAAAAAATACTCCAGTAAAGAAATAGGTTTTTACATACTTTACGTTAACAATATTCAACCGAATTTGTGCAACATAGATGCGAAATTAATTCTACAAAGCTCACAACTAAATCTTGGCAGCAGAAAATGATTTAAAAAGTAGCTTCTGACAATTTGGTGCGAAACGCCTGGATAAAATGTATCTACAAATACTTAAGTGAATACAAACTACTAATAAGGTTTCTAATATATATATATAAAGCTGTAACAGAAACTGTAATCCACAACAAATCTCTTAAATCATTATTAATAAGCAAACGTAACAGATATATATTAAAGGGATCAGATGAAACAATTGCAAGAAAAAAAAGAATGGTCAAATGTTTATATCGAAAAGGCATCGTTGTGTACAATGCAATAAATCCTACTTATCCCTTACGAGTCGCATCCCCTAAAACACATGCATCTTTCGCAGTTTTTGCGCATATTTCAATTTCAAAATTTACTAGAGTTGTCTACCACGTTACTCCCAGTAAGTTTAAAAAGGCGTCGGTATATTCATCTGTAGGGATTAACATGTAAATGATTGAAACTTGGAAGCCATTATGCACTAGTTTAAATGGACAAATACATATGACATAATTGCAACATGATTGTTGCGTTTATTATTTTAATTAAATAAGTGAACAGTGAAGTAAAATCATGCATATTCTTGTTACATCAAATTTTTATTTAATTACCTGGAAGGATGGTCCTATTTCAACCATAGGTCATCGTCACATAGCCTGGAAACTATCATTTGCCCATTCAGTCCTTTCATATTGATTAAAAAAGTATATTACATTTCAATACATTGTTCGATATTTCATATTTGTACATGCAACCTTTGCGCATCCATTACGAAAAGAAGCTTGAAATGTCATCCTTGCCTTACCGATTTTAAAAAGGGAAGCACAATAATACAAAAGAACTAACAATCGTGACATTCGCGACATTCCCCCCGAGATAGGTGAGCGTATATCACAGCCGATTACTATGTTCTCGTTTTCAAGAGTGATGTCGTTACTTCTACCCACCGTTGCATCCTTAGCATCTGACGAAATGCCGCAAGAAACGCTCTTTGAATACGACCAAAACGTCGTCGTGGTATCGATGCATGTTTCTGTAATCTTACACGTCCAATGTGACATAAGCGGGGACGTCGCATATGTTAACGTCTTCGGTGACGATATGAACTTCAACACTATGACTTTTGTAATGACGGCCTCGTCGTCGCACAACAAATTCTCGATAATGACGTCGACAATGCCTGTCGATTCTTTTTCAGTTGTGAAATAGACTATTAGGAAACTGAGATGGCCAACTGTTCGGATGTTTCTTAATCAGAAATCTCTCCGACGTTAGGCAGATACTTCTCACGTATAATTGTAAGAGATTAGTCGGGTGATCCTAGCTGTTCTTCATCACTTATTCTCTCTAACCCAAACACATTGTTTACAACAGTTCCTTGATATGTGTCATTTTTACACGTATCACATTTTTGGCAAACTTTTGAGCCAACAACTTACAAATGTATATATAATCTTAGGTTAGTAGTGAAGACGGCATGTCTTACACAATGCAAATATGTACGGGTAATGTTTTAAGTCCACAGTGTTTTTCTTAAACACGTCTTTTGAAGGTTTTAGCATGTTTGTACGACAAAACTCACTCATCTTCATTTTCTGTTCGAACTGTAAACAGCGAACATTTAAACATAGTAATGAGATCCGTTGCACGTGTATTTTGTAGTTTCCATGCACTATGTTGTTGAAAAAAACTATCGATATTGGAACCCTCACATGGGCAAAAAGCAGCCGTTCAAACTAAATGCAAATTATATGCCTTGCCGTTTGTCAAACATTGTTATTTCTAATTTTCTTGGATGCATACCTTTCAGGCCTGAACTTGCGTGTGTTATCATTAAACATAGATAATGCTCCATCTGCACACTTGTTCTTATCAAACTTTTGATCAGATACTTCTAACAGATACAATGGATTGAGTTGTCGTCATACTTCCTGACGGAGTAATATGGACCAGCACCTTCAGCGTAATCATTATACCCCCACAAACGAAGTTATATTCGATATTGGGGCTGGTGGGGCCAAGGTCAAGGTCACTGTTACTAAAAATAGAAAAACGGTTTCCGGACGATAACTCATGAAAGGCTTGCCAGATTCGAAAAAAATTGGTACACAGGTGTAACATCAGAAGATACAGGTCAAGTTCGATATTGGGGCTGGTGGGGCAAAGGTCAAGGTCACTGTTACTAAAAATAAAAAACGGTTTCCGGACGATAACTCATGAAAGACTTGACAGATTTGAAAAAAAATGGTACACAGGTGTAACATCAGAAGATACAGATCAAGTTCGATATTGGGGCTGGTGGGGCCAAGGTCAAGGTCACTGTTACTAAAAAAGTAAAACGGTTTCCGGACGATAACTCATGAAAGGCTAAACGGATTTGAACAATTTTTTGTACACAGGTGTAACATCAGAAGATACAGATCAAGTTCGATATTGGGGCTGGTGGAGTCAAGGTCACTGCTACTAAAAATAGAAAAAATGGTTTCCGGACGATAACTCATGAAAGGCTTGACAGATTTGAACATTTTTGGTACACAGGTGTAACCACAGAAGATACAGGTCAAGTTCGATATTGGGGCTGGTGGGGCCAAGGTCAAGGTCACTCTTACTAAAAATAGAAAAATGGTTTCTGCTTCATAACTTTAATTTGGCATGAGCTATTGTGATGAAACTTGGTGTATAGGCAGCCTCTGTGAAGACAATGCTTGTGATTGAAAATGGGGCCAGTGGAGTAAAGGTTTTTGTGCACTGTTACGAAAATAGAAAAATGGTTTCCGGACAAACAATACATGCATGATAAAAGAAGATGTAGTGTGCAGTAACCTTGGAGTTATGGCCTCTTTTCAAAGAAATGGTTTGCCATTCCTGTGTCCAGGCGGCATTTAGGGGTATTCGTCACTCCTGTGACAGCTCTAGTTAACTCTCGGATATTTCAAGTGCATCCAGTGCAGTCAGTGCAGATGAAGACGTTTTAGATATTGTGCAGGAATTAGACATATTAAGTTACAATCGTTGGACTTATTAGAAGGGAATTTCGACTTCGTTGAGAAGTTCACGGAGTCTACCGTAAACAGCGTAGTGTGCAGCACGTCGCAGGATGCGGTTACTTCCTGTACGTCTTTAGATGCCCAGGACATATAACGCTGAAATATCTGTCATATTATGGCAATAATATAGTTATGACTCACATTAATGTTAATTTGTTTGTTCGGTTATGTTGGATTCATTTTTTTAATAATAGTCGATTTCCAATTAGGACATCTTGTTTATGAACTATTTACAGATTTGTTTTATTGTTATTACATTTATTATTGTTTTAGCTAGTTGGTGTAATTACAACGATATTTGAGACATGTGTTAGTCAATGGTCAATTGTGTTTGGTCAACATATAAGAATAACCCCTCTCAATCGTCTTAGGTGATTTCAATGTGAATGTAGCGAGTAATGAAAACTTGATTGAATACATTCTCCAATGTAAACAGTGTGTTACAGAAACTACCACTGACTTTCGGTCATTGTTAGATCACATTTACATCAGCAACAATATTAAGAACTACAAATGTTCAGTTTTCGAATCTTACTTCTCAGAACATAAAGCGATACATATTAGTCTGCATTAGCTGTTGACAATAAAATTGTCTTATAACATTCTATTGTGCGTAAATGAAAAATCATATCACGTTATAATGATGTAGTGAATAAGTTAAAAGTGAAATGATAATATACTAAAATCTGTTCTTATGCACAATTGATTTATTGTAGCAAATTATAGTGCCCAAGTGACATATTATATCATATAAAATGGTATATGATTTAATACTTCTTATGTGCAATATAATGAAAAGGAGCTGATGTCACATGTTAAAGTGAAATGATGTCACATGTTATAGTGAAAGATGTCACATGTTATAGTGAAATGATGGCACATGTTATAGTGAAATGATGGCACATGTTATAGTGAAATGATGTCACATGTTATAGTGAAATGATGGCACATGTTATAGTGAAACGATGGCACATGTTATAGTGAAATGATGGCACATGTTATAGTGAAACGATGGCACATGTTACAGTGAAATGATGGCACATGTTATAGTGAAACGATGTCACATGTTATAGTGAAATGATGGCACATGTTATAGTGAAACGATGTCACATGTTATAGTGAAATGATGGCACATGTTATAGTGAAATGATGGCACATGTTATAGTGAAACGATGGCACATGTTATAGTGAAATGATGGCACATGTTCAAGTGAAATTATGGCACATGTTATTGTAAAATGACTCGTGTTATTGTGAAATGCTGTCACATGTTATAGTGAAATAATGTCACATGTTATAGTTAAATGATATCTTGAGTTATTGTGAAATAATGTCACATGTTATAGTAAAAAATGCCACATGTTATAGTAAAATGATGTCACATGTTTTAGTAAAATGATGACTCGTGTTATTGTGAAATAATGTCACATGTCATAGAAAAATTGTGTCACATGTTAAAGTAAAATGATGTCACATGTTATAGTAGAATGATGTCACATGTTCTTGTGAACGATGTCACATGAGTAAATTGATTTATTGAGAAACGACTCTACTTATTGAAAGCCTTCATTAGGTAATCACTCTCATGAAATTCTCTTATTTTCCCCCATCTGTCATTCTTTGTAATTTCCTAGCTAATATCTTACAATCATGTTTAACCAATCATGCATTAAGTTTTGTATCTAATGCAAAGCTGCTTAGCGGAAAAGTCACAATCACTGTTTGACAAAAATCTTAGTACATAAGTTACATAATACCTCACAATGATAATTAAAGGTTAATACACGGCGCCGTCGATAATTGGCACACCAGCAATTACGGCAGCGGAATCCCTTCCGTAATGACCCATTTTCGGCCTTAAATGTTACTATGTATTGTAACATATGCAATAAATGTAATTACCATATATACATATAACATCAGTGCTGAATTCTCTTCTCATAAAAAGCGGCGTATAGTCGAGCGCGCTGTCCTACGACAGCTTTTGTTTTAATACCAGTCGATTTCCAATTAGGACATCTTGTTTATGAACTATTTACAGATTTGTTTTATTGTTATTACATGTATTATTGTTTTAGCTAGTTGGTGTAATTACAACGATATTTGAGACATGTGTTAACATGTTAGTCAATGGTCAATTGTGTTTAGTCAACAGATAAGAATAACCCCTTTTTGACAACGAGAGTTTTTTATGAAACAGTAATAGACACATTTCTACTAATTACCTTTTATTAGTTACTTGTTTGAAGCTCAGGAATATGTCTTTTTATAACGATTTCACAGAAGTTAGCGGTATGTTCCATGTTGTCTTCAAACTAAAAATTGACCAAGTACCGCCATTGACTTGAAGCTCAATATTTATGTTGTGAGTAGATCATGAAGACTTATAACACCAAATTCATAATAATATCGTCTAGCTAAATCACTCTGCAGACTATTGAGTTACGGTTAAAGGGGCTGTTTCACGTATTGGCACCAAAAAAAGTTTTTTTCTGTAACGAATCTCAGGACAATTATCTAATAGAATGTGTTACGCTTTGATATCATAATTGTAAACACCTACTTCGGTAATATCACGTGATAACACTGACTAGCCAATCACGCATAAGGAATGAATTCTACTAGGTAGACATACCCTGTAATCTTAATTAATGTAAAATACGAAATAACTGCTAAACTTTAAAAAATGTAAACTACTAGTATGATGTACTTCAGTTAGTAAGTTTCAATGCCATGTACACATCGATGCCAAGTTGGTCGGTTTTCGACAATTTTCTCTTTTTATTACGCTATTTTATCATATGTAAAACAGCCCCTTTAAAGTAGTTTTCCTCAAACATATGCTCCCTGAAAATAGTTCTACATTTTCAGTCTTTTGTTACAGCTTAGAGTTACTTAGGACGCTTATGTCATGTATATAACCTAGCGTTTTCGAATAGGAACTTGCGATAACCATTTCATGGTCTACCGTCAGCTGTAACACATCGAAAAATTGTGCCAGTAAAGATTATACTGGACTATACAACGAAACGCAAATATGACTGTTGAACAGATGGATGTACCTGCTAGCGTCTGTTTCCATCTGGCCAAAAAATAATCTGAAATGACGAAGTTAAATAAATAGAAAGATAAGCATCATTAGCTTGTAAACATTGCATCGTAATCAACAATATGTTCAATAACTTTTTTCACTTTAAAGTAAAAATACCGAACTAAGATGCCGATCGAATAATATGCTTTTTGCCACTTACTGGACACATACATTCCTAGTTTTTGTATCAGAATCGAAACATTTTCTTATAGATCCGTCATTTGTTTGCAACCAAACATTTCTATTTAATCTTTGCATCAAACTATATTACGTACCCTCCCCAGCTGAATGCCACACAGAACCGCCTTGATGATTGCACAAATACCACATGAATTTAACCAGCTATTTTTAATGGGCCAATACTTCATGATGGCTGATTCGCATGTGTGCTTGCCCGTCGGGAGATAACGCACAGGGTCAAGATAACCTAGAATAATATAAATTGGCAATATGAAACCCTTTTTCATTTCTGTATACAAATTAGCCTGACCATGCATGAAATATTGTATATTTTTAAGTGGTAAAGTAAGTACTACATTAACTGGAAATGACATGTTGTGTTAACCTTCATTTTATTTTGTAATGGTATGTTGCTGTGCCAATGAAAGGACATGTGTATACTATAATTCAAAAAATTAGTATTTTAAACCTCGCTTATAAATTCCGGTGCATTGATAGTTTCAAATTTGTACATAGATTTTCGAATTTATATGTGTCCGAAATACTATTGCAAACCGATTTTTAAAAAATGTACCTGCGCCGCTTTAAGACATCCGCTGCTGATCAACCGAAGAGAAAACATTGTTGTCGCGTGGCCATATACAGGAATCAGGCAAGCAGAAGGGCGATAAAATGCTCGTTTATGTTTTGTACATGCAGACTTCTAAAAAAAAAACTTACATCATCGCTTACCCGAATTCAAACGAAATGCATTATTTCCCCCCGGATATATCTTGAGTTTAATATTATTTTTCTTTCGAAAGAAAACGATTTATTTTGTACCATTCGTTTCATGTTACGAAAATGTCAACACTAATCGCTGCGTTTGCATTTGCAAGTCGAGTACATTCTACACAATGTTGTCGTCTGGATTGTGCAATCCATGCTCGTTTTATTTAATTCAGAATTGTGTTTAGCAAAAAGAATTTAGTTTTTATAATAGAATTAACATGTTAAGCAATCATAGCCAATACATATTAAAAATAAAATTTAAAAAATGATATAAACATAACTTTAACAACAATTGTTTGCTTGGCAAAAGCAACGTAGCATTTTACACCTATTTGTTCTTGAATAAAAAGCAGCCGTAAATACCCAGAAACAAACGTGTTTTAAAACAAAAAGATATTTATGTTTACAATGCATGCAAAGGGAGGCCCGTAATAATATCATTCAATACAATGTTAGCCTTTTATTGAGAAATATATTTTGATTTTATTAATAGCTTTCGGGATGGCTGTAAAAACGTAAACATTTATAGTTGAGTAAATCCATTAAATTCATGCAAGTATATGTAGCTCTTTTTGGCGTTGTAGTTGTATTCCAAATAATTCCATATTTTAAATCATTCCAATCCCTTTCTAGGAATGTATTTATTTAAGCGTGCTGACATTCTTTAATTTAAACACTGTTGCTTGTCAAAATTCAATATATTTACCTTTGTATAATTTGCATACATGTTATGTATGCAACAGTGTGTGCTTATTAAAATAAAACAAAAATCATTCGTGTATTTATGTTTCCTTTTGTTATTTTCAGTTGTGGTTTAATCTAAAATGTTTCAATTAAGCACAATTCATGTTAATATAAGATGTTAATTATTTTTAATTGGCCGTGTACATTTAAATGTCATTAAAACGTTGTACCTACATTAATAGTCGGATGTTTTTAGGAAACATCGGGAATATTAGCTGGATTTACTGACTTATATAAGAGCCATCGCTGACCCAGGAGAGAATTCACCATTCGAATCTCCAAACATGAAGCTGTTCATACTTTTTCTGCTTGTCAGCTGCCTCTCTATGACACTGCTACCATCAGCCGTTGAAGGTAAGGAAAACAACTTTTCATTTCAATTTCGTGCTTAGGTTCCAACAACGTAAAAGTATTTCTACTATCGGTCGCACTATTTGACTTGATATATGCGATAAGTGTGCACGTAAACTAGTTTAAGAACGAAATGAAATAGTTTTCCACCGACTGTTTTAAGGCGATAAAACCAACATTTATTGGAAAAGCTATTTTGATGTATGTGGCTTCTGACTATACTATCTCTCTCATTCAGTGTCTTTTGGGCAGTTGCCTTCTGCCTTTAAACAGGTTTCTTGTTGTTAATGTTTTACTGCTAGGCTTGTCCTTTGTTTTCAATGTAATAGTTATATATGCTTCAAGCTTGAAATAGTTACTTTTAATTTTTTATTTAATAATAACGCCTTAAACGCTATATAAAGATTACTGTCACATTTTCAAAATAGATCTCAACACTATAGAATGTGTATTGCACATCTTGAGTTATTCAAATTCATTTTTCTTGTTTGGTTTCTTTTTCACAGATTTCGTTTGCATGAAATGTGTTTTGTGCTGCATGTAGTAATTAAACATACATGTTTAATCAAACACATCCATTTAAGCCGTGAGTGGCGGGAACTGCACGTGCAGATATCGATGTTATCATTCGGAATACGACAAGGGGCGCTGTGGATATCTAAGGAGGTGCTGCCCACGACGCCTGTTAGGATAGGCTTATGAGGTACGAAATTTTTATAAAACCATTTGTCGTTACTCGCTTATTGGATAGTCGGGTGCCGTTACTGATATAGAAGTAAAATATTTAAGAATAAAGTTGCTGTTTGTTTAACAACCTCGTGCCACAAACTCAAGAAACTGTGGAATACTTGATTCATTTTAATATGTGATGTCACTTGTATTTTTTAGTATTAATCATTCGTATAAATACGAATACTTTTGGTTTACTTGTTCTATCTCTTTTCATCTTTAATTATGTTATTTACATATGTTTAATTTAGGTTTGAAAATCTTCATTTGAATACATCTTTTTGTCAAAATTTTTAAGTTTAAAATCATTTCGGTATTTACGAAAATGCCTGTTTACCAACAAATGTTAACATTTGTCTTTTGTTTTTTTCCAGGCGATGAACGAAAACAGCCTAATACATATCTATTGGATTTATGTTTTGTTTGTGGTGAAAATAAACGTTCGTTGTAAAAAACCTTTGGTATCTTTTTTTCCTTATTATCATCTTTGTTTTTTCCAGGCGATGAACGAAAACAGCCTTATACATATCTATTAGATTTATGTTTTGTTTGTGGTGAAAATAAATTTTCGTTGTAAAAACCCTTTGGTATCTTTTGTCCTTATCATCATATAGTAGTGAGTAAAATGGAGTGCATTTAAGCTTCTTTCCAATTCAAAAGGGATGTAACTAATATCATTAATATAAAATTAAGGTCAAGAAAAAAATAATTTACAAATATGTTTTGGAACTGCTAAAAATAAATATTTTAAGCTGGATTGAAAAACAATGAAAATTAAAAAAAATGATTAGTAATTGCATTGAATCTAAAATAAAATAGTTTATACTATTTCCACGACTTGTATAATTTTCTCGTAACATTAAAACGCCTGATTTCATGATAAAGAAGGCACATTCTATGATAGTTTAATTGCCATTTTGGAAGAAAATACATCAAATTGAGTGTAATCAAGTTATCGGAATCAAACTTGCAGGTTGTTTAGATGTCAGATTTGGGATTTAATTTTAAAAAGTTTAAATAGATTAATTGCCTGACTAATCACGTTAACGCGAACTTGAAGTTATGCTACCAGTAACATAAGATTAATTTCCGAATAATTTCTCAGGGCCCAATTTCTCGAAACTTCTTAAGTCCCTTATAACAGGATTAAGCTAAGCTCACTATTTTTGCTTTTCAATTATTTGCGTAATATTAACTTCTTCAAGAACGTTCATACTTTAGATAGGAATTAAATTTATGATTATCAGAATGAACCAATTTCCTTTCCTAAAAGTTCAATTTAAGTATTATTTTAGCTAATTGAAATAAGCTACTTTAGCCTGTTTAGCTTAAGAAGTTTCGAAAAATCGGGGCCTGTAGTCATTAACATTATGATTTAAACTTGGGAACCATTATGCGCAATCTTAAACGGGAAAACACATTTGACATTATTACAACATGCTTGTTTCGTTTATAATTTTAACCATATAAAGTGAGATATTATCGGCCTCAAACTAGCTCGCATTGACAATTCTAGTCTAGGTTTGAGTAAATGTTATATTTACCGATTTTTGGACCATCTGGTGTCGAGCCCCTTCAAGTAATTACGTTGAATCTTACATCAGAGCATATTTCCTTCTCTTGTTAAAACATATTTATATTTTTTCACCTAGAAGGATGGTCCTATTTCAAACATAGGTCATCGTCATATTGCCTGGAAATGACAATTTGGGCATTCAGTTTTTTGATGTTGTTTAAATTAGAATTATATGACATTTCAATTCAACTCGTATAGTTCTATCGTTTATATTTGTACATGCAACCTTTGCACATCCAATACGAAAAGACACTTGAAATATCATCCTTACCTTACCGATTTTAAGAAGGGAAGCACAATAAATAAGAAGAACTTACAATCGTGACATTCGCGACATCTCCCAAATTGTCGATAATGACGTCGGCATTGCCTGTCGGCTCTGTTGCATTTGTAAAATAGTCAAATACTGAGACCTGAGATGGCCACCTGTTGAAATGGATATTTCTATATCAGAAATCTCTCGGACGTTAGGCAGATACTTCTCACGTATAATTGTGAGAGATAAGGCGGAAGCTGTTCTTCATCACTTATGTTCTCTAACCCAAACACATTGTCTGCAATAGTTCCTTGGTATAATTTCCACACTTTTCACTTTTGTGGCAAACATTTTAGCCGATACCCTTACAAAGGTATATATAATCTTTGGTAAGAAGTGAAGACGGCATGTTTTAATCCATGCAAATATGCACGGGTAATGTTTTAAGTCCACATGCTTTATTTAAACACGTCTTCTGAAGTTTTTTTGCATGTTTATATTCTCGACGACAAAACTTACACATCTTCATTTTTTGTACTGTTGAATTGTCAACTTACAACTGTCGTATTGTCAACTAAATTAATTCAAAAATAGTTATGAGATCCGTTAAACGTGTAGTTTGTGTAGTTTCCATGCACCATGCTGTAGAAAGAACAATCGATGTTAGAACCCTCCATGGGCAAAAAGCAGCCGTTCAAACTAAATGTAAATTATGTTCCTTGCCGTTCGTCAAACATTGTTTTATTTATTTATTTATAGCTTTCTTGGATGCATATATTACAGGTCTGAATTTACGTGATTTATCATCAAATATAGATGATGCTCCGTCTGTTTGTTCTTATCAAAGTTTTGTTTTCGATACTTCTAACAGATACAATATATATTTATTGCTCGTCCTATTTCCTGACATAAAGGAACGGATACTGACCCGGATCTTATAAGGTTTCTCTTCACTTTGGTAATTCCATCGCTTTTCCGTATTTACATCGCCCACGCAAATATGCGTCTTTTACACTGACGAAATCATTTACGTTTGGTTGAAAATAAAATTGAATTCACCTAGTTTTTATGTAACGTTGCTTTCGTTTTCTTAAGCTGAGTAAATTTTCCTTTTTCCAAAATAGATCAATCTGTCTCTGGCCTTAATTCTTCAATGATATTATTTTTTTCAGTAGTTTTCTATTTTGGTTAGTAATCACTAACGCCATAGATTCCAAGATCTTGAATGCCTGTGTTTGGTTTAATTTACATCTAACTTCCAAGGCGGTACCCAGCGTTCCCACCGTCCGCAATCCATATGTCCCTGGTCGATTCATTTGCTCTCATAGTGCAACACGTCACAAGATGCGGTTACTTCCTGTACGTCTTTGGTTGCCCAGGACGACGTTACAACAACGAAGTTCCCAGCGTCCGCAATCCATATGTCCCTGGTCGATTCATGTGCTCTCATACAGTAAACGCTTGCCGTTGCATCGCCCTCCGGACGTTCCCGTGACTGGCCTCATTGTCTACGCTTCCGCCGTCTACGATAAAGACCCCGATTACTTCGTTATAATGTGGTTCTCGTTCTATCAATGAGGAGACTATTCATCTTCGCCTGTCTTCGGATCACCTGCTAAAAGGCTATGGTTGAACTGTTAAAATACATAGTTATATGTGTTTTTTTGCATTTCTTGTATTTACATTGTGGGTATTGTGTATGCGGCATTATTAGTTAAGTTAATGTTTGTTAACAAACGTATAGTTATTAGATAACAGTTTAAGTTGCATGGGTTCTCCCTTTTTCTTTATTTGGTATACAATTAATTATTTATCGCTGAAACAACTTGTAGACTGCTAGACCTATCAGATTTACGGGTGCTCTCAAACCCAACCGACGTGTCCGACATCAAAGGTCAAGATCCTGAGCCCGAAAGGAATGCTGTTTTTTATAGAAAATAGGTGATGCCCACGTGATCCAAGCAGACCAACGGCGGCCAGACCGGTGACACGTCCGACCAATCACCAGAGGACCGGTGAAACGCTATCCAATCACTGGAGGACCGCCATGACAGAACATAGGGACCGGTTAGGCGGTACTCTCAGTACCAACTGTGCGGTCCGACTAGACAGTTTAGCTAGTTTTATCATATTTTAGTGTTCCTTTCTATAAACAGTATAAATTACATACAATTTACATATACACTTACAATCAGAAAGAAAAGAACAAATTGGGTGAGCTACAAGTGATTACAGCATTAGCTTCAGCTCTTCCATGGCGTAATATAACGTCAATGTCGTTTAAACATATGATTAAACGTAACTAGAAAAAGGAGAAAAAGCTAAGTTATTGAATTAAGCAAAAAAGAGAATTGGTTGCCACCAAATTAAAAAAATAATGAAATGAAAATGCATCCCAGGCCATTCATATCGTGCTTGAGTGTGATATCAAAAGAAACGTTTAGTTTCATTGATAAACAATCTACTTAACAACTTCAATAAAAAGACCCTGCTTTCATCGACTGTTTACTCCAAATAATAACTCTCCAACATTAGAACGAAGAAAATAAGTATATAGTCAAAACCCGATACATTGAATTTATTATCTGATCATGTTTCATCGGATATTTCAAGTGAATTCAGTGAAGTCAGCGCAGAGCAAGACGTTTTAGATTTGGTGAAGGTATTAGACACATTTAGTTACGATTCATTTGACTTATTCGAAGGGAATTTCGACTTCGTTGAGCAGTTCCTAGAGTCTACCAGAAACAGCGTAGTGTGCAACACGTCACAAGATGCGGGTACTTCCTGTACGTATGAAGTTGCCCAGGACGACGTTACAACGTCAACAAGTTCCCAGTGTCCGCAATACATATGTCCCTGGCATCGCCCTTCGGACGTTTCCGTGCCTGGCCTCATTGTCTACGCTTCCGCCGTCTACGATTACTTCTTTATCATGTGGTTCTCGTTCTATCAATGAGGAGACTATTCATCCTCGCTTGTCTTCGGATCACCTGCTGAAAGCCTATTGTTGAATAATTAAAATACATAGTTATCGCATGTGTTTTGCATTTCTTGTATTTACTTTGTGTGTATTGTGTATGTTGCATTATTGGTTAAGTTAATATTTTTGTTTTCGACGGGAGTGTCGCGAATATCGCGAATTATTACTTTTAGTATTTTAATGTGTTTGTCATATTGTATCATTTTGTTTATTAATAAAATATACTGAAAAGTTGACTCCTGATCTTGACTCCTAATTTTGATTCCTGATTTACTCCTGATATGTTCCCGCTGTTACAGTATTCCGTGTTCACGATTTTTCATTGTCTTCTCCATTATCTATAAATGAGACATAGCAAAAAGTTCAGTAAAGTTGGAGTTAGGCTTCTTTGAGTATTTAAATATAGAGACACGGCCTACTAGTTAAATGTTGATATTTCGAATTCATGATAATTATTATTGGATGTATTTAAATAATTTTAACCATACGTTGAATAATAAAAGTAAGAAAGGTATCATTTGTTCACTATTGCTGTAAAAGTTAGGTTACTCAATGTGGCAAAAAGCTTCAATGTAATACAAAATAAAGTCAAATAGCTCAAATGATAATCGACGAGTATAAATTTAATAAAATGAAAGTAAACTCCGCCACAAGTTTCTCATGAATTTGATAACAGTTTTTATTATATTTTATTTGTATTGATCGCTTCCTTTGCCAGCTTTCAACGGGAATCCTTATAAAAATCGCCTGTATATATGTTGCACATTGTCTTCAAACTTATCAATGATCAAGTACTGGGTAATTACTAAACCATGCAGCTTTATGTGACTATTAAAGGCTGTTGTTGTTCGTCAATTTTTTTCAAGAACGATAGCTATCATTTTCTTGCAATAAAATTGAAACAAACTACGACGTTAAGGCAAAATTTGATGCCGGGAAGATGTGTGAATACAACGAACGCTGATTTAAGCATTAAACGGTTTATATATGATTGTATCGTCGAGTCATGAACATCAAACAAATGTTAAATTATATGAAAACAGTTGAAGTTGCATTGGTTCTCACGTTTTCCATATGTGGTAAACAATGAACTATTTATCGCTAAAACAACTTCTTATTTAAGTATGATCAAACTGCTAGACCTATCATATATACGGGTGCTCTCAATATATATTTTATGTATGTTTATAATTGTACTACACTATAAATAGTTTTAGCATGTTATGTTCCTTGTCGACAGACCAAAATATGATTATCACGAAGAAATGTTATATCGAGATGTGCTTTAATGTTGCTGCAAACATTATTGTTCTATGGATATTAGAAAGTTTGTCCCCGAAAAGATACTATTTCAATCAATTTCAATTAATGTGTAAGATTAGAAACTGATCGGGTTAATCTCTAGCCGCTTTATATTACATTTTTACTTAACATTCCTTTTTATGAAAGGCACAATTGTCCCAAAACTAAAATTAAATATTAAAGCAAAGGTCGCATAAACGAGATGAATATTTAGATAAGCGCTTTTCTACCAAGTTTATATTTAAACAACCTCATTGACCCAAGAACTGTAGAGACCGATTTAATAATTAAGCTGATATGCTCGTGCCAGGTTTCGTTCGTTATAAACCAAAGCCTTTAGTGTTTATGGTTTATCATAAAAGGTAAAGATTCAATATGGCTTGTATTTATAGAAATGGCTAGCGAGCTATCATCTGCAGAGTCGTCTTGTACTTACAAGGGTGTCGGCAATTTCATTAACATATTAAATAAGAAAAAGCAATAGATTAAGTACAGATCCTTGAGGTGCACCAGCATTGACATTGAGTACTTCAGATAACGTTTGCCCAACAAAGACTCATTGTGATCTATACGACAAATATTGTGATATCGAATCTTTCACATTTTGTTCAATGCCAAAGTCTTGTTATTTAAAGATATTACCTGTATACACCACCCTGTCAAAGACTTTGGAAATGTCACAGAAGACTATGCTTGTTGCTTTTTTTTCAACAAATGCCTTTTGATTGTATATGTCGATTTATAAATATCTGAAAATGTTCTATTATCTTGCCTACACAGCTAATTAACGATATTGGTCGATAACTGGATGACAGAGATCCATCCACATTTTTGAAAAAGATGAATAACATTAGAAGGGCAAGCAATATGTCCTTAATACGTATGCATGTGCAGTTTATATTGTTTTGAGGACATATTGTTTGCTCTCGACGTCTGAAAAGCACCCTGTTCTAGCTGTTGACCCGTGTTTCATGGACTTCTCTTAAGGAAGAACTGTTTTTTGCTGATTGAAGATCTCACTGCATTAATGTACTCATTTTGGGATAAACGTAGAGAAGTTAAACATTATTAGAAAGTCATAAAATGTGTTTTCTCTGGCTCATTTTCTTAGCTTTTTTCTTATGTTTGATACACTGTTCTCTGTCTGTTTCATGAAGGTTGTCTTCAAGATGATCCAAAAAAACTCGTGTCTGGTGTTGTTAGGATTAGAAAATTGTATTTGTTCTCCCTTTGTCCTACAAGTTTTTAAATGACTATGGTCCTGTAGTGGTAATAGATCCTCTACGGATGTGTCTCCTTTACACGTAGTGTTACAGTCAATAAAGCCTATAACTTGTTCTTCATTTTCTGCAGATTTATCGAATTTCGGAGCCTCTTAGACACGTACAAACACATGAATGTGAGGTTATCCCCTTATCCAAAAATGCCATCGTGAAGATAATGTAAGAAAACTGAGATCAATATTGATATTTTATGGCGAAAATGTCTTGCACGGATACTTGGATATTTGCGAAGGTATGTCTATTACCCGTAGCATTGCAAATACATATTTTTGTTCTTCTTCAAATAAAGTGGATCACTTGTATACTTTAAATCATTACTTGACATTGAAAAAATATCTAACACTTAATATGCTATATTCACATAGAAAGGCTTTTTCGAACTTTCGATGCTCGTGCCATAAATTGATGGTAGAAAATGGGAGACATATGGATATAGAACGACAGTATAGATTTTGCTCATTTTGCTTAAGTCGAAATGTGTACACTGTCGAAGATGAATTACATATGCTGTTAATTTGTCCACTTTATAACGACTTGAGAAATGAACATTTTATGCCACAATGGCTAAATACATTTGTGAGTGTTGCTCTATTTAATGCTATCATGTCGAGTGATCAGGAAGAACATATACGTTGTTTGGCAAACTTTTTACTAAATGCATTTTCTTTAAGAGATGCAACTATTCAAGTTTAAACAACATTCAATTACGAACATAATTATATGTTACAAACATGTTTAAATATTGCCTATATACTTATTTATGCACCAATGTTATCGTTTCATAACCATTATGTGTTACTGTACATACATGTGCATGTCTATTTATTATTTAAATTATGAATATGTCATCTATATAACAAATGTGATACTGTGTATTTTGGGCTGGAGGTCTTGTAGTACGTAATAAACTATTCGTTTATCATGTCTGCATAATGGCGCTAATTTTCGACAGATTTCAAATCGCCTGCATTTTTTCAATACTGCTCTGTTTTCCTCAGAGCTATTTCAAAAATATGCTGGTTTTGAAGCTTTATTTAGGTGAAATAATAGATTTGGTATGTGACCTGAAGCAATTCGAAATGTTCTCCAAAGCTCAGATTTAGATATGTCGCTGAAATATTATTATTAAATCCCATTTGTGGCCAAAGGATAAGATAGTGTGTTCACAGTCCTGTTACCTTCAGCCGGTGCTAAAGTCAAAACATTTTCTGAGTCTTCAAAAGGTAATCGTGCAGCTGCACTTTTGTGTCCATAGTTTCACCTTAAGTGTTTTCTGAAATTAATTTATCCCAATCTCCCTGATTAGTTTTTTTCTAAGCTTGCACTGTGTTAAAATGTATTATAACTCTCCAAAGTCGTTGATTGCCAGGTTTCATCTATAGTCACACCTTCTTCTTTGTACAATTCACTATTAGCCACAAGATAAGCAATGCCTTTTTGCATATTGACTGGTCGTACTTTTTGGAAAGTTACATGGTGCTTGATGGAAAACTTTCTTTTAAGTTTTAGAGGTAAACAGTCATTTCCATAACAACTTCGTGGCAGGTGTGTTTTTTGTAGTGTTTACATCTGAGGTTCAGGCACTGTTGAGGATCTAGATTTGTTAAAAAAAATGCGTCAAAGGTAACTGTGACCTTGACCTTGTCCTGATGACTCCAAAATTCAATAGAGGGTCATCTACTGGTCAGGTCCGACCTTCATGTCAAGTCTGATGACCATAGGCCCAGGAAATGTCAAGTTTGCTTTCAAGGTCACTGTGACCTTGACCACCCACCCCTAAAATCAATAGGGGTCATCTACTGGTCAGCCCAACCTTCAAGTCAAGTTTAATGGCCATGGGTGCAGGCATTGTTGAGTAATCACTCGGACAACCTTTTACCATTCAAGGTCACTGTGACCTTGACCTTTGGCCCAAATACCCCAATAATCAAATGGGGGCATCTACTGGTCAGACTCGAACTTCAAGTCAAGTCTGAGGGCCATGGGTGCAGGCATTGTTGAGTAATCACTCGGAAAACCTTTGACCATTCAAGGTTACTGTGACCTTGACCTTTGGCCCGGTGATCCCCAAAAACAATAGGGGTCGTATTCTGGTCAGGCCCAACCTCCAAGCCAAGTTCGAGAACCATAGGTGCAGGCATTGTCGGGTTATCACTCGGACAACCTTTGACCATGCAAGGTCACTGTGACCTTGACAAATGGCCCGATGACCCCCATAACAATAGGGTTCATCTACTGGTCAGGTCCAACCTCCAAGTCAAGTTTGAGGGCCATGGGTGCAGGCATTGTCCAGTTATCACTCAGATAAACTTTTACCATTCAAGGTCACTGTGACCATAAACTTTTGTCAGATGACCCCCAAAAACGTTAGGGGTCATCTAATGGTCGGGTCCAACCTCCAAGTCAGGTTTGAGGGCCATGGGTGCAGGAATTTAGGAGTTATCAATCGGACAACCTTTGACCGTTCAAGGTCACTGAGACCTTGACCTTTGACCCGATGTGCTCTAAAATTAATAGGGATTGTCTTTCGTCGTCATTATCGACAATTTGTTGTGCGACGACGAAGCCGTCATTAAAAAGGACGTCATTGTCGATCAAAGTGTTGACGTTCATAGCGTCACCGACGACGACATATGTGACGTCCATGCTTATTTCTTATGTCCAACGTGGACGTGT
This sequence comes from Mya arenaria, assembly GCF_026914265.1. Taxonomy (NCBI): domain Eukaryota; kingdom Metazoa; phylum Mollusca; class Bivalvia; order Myida; family Myidae; genus Mya; species Mya arenaria. The sequence continues at coordinate 15,236,771 of NC_069133.1, forward strand.
TAGATGACAGAATCTTTCATCGATTCCGCGACGACGTTTTCATCGTATCAAAAGGTGTTACATCGAGCGTTTATTACGGTATTTTCATCTTGAAAACGATGACGTACAAAACCCCTTTCTCGGGGGGGGGGTCGCAATCGTCACGATTGTTAATTCGTATTTATAACTGTGTTTCCCTTCTTAAAATCATTGCCTAAAGGTAAAATTGATATTGGAAGCTTGTTCTTGTAATGGATGCTCAAAAGTTCCATGTACAGATATTAAAATAGAACTATAAGAATTGTATTGGAATGTCATATAATTTCTTTTAATCATAATCAAAGAAATGATTGGCCATATTGTACTTTACAGGCTTTGTGACGTTGACCTAGGAATATAGGAAATACTAGTTGTTTGATATTATAAAAGGACATTTGTTAGTTAAATTCGAAGAATCATAGATGGATTGTCTGGTTAATGCAGTGCTTTTGTATTTTAAATTCCTTAGCCTTGAACATCCCTATTCTAACTTGATTCTCATTAAATTTAGCTCACTGACCTATACTATTATCTTTCCTTTTGTAAAAGGTCATCTGATCCTCTCGGTAAGTAAAATCACCACAAGGTACTGAGATTAAGTGGCCAGATATAGCTTTGTTGTTGTCCGTAAATCAAGAGCTAAATGGTGTGTTGGTTTATTTACTTACATGATGTATGTGTAACTTTTATGCATGTCTGCATGAAGTTCATAGCAATTTCGTTCCCGGACCATTTCGTACACTCCCGTTATTCATTGCATCCCCTATATTTTATTCATATTTTTCATATGAAAAGCAAAAATGGAGTAAATATTGACACAATTAGTGGGCATACGTATGAAAATGAACCTGATAGGATTTATATATGTGTTACATTACGTCTATATTCATTTACACATGTTTTTTCAATGCATTGAAACTTACTGACTGAAGTACCGTATAGTTCAAAATTAACTTATTTTCCGCAGTTGTTTTGTATTTTTCCATTAAAATGTCTACCTAGTAAAGTTAATTCCTTATGCATGATTGGCTAGCCGATGTTATCACGTGATATCAGCAAGTTAGGTATAAAGTTTAAATATTCTAACCGTTAAGGGTAAGCCTTCTTAACACACTGGATAAAACAATGGATTGTAATTTTGGCGACACCTGCTCGAACCTGATCGCCGACTCGATTTGTTTTACTTTTTGTTTTTGTTCCTAAGAACTGACTTTCTGGACTGAACGAAATCACAGAAATATTCAATATGTGACCATATATATCAAAATCCTTGTTTTGTTTCCTTTAAAAACATTGCTGTCAGGGGCGGTGCTACTTTTCACTATATGTCTTTATTTCAAACCATACAAATTTCCAACTCAAAAACTGTTAGCCCGAGTTTTAAAAAAAATGAAAGAAATCTTCCTTAGGTGACCGTGAATCAAACTCCTTCACCCCGTGTTCTTTCCTTAAAAACATGGCTGCCAGGGCTATAAAAGTCTCCAACTCAGAAACTGCTAGCCTGAGTTTAATATTTTGTTTACTGTTGTCTCAAACACATTACCAGAATGATTGATTGTTTTAGATAGTTTGCAGTCCCCAGTTTCTTCAAGTGAATCATCAACACAAAGCCATTCACGAAAGAGGCATCTTGAAGAGCACTGCGTCAAACTATCGAAGAAAAAGAAAAGTATGATCCATAAATATCGATATAATTCCCCGGATTTTATTCATACAATAACTGTGCATGGTTTCAGTATAATTTATTAGAATGTTTTAACAATGACTGCCAGAGATGGTTGCGATAACTATGGAAGTGATCCTGAGACTGGGTGGATCTAGATGTTTTCATTTGGGTTCATGCCAATAGCGACTGGAACACAAAAACAACACTCTTACCAGCTGAATAAAACAAATGGCTCTTAGCAATCACAAGCTCTAAAACCATGTTTATAGCATCCTGCCAGTGCCATTGAGTATCAGTGTATTATAAGTTAGCCAGGTTTAACAAAAACAAGTTAAAATGGTTTAAGTTACAAACTTGGGTTTAAAGGTCTAATTATCCTCATATATTTTGTAAACTTATTCAAATTTGCATGCTTCTTTCAAAGAGAAAAGGAAACCCCCATTAAAAGAAATATGCTGACCAAAGTGAATAAGTGATGATAATAAACTGATATGTATCCTTCTCTTTATTTCTATTTCAGGTTCCCAAGCCCCAGTGTCAAAAGGAATGGAGGGGAGAGGAAAGCGGAAAGCCCCTGATGCCTCGGACAGACGAAGAAAGAACATCGATGATGAAGAGTTTGAGGAGGAGCAAGTGCTTTTAAAAAAAAAAAGGGAAACAATGTCAAGGGCAGTTCTACTTTTCACTATATTTCTATATTGAAAACTATAAAAAATCTCCAACTCAGAAACTGCTGCCCCGTGCTTAAAATAAAATGACAGAAATCTTCCCTAGGTAACCGTGTATCAAAACCCTACACCCCCGTATTGTTTCCTTTAACAACCTGGCTGCTTGGGGCGGAGCTACCTTTCACTATATGTCTATATTGAAAACTATAAAAAATCTCCAACTCAGAAACGGCTGGCCTGAGTTTAAAATAAATTGACATAAATCTTCCTTAGATGACCGTGTATCAAGATCATTCGAGGAGTGTTTTTATTTATTATTTAAATTATAGTCCCACTACTGTTGATAGTTTATGATTTTAATTGAACAATCATGTTCTAAGATTCTTTTATCCAGAAAAGCAAGCACGACAGATATTGCTGAAGCGCAAAACATTGGCATCTGCACTTTTTCCTCAACATCCTACTCAGATGACCAGTCAACCTCTCACTCAGATGACCAGTCAATCCTTCACTCAGATGACCAGTCAACCTGATACTCAGATGACCAGTCAACTTCTCACTCAGGTGACCAGTCAACCTCTTATTCAGATGACCAGTCAACCTCTCACTCAGGTGACCAGTCAACCTCTTACTCAGATGACAAGTCAACCTCTCACTCAGGTGACCAGTCAACCTCACACTCAGATGGCCAGTCAACCTCTCTCTAAGTTGACTAGTCAACCTCTTACTCAGATGACCAGTCAACCTCTCACTCAGGTGACCAGTCAACCTCTCACTCAATTGACTAGTCAACCTCTCACTTAAATAATCAGTCAACCTCTTACTCAGATAACCAGTCTACCTCTTGCTCAGATGACCAGTCAACCTCTCACCCAGATGCCCGGTCAGGTCAACCTCTTTATAAGATGACCAGTGAACCTCACAATCAGATGACCAGTCAGCCTCTTACTCAGATGACCACTCAACCTCTTGCTCAGATGACTAGTCAACCTCTTGCTAAGATGAGCAGTCAACCTCTCACTCAGATGGCCAGAAAACCACTCATTCAGATTACCAGCCAACTTCACACTCAGATGACCAGTCAACCTCACACTCAGATGAGCAGTCAACCTCTCACTCAGATGACTAGTCAACCTCTCACTCAGATGACCAGTCAACCTCTAACTAAGATGACCAGTCAACCTTTCACTCAGATACATGTAAACAGTCAACAACCAATGCAAATGACCAGTCAACCACCATTTTAGATAACTGATCCAGCACCAACAAAAAGGATAGATATATGTCGCTGATTTTAATGCTATTGAGGTAACCACAACATGAACTGACGTTATGAACATGGAACATGAGCTGTGGTTCTGAGCCCAATCATATCGGTTTGCTTCTCAGGTAAATAGACTAATTTGCACTTTTTATTCAAACACTGCTGCTGGCATTTATCAAATCAAAGCAACAATAAAGTTTGAGCTTTCATGAATGTTTTGGCGAACCATGTTGTTTTGCTTGATCATATGCGACCATTCACCAATATTTCATATCCAATCATCCCACAAATTAGTATAAGTAAAACGTATATCAAGGGATTTCTTTGTCTAGCATTGACAGCCTTCAACGATTCTGATTAATACCTTTTGAACAAATTAGGGTAGAGTCTTAATATTCACAATGATAATGGTGAGAAATGTCCATTTGAGGTTTCGGGTCAAGGTTACTGCTGACCTTTACCAGAACAATGATAGGTCCTCGAGACCAGTAAGTAGCCCATCTGTTTGTCAATGAACAAAAGCCCTTCTTATTATCTTCATTTCTTAGGTCTTATTTTTCAGATGTGCACATCCACCTATGATCTGCCTATTCCATCAGTTCCTAACATAACCCTTACAAAAATGCTGGATGAACCGTTAGACAAAAATAAGGTGAATAATCTTGGATGCTTGATTCCTGTCTTAAGTTATTATTACTCCCATATTCTACATCAAATATACCTTCTCCTGTTGATTTAAATCTATGATTTGGATGTCCTGTTCCTACCCTTGTTGTCAGGTATGGTTTTGACCTGTAAGTGAAAGATGTCTTTTTTTCTTGTGTTCTCTTTATCATATGAGTATTTGTAATGTTCTGGTTCTAAGTCTATTACTGTTTCTGATGGGTCTTTGGCTGTGTCTTTTGTTGGTGTGCTTGTAACTACTGGTTCGAAAAATGTGCTATAATTTGCTAATGTTGATACTTCAAATTCCATTGGTTTTTTTCTGTTCTTGGGACTCTTTTATGTTTGTATTTGTCGTCAAAGTCAACATTTGTTGCGTCGTGGTCATATGATAATCCTACTTTGTGCATTGTCAGTAGTCTTGGTCTGTTGAAATTGTAATGACGGTCTGGTATTCTGCACATATCCTATGCATTGTCGTCGATTAGGTTTTGTGTGATATTTCCTTCTGTGTGAGCCTATGTGTTGTCTGCTACTGAACTCTATTGTGCTTGAGTATGTTACCATTATTTGTGCTGTTATTTCTATTCCCCCTGTTGGACCCTAGTGTGGGGCTATTTTTAGTAACAGTGGTAGTGTCTCATCTACGAAGTTATGGTTTACTAATGTTGCATAGTTTGCTTCTATGTCACCTGTTGTTGTTGGTGCTTCCTTTGGAAAGAATCTGTTTGCAAATGGTACATCAGATAAATCTGTTGTATCAAAATTTCCTATTGGGTACCATCTGCATTTGGCACTGTCATATTGTGTTTCGTGGTGGTATGACCCCCCTGGTTTGATTTTATTTATATCGAGTAGTCCATTTAAGTCATTGATTATGTTATCTCTAAATTCTGGTGTATATGCTTCTGTCATACTTTGAAAAAAATCAGCCCCCATGTCTATTACACATCGTTTGAGCATTCCATTGTCTTGTGATGTTTGATATGGAGCCATTAATCTGTTGTGTGGTTCGTATAGGTCGTCGCCTACTGTTCTTGGTCTTATTTGTCTGAGTGCTATTATTCGTAATGGGTCAGTACCTATCCATAATAGTGGTTCTTGTACAAATTGGTTAACTATTTGTGTACCTGCTGATGTTTCTCTGGCTGATTCTTGCGTTGGTTGGTAATATGTTATGTCTACTTCGTGTTTTATTATTATAAAGCTACGTGCATTTTGCCACCCGTCATACCAGCCCCGTGGTGTCATTGATGCTCTACATGTATCGTATGGTACATATTGCCAACCCCCGTCCCATATGATGGATGTTTTTTCATTCATTAACAGTTTCATTGTTCTATCAAAGTCCATATTATTTGGTACATAATGTATTAATTTTAGTGTATTTTTTGTAAAACTACTAGTTGCATGCTGGGAGGCTATACTACCTGGGTGTTGACCACCCGAACCACTCCCAGTTGCACTATTAGATAATATAGATTCTGCTGTTTCTGTACTAGACATCCCTTGTACTCCCGGTTATCCAATTTATATTTAATAACACAATATCCAACACTATTTCACTTTTAAATTATATAAATACTATTATGCTATTCAAACATACGTTTCTTTACATAGGATTTGTTGTAGTGTTCACAACTATAATTTATATTTCCGTTGTAAATGTGTGCTCCTTTATGTCCTAACAGGAAGTGAGTTAAACCTGTAAGTAAGTGAAAATTGAATTAAAATTATAATACAATGGAATGTACAGGGACAAGCCCATGGTAAAACTGCGATACTAAGAAAAGAATTCAGCACATATAGAGATAACTTAATTCTATAGCATTAGAGATAAAAGAAAAAATCAAATAATAATAATAAAAATAAGTTAATATTTAACAAACAGTATGTGATAAGTTAAAAACAATGAGTGAACTATTAAGTGCATTTCTCAAAATAATTTTAACAATGGCCTCTGTGAACGTATTAAAATATATTGAAGAGATTAAAGAACTTTGCGTTTAATTTTGCAACAAAGCCAGTTGTAGATTCTGATCGCCAACATTACTACGATATGTCTCGTCTCGTGTTGACTGCTTTTAAAGGTGAACATGTTGTTGGATCAAAATGTTGTTAAATCTCATTCTCATAAAATGAATATTTGGATGCAAACTTTTGTGACAAAAAGTAATTTCTTACGAAATGAATGTTATGTACCAATGGCTGCTGACATAATTGTTTAATGATTAGAATATAACAAATATAATATTATGTTTTCAACATACGAAATTTCACTCACTATATTGTCTTTGTTTTTTTGGTTTGCGGTTCTTCGTCTTTCTGATTCATGTTGGTTGTCGTGGACGGTTGGGCGTTGTTATTGGTGTCATCATCTTTTGAATCGATATCATATTGAACATCAAATGCTTCATTCTCAATATTGAGTAAGAGGTTATGGGACATCTGAATAGCAATTTGGCCCTGAAGTTCCCGCAGCTGGTTTTAAGCGATCCATTTTCAACCATTACTATTGAGATAATTTGAGCTGGGTATTTTGTTTATGACACAAGGCCATATCCTTTTTGGAATTGGAACTTCAAGCCTTCTGCCCCCTTAATACGCCCAGCAATCCTTTCTAAGAATGTTGCTGCCTTCTCAACATTTTTTTATTTAAGTTTGTACACAGTACCTAGAATTTGTAACTCAATTTCTGCTATTGTTTAAATTATTTTATTGTTTTCCATGTTGTTGGGGGTTTTTTTTCAGATCTGAAAATAGAAATGGTCAATACTGTTCAGAATAAGTAAAATCTGCAATGTATTACACATTTTATAATACTGACATTTTACGTCACTCTGGGGGCAAGAGGTGTCACTTTTTTTCAACACGCAACAAAGTTCAACTGACGGTTTGAACACATCGAAGTCCATACTCACCTCCTAAAGTTGTATTCTTGTTATAAAAATGGTCACAAGATCTAGATATAATCGAAGGAAATGCACTCACATTGTAGATAACTGTGCTTAGCATCAAGTGTGAAGAACAAACGGTACATGATACTAAAATATAAGTAAAAATCACAACCTGATCGCACATTCTAAACAAACTTCCTAAGTAAATCAATGGTCGTAGTTTATAATAAGGGTAATATGGAGTTATGTAACCTAATTGTGTGATGGCCTTGAACAATTGTGTGAAGAATGAAGTTCATTTAATGAAGTGTTGGATCTCCGAGCTAAACCCCAAGTTGCTCTTAAACTGCAACTAAACCTTATAAGTCATTCAAAGACCATAATTTTTAATATGAAATAAGGCACTGCTTTGGACAGCTCTATGTATATTATCATAATCAACTACCGAAACTGCTAATGTTATACAAATTTTCAAAGGCCATGCAAAAGAAATTGAATAATTCAATGGTTGAGAAAACTTATAAATACATACACAATAAAAATACTTATTTACCCAATACTTAATATCGTACAAGCACTTTATTTGTATTGAGGATAATATGGAGCTAAGTGACCCAAATGTGTGATGGCCATCAGCAACATTGAAAAATCAATATAGACGTTATTAGTAAAAATTTGAACTTGCCCTAGAACCGGTCACAATGTGTCCTTAAGCTTAATTCCCGAGGCAATCAGGGGTCATAATATGTATTTTGGATGATATGGAGTTATGTAATCTTAATGTTCGATTGTCCTGAAAAATGTTGAGTTAAATGAAGGGTATTGAAGTAACAAGTAAAACTCCAGACGTGTCCTTATACTTGAGCTGCATGCCGACGCTGGGGCGAGTAGAATAGTCCTCCTTATTATTTTAATAGTCAAGCTAAAAACAGAATTTAATAGAAAATAAAAAATAAATAAACAAGAGTCATAATATAACTGTGTAAAGTATGAAGTGAACTGAATGAAGGGTATTGCAGTATAAGTGAAAATTACAACATGCCCTAAAACTTGAACAGGATACCGGCGCGGGGTGAGTAGGATAGTTGTCTTTATTCTTTGAATATTCAAGCTAAAAAAGAATAGACAAGGGTCATACATTGTATTAAGTATAATCTGAAATCGTATTGTGTGATGACCGCGAGCGAACATCTTTGTGAAATATGAAGTCGATTGAATGAACGTTATTCGAGATGTGAATGAAATCTCCACACTGCCCTAGACCTTTAACCAAACTTTCGAAGTCGATCAAGGGCCATTATGTGTATTGAAGAAAATATGGAGTAATGCAATCTAATTGAATGATGGTCCTAAACAACTTTTTGGAATATAAAGCGAAATGAATGAGGGGGATTGAAGTTTTTATTGAAATTTTCAACTTGCCCTAAATATTATACAACACACAATGTGCCCGAAAACATTTACTCAAGTTCAAAAGTCAATCAGGGGCTATTCTTTGTATCTAGGATGATATGGAGTTATGCAGACTAATTGTGTGATGGTCCGGAACAACTGTTTGAAGTATGAATTTAATTGAATGCAGGGTATTCAAGTTATAAGTGAAAATCCCACCTTGCCCTAAAGCTATAACCGGACGCAGACGCCGGGGCAAGTTGTATAGCTCCTTATTCTTCGAATAAAATGTAAACGTTCCATCATCACCTTAAAGGTATGAGGTTATCTGATAAAGAAATTATGTGAATCCTTTACCGATTTCATAAATATAGTGAAACTCAAAAGAAGCTTTGAGAGAACAAAAATGTTATATCTTCAAAACCTACTTGGGTGACCAAAATAAAAGATTATTTAGTAAGTTGTTTGAAAACCTTTAACTCATTGTAAGGTTCAATGAAGGTGTCCATAAAGATAAACGGAGACCAGTGAATCGAGCGCTGGCATTTGAGAATGGTTTAATAAGTGACCTATTGTGATAGCTCACCACAATGTATGAACTTTAGTCACCTGGATGATAGCACCTCATTTAACTGTCTTCACTTTTAAGTAATTACAATGGGTACGTCATATTAGCTGGTAAAAATGACTGCAAACATCAATCGCAAGAAGATTAATAGTGATAATCTAAGGTCAGGTTTTATGCTACTAACGATTTACTAAAAAACAATGAACCTTTGTCTTGGATTTCAAACAATGGTTAAAAATGGCCGCTAAGCGCGGGAAATCACAGCGTTCGGTGACACTGATGATGAAGATGATGACATTGTAATTGTAGATTTTGTAGAGCTCATGAAATCAGCACAATCAAAAATGGTGTTTGAAAGTGTCAGGAGTCCGAGAAAAACTTGGACGTTGATGTACCGGTTCGAGATGACATTGATGAAAACTTGAAGATGAACTACAAAGGATATTGTTCTGGAGATGATGCAAGCAATGATGATGTCGATGATGATGACTGTGAAGTTACTGAGACATTGTTGATAAACAATCACCAGGATATACTCAAGTGGCTATTTCAATTAACAAGGACTTGAGTGATCACTTTCAGAATTGAGGATGAACTTGAGCAAGAGCTGTCTCAGAGACAGCGCGCTCGACTATTCCGCCGCTTTTCAGTGTAAGGATTGAAAAAATTTGGCGAAACATGCATGGATCACTGTAAGATTAGATTTCAATGCAATACATGATGTGCTGAGATATTAACAAATGTGGTTACATGGAAAATTTTAACCAGATTTTTTAAGTCTAATAATAAAGGGGCCATTATTTGCAAAATACAGTTATCTAACTTGGGTATTCAATTATGTTGGGTGCTTGAATACCATTGTATAAAGTCTCAATGCAATATATCAAGTATTTGCTGAGACATTATCCTATGTGTGCTAACATGCAAGACATTAACCAGAATTTCTAAGGGGCATAAAGGGGCAAAAATTATATTATATGAAAGATAGAGTTCTTAATTAAAGAAGATGGTTAAATGGTTGGGAGCCTGTGTGTAAAGTTTCAATGCAATACATGATATATTTGCTGAGGTATTGACTTAAAAGCGGTTACATGCAAAACCTTAACCAGAATTTATGTGGAATAAAAAAGAGGCCATTATTTGAATTTAATGCAAACTAGAGTTATCTTGGTTAATTAAGTAGGTTGGATGGTTGAGTACCATGGTATAAAGTCTCAATGTAATACCTCAAGAAGTTGCTGAGATATTAACCTATGTGTATTTACACGCAAAACCTCAACTAGAATTTCTAAGTCGAATAATAAAGGCCTATTATTTGCATTTTAAATGCAAACAAGAGTTATCTAACTTGGTTAATCACGTAGGATGGTTGAGTACCATTGTATAAAGTCTCAATGCAATACCTTAAGAAGTTGCTGAGATATTAACCTATGTGTACATGCACGCAAAACTTTAACCAGAATTTCTAAGTCGAATAATAAAGGCCTATTATTTGCATTTTAAATGCAAACTAGAGTTATTTAACTTGGTTAATTAATTAGGTTGGATGGTATAGTACCATTGTATAAAGTCTCAAAGCAATACCTCAAGTAGTTGCTGAGATATTAACCTATGTGTGCTTGCACGCAAAACTTTAACCAAGGTGTGACGCCGACGCTTGGGTGAATATTCTTCGAATAGTCGAGCTAAAAAGAGTCTGCGAAAGTTAAATCTAACAGAAATCAAACCACCCTGACTAGTTTTTAAATAAAACGTCCATGGGCACATTGTTCTGTAAATGATACAAGCATACACTGTACTTGTATTTTAAGAGCTTTGTGTACATTAAAATTGTGTTGCTGTAATACATGTTATTTTTTGAACAATTTATGATTCAATGATAAATGACATAACTGTTAATCATTTTCTCTGCTGGATTAGTATTTCCTTTAACCCTTTATAACAAATACCGAGTAATGCATGTACACTTACATAGTAAGAATACAAGGAATTCAACACATTGACCGTAAAATTTTACAGACTCAGTAATACACGACCACTAAACGCCAGCTCCACCACTTTACGGTGGTGCAAAGAAAAATAGCAGTCGACACTTGCGTGGTGGAGCTGTGCCCTATCTTTACATGAACAAACGTGAGTATGATTTATATTTTATTTGATAATTTCATTTAGCGGACATATTTCGAAAAACGGAGAATGTGGTACCGTGTAAGAACACTTCTACTGCAGGCTGGTTACTATTTCGTTTCAATATTGTGCAAACTGTGGTGCCAGCAGCTTTTCTCCCGAATCGGACTTGTGCATATTTTGAGATCTGATTGCATAGCAAGTACATTTCGGTGCTTACACACCCCCGTAAGAACATGCTCATGCATGCAAACATAACTGTTATGTATGGTACCTATGCCGGAACACAACAAAACTGATAGGCACTTCTTAAAAAGGAAAAATGCACATATTTATAAAAGTGGTGGCGCTGTTGCCCTAGTGGTGGCGCTATCGAGTGTTTTGCGCTTGAAGTAATATAAAAAGTAAACGCTTTTGAAATGAATACAACAGTTGCTATGTTTATCATTCATTCGTTTAGAGGCTGTGTAATAAGACCGAACAGCTATAAAAACCATTTTCTTAAAGTGGTCTGAATAGAGGGATTTTAATGTAATATTGACTACATTTATTTTTTACTATTCTCACAGCCTGTCCAATCACGCACAGCGACCTTTACTTCGCGAAAGGTGTGAAACCGAGGTGTGTAGCCTGTCGACATTTCTTCACAATATATGTTAACAACGTAGGAGAACAGTATTTTTAGTTTTCTTTGCTCTTACACTTAAATTACGGGTATCCATATAGTATTTAACTTGCACTAAGCAATCAAATTTCTATGAATTAGTATTGTAATAACGTAATAATATGAGATATTTTAATTTAGTAGGTACTGATTAATTTTCTTTTAAACTTTCAAATACAGCTCAAAAACATCATTCTTACATATACTCAGGAAAACTAGAAACGTCCCTGTTTTATAGCCGGTGAAGCTTTGTCTGTGTAGTTGCTACATGTTCAATGTACATGTATTTTAAACCCTGGCGATGTTCAGAATACGATCGTGTACGGTTCACCCGATACGCAACGGTTTACATATCGGCCAGTAACCGCAACGGTTATTTGCACGTTTTGCAAGTGCACGCTATACATTTCATCATGTTGATTCAGTTCATGTCATACCATTCATGCGATAAAAGATACAAGTGTATATTGAAACCAAATTTTAATTAATAATAATTTCAATTTTATATGTTAGTGCATGCGATCGATATGGAAATATAGAAAAAAAACAAATTTTAATTGTAACTAAGAATTCAAAGAACATGTTTTGTTTTTAACAATTTATTGTAATCATAAGTTAGAATCATTGTTACTCTGACAATGACAATACATTCGGAACTCCTCGGCCATTTTATCGAAAACAACCTCGGATGTATGCCGGTACATCAGTTGAAGTTGTTTTTTTTTGTTTTTTTTAATTATATCATTAATTAAATGTATTGTTTTAGAGTTGTATTTTTTGTTCTAAGTTTAAATTAATTGCCAGTGAAGTGAATTATTGCAAACAAAATTAAGATTCCCACGTGTAAAGTCATAACGTTTAACTGCTAAATAAAATTACTACGCGATCTACTTGCAGCGGACTTAAACGTGCCACTTTTTGAGTTTGTAAACCGTCCAAATACATCCGAGGTTGTTTTCGATCAAATGGCCGAGGAGTTCCGAATGAATGACAATAATGACAATAATGATGTAAAATATTGACAATAATGTTGTAAAATAATGACAATAATGTTGTAAAATAATGACAATAATATTGTAAAATAATGACAATAATGTTGTTAAATAATGACAATAATGTTGTAAAATAATACAACTTAAAACCGTATTGAACCGTTGTAACGCACTTAAAACACAACGAATGAAATATGATTTCTTGTGGAGCTTAACACGTGCTTGTATTGTTAATGGTTATATAAACCATTACCTTCATCCTACTATTGAGAATGTTGATACACGCAAAAGATTTTAAAGTATTAAATTATTTTAGCAACAGGTAAAAAGACCTTAATTTAAATGGTATATTCAAGAATAAAAATGTGGGAAAAAATAAATAAAATGCAGCACTTTAAGACTAAAGAAGTGCCAATATCATGTAATATTTTTTAAGATTTTAAGTTTACCTTAGAAAACTGCTAAACCAAGCTCTTAAATACCGGATAGCATTTGATATTAACTGATAAACCTGATGATTTTAATTTCCAAATAATTGATTACCATTCTTTAGATGGCGACGTTCCTAGTTCACCATCAAATGGTTTTTATTGCACGGATGATAAGATTCGCTCTCGCAATCCACTTCTAACGGAAAATCTTCTAAAACAGTGTTACAAAATTCGTTAATAATCATAACATCAAAGAACAATGCTAGTCTAAAATTGCTGATTGCTTACAGTATTGCTCATCTCGATTTTCATGGTGATGATTAAAAGAAAATTCGTAAAATTAAAATGTTTTCAGCAGCTAGTTGGGTAGACACTCAATGAATTGCCTGGATTTTATTTAAACCGTGGATATCACGGCAATACTTTATAGAGTACTTGCCTTCTTGTTTCGACGATGAATTCCTTATAGACAATATAAGGTTGAAAATGGTGTCTTTACAATAACTAAGCTTTCAGTGCTTTGATTTTATTACAATGATGCAGATTCGAGTTATCTTTAAAACCTTTTTGGCTTGCTAGGAATGTACCATAATTTATCAACAATAATTCAATACAGTGAGTTCGCAATTTTATTTTTGAACACAAGTATGCCTAGTACAAGTGTGAAAGTGTACACATTAAAATGAAAACAGTTGCAATATCTGTTATAAAGGTGATTTTTAACACATATATGTTTGAGTTCCTTATTTTTTATTCGACTTGTGTGCGTTATTAAGTACTTGAAGCGCTCCATCCGGCTGATTTAGACCATGCATTCATTTAATTTATTTTTAAGATCAGGCCACACCAAATTAATGTTTAGTTCCTCGGATATTTGCCAAAAAAAAAATTAAAAAAAATTGTTAGTTTTCATAAAAACCGAAGCGAGCAAAGAGCGAAAAATATATTTTTCCTTATATTCAATATAGATAAGACAGATTGTTCAAAATATATGCCCTTAAACTCATTTTAATACCATCTTGAAATGAACCTCTAATTGACATTGGGAAAATGTCGGAATACATACTATTTATTCATCCGTGTTTAGTACAAACATTATATGGACAATTCTAATTTCTTATATAATTGAAACGTACTTTAATATGACGATCATTCATAATAATAAATAACCCTGCTTTTAGTAAAACGTTTGAAACGACTTATATAAATCTACCTGAATCAGTTTATCATCATATGCAACTGTATTTAGACATAACTTAGGATTGGTTTTGGATTTGTAAAAAAATGATCACTTACAGTCATCATCAAATATCAGACTCCATATAACATAGACTAAATTTTGTTTTATTATCACAGGAAATGCAATGACATGTGTTTATTAAAAAAAAGAACAAGGGTATTTTTCAGAGTACTTTTCTTGGTTATTTAGATGTTTTTATGCACCAGCGTATATGCCCCCTTCTAAGTCCGGAAAAGCGGGGAATTTGACTTCCGGTCTCTCAAATCCGGGTAAAATACTCGACCTGCAGGGACACACTGCTGGTAAAATCCCTGCCAAATGGCCCCGCAACCCCGAATACCTATGTGAAGCACATTCCCGACTATTTTCAATATGAAGACAAAACCACATTCACTAGGCACTGCGGGGCCACCTGAAAGGTAAAAACACAGCCCATTGCCTCTGCTGTCCCTGGTATACCCCTGTAACAAGGGCGGGGCAGTAGTTTTAATTGACAAGTGCATTACAATACCGGATTATGCTGCAAATAAAAAACAAATATAAGGCGATAAACTTAGGCTTATTTATGTTGGAGTATATCCAGACCAGTGTTTATATCGCTATTTGTGAAAAGATATTTGTTCAAAACTGTTGCTTTGTCAGAATTTGATCAGAAATGAGCTTGATACATCAATTTGGATCAAACAATGACTCATGTTCCAGTAAAGTTGACCTGTCATCCTCAGCTTCGTCGTAACGAGTTAAAATTCTGGTCCCTTGTATTATGACTTGAATTAAATAGTACTAAGTTGATCATTCCGATTTCCAAAACGAGTCACTTATTTCGCAATATAATCGCTACCAGTCTCAGATACATATGCTTAATTGCATAATGATTGCTTTCAATAATGATCCTTTAGTGCATGCTACGATCAACAATGACTTCAAGCATGCTCAAAACATATTTATTGTCAAAAATAAGATTTAATTTCCAAACTTCGAGCCACATTGTTTATACCGGAAGCCGCTATTTTGATTGAATTTATTGAAACCCTGCTAAACCGATTGATATACAGTATAAAAACACTACGCATCGGTAACTTCCCTTAACCAAAACACGAAAACTAGCATAGAAAAATTATACTTGATTTTTTTTAGCCTTTTAATAAATTATAACCTGAAAAAAATCTGCTTGGCGATCAAAATGGAGGTGCGGGCGCACAAAAAAAATAAAAAAAATTACATTTTCAAAAAAATAAGAGCG
Source organism: Mya arenaria (assembly GCF_026914265.1). NCBI lineage: Eukaryota > Metazoa > Mollusca > Bivalvia > Myida > Myidae > Mya > Mya arenaria. Next base: position 15,252,604 of record NC_069133.1, read on the forward strand.
GTAAATCCGCGGAACGAAATATCAATTTGGTGTGGCCTCAATGTGGCCATGATATTTCTTTACAATTGAGCCTTCTGCATAGAATTTTGTCGAAAAGTGATAAAACGGGTAAGTTTATTTTTTGACATTTTCAAGACTTTTGTTCCTTATTCGGAGTTTGGTACAATTTTAAAACACTAAGCACTGGATCCTCTTGAATAGACAACGTACTTCTGCTTAATTATTTGATTAAAAATCATAATGTACATGTATTAGTAATAAAGTTGAAAGGTTACCGTTTCTGTTTCTTGTTCGTGTTGGTATAAGAAATAAGTTCGTTATTCCTTATTCGAGATCGAGTGCGTTTAAAATTACTTGAAGCACTAAATCCTGCTGAAATAGACATTGCATTTTTGCTAACATTTTGTTTAAACCAATAGTGCTTGGATATTTCGAAACAAATGAAGAATAAGTAACATTGAAATAGGATTTTTTCCAGAATTATGTTCCTTATTCTGATTTTGGTGCGTTTTAAAGCATCTTAAGCACTAAAATCCTCTTGAAAACACACTGCATTGCTGCAAACTTTACAAGTTAACCACCTCTACTAAGTTGAGTTTTTTTAGCAAACAATCCACTATTAAAAAGTTATTTACCGTTTATGTTCTTTTTTCGCACACCCGTTCACTAGAATAGACAATGCATTTACTATAACGTTATTGTTTATATCAAACTTGCATTGATATTTCGTTAAAATGAATTTAGACATTTTGAAATTGATATGTTGTACAGAATGATGTTCCATATTCGTACTTTGGTGGGTTTTAGCACTTGAAGTACTTCAAGACTATTCCGCGGCTTTTCAGTGTAAGAATTAAAATTCAAAATTATTCAGCCTTTCATGTTATACAGACTTTATGGAAATATCATTCAATACATTAAAGGATAATAGGTTGTATACAATAATGCAAAAGTAACCAAATTTTCCTCAATTACTGTGGAGCATTGTTAAATGTTCCTATCAATTTGTGGGATATACGATGACAATGTGTTTGTGCACAGAAAAATATGAATTAAAATGGATGTTGGAACAAAAGAATAATAAAATTATGTAATTTAAATAGCTAAATGCAAAAACAAGTCCTACTTGAAATTGATTTTTTATGCTTTTCTGAATCATTGAAGTTGATATCTAGACAACTTTAAGAACTATCCTCGTCCTTCTCCGATTCATCAAAGAAGTCAGATGAAATTGTAGAAGCCTGTAATTGAACTGCAGTCTCAAGATTCTGAACCTGCACTTGAAGTTGACTATTTTTCCGTTCTGCTTTTAATAACTTGGCTTTTAATATTCCATTTCCATTCAAAAGCATTTAATTTTCCTCTTTCAGCATAATATAGCTTCCCTGTTGAAAGTTTAACTTCATGTTTGAGTTGCTCATTTACTTCATTTTGCTGATACGAAAGGTCTTGCTGGTTACTTTTGCCTTCCTTGCCAAATTTTCTAATGAATGGGTTGCTTTATCTACATTGTTGGTCTGCTTCAACTTGTAAGCTATGTCTAGCAAAAGCAGCTTCATATCAACAACGTTGTCAATGTATTTGTCTGTGGCCATTATAAGCTTTTTTAATATTGTTTTGACTATATGTGAACATATATGAAAATAGTAATTGACAATATTAAACAAAGGTCAAATTGTACAAGTATTACAAGTAACACTTGTTTTTTGTCACTAAGGAGGCAAGAGGTGTGACTTGTCTCTGACAACATGTAACACTTTTAAACTGGCCATTTTAATATATAGTTGTGAACAGTGGAAATTTTTTGCAAGATGCCATAACCTCAAAGATGATGCATACATATTATATATATGATATGCAAAAAAAACAAACAAGAAATGGTAAAATTAATAAGAATGTCAAAACGATTACATTTACAAAAATTGCACAATGAAATTATATTGTTACCTACCGGAGAAAGAATCTAAAAGAATCCAAAATGGCTGTCATTTTTCTAAGGTTGATGAATAGTTCAAAGCCATAATTTGCATTATATGCAAGAAAAAATGTTGCTAATGCTAAAAGATAGAACTAAGGATTGTGTGTTTAGATATAGGTTCCATAGTTCAAACACGATACATAATAGATACAAAATAAGCACAAGTTATAGTAAAAAGGCTATATAAATAGGGTGTGAAAAGATATTTAAGAAGAAAAGAAGTTGGGTACATACCATAGGCAGTCAGGTAATGATCAGAAACGTTTCGAGTCTTATATGAATTTATGAACAGTGTCAAATATTTTGGAGTTGTTCTCGTTGTTTAAGGTTGGATTGCCATTGACAATGAAACCAATGTTAACTTCTGTGGTAATTGACATATCACGAAAGAAAGTTTGTCGAGAGTCGGTATATAAAGGACAATGCATAAAATAGTGAGTACTACTTTCAAAGCAAAGAGGAGAGTTGAAAATATGTTTACAATAAAGGTAATAGGTAAGACCACTGTAACTAGTACGCAGTCGAACGGCAATCCCGTACATTCTATGAAAGTTCATTCCAGTCACGTATAGTTTGAGGTAAGAAAGAGGAAAAGTACGAATCTGTGCGTGACATAACCGTTGTTATGTTAAATGCATTTCGTAGTGGATAATTCTGTGAATTGACATTTAAAGGTGCAAGGGATGACAGATATTCTGGGACAAGGCCTTTTTTGTAAAAGAGACATAATTTGTGATGCATGCGTCTTTCTAACAGAGTAGACCAACAAAGCTCCGCATGGAGAACATCAATCGAAATTAACGTAGTAGCCCCAAAGACTATTCTACAGGCTTCATTTTGGATCTTTTGCAGTTCGTTTTTTTTTTCGAAGTCCGTACATTTATCCTAGACAATATCAGCATATTCAAGAATCGGACGGTCGTACGAAAAATGAATAGTTTCTAGATGTTTTCTGTCCAGACGAAACTTGAGCTTTCGCATGATGCATACAAGGGCTTTACTTCAGATGTACTCAAAGTGTGCATGTCATGTACAGTCACTAGAAAGAACCAAACCAAGATGTTTATGTGAATTGATTTTTCTGAGATTTGTTGACCATACTGATACATAGACAAATCTGGATAAATACTCGGTAGTCATTTTCTGGAAAACAAAATTGATTTAGTTTTTGCAGGTTTAAAGGTTACTAGCCATTTATCCGCCCATTTACTGATGCCGACAATGTCACTAGTGGTCTCCCTCTGATTATTTCAGTGGCCCTTAAGGGCTCGTCAGCGAGGATATAAAGACAAGTATCGTCTGCAAATAGCCTAACATTACTTCCAATGTTGACAACAAAGTCATTTATCCATATCAAATATAAAAGGGGGTCAAGAATAGAGCCATGGGGTACACCAGCCTAAAGAAAGACCCAACCAGACATGGAGCCCAAAAGAACAACACGTAGCCTACATTTGTTAAGATAGTCACTAAACCACGTAAGTAAGTTGCCATTGACACCAGTGTCATGCAGATTCAGATTCAAGCCCTTGAGCCAAACTTTATCAAATGCCTAACTGATATCAAAGAATACTGCTCTAACCTCAAGGTCATCACCTAATGCCTTACAAAATATGTTGTTATGGTATGCAAGCTGATTAACAGTAGAATCACCTGGCCGAAAGCCTGACTGAAACGTGGCAAAAAAGGTTATGTCACGAAGGTGGTTAAAAAAGTGTTTATATATTGTCCTTTCGAACTCCTTTTCCATTGTATTAAATAGAGAAATAGGACGATAGTTAACAGGAAGTGTGGAATCACCCTTTTTGAAAACTGCACACGCATAAGCATCATTACACGGTTTGGAAATCTACCGATTGAGAAACATTAAAAAGGGAACACAGCGTGCGAGCTAACGAGTGAGAACATTCTTTTAGGATTTTATTACTTATGTCATCAGGTCCTGAAGCTTTATTAACAGGCAGTGAAGATATCATGTCAGTAGCACTGTGATATTGTCAATTTGCGGTTACTGTAATGATTGCTACCTGGCTTTTAAAGCGGGTATTGAGAATTTCAGCTTTACAAGAGTCATCTAGGCAATGTTCACCGTCAGAGAGATCTTTTATTGCATTAATGTTTGGCCTCGGTTGAGGATAAACAAACGACTTCAGAACCGTCCAACACCCTTTAGACTGAGAAGACACAGAGCATTTTTTTTCTGAGAAATCAGAATAACCGGTTTCTTTTGCGTCACGAATGGCCAAAGTTACATAATTTATCCCATAGCTTGGTTGAGTTTGTAATTTTAATAAGAATTTTTACATGTAAAGTCATCCAGGGTACGTCATCTGGTCGATTAACAACTGTTTAAGTCGGGATACATCTTCTTGCGTTAGTCAAAATGGCATTGGTCATAGTGTCACTGTATATATTGATATTCAAATCAGAAAGAGAGTCCCAATCAGTTCCCTCGAAATGACCACGCAACTCATTGTAGTAACCCCTATAGTTATACAATGTACCATACTTCTCTCAAAAAAGAGATAGACTTGCATTTTGCAAATTTAAGAATGCCAAATATGGGACAATGGTGGCGAATATTTAAGGAAGAAAAGGATCTCCAACACTCGATGTTATTAAGCTATTAGAGTTGGCAATGAAAATCAGATCTAGTGTGGATGAGGTATTTTCAGTGAAGTGAGTTTGCTCTGGTATCACCTGCGATATACCATATAATAAACATAAAGTTTGAATACGTCTAGAGTAACTTATATTCCTGGTGTTATAGTTAAAGTCACCAGTGATGATTATATCACAAATTCCTGTATCAAAGGCAAGTCCAACAGATTCCTCTATGGAATCGCAAAATGCAGCAGAGGAGTTAGGGGGTCAGTAAAATGTACCAAATGATAAACTTTTACTATTTAATGTAATCTCGACCCATACGTATTCGAAAAATTGGAGCTCTCAATCAGGACGACGCAAAAAAAATGAAAATTTCATGAAAACACAAACACCATCAAGCGGAGTATAAGTTTATAACAAATTACCGGATTAATTAAGAAACTATATTTCACCGGCGTAACTTTATATAATAACAATACATCCGGAGTAAAGTTGCTACAAATAATAACGACAACGCAAACCATCATAAATCGCGATTTTCGCGACATTCCCCACAAGCAATTAAGGTAACACTTCCTAACAACTTTATTTATACTAAACAGTATAAGCAATGATAAAATTTACATGTATACATATACAAATATATTCATAACTTTAGCTGTCATTTAAGTTACCATTTAAATTTTCGTGATAACTCGTTGACAGTGACGTTTTCTTAAATTAAATCAATATCACAAATGACATCACTGATAGCACTGACGGGATCTTCATCGACACTGTTAACACTATAAATACTACTAGTAGCACTGACGTTATCCTTACGACGACGCTACTCTCAATGACATTGACGTTTTCCAAACTGAAGCTGGCTGCGCTGTTGACATTAGCACAATCTAAATTTGAATCATTAATTTCGCTGACGGTTTCATTGTTAAACGGAATCTGTATATTCACTATGTAGTTTATATATTTATCAACGTTTTCTAAAGTAACATTCTTCTCAAATGTAGATACATGTTTACCTTACTGCACCATCATTATAGTCATGTAGTTGGATGAACGTCAAATGATACCATTGACCCATGCATTGTAACACTTTCTAAGGGTTAATGCTCATGGTGAACATTATCCAGTGAAATTATTGGATTTGTAAATCTTTCAGAACAAACGCGGTGCAAATAATTCCCGATTACGAATAACACTCGAATAGTTCACAATAGTTTACAAACCTCGGATTTATTCGGCTGTTAGAAACCCGGTCGTCATTAGTTATTTGCAACATACTTTACTTTCCTCTGCTGCTGCTGCTGCAGAAGATGATTTATATTTAGTTTTGAAATTAGAAAATTTAGTTATAATGTCATGAATCGCAAGTTTATTAAGCTCATTTCAGTAGGTATTAAAACATGAAGGCTCATTATTATATGTGCATTGACTAAATCCGCCAAGATGTCTTGCACAGCGTCATGATTATATGTAATAAATTAACAAAATAAAATCATTTTGCATTCCAGTCTGCAAAATCGCATTAAATAGTGTATCATTACATGTGGTAAAACACTATGTACTACATATACTAAAATGTCACGTGCTTACATTGATGTTATTTGGATATGGCATTTAGCTGCGCCAGTGAAAAAACATATACTATAATTCACAAAAACAGTTTAAAAACCTAGCTAAGAGGTGCCGTTGCAATGTAAATTTCAATTTTCCCACTTGAACATCCAAATTTTATGTCACCGAAATATTCATGAAATATACATGCTTTACATCGAATACTGTGCCGCTTCAAAATGAGTGTAATAATCGCTGCATTATCAATTCTCACATTAAACATTGTAACTTCGTTAACATCAACGTTGTCAAAAACTCCATAAATGTTAAAAAATAACACTTAAGGTCGACATGCTGCTACCGAAGGGTTCACCGGTTCCTCGTATTCGCGTCTAAGGGATCAACAGGAGAAAACCGGAGAAGTCACCTGTATTCATATTACTGTTGTCGCCAATACGGCCATCGACAAGAAGCAGGAGAACAAAAGGACGGTGCAGTTTGTTCATCTTTTGAACACGCCGACAGATATCTTAAGTAACAATTCAGCATCGCTGACTCGAATGTAAACGAAATACATTATTTACCACGGATATATCCTTTATCTTTTTAGTTTATTTTTATTGTCTCTCGCAAACAATATACTTATACTGTACTAGACGATTAATGTAACGAAACTTTCAAGATGTATGTGATAAAACAGAAACAGGTCCAGTAATCGAAAGTTTTAACATAAACCCCGTTTAATGGCAAAAGGTCAACGCCATTGACATAGAACAGAAAAAAAAACAATCACAATCAAGCAACATAGTGAAAAACAAAACAAAAACTACACAAACAACAACAATAATTGCTGCGTTTGCATTGTCAAGTCAAGGCCAGTTCATTCTACTTTCATAACATGATTAACGCGATTTTTACAATATTTCTATTCATGATGCAGTTCATGCTCGTTCAAATTAATTAATTGTTGTGTTAAACAATAAGAATTTAGTTACAAGAATAAAATTAATATGTAAAACTATGATTACCAATATTGTTTTAAAAGCGAAATTCAATAAGATGTGTTGTTTGGCAAAAGCAAAAAAACACACTTTTATATCCAGAAAACAAAGTGTTGTTTGTTACGTCAAGAAAGTCATGTAATGCATGCAAAGGGAAGCGTGGCGTTTTATAAACAATCAATTAAATATTTATCTATAAGTAATGTATTTAATAGCTTGGGAGATTGCTGTAAGAACTTAACAAGTAACTTTTGTATATATTCATTATACCCAAGTATATGTAGTTCATATTGGTTGTTTAAATTTTATTCCATATCTTACCATTTTTCAAAACATCCCAATACCTTTTCCGAAAAAGTTTAATATAAAATAAAAGTATAGGTTTAGGAAAAAAGTGTTTGATAAACCTAATTTATTACTATATAAAATCGCTAAATAAGGTTGATTTTTAAATTTGAATTTAAAAATGCAAATATATAAATATGTTCGTTAATTAAAGAAAATCGTTCGTGCATTATGGATCCTTTTGAAACTCGATTGTGGTCTGAATTCGAAATGTTTCAAATAAGAAAAATCCATGCTTATAAAACATTGCTCAATCTTAATTGGCTGTTAACATTTAAATATAATTTTACTGCTGTACCTACATATTTTCCGGATTTGTTATATAAGAGCCATCGAAAGCCCAGAAGTGCATTCACCACTCGAATCTCCAAACATGAAGCTGTTCATCGTTCTTCTTCTGGTTAGCTGCCTCTCTTTGACGCTGCTGCCAGCTACCGTTGAAGGTAGGAGAACATTAATTATTTCGAATTTTATGAATAAGTTCGATCAAATTATATTTATTTTTGTTAAATATATCATTTTTCGTTCGGTCACACTTTTTGGTTGGATATATGTGACAGGGGTGTATCTAAACTATTTCAGCTTCTTAAGAACTCGTATTCCACTGCCCGCTCTAAGGCGTTTCATTTATTGACCAAGCTTTTCTGATGTATACTGTCTGACTGCTTCTGCTTGTACATTAAGTGTCTCTGGTTCAGTGTCTCTTCGTCGATAACATTCATGAATTGAGTATTTGACTTCTAGGCGTTTCCATTGTTTCCATTGCATTAATAAAATATTCGTTTAAGTATGCAATGTGCTGTTTGTGAAGTTTTGTTTTGTTTTGTTGTTCCGTGTTTCTTGTTGCGTTTACCCAGTGCCATTAAACCGGGTTTATGTTTAAACGTTTGCTACTGAGCTTGTTTCTGTAGTTTTTCGCATAAATATTGTTTATTATTATTTTTTTTATTATTAATATTTTATTATGTTTATTATAATTATTAATATTTTTATTATTAAGAACGCTTTGATTAACGTGTTTTCTCTGCAAGTTTATGAATACTTTTAAGACGTGTATCCATATAATCGGATTTACAATGCTGAATACTCCACTCATTCTTGGATAAGAATGCGTCTGTGCTGAAAAGGTTTTACTGTCCAAAGGCAGTACCAAACACTTTTTGATAAACACCCCTATCTTTATGCATTGTATGCTTGTGTTGTTTTTCTGTGTGTTTAAGATTTTTACTACTGGACTTTTTCTTGTTGTTTTTTTCATATAAATATTGTTTAAATATTGGTCCTTACCCGGAAATTATTCTAAAACAAAATGTTAGATATACATGTATTAAATGTTTAAATATATCATTTTATACTTTGTTGGAAATGTCGACTTTGATATCATTATTTCAAATAATGCGAAACAAATTGTTGTTGCTTTAATTTAAGTCATTTCGTCTATTTCGATCAAGCTACAAACAACGATTGTAATTGAATGTTAAACACATCTTTTCAGCCATTCGTGGACTGGGCTGCCCGTGCAAGTACCGATGTGATAGATGGGAGACCGATAAGGGAAGCTGTGGATACCTGAGGAGGTGCTGCTCAAGAGGCTGGATCGGCTAATGAGGTATGAAAATATTGTCATCTATTTTGTCGTTGTAACTCGCTAATTGGTAAAGAAATAATATATATCAGAACAAATTTGCTGTGAGTTCTCCAACTTGATTTCATTTAAGATATGCGAAATACAATATTCATGTTGTTTGATGTGACGCGTATTTATTCAGTATTTAGCATTTGTGAATTGACAAACGATCAATTTTGTTTAATCTATATTTGACTCGAATCGTGTAAATTTAATGTTTAAACTTATGTCACACAATGTTTTTTAAATAATGAAGCTAAGACCTCCTTTATACATTTGAGTACATATTTTTGTACATCTTTTTACATAAGTCCACAGTTCCCGTTCATAATATCTTCAGAAAATATCTCTGTATACCAACCAGGTATCGGGTCTATACATGTCTTTGTTTCTTTCCAGGCAATGAATAAGTAAACGAAAACATCCTTACACATATATCTACACGATTTGTGTTTTGTTTGTGATGAAAATAAAGTTTCGTTGTGAAAAATCTATATTTTTGTAATGTTGTTCCTATTTATTATTAAGTTCAAATGATTATGAATGAATGTAATGAATCTTAATGCAGATGTAGAATGTTCCTCTTTGTGTTATATGCATTAGAATTTGTTGAACTGTTTGATCAAGGTTCATATTAAACACATATGAAAAACTACATTAACAAGCTCAGTGGCAAAACGTTTAAACATAAACCCGTTTAATGATGTAGGGTAAACGGAACAGCATAAAACACAACAAACAAAAACTCACAAACAAGAAACATGGGAACAACTGCACAAAACTCCACAAACAACATAGTACACATACATCGTACTCTTAAAAACACTAGTACTCATATATCTTACTCTATAAAACACTAGGTGTGTTTATCAGGGATTATTACTTATACTATAAATAAATAACATTATCGTCAAAAATAGTGCCTAGTTCAAAATTTTGTAACACCTGATGAAATACTCCATGAAATTTGAAAAATCTTTATAGTGAAAAAATCAATAAACACACACACAGTTATTGGAATATACTTGAAAAAGGCTTAAAGGAGCATAATCGAGGGTACTATTTTAAAACAATGAGGTTAAAACGGCTTTTCTGACATTTACATTTGACACAAACTTTAAAAAATACTTTCAGTAATATTAGACAAATTTGGGACAAATGTTCTTATATTTAATTTGAATGAAGACTCTATTTAAATCTACATCAAAACAAATAAAATAGCTTTGTCTTATAACTAAATTTAACATTGTGTTATTAACGTATATTCAGATTAAACAAACGCCAGTTGATCAAACAAAAACAAACACAAAACTATCAAATCAAATATAATTAAACAAAACATGCTTGATTTAAACGATATTGTTACGACCTAGCTCCGTGGTCCGTCGACGCTATCAACTGTCCCTTTTAGGGTGACCAAGTATTTGAAGTGTTCCCCTCGTGACTGCCCTTCAGGTACTGGTAGCGAAACCTCTCAATGGCAGTTAAAATTTATGTAGTCTAACCATTGCGTGTCAAAAACTAGTTCACCAGGAAGACAACTCAAATCGATGTTTACAAGTTTAATAAACGTTGGAAAACAGTACACCAGCGGAATAAATCATCAATTAAACATCAAAAGAAGAAAAGGTACAGTATGCAATCGCTAGGTAGACACAGGAAAACGCTATATCATCGTGTTGAATTTTATAAGTCCTTTAAACATTAATTTTCCGCGTATTTCCTATATAATTCTTTTTGGATTTTATTAAGAAGACAAATAATAAAAATCGTTTCATTTGTTATCGTTTTCTATTTCCAGATAAATGTCAAAACCAAATGCCAAAATAGACGAAACGCCCGAGGGCGAATCGTACGGGATGTGCTTCAAAGCTATGTCCAAGTTACGTCTCCACCCGATTCTGGAAAACCCCACCTTATATACTCACATGGTCAAATGACCGAAAATCATGGTCATATGACCCGACCGAAAATGACCCGACCGAAAACGACCCATATTTTTGGGTCAAATGACCCAAAAATATTGGCTGACAGCCAATCCAAGATGGCGTCGTCATAGATCGTGAACTATTGAAAAAGTAAACAAACAATCTTCTCTTATAAACAAACATGTGGATATTCACGTCTGATTTTCTGTGTCTTTACCCAAGTTAATCAGGTTTGTGAGCAATGAAATCTGAATAAAATAAATGTAGATAGCTTTGTGTAGCATTTGTAATAACTTTCATCCCTGTGGAATGATTGCTCACTCGGCGGTGGCAAAATTCAAACAAGGCTGGCGCGCCTGGAATGTCGGGGCGTTGCTAGTTTCTTGTGTGATTTGCCATTGACCGATAACAACAACAAGACATATTATACAAAGAATTAAGGTAAGTGCATATTTTTCTAACACAACCGTACATATATATGCTGTTGCATATCAATATTAAACCGAAATTAGGCAACAAAAATGCGAATCAAATTAACGTGCTCTTAAATAAAGAAAAGTTGGCTGCAAAAATAAATATGTTAAGTAGTCATTACGAATCTTTTACATGAGATGTATAGATATGAAAATCTGTCTTTTTTAGTTTAATATTTGTTACAATTGTTAACTTTTATAGTTACAGGTCTATGAATGTAGTGTATGTTATGTATGTTTTATGTATGACAAAAAAAACGAGTTGTCGTAAACCGGCAATGCACTCTCCCCCCCCCCCCCTCCGAAATAAAAAAAATAAAAGCGTTCTGACGTAATACAAATATCTGCCTTTAGAAAACTATTGATTTCTTTCGTTTCGGTACTCAATCGTCATTCAAACATTTAATTTGTGCAAATAGTATTGATTTTCGAAAACGATTAGGTCTTCCAGCTCCCTCAAACTGCAGCATAAAAAGACTTCAAATTCTGAACTCAAAAATGAGCATTCAGATACATAATTTTTTTGACAAAATTTATGCGACCGTTTCTTCCTGTGACTCGCCTGCTACAAATAGGTTAAGTTTTCAAATTCAATGTTTTGAGTTACAAACTCATATCTCAGTTGTGAATGGGGATACTGTTGTGTATGTATGTATGTATGTCTGCTGATTTAGCTTTAATTCCCATTTTTTTTAACTCCTGTGCTTCCGAAACCCTGCTTCCACACTACCTTTGGGTGCACTAATGACACCATCCGAACCAGATGAGCGATCCGAACTGGATGAGCAATCCGACGGATGTTTCAGACGTTAAACATAGTTTATTTCAATTTTTTACAAACCTATTTCTTTAAGTTCGACATTTGTCGTAAAGAAGATAAATTTACTTCATCCTGCAGGTCTGCAGTTGACGACTTAGGCACTGATGAAGATCATTTAACAATGTTCTTAGCCTTTTTCAGCTCCTTTACTGTCTTCTTTTTCTCTTCCAACCTACGTCTCAGTTCCTCCTCTCTCTGCAGTCTTAATCGTCTTTCCTCCCTCTCCATTTGTTCTTGCTCATCCAGCATCACCGCTTCCTCTCCATCCGTTTCTGATCCTTCCTCATCCTCAAAACCGGTTTCGAGTTTCGTCTTTAACGATTCTCCGTCGCCATTGACACTCGGATGTAAACATATTTTTCCAGGCGAAGCATAAAGGGGGCCCACTCCCGCTGACGACTTTGAGGTCAGCAATATCCTCTCCTGAACTCCTACTAAATTCATCTTATTATAGTCCATAACATTTCTTTTCCTAGCCGCCATTATACGACTTAATAATGAAATTCCAAACAAAGGTCAACGGCACTAATATCACCACAAAGCGAATAAATGTTTATCGCAGGTAGGACCGCGCCCCAAACCTGTAAAACTGCTGTTCCGCTTGCCCCCCTCCTTCGGTTCTTTTTTTAAATCAACTTTAACAAAGAATAACCTAAGCGAAACACGATCAAAAGTTCGAATCTTAAATTGAAAAATATTTTAAAGTCAACTGACTGTCACGACAATCAAGATCGAATGAAAAACCGCGCAACTATTTTCCCCAAGCAATTTCATTAGCGCGACTGTACAGCCAATCAAAACTTCGACTAATGAAAATCAATGATTAAATTTACTGCACAAAACCGGATGATTTAAAGTGAAAGTATAAATGGAAACCGGATAAAACAAAGAGAAAATAAATGTCGCAGTTATAATTGTTTTATATTTAAAATATGCCGTACACTCATCTCACTTAATGAAGTATCAATGTAAATGTATTAAGGAACTTGAAGACACCAATCCTGAAAGTTTCTCAATTTTGCATGACTGATGTTTACTACTGATATTTGCCAAGAATCACTTATTTTATACTAGTTTCAAAATATGAATCTTTAAAAGATACTTGAGTAATTCAGGACTTACCATATTTCTGTTTTTAGCAACAGTGACCTTGACCTAGACCATAACTCTCGGGGGCAAAAACTCTATCTCAGTAAAGGTCTCTATAAACTCTTCCTATATACCAAGTTTGGGCACAATATGTAGACCCTTAAGCTATTCAATACTAACCCTTTATCTATTAAAAGTAACCTTGACCTTAATCCTAGGGGCCTCTATCGCATTCCCATAAACACTCTTTATATACCAAGTCTTGTCCCTTAATGTCAAACCTAGCTTAAATTATTCTATACATAAGGTGACTTTGACACTGCCATTTCGCTAGCCCACCCGAACAATGACGCAAGTCATTCAAAAAACTTGTTTTCCCTTTTATGAAGTTTTAGTTAAGAATATAAGAATGTGCTGGTCAAAAGAAATTAAAAGAAAAAGCAATCAACAGTCATTATTTATTTTTAGGGTTAAAATAGAGTTATGTGACCTTATTGTAAGATGGTCGTCATTAATTGTGCGAAGTATTAATTGCATTGAATGATGGGTATAGAAGTGTTTTTTTATTAAAATCCAAAGTTGCCCTTAAACTGTAACCTGCCCTAAAACGTTAAACTAAGTTAATCAGGGGATATTACTAGTATTAAGGATAATATGGAGTTATGTAACCTCATTGTGTGATGGCCCTGTACAACTGTGTGAAGTATTAAGTCAATTGAACGAACGGTATAGAAGTTATTAATAAATATCCAAACCTGCCCAAAAACTGTAACTTAAGTTATATAGTCAATCAGGGGCCATCATTTGTAATGAGGATAATATGAATTCATCTAACCTCATTATGTGATGGCCCTGAACAACTGTGTGAAGTGTTTAGTCAATTGAATGAAGGGTAATGGACTTATAAGTGAAACTCCTTGGTTGCCCTAAAACTTGAACCGAACGTCGACGCCGGGGCGAGTAGTATAGCCCTCCTTATTCTTCGATTAGTCGAGCTAATTATATATAAGATTTCTCTGTCAAATGATGTTTTAAAACCAAATAAGTTCTTGCAACTTTCATACTTCACTGTGAGGGAGCAAAAACAATCACGTGACCACAAATGCGAACGACCACGGAGAAATTGGGACAACAAAACGTATGTTTTTGATGTTTTCTTTATTATCTTGAAACGAATACAAAACAAGACCTAGCCAATGGTACGGCACATAATTTCCGATTGCATGTGGTATACTGTCTGATATTCTTGGTGTCGTAGTATTTGAGAACATTCAATTACAAATTTGGAATCGAGGATGCAGACGACCACACATTTTGTATATCTTGCAAAAACAATGATACAATGGCTAGTTTCACATGGTTCTTTACGAAAAACACTTATTAAAGCAAATATAAACCATTTAGAGTACCTTTGCAAGGGGTATTGATGGTTTTGATGGCAATATTAAAATATCAAATTATGCGAACGACCACACTCGAGAATTTTAGGCGAACGACCACACTTTTTAAATTAAATTTGAAGGGGGTGCGAATAAAGCCTTCGTGATCTCAATGTTTTTTTTCTATTCGTAGGACATTTGTATCCGCACATGACGCACACACGTGTATAATTTTCTCGACAAATCCGACATGTCAACACCAGAATGTGACCGAGATTGTGCGGCATGCGTTTCGAGGCATTCGACCATTGTAAAGGAGATGATTGTCAAGTAAGATGCTGATAGAGTCACTCTAGGATGTGTGTCTAGTATGAAAAGAAATACTAGGGCAATTTTCGGATGCCAATATCTAACGCACATTTGATAGGGCTAAAACCCACCCAAATCACATGACACCTATATCTCTAAGTCTGTCAATCGTTAAACTTGTTAAAACACCAATGTTTGTATTGTAAGATAAAGAAAACATACATTAATTTATCTCATCCACACGATTTTAGGGACCGTATGTTCGATATACGTTCGACGAAAAGGAAGAAGAGTGGTACAGTATATTTGGATCGAAATTCATTAGAAAAAGGGGCACTGGGTGTCAGAAGGGAAAAGGCGAGGAGAAATGATTGAAAAACGTTAGTTACATCCTAAATGAGATTCCTAAATATTCAATGTTGACTATCGATATGATCATATGGAACTTCAAATGTTACTGGGTAGTTCATTTATAGCCGGCGAATGACATGTGTAGTCATTACTCAATAACAAGTTGTTTTTGATTAAATATGTGTTGTGCCTTTATTCTTTATTGACACGTCACTTATATGGCAATAATCAGTGTTATTATATGGCAATAATAGTGAAGAATAATCAAAACTGATATTTGATAACGTTTATTGTCTTTATTTTAGAAATACAAACGGATCACAGTAAACACAGAGTATAAATCACATCAATATGAAACAAAAAATGTCCGCATTTGTTTGTGAAACAATCGCATTTATAAGATTGATATAGCATGTTATACTGATCAGGCTGTTTACATGTAAAAAATAAATACAAATGTAATCACAGAGCAAATCACAAAAAGTGAAATGAATCACATAGATTAATCTTTATTGCTAACCTATCGACTCAAAATAATACAAGAATTTACTAATAAAGTTCTGAAAAAAAATCACAAAAATGAAATTAAATACAGTGCAATGATCTTTTATAATAAGAGCTGTCACAGAGACAGCGCGCTCAACTGTTCCGTCGCTTTTAAGTTTAGATTGCAAAGCTTTGGTATATATGCAAAACCTTAACCAGAATCTTTTAGTCGAATAATAAAGGGCCATAATTTATATTTTATGCAAACTGGAGCTATCTTACTTGATTAATTAAGTCTGTTGGATAGTTGGAAACGCCTGTCTGAAGTTTCAATGCAATACATATATTTGCTGAGATAATGACTTAAAGGTGCTTACATGCAAAACCTTAACCAAAGTTTGACGCTAGGGTGAGTAGGATAGCACTCATTAGTCTTGGAATAGTCGAGCTAAAAACCCATCGCCCCAAACAAAAGCAGGAATTTACTAAAACAGTTCAGAAAATGCCTTTCTGGTTATGTACATACGGCGATTAGTTTTCATTAACAAAATATTGTTAGAAAATACAACAAGTTTTCTAATAATGTATGTGTTGTTTCGGGCTGCCGCAGTGTTGAAATGTTCGAGAGGACCTTGCCACAATATCTGCAGACCCGAGGTTGTCGACTCTCCATCTAAAAGATATACTATACACATTAACAAATAAAGTATTTGAAGCTTTATTCGCACTCTTATCAAAATTAGATAAAAAAGTGTGGTCGTTCGCCTAAAATTCTCGAGTGTGGTCGTTCGCATAATTTAATATTGTACGATTTCTTTCAAAAACATCATTTCGCCTTGAAAATGTATTGTAAATGGTATATATTTAATGTTTATATAACTTTTTGTAAAGAACCATTGGAAATTAGCCGATTTATCATTGTTTTTTTTTGCAAGATAAACAAAATGTGTGGTCGTCTGCATCGCCGATTCCAAATTTGTTTTTGAATGTTTTCAAAAACTACAACAACAAGAATAACAGACAGTTTACCACATGAAAGCGGAAATCATGTGGCGTACCATGACTAGGTATTGTTTTAATTTGATTCAATTTAGTAAAGAAAATATACACAAACATACCTTTTGTTGTGTCAAGATCGCCGTGGTCGTACACATGTGTGGTGACGTCACAATTCTTGCTCCCTCACAGTGTACTTAGTATTGTTGATTTAGCTTTACCGTTCTTTGCTATCATGTATACTGGTCATGAAAACCATATAGATATGATGGTCAGAGAGGTAGAAGAGGAAAGTAAGAACTTACACTGGCTACCATGCGCTCCCGTTTCCTATGAAATATTCATACTTGCTTGATTTTATTATAAAGTCATTTAACCGATATATATATATAATTTGCTTTGACAAAATGAAATATGTGCTCAAAACAGCTTACCTATTCAATCCTGGGACATTTTTTGGGCTGTTCATGAAACGTTTCAGGAAATTTATACTACCTTTTCAGACATATTCCTTTTACCCGGTCTCTGGTAAGTTTGCTGGGACAGTACACACTACTAACACACATCTCTAGGTATTTCAAGTTCTCCACAGTAAATGGCATCCCGTACCTTCTCGATCTAAAGGATGAAAATATAAAAACCTACAAAAATTAACATACATTTCCATATAAGCTGTCAAGCATTAATATAACTACACTAATAAAATACTAATAATAAAGAAGTTTAAATATTATTCCAAATGAGACGTGTTAAGGCGTGTTCAAATAAGTTTTAATTATATTTCTCTAAAAAGCGGCTTAACTGGGCATTTATTAAAATCAGAGTTATAGGCTTTGATATACATGTTTGCAATGTATCTAACTACAGGTATAGTATAGTTTTCTTTTCAACCACGGACTATGACTTGCCACAATCTTGTTTCTTATCAGAGTAGCTTAATACAGATCAAAGTCTTATGGTGAAAACTACAATGTGTCAATAGATATAAAAGTAAAACTGTGGAATTTAAGCTTAAGTTATTCGGATATAAATATATATGCAAAAAGCTACAGAAACATGCTCAGTCAATGCTTGATCCTCTGTCAACAGACTTCCAAACACCTGAAGTATGTCAATGTTTATAATAATTTAATCCAAGTTATTAGACCTACTTTAACTAAGTATGATTCCATTTCTTACAACTTCACCTTAAGTAAGGAGGATAAGTAATTATCATAATTAGATGAATAGTTTTGTAAGTAAGCTTGTTTATACCTCATGCTACACATTAACCTGGAATCTATAACGAGAGCAGTTAATGAAGGGCAAAGAATTTTAGCGAGTAAAATATCCGTGAATATGAAAACTAGGAGCCAAAGAGGGAAAAAATTGTCACTAAATTTTCCCCGCAGCGATTATTTCCCTTTGTCGTAAGGCATTCGGACCGTACTCTATTTCCGAGCTTGCCGAAAAAGGCCGGGTTGTTACGACGTGTTTACGCTTCTTAGGGGAGATCACTATCCCGACTCTTCTATCCGTCTGCAACATGGCGGCAGGATCAAGTTATGTTCGTATAAAAACTGTTTTAAATGGCAAAGAAGAAACTTGTATCAAACTAATCGATCTGCATATTACAGTATCGCAATTCGCAGATTTTCTAGCTGACAATGATGTCCTAGTAGATCGGGCAGCTTCAGGTGACGCAGCAACTAGGATCAACACCTCCTTCTTGTTATTGAATGAATTTGGGTATGCATCACTTTGATATCAGTGTTAAACATAAAATGATCCAGAAAGAAGATACAGATAAATATGTTATTGGTTTTGTTGAAGAATAGTCCAGTTGATTTTCATATTTTCATCACCCTGTAGTTTAGATGCAACTGCTATAAATGTTAGCCTAAAAATCGGCCTAATGTCTCGCATTCATATGATTAGCCCCTATTGAATGTAAGACACGTTGGTACGTGGACAATTTTTTTTGAGAGTGCTAAATTATTAGTTTGCAATGCGGCATCTGCTGAAGAGTTGAAGGATCTGGGTGAACCATTGAACCCGATTGAACCGAACCTTGGTGTGGACAATAAGAAAACTTTGAAGTCAGAGAGGCTGCACAGGTTCATGGAGCAGCATTCAAGTAAAACTCAAGGTAAAAACGTAAAAGGCAAGGTAAAACAAAATGTTAGACCCTCTTTATAGCGCTCTCAATCCAGGTGGTTTTAGTGGGGAATTTGTCAAGGCAGCAAGCAACTTGTTGATTGGTTTATGCAATAACCTTTATTTACACAGACGTCAAGTACTCGTTGACGTTTGGTAGATTTAAAAGTTTGCATTAAACCATCTGCTCAAATGATTTTTTCCGCAAACAAAAATCATCTAGAGCCTTTTAATTTCCTTTTGGTTTACTAAACCAACTCATTGTATATCCAATACACCTAGTCCTAAACATTTTAAATATCGCTTTTTAACGTAACTAAACAAACGGATTTAAAGTGCATTAAATAGATGCATTTATAAAGGAATAAAACGATATTCACGAAACGTAAAATGATATGAGATACATCTGCACTGATACGCTGAGCCGGATTTTATGTATAGTTTTTTCCTGTCATTTTCTTGGGGGTAAATAAATAAGTGCATTCGCAAGTTCCCGAAATAATTTCTGAAAATGTTATTAAAAATGTCGGTGCTGGTTTCTGTTTATTTTGGGTAAGATTGTATAAGTTCAACAAAAGAGATGTTGAAAGGGTTGTGTTGGGAGAGAGTTTGAAGCGGCCGTCATTTATGTTGAAAACATGTCCAGTCTAACCACGATCCAAGCTAAAGCATCACCCCTAGCATGTTTAGTTATAGTGTGGAAAAGTAGGGTATTGACTATTATCCAGACGGATGGGGAATCACTGACATGTCCTGTAAGTATCAATGAACAGCGAGTGTTTTTATATGCATTATTGTGACACAAGCCTTTTACAATTGAACGTGCCCTACCTGCAAATAATAAACCTTTGAATTTCAAAACATGACCTGGGGAAATAAAACGATCTTTAAATTTGCTTTTATTAAAATCAAACACAAACAGACAATCCCTGCTTTGTTGATGTGAACAAATGGTGTTGTGGTTGTAGAAGATTTGTCTAAGCACAAAAAAAAGAAATCATCAATGTCGAAGTAAACAGCACGGATGTCCTCATCAGCAGTCTTCATGATACATCAGCAGAAATGTTAGAAGGATTCAAGGAACTGTACGGCATTTCAATCAATTCAAGTGAATAATATTTACTCATCATCTTCGACTTCAGTGGAATCCAGCATCCCGTGAATATCTTCTCTCCTTCGGTATTGACAGAAGCCTTCAATGAAGGGAAAACCTATCAAGAATGAATTGGCCCTCCGAACTGGGGGTTTTCTCTACGAAGTTTATTCCAATGTGTTACTTTTAATAAGTTATATTTAAGTCATGTTTTAATTGAAGTTAGAGTGTAAACTTTTCCAACCACACAAAACCTTGTCTAAATCCGATCCCTGAAAATGGCAAACGTGTTCAAATCAATTTGGTCACAGATTCCCAGCGTCTACAGTACTGTTCTTTTGTTGTTGTTGTTGTTTTAGTCGAGGGTCAAGTGAGCTAAAACATTCTCTTTTTTATAGCTCACTTTGCTAGTTTTTAATGATTTCTTGCTTTCTTGATTTCAGCTTTTTAGAACAGAATGTTAAATGTAATCGTCCGATTGGTTCTGGGTTTGCCGACTGTGATTGCAGAAACATTTAATGTTAATGATCTTGTGACTGTATTAAGGGAGTGTAGTTACAGTATGTTCGGAATAAAGAAAATGCTTGGACTACAAAATAACACATTTGATGTGTGCCCAAAATGCAACTCGCTCAACACTAACGGTCACTGTGTTACAAATTCCTCAACAGGAAAGCAAAATCAAGAAGATGTTTATATGTTTACTTTCAAAGTTATCCACAGAAAGGTAGAACAATAATTAATTATTAAAGTACTAATGAAAACTGTGAAAACCAAAGAAGGAAAATATGTTTTTTTCTGCAAAAAAGTGCTTTCCCTACTCAAGCGTGGTAAATTCTCTAACTGATTTTTTTTCTATATAGATCTGGATTTGTTCAGAAGTGTAATTTGTGGAAAAGTAGAGAGCAAACAGAAGATATTTTACATATGTTTATGATGGACAAGTATAGAAAGAATTCCAGAAAATGGATGGAATACCATTCTTGGAAAATGTAACAACATTTGGACTGATGTTGAATGTTGACTGGTTTCAGCCGTATGCACATATCGCAAACTCAGTAGGAATTATATACTTGGCTACTCAGTAGGAATTTTATACTTTTATAGGGTATAGGAGTGAACGGTTGCGAGATGGGTCGCTACATAAAAGAAAAGCAAAAGTTACCCTTCGCCAAATTACACCAACGTATAACATAAAAAGAAGTGCAACTGTCAGCACAGTATTCAGTTCTGAATGAGTTGGAATACTTTGACCAAGTCATAATGCATATAATAGAGCCCATGCATATTTTATTACTAGGGACGGCATAACATACGGTGTCTGTGTGGAAGGAGAACCATGTGTTAACAGAGGAACATTTTAAAAACATCCAACAAATTGTTGATGTTGTTCTGCCACGTGACATAGAACGGATACTTTCTAGTATGTGTTTATCATTGACAGCGGATCAATGGAAACATTGGACTTGTATATATTCAATGTTGACTTTGAAGGATAAGCTTCCATCACAACACTATTGCATGAAATGCCTTTGTTTCTGCATGTAGACTTATGTGCAGACGTACTGTTTCAGGAACAAAATAGTGTGATGCTCATAGATGCTTGGTGTTTTGTGTTCTTTTGAAAAACTGTAGGATAGAGCGAAATACGTACTGTACACTAAATGTGCATAGCAATTGCATTTGAAAAAAATATGTTGAGGATTATGGTTCTGTGTTTAGCTTCTGATGGTTTTCATTTGAACGGCTGAATGGAGTTTTTGGAGAATGTAACATGAATAATCGTAAAATAAATCTGACTTTGATGAGACATATACAGCAGAATTTAAGGTTAAAACGTCTTCTGATGAATTACACAAATATTACTGAGATAGATTTGGATAACAGATGATAGTGGCTTGCAGGAAGGATTTTATAATGCTAACAGAGCCATACAAACTATTTTATGTCGAATTTAAAAGTATATGCCGAAGGAAATGATAACTTAAGCAATTGCCAGTACGAATATTGTGCGATTGAAGCACCATTACCACGATTTCTAGATGAAGTTCGAATATGGGTCATCTTGGGTCAAAAACGAGTTCACAGAACCCAAATATGGAAAAACCTTGTTAACACTCTAGAGATAACATTTTTGAGTCCAAATATTCAGGATAATTGTCAAAAAGGTTGTTTTGTTGATTTAAACTGAAGTTAGAATATGGGTCACAATATTGGTTCTGATATTGTTCTTCAATTGGATGTTAACAAGGAACAAGATTCAGCAAGTAATTTTCTAACGAAGTCACAGAGCCCATATATAGCAAGTGCTTGTAAACACTCTAAAAAAGCTTCAAGGCCGAGAAGTAAAGCGTGCTTTATGACAATTGGAAATTTAATTGGTAGATCAGTAAATCTAGTCATAGTAATATTTAAATTTTATAACCTTTGACTGGATTGTTCAAAGCAATTCTTTTCTTGCATCGATCAATGAAGCTACCAACCGCATGGTATTTCTCTGCACTTTTTTCTAAGGACGTTTCCCGTGCTCTCAGAATCTTTTCCACTGACAGGACTGGTGTGATCTTGAAAACTGTTTTATGAAATCTTCATAATAAACCACTTCTTCCATCGTTTCATCAAAGTAGTTATTGTTTTTATTTCTCTTTTTTCGAACATTTAGTTAGTTGCTTTATTGCTTTTTGTTGATAACATTTGCACTTGTTCAGTTTCTAAAAAAAAAATAAAAAAATATGTTCACTATGCCAAATGTATTGCTTTATTCATTTATGCCCTTAAATAATTTAAAGTCAACTGACAGATGTCAAAAACTAATAATACACTACACCAGGCTACTGACAAATCTTGGAAGGGGTTTACAGGTCTGCTTATAGTAGACTTCTATGAAGATTTCTTCAAATCCTGACCCTTGTGTCAAATTTATCCCTGCCCAACAGTTTAGACCGTTTTACAGGTGAGCGATCTATGGTTAACCCTCTTATTTGGTTATTCCCTTAATTGACGGTATTATTATTTTCAGACATTTCCCCGTTTGATTCAGGTAGTATCTTGTCAACCTATTATTATTAACGAAAGTCCTTTTTGTATGGAATGACTTGAAAATTGAAATAAATCCCTTGTGCGGTATTGTTAAGTGATGGAAACTGTTTTATCAGAATCCTATGAATGGATGCGTTTACTAACTAGTGATGTCTAACGTGTTATTACTTTTTTAATATCTTACTTTTATGTTCAAAATCGCTCTAAGGTTCTTTATGAAACGGTAACTGGTGTCCAAGCAGCGGCTGCAGCTTGGTACAGGAGCTTTTTTAAAGCGACTCTCGCTAGGAGTTTATGCTTGAAGTTTTTGATGTACTGAAAATTTTGTTTTAAATGGAAATATTTGTATTGGTTATATCAACAAAATACAATGGGTAGATACTTATTTGGACAAAATTGTGTAAATATAAGACTAAAATAATTTAATTCTTAATAACATTACCTAAACGACATTTAGGCAAAATAGTATTATCGATATTTGGTCCCACAAAATATGACCGCGCTCCTTTTACATTGAGCCCAGACTCAAAAACTTAAAAATTATCATGTTACCAATGACAATTGCATCACTGGCAAAAACAGTTCTTGACAGTTCGCATCTAAAACAGTTTATATATTGTATTTCTCTTTAGTATATCTTTGAAGATTCATTTACTTACCTGCAAATTATAAACCTTGAAATTTAGGAAAAAAATCAATAATAAGATAAATGACCTGGGGAAATGAACAAACATCAGATTTGCATATATTCTAAACAGTATCAGCAGAAGATCCCTGTGTTGTTGGTGTTAACAAAATCTTCTTTGGTTGTAAAGTTTTGTCCAAGCACAAAAATGATATCATCAATGTCAAAGTAACCGGCACTTTTGTCGCAAGCTGCACTTTCCAGGATACATCAGCAGAAATGGAGGAAGCAGAATTCAAGGAACTGTACGGTATATAAATCATCATCTTCAGCTTCAGTGGAATATCTCTTCTCCTTCGGAATTGACAGAAGCCTTTATTGAAGGGAAAACCTATCCATAATGATAGGCCTGGTGGGGGTGTAGTAGGATAAGGCTATTTCAAAATATAGCATGTATTGAAAAGCAGGCCTGTTTGTATGTAAAGTATCATTTAAGATACCAAATGCATTGATTAGAAACAAAGTAGTATCAATAAAAGGTTAACAATACGCTGAACGTGTCTTCCCTACGGACAAGTTTGAAGAAGTGAAAGCCACTCTTTCATATGTATGAGGATATTGCGTTGCTAGAATAAAAAGAGCCAACTCCATGGTGCCCTTTTCAACCCTAAAAAGGTAGAAACAATGCTTGCAATAAAAAGTTTTTATATGTCGAAGCAAAACTCATCTTCAACGGAACTTCAACATTCGTCTTAGTTCCTGGAAAACTTATTTTTTACATCTCGATATCAGATAATCTTTGTAAGTCTGGCAAATATAACTGACGATGCATTTATATTTATCTCGTGATATTAAGCAAATTTAAACATTGTATGATTTATTCAAGGAAGTATGCAATTCATAAATGGATCCATTTCATCTTTAGACAAAAAAAATACTTTAAAACAGTAAGGCGCGTACATAAAAATATGGAATAAATAAAGAGGCGAAAAAAGAACTAAAACTGTATTTTTAAAACTGCTTCATTGATTGCTAATTATTTTGATGACCGGTTTTACACAATAAAAATGCAAAAGCTATTCGAAGTTTACTACATTCAAAAGACTTAACATGATAAAACTATTAAAATTATTCACTTACCGATGTAATAAAACATTGCAATACAATGCTGACACCTCACGTCTTGGATAACTCGGAAATAACATTCGAAGCTACGGTGACACCAGAACGGCAAAGAATAAATAAACAAGTAAGGAAGCGTTAAAAATGGTAAGGGTAAGGTAAAATAGTTTTTGTTGAAGACAGGGAAGAATTTTGTGTTATATACGTCATACATTATATTTTTTTTTATTATGTTGTATGCCACAAATAACAAGATAATACAGAGTATCCAGGTTGGATATAATGCGAAAAATGTGATAAATGAGTTAACGGTAGCTGTGTCAATACTATTTCACAAGAAAATTGGGATACAAAAGATTCTAGTGTCAAGTTATTTTTCTATGATGATATTGTATCGTTCACCTGAAGATTCATAGATAAATTATACCCATTCGCCATCATAGCCATGTTATAAATAAAGGTTGAAATAAACTACTTTATAAGTATTTTGAGGAAACGAAAAAGGCTACGTTAATGTTGTATTAATTGTTTACATCAGTTAGTTAATGTAATGCCTAGGTAGTCTGCTTCGCATGTCAAAAAAGCAAACCCTGACCAAACCCATCGTGCTATTTAGTTTAAGAGCGACAATGTAGCTGATGTAACGTAATAACACATGTAGCTATGCATTTCCATGAGTTACAGGATTGTTAAATGGTTACTTAATAGTGACTCTCATGGGGTTTCTTTGCCATGTCTCTTTAAGTACATCGAAGATTTTGGTTCCGCATTATTAGCTAGATCTTTTTAGTTCTTAGCAAATAAACCTTTTGATCTTTTACTTATGTGTTTACCGCATGTTACTTGGTGGTCATTTGTCTGCTTTGCTTGAAATGACATCGGGCGTTATATATACATTTTGTAGAAAAACGGGATCTTAAGACCTTATTTTTTGAGCTCTGAACAATAATCACTTTACAAGTAGTCAACTATAATGCGCATTTTCATTCTAGCCATGCCAGAATATATCACTATATCTTACCCTATAATAGAAAAGAACAGCCAATCCACAAATGAGCTTCAAATGTTTCACATTTTCAGAACGTGATCCGTTACTTTTTCCATCACATGACAGTAGTATCGTCATCTTTTGGCATGGCACGTGTGATATACCAGAAATGGCATGGCATGAATGGACATTAGTCATGTCAAGACAAGGCAAGTTCTGAGTAACGCTAATGTCAGGTAGCAAAACAACCTTTCATCTTCCTGGTGTCACAATGCACAGAGAAACTCACTTGCGCAGTGCTTCAATCTGAAACATTTGGGAAGTTATGGTAAGGGACCACTACCTGACGACCTGCATACTTGGACACCTTCTCACGCTCTTTATTGTCAAATCTAAAAACACTAAAGAATTAAAGCATTTTTTCACAAGGATCACCGAAGGGTTTTCTTTGTGCAGACATATATATTTTTTTCGGAATCTTAGACAGGCGATAATGGCGCAATGCTTTTTGTCCATTCAAACTTTTGTGTTAAATAACGGCGTAATACTTGGCTTTTTTATGCATAGTGAGTGACTAACTATTATTTTGGCATCAAACTAAAGGGTTTAATGTTAAAAGTAAAAAAAAAAACAGTAAGAAACGCCAACAAGTATAGAAAAAATAATTAGGTTGACAATAAATGTAAGTCATTTTACGACCGATATCCATACATAAACATGCAAAAATATAAAGACAAGATTTCCAAATTTCATTTACAACCTAATAATTTACAACCTAATAATATTTCGTAGAAAGTCACGAAGGTTTTCATCTGTGTTCTAGTCATTATAGGTTGACGAGACTCAACTAAAACCATTACTATGAATGGAATGGCTGTACCAAATCATAAAGTGTTCGCAGCAAACAACAAGTAATACATTGTTTTATTTTTTCATGTATGTCACATCATTCCGAGTAAAGTTTTCGTCTCCAGATATAAATCGAAATGAATCTTAATATACGAGACAAAAGCGTCAGCCAAAAATGGTCTTAAAGATAACTTGCAATGCTTACAAAATTAAATGAATTTTAATTTGGGGCCATACAGCGCCTCCCCGTGGTGTGGCCAAAGTCAAGGTTAACCATCGCCTTTAATAGGGAAGATAAGAACACCACTTATGGAACTTTAACGAAAAGAAGTGTTGTAAATCTTTGTCAAAAAATGTCGCAATGAGTTCAGATATAGCCAAATATCAACAGAATACAAATTTATAAACAGGTTTACCTGTACATGGATATAACTTGCAGTATATATCCTTTGGTCAGTTTGTCCATGCTGGTTCTAAATACTCTGCAAGACGGTCAATATACTAATTAATTAGCAAGACGGTCATATACTAATTAATTTTTGATAACTAACTATAACTCAGTCAAATAATCACTATAATTATATGAAATAATAAATATGATATTTAACAAATGACAGCTCCTCACAAGGAGATTATTTTCATAAGTTTCTAACGTGGCCGAGAGTGTATGAGAGGTTCATCCCAACGCGAGGGTAGGGAGTTTCCGTAGAACACCCTGCGGTTGGGGTGGATCTATCCAATCGTAACAGCTCGGCCATCTCCGGTAGGCTTCGAGATAAACATCGTCAATACAAGCATAAACTGTTTTTAAAACCCATATCTTTTCCGAGGACAATTCCTGCTGGATACTGGCGGAGGTTTTCCAATTGGGACCAATCTTACACGTTCTCATACATCATAATATCAAGTGTATAATAACTTCATGGAAATGCTACAGTTCGTTTGTTTGCATAGTATTTGGTATAGTGGAGAGAGGGCCACCATGAGCTTGTTTTTTTCTTGTGTTGTTAAGGTCGACTTACATGACATTTAATATCGCAGCCCTTGATGTAGCATTTGCAGTTTTAGACACCGGCGTTGTATAACTATAATCGTATTACTACTTGGTAAAACGTTTGACTTGCGTTGTAATCGTTACAAATTCAAAATTGTTGGCAAAATGTATTCTCGATCAGGTCAATATCGAATCTTGAAAAGGTGTACAAAAGTGCGATTGTCGTTGACAAGATATAAAAAACCTGCAGGCTATCACACTGGTATACCTTCCACCAAAGGCAAAAAGTGCGACTCATCCGATGGACCAGGGTGTCATCCGTAAAATGAAAGTTTTCTTCAGGAAGCAATATGTCGCCAAAAAGCTCAAAGCCATAGACGTTAACAAAGAGTGCACACTAACAGCAATACAATAACACGGACAACCACACTGGTATTTCTCCGCCAAAGGCAACAAGTGTGACACAGCCAATGAACCAGGGTGTCATCCGTAACATGAAGTTTTTACAGGAAGTTGTCACCAGAAAGCTGAAAGCCATCGACAATAACAAAGAGTGTACAATAATAGCACTGGACGCACTCGGGGGGATGCATACTGCATGGAGCTTTGTTAAACCAGCTACGATATCAAGCTGCAATTGGCAAGTAGGGTTTTCGAAATAAACTGAGCCGGTCACAGAACAAAGAAATCGAATCCGATGACGACATACCACTGGCGCATCTCGCGGGCATCCTTGGACAAACCACATCAATAAAACACTGTCGATGCTGATGCCGACGTACCATCGACGGAAACCGTGGACGACTGCGACATCATGAAGGACCTTCTAGACGCCAGACCCACGTCGACAACTCAAGCGAGGAAGAAGACGATAAAGAACCAATTACTCCAACCCCACTAATTCCATCACAAGAAGCAGTATTTATGTGAAAGCTCCGTGCATTTATTGAAACGTGTGAGGACGCCTATGACATCATGGGGAAATTCGCAAACATTAAAAGTTACGTGACAAAGACATTTCTCTACACTGCAGGTAGAAAAACCCCAGCTTAAAGAGTCTTTTTCAAACCAACTTAAATGAATTCTGTACCTTATCCTATGTATACCCTATTGAAAATAACATGATCCATTCATGCAAATTTTAGACAAATCAAATTCATTGACTAAGTGCGAGTTCATCAACTTTAAAATTGACAATTGTTTCTATTTCTAGACAAAAAATAACTTGACAGATGTTTCATTAACAATTACATCCAAGAAACACATATGATAATAGTTATAGAAATATATATCAAAATGAAGTATTAGCTGTACGCTTCTCGAACACAATCACAATAGTGTTTCTACACAAAGGTATTTCGTAAGTTTGTCACGAAAATGTATTACAAGT
This sequence comes from Mya arenaria, assembly GCF_026914265.1. Taxonomy (NCBI): domain Eukaryota; kingdom Metazoa; phylum Mollusca; class Bivalvia; order Myida; family Myidae; genus Mya; species Mya arenaria. The sequence continues at coordinate 15,281,786 of NC_069133.1, forward strand.
AAACATATTTGCTTATTTCTTTAAAAAGTTACAATGTCGTTTTAAACAATAATGTTTTGGTTCAAGATAGTTATAAAATTTATTGAAATAAACAAATTACCTCGTTCGAACTTAACTTAAATCGACGAAACAACAGTTCATTTGGCGAATGGTCGACAAACACAGCGGACGTTCGAAATTATCTCCACCAGTGAGGAGTGTTTCATGTACAATGCATAACTGTTAGAATATGGCTATTTGTAAATATTTGTGAGGCAATCGATTACAAACTGTCAAATGAATTGCAATATTTTCCCATTTTTAGAGATCATGATCCTTTTAATTGTATTTTAATTGTATTTATAGTTATTAAAGACGAAAGCGATATCGGAATTTGAAGAAAAGCAAACAAAAAACTTGATATCGGATTGATTGTGTCATTATCAATGAATGTGGAGTCGTTTTTAGTTTAGTGAAGGTGGAAAGAATATACATTGAACCTGTTTGAAAACTAGTTAACCGGTGCTGGCAAAGATGTTCTTTGTAAAGAAGAATTTGAGCAAATAGGGTTATTAAGCATATCTCTACATAGTGTGTGAACCATTAAATTAGGACAGCCTGGAATACGTGTTCAACTAGGCCATCGGTATGGTTATATTGGATACTTTCAATCCCACTTAATTGTCTTAAATGCTATTAGTTGAAGGATTATTTTATTACAGTGTCTTAAAGTGAGATCAATACCACCTTTCCATAGAGATTATCTCTATCTCGGACGATCTGATAAAAAAAAAATCAGTAACTAATATTTTTAATGTTCATGTTATTTTGATTTATAATATTTGGGTTATGACTGGGGAAATGTGTTACTCTTCGACTAAATGCAACACTTTGAGTAAATTGGAACCACGGCCCCCCAAAGCTAGGGTAATAGGGGGGACATTTGATTTATAAATTTGGTGATGAACTTCTTATGATGAAAGTTCATGACAATTCATCAACTGTGGTTGTTGTGAACTTTTTAAGAACTTGATGGACAGTTCATGGACGTTCATAGTTAATGAACAGATTCTCAACAGGGTAGTGCTTGAATATATATTTTTGAGAATGTGCTATATTGCTGTATAATATAGTACGAATCATGAATGCTATCTTATCAAAGTTATTGTCATATGTCCTATATAGTTTTTTTTTACAATGAACACATGAATGTGATTGTTTTATATATGTGTTTGTGAAATCCAAAAACGTGAAATAAATTAATTATGACACAAATAATTAATTTTACTTATAAGTTAGCTGTCTCCACGACGGTTAGATAAAACAAGACTGTTCAATTGCGGATGTAAACATCGAACAAATATGTGATGGAATTGGTGAAATATTTGTAATTCGGATGTATCGAATATTCGTTAAAACGACTTGGTCCCGACGAACTCGATATAATGGGTTTCGACTGAATTTTAAGAAGCATGTTCGTAAGTTCCGTATAAACGTATATACTTGAGTTGAGATCTTCTTTCGTTTGTAGTATGCCCCACATTTTCGTTACATAAATTAAAAATAAATTTATGTAAAAATGATAATTGTAAATTACAAATATTCATTTTATTTGGATAAAATGTATATTTTGTTAAATAACTCAGAATTACTTATTTAGATATAGTTTAAGAATAACTATTATGACTAAAAACTCCTTTTCGAACTTTGCATGTCTATAAATCATGTAAACATATTAATGCCTGAAGCCTGTATAATATTTTTGGCAGTTAATATATATCTTTTTAGATTCTTAACTTGTTTTTAAGTTTAATAATTTGGCCACCTTAGGCTAAGTGGTTTCCTTTATTACTTTTATTGATGTCAACCTACCATATATTTTTCTTCAAAACAGTAGCACAATCCCTCAGGCTTCTCAGCTTCAATTCTAGAAGTTAATGATTTAATGATGCTTATCAAATCTGAGATCTGTATCATATTGTTGACACCTTAGTATTTAAGATGAAGCCCGTGTCCTGAAAAGCATATGTTTGCTTTCAAAATAAAAGGACTTGATTATTACAAGCTTCATCTTCATTATTCTGGTAGGTTTAATTATTTTTATATATTACTTTTTGTGTTTAACTCAATTGATTTTATCAAATTACTTTCGAATAAAATAGTTTTAATATTTTGTGAATTTATTGTTAAAACGTTTAGATGTTATATTCATATAATAAGAAGTTTGAATTATGTGGAAATTATGTTATTCAATTATGTTGTTTATTATTTTTAATTATTTAAAAATAACTTGACTCCTGATTTTTGCTCCTGTTATTTTCCCTGCTGTAACAGTATTCTATGCTTCACGATTTGGCATTGTCTTATAAGATTAATTGCAACCGTAAAAAGTAAATTAAAAGTCTCACTTATGATGAGCAATCGGTTGACAAACCAAGCATGTTCTGCATCTAATGTACAAACTCTGTACAAGGTCTCTTGGTTTTCCTGATTTGTATTAATAATCCCCCTTGTAGAATTAAATTACAAGTTCGACCTTTTGCCGAAAATACTGCCGTATATCTTATCAATTCTCCCTCAGACTGTGCTATCATTCTATATGACCTCATAACGACTGGAAATCTGGAAAATTGTTTGGGATACGGAGTTTAATCCCTATAAGCGTCATGTTCTGCACATAAGAAGGAATCAACATATCATCAGAAATCCAAATATACTCCATGGCCATATCCTAAGGTCGGTTTCAACGCTAAATATCTTGGGTGCTGATATATCAGCATATCTCAGCTGAAACACTCGTATTTCAAGAATTACCACCAATGGAAATAATATTCATGGACTTATTTTTCTCTAATCTGATATTTCAGCAGTAAAATATGATTTTATTCTTCTATTTAGAAGTCGAATTAAGGCTATTCAATGAAATATATATACATGCAATTTAAATATATATTTGCCGTTCTAATGCTGATCAATGGACAATGAGACGTCAGGTTTAAGAAGATTCTTGAGGCGTTTTTGGGGGGTATTTACTACTTGGCAGGTTTGAATATTCTTGTTCTTCGTGTCCAGAATAAAATCATATTTACTTGGATGGCCTAACCGGGACAGATTAGTAAGTTTAGAAGTATGTACTTCATGTTGTGGAATATGTGAAGATATCGATGCAAGAATTGCATATAAATAGTTATGTCGTAGATTTAATCCACCAAAGCATTTACATATTTGCAAGACTAAACATTTTTTTTTCATACTTCCATACTTGTTGCACTGTTTTGGAAATTCCTTGATTATAATACTATCCACATATATCAGGTTTCTACGTGCTTGAGGTAGTTTCTTGGACCTGGCGGACTCGCAACATTTTCTACTCCTCTTGTTGTGTATAAACCACAAAAATGCCCAGGTTACATGCTATTTACATGCGCTTAACTCCGATAGTTCACCAAGTTTTGACTTTCTGTCACAAAACAAACACGTGCGGCTTGGTCAAATTCAATGATAGTGCAACTTGCAACAGTTTGTAACGGTTTTATTTTGTTTCACAATAAAACAACGGTATAGTGCAACACGATACTACAAGCGACCTAAATCACATAATTCCACACTGTGTGAGATTATTTTAATGATAAAATATATACATATGATAAAAGAAATGACGACAACAAGTACTGTCATAAGTATTTTACGATATCCAAGGTCAGTTAATAGTATGGGCGACTATTGCCTCCTAAATTTTAATATAGCGTTGGATTTATCCACAACTGAGATCACCAAGTTTCTCAATCTTCATCCGCTGAAAAAAATAAGAAAAAAATCAATGCAATCTTATATGCCGTTTTAAGACGAGCTTAATGCGGCTGTAGGAGGTTGCGGGAGTTTTCGGGTCGTTGAGGAGATTTTTCCCGAAAATGGGAGCTTCACTGACTGAATAACGAAGATGAAGCTTGTTTAATAATCAAGTCCTTGAATAAACACAGAGGACAAAAGATGTTACAAATACTTTAACTAATTTGGGGAAATTAGCATACAACTCGCTTTTAATAATGCATGTGAAAGGTTGACAACATTTCATATTACAATTAGTTTAATTTAATAATTGTTTGTTTAATAACTTTAATAAAATTAACTTTATAAATACTTGCAAACAGAAATAAGATCTGTACATTTCTAAGTGAGTTCATGTTTTAGACAAAAAATTGAATAACATAATGTCCACATAATTCAAACTTCTTATTACATGAAAATAACTTCTAAATGTTTTAAAAAAATAAATCACAAAATATTAAAACTATTATATTTAAAAGTACGTTGATAAAATAAATTGTGTTAAACACAAAATGTTATATATGAAAATAATGACAACATATCTGAATAATGAAGATGAAGCTTGTTAAAAAAATCAAAAAATTTCAGGACACAGGCTTCTTAAAAACTATTTTTTTAACAATATGATATAGATCTCAGATTTGATAAGCATCATTAAATCATTTACTTGTCGGTACAAAATTTTTGAAATTAAAGCTAAGTAGCCTGAGGGATTGTGTTACTGTTATGAAGAAAAATATATGATAGGTTGACATCAATTAATGTAATTAAAGGAAACCACTTAGCCTATGGTGGCCAAATTATTAAACTTAAAAACAAGTTAATCTAAAAAGACATTTATTAACTGCCAAAAATAGTATACAGGCTGCAGGCATTAATATGTTTACATGATTTATAGATATATGCAAAGTTTGAAAAGGAGTTTTTAATCATTATAGTTATTCTTAAGCTATATCTTAATAATAAAATTCTGAGTTATTAAACAAAAAATACATATTACCGAAATAAAATAAATATTTGTAATTTACAATTATCATATTTTACATAAATGTGTATTTAATTTATGTAACAACAATATACGGCATAATATTCCCCCCTACTACGGAGACTTTGGTCCCCAAAGTTTGAAAGGGTTGAACATTCATAATACTAAACATAAACATAGTAACGCAAAGGCAAATCAAATTTACCTTAAACATGTATGCAGTGACATATATGTAGAGAAACAAAATAATACATAGTTATATATAAATCGATGACTATTGCATGTCGTCTTGTTGGTATAGTATATCATGTCATGAAAATGTCCAACTTACTTTTATTCATTTGTGATCATAAGGCATCATAAAAGTTGAAGAAAACAGGATATATTGTAGTGTGACCTCAACAATGAGGACATATTGACGTCTGCATGTTATTTCTAAACACATTTTTGAAATATGTCGGAATCTAAAATATAATTACTGAAGTGAAGAAATAACAATAGCACAAGAAAAACAATAATGTCAACATAAGAACTGGTAAGATTCATACAACACCTGGTATCCCTGAAAGTAAGAAAATGTTTTAAAACACCAGCAACGATTCTGAGAAAGAAATGAGAGCTAGAGCACTTATTTATTTCAACAAGCTTGACAAAAGCACCTATATATTGCAATAGGTTTGTCAAATCAGAATCATTAATGGGTTAAGATAGAAGAAGATAAGACAGAATAGCGCGCATAAAAAATAAAGGGGTACCTAGTCCTTTGAAAACTTACAGAACATCACGGTATATTAAAATCTTAATGCAACATTGTTTTTCTTGCGAGCTTTCCATTCTATTGATACGTTTGAAGAAATTCTTGCTCGTACTTCATCTTCTCTTCAGCCCATTCAGTGCATCACACTTGCAAATCTTTTGCCCTGTTCCTTGGGTTTCCAGAAAACTTTGGCAATGTGATTGCTCCCATTTCGGTTTTCTCTTCCCTAATTACCTCAAAGACGATAGTCTCTTCGACAGCCGAGTCACTGATATCACTACGGTTAAGTGAATCCTCGTAGGCAGTTCCTGTCACAGCGTCTGGTGGCTGTTGCTCACTGACTGTACTGCGCATGTAATACTGTCGATTTGCTGGCGTTGTCATTAATACCCGGATTCTCCACCAAATCTTTTATGCCGGTCGAGACGAGCTTTGTGCGGTTGTCGAGAGCGCCAAATAGGAGGTTGCGGAAGTTGTCGTGTCGTTGATAAATAAATTGAGTTAAACACAAAAGATGTATATAAAGATAATAACAACATACCTGAATAATGAAGATGAAGCTTGTATATTTTATGTAACAAAAATGTGGGGCATAATACAAGCGTCTATGGGTTGCAGAACGGAGGTGCAATTCTTAGAAAAGAAAAACAGCTACACGTTCCTCAGCATGATGGCAGGGTGAACGAGTGCGTTGTCCAAATCATCACCATAACAACAATGGACTTAACAACCAAAGAGAGCCACTGTGATAATCTCATTGGCTCGTTTCCAACCAGCGCAGTCCTCATTCTTCGTTTAGTAGGTTTTTTTATGTCGTGACGAACTAGTAAGAGAGCGTCAAACAGGAGGTTGCTGCAGATGTCAGGTCGTTTAGGAGTTTTCGCTGAAAATATAAATATTGACAGTATTTCTAATAAAGGAAGTGGCGACATTGACATTGACTTCCTCCGATTCACTGCACTGGCATGAGTAGAACTTAATGAACTATACGTAGCTGATAGTTGATGAAGTTTATTTCTTTGTTTGCCTATTTTGTGCCTGATTATATTTCCACGAACAGGCGCGAGTTCTTATTGTGAACACGATTCATCTCGCTCTTTATATAAGCCAGCTACAATAGTATGATGCAAAATATTACAACATTGATGAAACGATAATAATTATCGTGTTAGGGTGTAAATGTTCAGTGTTAATAGTTGTAATGATTGTTGTAGTGTCCGTATGTGTTATATGCATCAGGCGGATGGTTATTCGGACCGTAAGGATGGAATCGCTCAAAACGTTAATTTTGCTGTATCTGGTGCTCCTGTTTAAAGTTGAGGTCCCTAAGAGGTTCATGTAGCGTTGAATTTCATCCGCAAGTAATGTGTTGCGCGATGTGAAAGTTTTGGATTTTTGCGTAAAGATTGTCATTATCCTGAGTAATTACCGCCATTTCTCTGTTCAATTCATTAACACGGAAGAGTCCAAGTTCCTTGGATGACGATAGGGACTTAACCTCTTCCTGCAACTTTTCAGCGTGCTCCTTCCATTCGTTGTAATGACCAAGTTATGCCGCGATTTGTTGTTGATGTGTATTTAGGACTGGGTAATTGTCTGTGATGTGTCTGTTTGACATTCCTTGTCTTATGATTGCATAGCAACTACGGCAATTTTCAGATTAACTGAATTGTTCGTTTGATGATGGTGAAGACACTTGTTTTCTATGGAAGCAAATGGCACACTTTCTAAGCCCGGAGTTACGAATAAGATAAAGTCCTTTTTTGAGGGGAAAATGTTTGATGCTGATGGGCTTCAAACGCAATATTCCTATCCCATATATGTCCACTGTAGGGTTTTCGCTTGTGTGGATTTCCATAGCGGGGTCGGAGGTCCATCCGCTGGTGGGGGTACTCTGGGTTGATCACCCCGCTTTGCTTTGTGAATGTAGGATATCGGGACAATTAAAAGTATATAAACTACTCGAATTCTCCACCAACAGCTGAACCGCTTATTTTCTTATAGTGTAGTGTCAACGTTATCGCAATAACTTGCTTTTGCTTGGGTTAGTTAACTTGTGATGTAATCGCTTTGTTTGGAAATTCACTTTTTCGCTTTTCTTTGGGGGAATTGTTCTTGTTTTGGGGGAAAATTCACTTTGCTTGTAGAGGTTGGGGGCAGTTCAGTCAACAGTCCGTCTTAAGCCTATATAAAATATCCAACAAAGAGCACAGTTAATAGTTAATTACGAAGATGGTATTTCCTTCCGGATTCAATGTTAAGTGATGCATAGAATAAATTGCGAATATATATATATTTATATAATTATAAAATACATAAATACATTACTATGCTGTAAACGTTATAATTGTTGAAACAAACAATTTGATTTCAAGCTAGACAATAACATGATAAAACATGTCAGGCATAAAAAAATACGACAACAAATGTCAACAAGTGCCGTATGAAGCATACTTTATTTTTCTTTAATAATCTGCAGAACTCGTAAAGCATTTACGAGCGCGTATATTAATAATACCATAAGAACGCGAACATGCTAAAATGCACCATTGTAAATGCTTACAAAAATATCTCGATCTTAGTCAGAACATTTATAAAGAAAAGTTACGGAGTACAACATGTTGAAATACACATCTTACCTATATAAAATATCCAACAAAGAGCACAGTTAATAGTTAATTACGAAGATGTTATTTCGTTCGAGAATCAGTGTTAAGTGACTTTATTGTTTGCAACGCGGAGATTTTCGAGAGCTGCACGCTGATACCAATCAACAGCCAATCACCATCGATTCCCTGATCGGTCACCGGTCATGTGACCAATAGATCGATTACTATTGCACTGTGGGGTCCCTTGACCTGCGTGGAAGTCACGCCTCTTGTTTAGGTTAAATGTCCCTAAGGCAGCCATAAAGCTGCTAAAATCCGACTTAAATATATTCTATTGATAAAAGTATTTGTAGACATAAATTACTCAGGAAGTCAAATTGAGTGATAATGTATGTCATTAAATGACAGCATGAAACATAATTTATCTTTAAACTTAAATTGCTATCAAACCTAGCGCCTTTATTTAAAACAAAGAAGCCATACTTTAAAAAGTACAACTTAAGTAAAATGTTAATCATATAAAAATAAAATATAAACAATATTAATTTAATTGATGGAGCTACAAAATGACTTTTATTTATCTAAAGTAATTTATACAGAATAAAACCCTAAAAAAATTAATTTAATAATCTTAAAAGGCGACCATGAATTATAGCATGGTAGCAACATGAGCATGTTTGATTGAAAGCTGGACAAAATGAAATTTTATACCTTTGCAACGCCGACAGTAGATTTTCCCCCTGTTGCTGTTGTTTTTGCTGTTGTAATGCTTTGGGCCCCTTCGATGTTGTCTAACATCGGTGGAGCCGTGATGCTGGACATAATTTGATTAATAAGCTGGTCTGGATTGACGGTGTGGTTGCTGTTGAAGCCGTTTCTGTTGCTTTTGTGGTTGATAATGCTGTTTCTGCAGGGACAGGTTTTCAATCTCCCTCCAGTGCCCTGATTCGTCCATCTTCGTTATGAGACCCGTTCAACAAGAGCTGAAACTTTTCGCATGTTCTCAATGGTTTTCACATTTGGCTGGACCATGACCTGTGCTTCAATATGCGGTGAAAATCCAGCCGCAAACAAAATGTCATCGTGGCATGACCCGTTTGGCGTAAGTTGAAGAACCCGATTAAAGTAGCTTGCCACAGCTTTACCAGGGCCTTGTTTTAAGGACAAAACATTCATCCCAACACCAAGTCCATCATTGTCATTGAGCTTAGCCTTAAACAAGTCTATAAATTTGTAAAATCAATTGTTATTGTGGTCAATACTTTGGTAAAAAAATCCTTGCATGACCATTTAAAGGGATAGGTAGTGATAACTTCCTCTGCTCTTCAGCCCATCCAAGGGCATTGAAATAATCAGTGTACCATACTAGCTAGTCTTCAGCCCTGTCCCCTGGGTTTCCAGAAAACCTTTTTAATGTGATTGCTGTCGATTCCGGGTTTCTCTTTCTAAAGTACCTCAAAGACAATAGTCTCTTCGACGGCCGAGTCAATGATGTCACTTAGGTTAAGTGATTCTTTGTAGACAGTTTCTGTCACAGCGTCTGGTGGCGTTTGCTCACTGTCTTCACTGCGCAGGTTAAACTGTCGAATAGCTGGTTTTGTCATGAGTCACTAAAATAGAAGCTGGCATAGCCTGTAGAATTGTGCTACTGTTTTGAAGAAAAATGTTATGATAGATGACACCAAATGTCATGAGTTGTCAAAACGGTCAATATGTGAGAGTGCAGCTTTAATTAATGCAGTTCTTTAAAATGTTGATCCTTTTCCAGCTTTTTCGGTTGACAGCTTACGCTGTGCATCTTTGGCAAGTTAGGTCGACATAACAGAATGGTGGTATCATCTTGTGCTGTCAACTAGGTTCACCTAAACTTCCACAACCTGGATGTAAAAGACAATTTTGTCGTGTTTGAAGAGGCAAACTGATGTTATTACAATACTTTCTAGATGTCTTTCTTAAATACACTTCCTTTACAATCCATGACTTTGAGAGTCTTGAAAATTCAATGGGAAACCATATATCCCCTTTTTAGACTATCTGTGCATGCGCGCAGGTACTCTTAAGACCACAAACTCCAAAGAACTACTTCTATTCATGTCGTTTTAACCCATTTTTTTGTCTCAATGCGCTCTAGTTTTAGCAGAATGACGTCGAAACCATTAAAAAACGCTTATTTGTAATGGTGCTTTTTTATTTGACTTTTATGAGATTAGAAACAAAAATAATTGTCAAAGTGTTAAAATAGTTGTATCTCAGGTTTCGCATTGCTAATGCTTCAAATACCATAATGGCTTTCCATCTGTACATTTAAATTTAATTTCGAGTATACGATGGTTGTCTTTAAATGGTAACTCATAAATACTAAATGACAATGATTTTTTAAACAGAATGGCAGTGCCAGCTTTTCCACACTTAGGAGGACCTTTGTTATCAACAATTTCGTCGACATTAACGAGACAGTTATAATTCATGTGAACACTATTCATAAATACAGCAGATCCAAGTAGGAGCTTGTGTTCGCTTATAAGCGCAATATCAACATTATATTTATCTAACATATTTGCTAGAGCCTATAGTTAGAAACATTGTAATTTACCTGCTACACAATAACAAGATACTATTCATTCTATGATTTTAGACGTTTATATTTCTAATGAGATGTTTTCATTTTTTGCATAAAAGCTTCGTTCCGGTGTATTCTTGGCATAGTTTAACACATTAGGCTTTCAATTTATTTAAGCACACATGCCCTGATACGACAGAGATCGAGACATGCATACGTTCAGTGAAGCAAAGTAGTTCGGATTAACCCTGTTTAACATCCAAAGAGTACTGAGCATTCATAACAGCACTAGTACTATTTCTACACAGGTACTTACATAAAACATTAATAACATTAAATTTATCAATAAACTTTAAAAAGCACAATCATATTCTCATTCATAAAACAGACAAGTTCCGATAATCTAAAAATAGTTTCAACTACATTAACTGACCGATATTCTAAACATAGTTTCTACATACATTAACTGACCACATGTTTGTCCTCACCGCGGGAAAACGACCATCTTATAAGCTTTGCATTTTAAAAGGTATTATTGCTAAAGTTGCTCGTTAAAATAGAATCATTTTCCTTAAAGAATTAAAAAAATAAAAGTTCATAAAACTTGTCTAACGTATGCTATCTAATCAAAGCACCGAAAAACCTTTAGACGCGATTGAAAAGAGCATTTACTGCAACTTCAAATACATGGGGATACCTCGACTGAAGTGATAAGCTGTGCATTTGAATGGAATTATTGCTGAAGTTGTTTGTAAAAAATATTTTTCCCTAAACAAAACGTGTATGTTAATAAAAGGAAATGTATATATGATGTATTGTATTATCCTATCGTATGATATCTAATCAAAGCAAAGAAAAACCTTTAGAAACGATTGAAATTTGGCATGCATTGTAACACTAAATACATGAGGATGGGGGATTACGACGATTGAAGTGACATTGACAAAAACAAAATGACACAAGACGCCATAAAGATATAAATATGTTTGTTTCCTCGCCCAGTGTGGGCACAAGCGCTTTCGGTACATATTTCACTTTTATTTATGTGCCCTATACCCATTCCTATAGTTAAAATAAAATTTATAACTCTCGCATATTTTCCCGCAGATAGTCTTTCAGCGCCTCGCGCTTTGATTTTTTACTGTTTGCTCCTGTTGATGATGTGGTTGTGATTAAGGGCTACCAGCTGTGTGTTGGCTACCATGCCTTCCAGGCTATAATGTATGCGTTTTGGCATGTACTTGAGCAGCACGGCATGGTAGCTTTTCAATTCAACAGTGTGACAAGAGCCAATTGTCTGACACCTTTTAGCAACAGCTGTTTGTTGACCTCATATGTGAGTGCCTGGTGCTGGTTTTATTTCCATAGTGAGATCAAGCCGCGCATGACAACACTGAGTAGCATGATGCCCAGGAAGTACATGGCTGTTACACACATGATGAATGATGGATAACCACTTCTCCACCAAGACATCACAATTTCCATCACATGTGGCACAACACCACCATAGGTGATTTACCACTTTTGCCTAGCTTTCTTGTTTAGTTTCATCCCCATTGACTAGGTAAGGTGCCATGCAATAAACCCGGTCATTTGTAACTCAGGTATTCCGGATCTGCACATGGCGGTCAGTAGCTAAAACATCTACAGTTGCTTCATGGTCTTCAACATGACTGAGATATTTGAACAAGCCGGTTTCTATACATTGTGTTATATAGAACCATAAAATGACTTGGCAGGAAATCCAGGGCCATGACATCTATCAACCACATTATTTTCACATTGAAAATTTGGCATCTGACTCCAACGTCAGGCTGTGCCCGAGTATGGACATGACGATGAACATTCTAGATGTTCCAGTTTCTTCTTATCTTTCTGCCAGCATACCGCACAAATGCGTTGAGCCATTCTCAACATTCCTTTAAATACTAAAGAATAGGTCTTCTTATGCGGACACTTGTTGTTTATTTTAAGCTACAAAACGATTACCGGTCTAGCTTGGAACCCTGAGGGACACTTCAATTTGATGTGAATTCTAGGCCTCATTAAAAATAACATACATACATATACCGTTGACCCTTCAGTCATGTTTTGAGCCTGAAAGATACCTTAATGTATGTACAAATCAAAGCGCTGAAAGCGTTGAAAGGCTGTCGGCCGGATGTTTGCGATTGTAGTTATGTAATGACGAGCAGAACGGAAAGTGTGAGCAGTTTTTCTGTTGGTCTCAGTAATGTAAGAAACCTTAAACGAACTTGATTAAGTTTTGCAATGCATTTGGTTTTGATGCTTTGACAGGCTTACTGATTTATAGACGACACACGTCTATGGCCTGTAAAGATACTATAAAATTCCTATATGCTTGGTTCAAGGTAGTTCAGTGGTTATGAACTGTAACGCAAAAGAAGATACATACGATCACTTTTAAATTGGGAAATGTTCTAATAACCTTTTTATTTGTAAACGCATTTACAATTTATAAAAACGTAGCTAATTTACAGATGCAAAACCATTGCACATTTAGAGATCAATATTGAAATATATGTATATAAAGAAAGGTGATCGAAGCATTTTTATGAAAGGAACAAAAATCTGTAATGAGTGTATTTACTGTAGTATGAATATTTTTGTTAATGTTTGGACATTTATGAAATTAAAATTGTACAGTTATTGAGGAAATAAGGAATGATATAAAAAGGTGTGAAATAACTATGTTTACAAGCTCTTAATGAATATAACAAGTAATGCAGTCGTATGTCTTTGCAAAGTTATTCAAAATAATAATTCAGGAATAATTTTTTACAAGCATGGAAAACAAGTAGTCTTCTTACGAGGCTATTTACAGTGGTGATAACAAGTAACATATGTACATGCATCATTGTTGAAACAAACAGGCTTGTAAATATTTCAAAATATTTGTTAATAATGTCCTATTTAAGCAGTTACACAGTAGTTTACCACCTGTACAAGTTTATTTTCATTGCATGCATGGTAATTGATTTTTAAGTATATATCAATATATTAACCTGAAGTGATGCTACTTTAAAAATGTTATACATATATGTATGATAAATAAATAGATGCTTCGCGTGCTAGAGATTTTAATGGAACTATGCCAGGGAAATTAAGCAATGATTAATGTTGTTCGGACGAATGAGCATGTTCATATTATATATATTCCACCATTGAAGAAACGAACATTAAAACATTAATGACATTAATAAAAATTATGAAATATTGATATACTGTAAAAAAATAACACAGGGAAATGAATAACACATATAGAAATGTAAATGCGCTGAGTGCACATGAGAAAACTAACATTGAATAAAAAAGTATATAAGTGATAAAGAAGATTGACCTAAGTAACAACAATAGCAATGACATTGCATGAAATAAGGAACAAATAATACAAGCCCTAAATTCCTTATCTGAAAATTGTGATTTGAGCGAATGAAACAGAAATATATTAGTCAAGTCTTTCATAACATTTTCACTTTAAGGGTCTTCTTCAATGCAGAAGTCATAAGGACCAAACCATGAAATGTTAATAAATTTCAGTTTTAATATAAAATGTTTAAAAAATTCATAATTTCAGCTTTTATTCAGTGTTGAGGTTGAATATTTAGCAAGCATGACACATTTATTTGTTGCGACATGTGTTGCTGTAATTAGAAATTTTACAAAGGAAAATTTTCCAGACTTCTAATAAAAAAGGCATTTGCATTTCTTCAGAAATGTCTTTATCAAAAATGTTTAGGTTTTTGTGTCAAAATAGTCAGCCAATTAACAATGTCTAGAGGCTTTGTGGTGATTGCAGCAATTTTAAGAAAGAAATTTGCATTTTTGTAACCAGGAAATAAATTAAATCCACTGTTAACCATTATTGTATTGATTATGACGTGAACGAGTCAATTCAGTCCTGGCGCCACTCGCAACGCATGTTTTTAAAGATTTAATAATCTCCACAATATATACACATTTATGAAGTTCTATCGAACACCGATAGAATAAAATCATACAATGTCATCAAAATTGTCTTGTTACACAAGTGTATAAGTATTCTAAACTTGTAACAAATTTAATTCTTTATTTAACTCTTCATAATAAAAATATATTTGTAACACAAATTAATTGTCCTTGCTTTGGTAACAATTATCTTAAGAAATTAAAATATAAATCTATGCATGGTTAAGTTGTTTATGTTACTGACTACACAAAAGAGTAATGTGTCCAACTATTTTGAAACACCCACACTTCTCATCCTTAGCAATGCACCCATCTTCAAAATGGTATGACTCCCTTCCACATTGCCGGCAATTGATTTTTTCTTCAACATTTTCCATTGTCATAACGGTAAAGAGTGATTTCACTTGCCATATCTTTGAATTCCTGTCTGGCCTTGTGGAGTATTTTTCGGCGTGTCTGTGCAGCCTGGCCGTAACAAAGATTAAGTTCTTGAAGTTGTTTTGGTGTCTTGTTGAGTCTCTCAACAAGCTGTGAGATGAGAAGTTTAAATAGGGCAATCTTTCCGTAATGGTAGCTTTTTGGGA
The DNA here is from genome assembly GCF_026914265.1 of Mya arenaria. NCBI lineage: Eukaryota > Metazoa > Mollusca > Bivalvia > Myida > Myidae > Mya > Mya arenaria. Next base: position 15,297,057 of record NC_069133.1, read on the forward strand.
TTCTTAATAGCCGGTCATTCTTCTCGTCAAGCTCATTGGTGATGTCCTTATTTATCTTTAGTTTTGAAATAGCGGTTGTGTGTTTTTCAGACTGGCGGTCCAGTTCTTTAGATAATTCCATGATTTTGTTGGAATGCATTTGATCATTAATTTTGAGGTCATTGTTTGAGGTTCGAAAAAGGACATTGCTGCACAATGACATTCAATGCTTCACAATGACATTCAATAGTCGCCTGATCGTTTTTCTTGAAGTTTTTTAGAACATGTTTTCCAGTTAGATGATATTCGAGTTAAATGGTTGCAGCGCAACTTCTGCAGGTTAGCATGTTCCAGGTTGTAAAATGGCATATTTTGCGATTCTATCCTGTTTATAAAGGTAGTTGTTCCTAAATGATCCGTTGCTGCCTCTTCTTCTTGTAAAGATTTTGACCTGGCTTGGTACGGAGTACAAGGGGAATCGGTCCAACTGCAGTGGTTGTAAGGGTGACCGCGGCATGGCTGGCATATCATGATAACAGACTAAAAAAGTTGATCGTTACCCTTTGGTTGAATTTCATTATAGATTCCGTCAGTTTCTTTGATTATGGGAATTTCTCGCTTTGTTGTTGATTAGTCCACACACTCAGAGGTACCAGGAAAGTGACAGCAGCTAAACAGTGCTTGTACCCCAGATTCATCCACCAAACAATTAGAACGTAAATGTGTGGATTCAGTCCTGACGCGACTCGCAACGAATGTTTTTATAAGTTTTAATAAACTCCACAATATAAACACATGTATGCAGTTATATGGAAAACCGATATAATAAAATCATACAATGTCATCAAAATTGTCTTGTTACACAAGTGTATAAGTATTCTAAATTTGTAACACAAATTTAATGCCTTATTAAACTGTTCCTATTAAAAAAAAACATTTGTAACACAAATTAATTGCCTTGCTTTGGTAACACACAGTCTTAAAAATGTAATGGAACATCATACAGTTCGTAGTTATGAACTAAAATGACCCTCAACGCTTTTATATCCAACAATTTGGTTGTTTTAAAAGGTTAAGAAATAACAGGAATCTTTAAAATGTCTCACTCAGGCTTAGCTATCAAAACTTCTCTTGCTAAGCCTGTTGCATCAATTATCTAGAGCATGATATAATGAAGGTGATAAAATTATAGGAAACATATAGACACAAGAAATAACAGTTTGTTTAAGAGTAAGGAACCATTATAAACCCTTAAGATGTAAAAGGGAAATAAATAAATTGTATCAAATATTATATATAATATAAAGGTACAGTATTATAAAGAATAATAATGTATTCCTTAGAAAATGACCATCATTTTCATTCCAAATATTATATTTTTCATATCAAATAAAGATTAACATCTGTACAACAAAAGAGACAGCAAATATACATCTAACTTCTGGAACAGAATCATTAAGAAATATGCGGGCGCATTAATTTGTCAAAAGTTTAAAATGCTATGTCGATCTGCCGATGCGATATCCGAAATACGGTTATTAAAATCTGCAGGCTTACGGCTTACAGCCTAAAAACCATTGAAGACTTCTGTTTTATCATGGATGAATATTCGAAAAATCATCAGTTAGCGTATATTTTCCACTTTTGTGTTTGTTTTGTTGTCACAATTGTAGACAGAATGTCGTGGGTCTGCTTGGCCATGACCATGCTTTTAGACAACATTGAAACAGACGTGTTCTTCCCAGCAATGGCATGTCATTTTGGAAACTGTATCTGTCATACGTTAGCAGTCAAAATCAATTAAGTGTTCAGGGTGTAAGCGTTACTGAATCATTATCAAAAAGTATATAAAACTACAAACGAGTGTGGGAACCGAATAACGCCAAATTAAAAGTTTCTGCGTACCAACTTCTCGAGTCCCAACTTTTTAAAATAAACATTATTTTACGTTTATGAAGGAAATGGTTATCTTTCAAACCTTAACAATATTTTTTTCAGACCCATTTTTGTCATTTATTTATTTGTATTATTGCGCTGTTCAATTGAAATAATTAAAAAATAACTGAACAACCGAGCATGTCTAACTTAACCCAAAAGTGAAATGTTTGACACAACCAGAACATCGAGATATCAGAGTTCGACATAGTAAACTGTTTGACTGTATTAAGCAAATTTCCGAAATTGTCATGAACGAAGCAGAAAAATTGTATATTTTAGTGTTCGATCGTATTCCATTTCTCATTTGACCATAGAATAACTATATTTTCCACTTGTGAAGAAAGAACTCTTCTCTGACACACGTGAAGTAAAATTCGATCCTACACAAAAATATCGTCTTAAAATTCACATCAATTAGCATTCATGTCGTTAACTGTTGGTTATGTATTTTCACTTGACTAACATATATATTGTAGTTTTGTGTAGACCTCGTGTATGAGGCAACACAGTTACGAGTATAATAACAGAGAAAAAGAATTCAACCACAATCAACATTTAATACGAATACACCAAAAAATATTGTTGAAGCTTCGTTTGATCCGAACATGATATCAATGTTTCCTAGTATGAATTATGTCATGTCATCTGCATTGCCGTTGACCATATCAGTGATGTCAACGTCGAACGCCCCATCTATAATCTCAATAATCAATTCTGTTAGGCAACCTCTAGTTTCTACATGATGAAATGTATATACATCTCTCAGCATGTATACCAGATATCCGCCTGCTGTGGCATATTTTAATTTAATATCCTCACGAGTGACATTTATATCGGCATTTGGGTTTTTAAGACCCTTCAAAGCTATCGTTGTCGTTGTAGTCCTTATCGTCACTGTTACCGTTTTCGTTGCCATTAACAGTATCCTCGTCGGCGTCGCTATCATCGTCTTAATTAATTGCCTCCTGAATGCTGTTGACGCCGTTAACATTATCAAGACCTCCAGTAAAACCCACTGGAAACTCTTCAGTTTCTTTCTGTGGCGACTTGTATTTGGAGGTTTAAACTATATAAAGTAAAAAGAACCTTTTCGTTAGTTTCTTTGCACATTAGACCAATAGAGACTGATAGTGATGTCATAGAAATGATTGGTGTCTCAGCAGTAATTTTCTCGCTTTCAATTTAAATTTTAAGTACACTTCACAGGATTGACCAAGTGGCCAAGGTAATAACTGCAAATTGTCGAGATCCTTTGGCGAGGTATTTAATTCATTGGGCAATGCAGCCATGTGGTTTTATTTATTGATAAAACGTATTCTAGCTCCACGGGTAGGCATTTGCGGATAATTTAGCCGTGCTGGAAATATATATTCGGCACCACCCATGCTAGATGAGTCACGCGCTGTGACGCAATTTGTTTTGTTTCTTTTATAATACACTTTATGTTGGCACAATTACGATATTTCAATAAATGATTCCCATAAACATTAACTTTACAAAAATATAGCTTCAAAACAAAACAAAATAGCCCTTAAAAGACGTTATATTGAAGGAACCGCTTGACGTATGCAGTAAAAAAAATACTGCGCGTCATGACGTCAATAATCATCACCGCACGCGCTTTGTGGTGAAAAGTACTAAAATGCGTTTTTCTATGTCCACCTTTTAACAACAAAAGTAATTCAGGTATGCTAGGAAAAATATAAATCAGGTGTGTCCGGTCCGAATAGAAAAATCCGACCCTCGCTACCTGGCAACGCAGCTGGTACCCTCAGGTCGGATTTTTCTATCAGGACCGGAAACAAATGACAGATATTATTAATCCTGTTATTGGACAACTGATTGACAACTGGCGACTGGTCAATGATACAGCAACATCATAAGGTGTGTCTGGTTCTTGCCCTTGTTCTCAGGGGCACACAATTCAGGTCGAGATGGATTTAAAGTAATTATTCGTTACTTTCAAGCGGATTTTAAAAATATCACAGAATGGCACAGCAGCAGACATTCAAGATAGGACTGGTACACAATTTCAGCGACGTCATTACGTTATGTTCGCAAAAGAGTGGGCGCTTTATTTGAAAAAAACTATAACTAAATGTAATTACATATTCCTTAAAGCATATAATAATAAAGGAAAAACTATGTTCAGTGAAATATAAACTTTGTGCTAACTCGGTGTAATATATTACGGTCATAAACTGAATCAACCAATTAACCACTTTTTAAACGTGGACACAACGTCAATTAAGCATTTGAACTCAATGCTTTACCTCTGGAGAATCTTAATAATTTATGCAAAATACACTTTACTGGCAATCAATTCCAGCCAAGTGGTACAAAATATACGTTTAAATATTATTATTTCAAATTTTACGAACTATTTCAATTGATATACCGGCATACACCCGAGGTAGTATTGGGCAAATTATATCGATTCGGAAGTGCCTACACTATGTGCCTTATTTCTTTTAATTAGCACATTACCGAGCATGAAAGCACAGTTATATCATCTGAGACCATAGGCTACCTCCACATGTAAAGGTTCTGAAGGTGAATGGTCTGAGACCATAGGCTACCTCCACATGTAAAGGTTCTGAAGGTGAATGGTCTGAGACTTAAAACAGGCTATACATGCTGGCACTTCTTCATCTATGATTTATTGTTTACATTTTCACTGCATTGTTTGTCCTTGTACACCGGATATTGTCATTTTACCGAACGTTCAACTAATTTTGTTTTTCTAAGGAGAATCGTAACTTTTTCTAACGTTGTTTCATGTTTAGTACACAAGAGCAGCTTTCTCTCAATATATGATGTGGGGGTCGTGAAGCACAAGAACAAATTGGTCAATTGTCTAAAGAGTGTATAGGGAATTTATCTAGTAGTCTGTAACATTGGTCGAAAATGGCCGAGGTGTTCCAAAAGGTACAATAGCACGTCATTATATGGCAAATCGCTGCCTCGTACGGCAATATGTTACATAAGTCAAAACATGTTCCGGTAGTATCGTAGTCACAAGCTTTGATTAATGATTAACGAAAGCAAATATGTTCTACTATTATCTAAGTCATAAAACGGCTCTAAATAACTAACGTTAAAACATGGTCTACTGTTATCTAACTCACGTACGTTTATATTTGAATAAAACCAGCATGTCCTGCAGTATATTATTAACCATAAACTGATTCACCTTTATAAATATATGAACATATAAGCGTTCAGTTTTGTTGTGTTTTCATGTTCCAGTTCCTGAGTTAAATATATTACGGATAGTGTGCTTGTTTTCCCCCACCATTTTGTTTCCCTGCCTTGTAGGTGAGTTTTGCAACTGGAATAATCAATTCAGTATGGCCTGGGTTTTTTATTGCATATTTATTTTGCTTTAACTTTCCACGGGTCTCCAATTAGGGTAGATAAGATAAAGTCAATAAGTCATATTAAGAGATTTACTCTGAATGGCCCGAGGTAAAAATTGGCACATACGGCTCAAGACCACAGTTATCTGCCCCCCGTTGACCAAGATCCGGATGTGAATACAGAAAAAAAGAGTGCTTGTGTTCAAGTATCAATATTTTATTAAAATTGAATGAAAAAGAAGCAAAAATGTTCTTTTTGCAAAGAACTTGACTGAATTTGACACTCTATTGTAGAAATTGATAGTTTTCAATGTAAATATTGGAAAAATCATAGCTTGTGGAAGTCTGAAAATTAGTTGTTCGTAGCCGATTGACTCCCTGGCGGAAGGGTTATGTATTTGAACTCAATTTTGACAGTCGGGTCAATGGTCAACATGGTGTTTTCTTGTGATTATATTTTGTGTCTTGAATTGTTCTAGAGATGCCATGTCCCTGTTTTTCAATCGGGGTGTGTATAAAGTCAAAGTCATAACTGTGGTCTCACGCCATACGGCTATACATGATAAACAAGGAAAACCTATTATGTAATTATCTTAATCACAAACGGCTATACATGTAAAAAGGAAATACATGGTCTGTTATGATCTTACGGCGCATACGGCCGTAAATGGTAAACAAGGTAACACGTGGCATGTTATGAGCTTAAACGCATACGGCAGTAGGTGATAAACAAGAAAATACATGGCATGTTATGATCTTAGGCGCATACGACAGTAGGTGATAAACAAGGTAACACGTGGCATGTTATGAGCTTAGGCGCATACGGCAGTAGGTGATAAACAAGAAAATACATGGCATGTTATGATCTTAGGCGCATACGACAGTAGGTGATAAACAAGGTAACACGTGGCATGTTATGATCTCAGGCGCTTACTGCAATAGGTGATAAATAAGAAAATACATTGCTGTTATGATCTTAGGCGCATACGGTAGTAGGTGATAAACGCGAAAATACATGGCATGTTATGATCTTAGGCGCATACGACAGTAGGTGATAAACAACGTATTGCATGGCCTGTTATGATCTTAGGCGCATACGGCGGTAGGTGATAAACAAGAAAATACATGGCATGTTATGATCTTAGGCGCATACGACAGTAGGTGATAAACAACGTATTGCATGGCATGTTATGATCTTAGGCGCATACGGCAGTAGGTGATAAACAAGAAAATACATGGCCTGTTATGATCTTAGGCGCATACGACAGTAGGTGATAAACAACGTATTGCATGGCCTGTTATGATCTTAGGCGCATACGGCAGTAGGTGATAAACAAGAAAGTACATGGCCTGTTATGATCTTAGGGGCATACGGCAGTAGGTGATAAACAAGGAAACACATGGCCCGTTATTTTTTTATGCGTAAACGGCAGTATGTGATAAACAAGGTAACGCACGACCTGTAATAATCTTAGGGGCATACGGCAGTATGTGATAAACAAGAAAACACATGGCTTGTTATGACCTTAGGCGCATACGGCAGTAGGTGCTAAACAACGTAACAGATGGCCTGATTATATCTTATGCGTAAACGGCAGTATGTGATAAACAAGGTAACACATGGCCTGTAATGATCTTAATGGCATACGACAGTAGGTAATGAAAATGGATTCATATTACTTGTTATTATCTTAGGCGGATACGAAAGTAAGTGATAAACAAGGATATACGTGGCCTGTTATGATCTTATGCGTTAACGGCTGTAGGTGATAAACAACGTAACACATGGCCTGTTAATATCGTATGCGTAAACGGCTATAGGTGATAAACAAAATAGCACATGGCCAGTTAATATCTTATGCGTAAACGGCAGCATGTGATAAACAAAGTAACACATGGCCTGTAATGATCTTAGGGGCATACGACAGTAGGTAATGAAAAGGGATTCATATTACTTGTTATTATCTTAAGCGCATACGAAAGTAAGTGATAAACAAGGATATACGTGGCCTGTTATGATCTTAGGCGCATACGGGAGTAGGAGATAAACAACGTTACACATGGCCTGTTAATATCGTATGCGTAAACGGCAGTAGGCGATGAAAAAGGAAACATATGTCCTGTTATGATCTTATGCGACTACGACAGTAAGTGATAAACACATGGCCTGTTTTTATCTTGGGCGCATACGGCACTTGGTGATAAACACGAACACACATAGCCTGTTATGACCTTTCAGGGAAGAATGATTTTTTTTCTATTATCTTTGGCATATACACCCAGAACTTGATTAGCAATGAAACACATGGACTGTAACTACCATAGGAGTGTACGGTAGTAAGTGATAAACAAGAATACGCATGGCCTGTAATGAACTTAGGCGCAGTAAGTGATAAACAATGACCAATATGGCCTGTTATTATCTGAGGCACAGTAAGTGATAAAGAAGCACACATGTGACCTGTTATGATCTTAGGCACAGTAAATGATAAACGAGAGAATCGTGGTTTTGTATTATCTAACTTCCTGCACTGCGTCATGGTGACTGTTATACACCCTGCACGAACTCTCAACCTCTGTCACCCACGTATTGATCCTTACAAAAAGCTCTTCCCGTTCCATAGGCATGTGCACAATACTTGAGTTGTCATCTTCATCGTCATCAAGTATGACGTCATTTCCCTCACGTGCTAGATGTTCCTTGAGCTCTTCCTCCATGAACTGCACGTCTCTATTACGCATGTTAGCCGAGGCTGTCCGAAATGCTTTAGTTTGCGTCTGTTGTTCACAGAATGCTAGCGCTCTAAGATTAGCCATCTCCTGGTCAAGGCGTGCCCGTCCTTTGATTTTCTCGCGTTTGGATGGATTTTTAGGTAAAGGTCGGTTTTTATAATTTCTTGGAAGAGTCTGTGATGCGCTTCGGTAAACTTGATTTTTGTGAATAATTCTTGGTAGACCAAACCCATGTCGTTGTAGATGTTCACGTAACTGATCTGAATCCATTCGGCCTCTCTCCCTAGGGTGGCCTTCCCCATCAGGGTCACAATCTGTGTTTGCACTTTTTGCAGTGTGTGTTCGAGTTTCTTGAGTCTGCTCATTAGCAAATGTTTTGAAATTATCTGTTAATGACGAATCGTCCTTAAACATAAACGAAGGCGCGGACCGGATCGAAAAAGGTCGCGAGCTCTTATTAGCTGTGCGCAGTGAATATGTTAGCGGTCGTGATTGGTTAATCATTGTGTGGCCGCGAAGAAGCGGAAATGGTGGGATAATCTGCTCCGACTCTTCTTCGTCTGTGTCAAGATGCAGACGATCATACATCTCCTGACACTGCTGCATCTGAAGTGAAATAATAGAATTGTAGACATAAAGAACATTCATATTGTTTTTAAGTGGGTTAAGAGGTTTCGGTGTATGAGGTGTTTTAAAAGACGAATAACATCAAAGATGATTTAAGTTCTTGTAAACTGTGTATATTGATTTACTTTTTCAAGACTGAGCTGTAAGTGTTGTCCTTAAAATCTCAATACATGTGCCCTGGGCTTGTATTCAATATACAACTTTAGTCAATCTTATGGTCATACATCATTGCGTTCATTCACTCTATTTGGCAGTCATTAATAACAAGTAATCCGATTAGCTACATCGTTCTTATATCCAGTTATGACAAAATTAAATACCAGCCCTGTTGTCGTTTTAATTCGTTTCAATATAATTTGTGTATACTATTTTGACATACAACGTTGCAATTTTTTTATATGTATGTTGTTCAAAATATTGAATTAAACACGAACCACTGGGAAAAGAAGAAAATAAATATATTGACCTAAACAAGGGGGCTGTGATAAGAACAGATATGACATTAAACGGACAATCCAAAAAGGTTGATAAATGGATTTAAATGATCTTTTGTGATTTTAATTGGTTGCTATACTTCTCAATTTATTTGCTCAAGGGCATGAATAGAATTTTCAATGAAATCGGAACCACACAAAGAGCAGTGCACAATGGGTATCAGTTTTCAATTAATGTTCTATTTTGGTTAATACGAAATACACCTCCATAGTTCAATGTTAACATTAGGTAGAAAAAATGAATATTGACAAAATAAAGTTTGACCAAATATTTTGCAATGTGTTTCACATGCTGTTCTGATCTTGTTGTCCATTTTGACACCTCTTTTGTATTGTTGAATGTGAAAATACAGTCAAACCCCGTTGACTCGAGCTCCAAGCGACTGGCTTTACTACATCGAGCCTCGGGGAATTCGAGCCACGCGGGAATCGATGTGAAGGACCGATTTTGTTTCTACTGAATTTCACATGTTCGAGCCAACGCGCATATCGAGCCAAGCACAGTTCGAGTCGACGGGATTCGACTGTACAATAATTAATATGTTGTAATATTAATTAACATTATCAAGTCTTATTTGTCCTCATGTTGTCATGTATGTATGACCAGAGTGTAATAAAGATGTTTTGTATTGTATTATTTTGTAACAGTATACTTACAATATTACATACCTCATATCTAAACGCAATTTTGATTGGTCAACATGTGTTATTATTTTAGGCGCAGTAAGTGATAAGCAAGAAAAACGTGAAGTGTTAGCAAAAATGGTGTATACATAGTTTATGACACTTTATTTACATTGTCAATGTTATTTTTGCCTAACAATCAATAATAACTAAGCAAAAACGTGAAAAAAAGGAAAGAACGCATAATTTCACTTCATGTAGTTTGAAGTATCTCTGTAAAACTTGAGGCTTGACCGTTGCAGTTGTTTGTTTTACAGATCAGTAATCTTTTTTTTTCAAATAAATTCTGTATGAAATATAACAATTAGAGACTTCTGTTTCCATCAATGTTTAAATATCACTTGACCGGTCAGCATATAAACATATTGACCACATCAGAAGTATATAAATGTGTATTATAAAATTCAAAAACTAATGATATCAAATATGATGTTTCCATTGAAAAGAATTACAACTGAAACAAATTACCTCAGATCTTGTTAGAAATACAGCAGATTATAAGTGTATCCATTAAACTTCCAGCGCAGAAATGATTTGAAAGTTAACAATAATGACGTTAACAATGTTGTTAACTTAACAAAGTTCTGAAAAATCGACCCACTATATAATTATATATTTATTAAGTATGGTCAGTTCTTAAAGGTTAATTCTAGCAAGCTCGTACAACCCATGCGTTTGTCCTTAGAGAATAGAAAGTTCAAAATTGTAACGTAAATATTGTTATTTTAAGACAGCATATGAGAGTTCAGTTATGAAACGCGCAAAAAATTAGCACTTCAAAGCAGTTGATGGCACTTAGGCCATGCCAAGCAAATTCTATGTTTAAAGCCCTCTGGCTGGAAGGTTGTGAGCTTTCAAAGCCAACGAAAAAGTTTTGAAAATCATTATATATCGAAGAAATCTTTTAAAAAAAAAAAACACACACGAAAATATTGATAGTACAGAATTAATTTTTGAAGTTTGTTTTATTAAACATACACAGATTTACCTTCAATAATTGAAATGCATGTTAGTGTACAGTTTGGGTTTAAAGTTTTTCATCTACAGATATGTTTTCCAGGACCCCGTTGAAGCTGAATGAAGGATGTTGTCCTTGTTTTGTTTTCCCGCCATTTTGTCTTCCCTGCATAGCTGGTGGATGTTGGAACTTAAACCTGACGCTTAACAAATGATCAATTTGGTATGGCCTAATGGGTTTCTTTTTGCATATATAGTTTGCTTAAGCTTATAAAAGGCCCCCCTATGAAGCCATACATGGTAAGTCAATAAGTCATAAAATTAAATTCCGTTTTCGAATTATTTGAAAGAGGTTTGTTTAATGATAAAGATCATGCAATTAGGAAATGACCAAATATGTATCGTTCATATAATTAGTTTAAACATATTTATTCAGTTTAGGGAAATACATAAATAGATGCACAAATTTGCAACACAAATAATATATAATGTGTCTTAAAACCCCCGGAAGACAAGCATTTAAATGCCTTTCATGAGTGCCACTCTATGATGAGGTTAACATTTCCTGGATTACAATAGTAGATCTGGTAATACATTGGCTAGGTTTTATTAAGTGTTTACTAGAAACTCAAAACGTGTGTGAGAAAGTAGATTCTTTTTTATGCTTTTGATGACTTGAATAGTTGATTTAAGTAATAGTTAGATGACATGAAGAAATACCTGAATGATAAAGAATGGGCTGAACGAATGAGCACTTCTTGATCATATTGGTTTTACTTCATGTCATGTTATTGACTTAGAATACGAACTCATTGGCTGCAACATTGTCAATGCAAAATCTGATGTTTGGAGTGTGTATCGGATAAGTGGCAGTAGGCAGACTTTTCAACACCCACGAAAGTAAAAAAAAAAAATAATGATTAAGCCTAATACTTAATGATTACCAAGAATATAGTAAGATGACATGAATTAAAACATTAATTATTAAGAACGGGTGGAGTGAGCGTAGCGAACGAGCCCTTCTTTATCATTCAGATTTTACTTCAGGTCATCTAAATGACTTAGAATATAACCTCATTGGCTGCAATATTGTGATAACAAAATCTAACGCTAACTCCGCTCATTCTTAATATGTAAGATTTAACTTCAGATTATCTAACTGACTAAGAGTACAACCTCATTGGCAGACACACTGTCAACGCAAAATCTGACGCAGGGACTGAGTTCACCAGTTGACCGCCGATTTTTAATACCTCTTGGAGGTTACATACTAATATATACAAATTTATTCTAATAACATATGAACGAATTTATTTATTTAGCCACATTTTATTATAAAAGATAGCTCTGATAATTTGTTATATAACCCAGGTGTGACAATTGATACAAAGCTAGAACAGAGTAACTACACCAGTACTAGAACGGATATTACATTCGTTTGTCCGGTTAGCGAAATGGCTCGCTTCTCACCTAGATTTCCATGGTTCGATTCCCGGTTTGGGCGCATGTGAGTGTGGCTGGTTGTCACTAAGCCGGACGAGTGGGTTTTCTCCTGGTTATCCGCTTTCCCCCACAACACCAGACCACACTCCCGCATAGCATCATGCCAACGAGAGAATTAGTATAAGTTAATATTACTTTCTTCACAATTATTTTAAAATAAATAAAAAAAAACCAGTTTATTCTCACGAAGATTACACAGGCGAGCTTCGCAGTCACTAATGACTTCAGGAGAATTTAAAGGCAAATGGATTAAAGTCATAGTGGATGAGACACACACAGCTAAAACAAACCTCATCCATGTAAAAGGTACTCTCTGGGACGCGTATGTCCGCCATGCGGCGCTGCCTCGGCGACCAGTCCGTCTGTTCCCTCCGGAAAAAGGCTACACTTACAGGCATTGCTGAATGTCGTCTACTTGATAACTGCGAACAGTTGTTTTAATATGTTTTTATGCTCCGCGTTTCTCAGTGAAAGAAATTGTTGTCTATGTGTACACTGAAGAAGACATGGTCTGTACAAATCCTCCTATTATTACATTTAAAATAGTTTCATCGTATTTTTAAATCCTTTTTACATTTTGATTAAACATATTCCACATTGATTTCGCTTAAAGATCTTTTTCTCAGATACTCCATTTATTCTTCGTATAAATTATCGTAAGTTACTGATATTCAATAATATTCGTTAATAACACATTTCTGTCTCTTGATATTCATTTTTATCATTAATCCACATTTGATATTTATTTATTTTTCTAACTTTAAAAATAAATTTTAAAAAATCTCAAATTAGTCAACTATCATCTATGAAGAAAAAATCATTTATCCGCCACTTGCACTCATCGGCGTGACTAATTGTAGCTTAATCATTACGATTGATACCAGATAGACGCACAGATAGATTCAACAATCGTTATTTAATTCAATTTCAAACAAACTCTATCCGTTCATTCCGCTAATGTAGAATTACTTTTAATACCTCGTATAAATAATTTCAAGGGTTATGAAGTCCAGCGCTTTTCTGATTTTTCTGATATAAGATATCTTTACCCAATAATGCGTTGTCTAAACGCTCATATCTAGGACGTATTATTATGATAAAAACCACGAAACCTCAAACCGTAGATGGGTAAGCAAGTGTTGACTGTGGATCGGGATGTAATCTCTAAGATAACATTCCTACAAGGGCCCAGTGTCTCATGGGGCTCAGACCTCTCGGGGGTTGCCCGTATCGAAATATTTTCATATAAATTGTTTAAAAAATCATGTCTCATTTTTAGGCTTAAAAAACCTAAGTCTGACATTAATAAGCCATATATTGATTAGAATACCATAATTTTCAGAACAAATTGTCATTTATGTGCGCAAGCCTTAAATTCATCTTGATAAAGTCATGAATGCACGCTGTTATTCAATCACGCTTTCTCATCGTCGCACCCATAAAAGGTATCTCGTTGATTTTATTAAAGTTTGAAGCACTTACAAGTATAAATGATAATTCTTTTTTAATGAAATCCAATGTCCAATTCAAATCGTTAAATAGTAAGAATATTGATGCAATTTGATGTTACTGTTTAAAATTGTATATGATTCACCCTGTTTAAAAACGCATTCCCTCATGGAATATGTTGATCAAAATATTTGGTAAGTATTTTTTATATAAAAATAATTTGAGTGCAAAATTGTACTTGAGTTCAATTGATTGTTTTTGAGTTTTACTCAAGTATATTTTGGTGTAGAAATATCTTTTTTGAATATTGAGCAATGACGTTGATCAACATAACGTTCATGAGAATGTGCTTTTAAAACATTAAATATTAAAGTGATATTCATATTAAAAATCAATACATACACATGTTTAACTAACATAAATTTTGAGTGGTAAATCTTTAACTACTTACTAAATAATGCATTAATGAAAAAAATAATTGCTGATAACAAGATTGTAACCGTGTATTGAATAGCTGAAAACGCACAAATATTGAATTATTGGTGAGTACTTAAAGATTTACAGTGATCAACTTTTGTCTCAGTAGGTAGAAATACCGTGTTTCCTGTCCCTTTCTTTAAGATTAACACAGTATACTTCATAAGAACCACTGTTTTTGATAGTTATCAATCCTTTTCGGTAAATGAAAACAATTGTAATTTTTATGGTACATCTTATTTGGGGGTAAGAGTGCATCTTGAGGAAATTTTGAATAATAAGGATGACTGTAATGTGGGAAAATGAGTTGAGAATGAGATTGAGATTTGACTGAGTATATACGTAATAATATTTGCGTAATATTGGAGCCAGGTCCCCATTTCTTGAAAAATCTTTATAAGTACTTTTTTACAGGATCAAGATCAGCACGCTGTTTATATTTTGGTATTAAATGTGAAATACACTCAGGTTTTAGGAAGATTGGGACATTAAAATGAAACCATTTAAAAGATAATCACCAAAATCTAGTTTTTGATTCGTTAAAGCAGGTTAAAGAATTTCGGCTGAATTAAATGAGATATTAAAACCAGTAACGCTTAAGGTTTTTTTTAGTGAAATGCGGACCAGATCTAATCCCCGTTTCAGTAAACTTGGGGATCCGTAAGAAATATTGTTCGTGTCGACCCCAGTAGACAACTTTGTTATTAACGTGGATTCAATTCAAGGTCGTAATTTTCAAGATACTTTTCTTTCCAGACGTATTAAACCTCGTTGTGAGTGTAAACCGCGTTTCAATAAAAAGAAATCGTATTAACATTTATCGTCTATATTCTGCCCGTAACGTTACAGTTGACCCCGGACACTCGTTAGCAGCGTCAGGTTTACGACTAAGGTATCTTATTGAAATAGGGAACAGGTTTTCTACCGCATCTGCTAGAGAGTCGTCTGCTAGAGAGTCGTCTGAACCCAGGTCTATATTCATCAACATCTTGAGTCTACTTACGAGACTTTGACTAAAAAATAACAGATTTTTAATGTTGTGGTAAAATGCTATTATAAGGGCAAAGATGGTCAAATTTGCTGAATCTGTAACAAATAATCTGTTCTACAATCAGGACTTATCTTTTGATTCGTTACATTTTCGATTTTTTTTGAAAATATTATGTATTCAGATTTCTAAGCCTGAGTCTGAAACTCACACCCAAGAAATTAGTGAATACATACCAAGGTGGTGTTTTTGCATGTTCTTAAACCACACATAAAGTTCATGATTGAAGCGGAATTTGTCAGCATTGCAACATAAGTTGTTAGCCTTTAAATGGAATATTTATTTTTAAGGATCCATGGAAACATACAAGGACGGATACACCCTATCCCTTGTTGTTACTCGCTTTTCACTTCAGGAAATATACAGGGTCGGATACACCCCCTCCTTGCTGTAACTTGCTTACACTTCTTCAGGAAATGAACAAGGTCGGATACACCCCCTCCTTGCTGTTACTCGCTTACACTTCTTCAGGAAATGAACAAGGTCGGATACACCCCCTCCTTGCTGTTACTCGCTTACACTTCTTCAGGAAATGAACAAGGTCGGATACACCCCTTTCCTTGCTGTTACTCGCTTACACTTCTTCAGGAAATGAACAAGGTCGGATACACCCCTTTCCTTGCTGTTACTCGCTTACACTTCTTCAGGGAATGAACAAGGTCGGATACACCCCCTCCTTGCTGTTACTCGCTTACACTTCTTCAGGAAATGAACAAGGTCGGATACACCCCCTCCTTGCTGTTACTCGCTTACACTTCTTCAGGAAATGAACAAGGTCGGATACACCCCTTTCCTTGCTGTTACGCGCTTACACTTCTTCAGGAAATGAACAAGGTCGGATACACCCCTTTCCTTGCTGTTACTCGCTTACACTTCTTCAGGAAATGAACAAGGTCGGATACACCCCTTTCCTTGCTGTTACTCGCTTACACTTCTTCAGGGAATGAACAAGGTCGGATACCAGTGTGTGTATACCACGTGATAAATTACGTCATAAATGCTACGTCGGAAGGCAATATTTTGCTTCGAATGAAGACTTAAAACAAGAATAACTTCACTATTTCTTCACCATTTACGATGAAACATAGCGCAGTCTACGCCTCTTAAGGAGGTCCGCCTTCATTCTTTTACCAGAGTTTGATTGAGAGTTTAGTTTCTTCAAACACTTCGACAAACCTTTTCACAATACGGCCGTCTGACGGAGCACTGTCAAAACATTGTTTTGGAAACAGGTTTGTCGAAGTGTTTGATTAAACTATTTACCTTATCAAACTTCGGTAATAAAACGAAGGCGGGGCTCTGTAAGCGGCATGGACTGCCCTTTATTTTATTTAAAATGGTGTAGTAAAAGAAAAGTTATCTCTGATTTAAGTCTCCATTTTAAGCAAAATATTGCCTTCCGACGTAGCATATATGACGTCATTTATCACGTGGTATACACACACTGGATACACCCCTCCCTGCCGCTACTCGCTTTCGACTTCAATATGTATCTTTGCTATGATAGGCAAATTTATATAGGAAGTGACCGAGGTCCTTTTCTATTAACGAAATGATGGGTAAATCACAAAGATAGTGACCGAGGTCCTGCGCTATATTATTGAAATTTTAGTCATATTCATACAGAGTGTGATTGAGGTCCTTTGCTATGAACGAAATGATAGGCAAACTCATACAAAGTGTGACCGAGGTCCTTTGTTATTCACGAAATGATAGGCAAGCTGATATAGAGTCTGCCGAGTTTCTTTGCTATTCACGAAACAAAATACGACGTGTATGATACGAAACACATAAACCATTTACTGTAAAAAAAATCATCGCTGTGCAGGTCGACAGATACAGTTCTTATTAAAGGGACTCGCTCATGTTGTTTTTTTATATTGCGGGTTTGTTTTGTTTTTGTTTTGGAATAACGCAATTAAGTGTGGCAATCATTAAGAGTGTTAAAACAAGAATACCAAATGCTTGAACCCTTCAGTAAATGTTGATACTTGCTCAAATATTGTATTTGAAGACCACAATTGCCATTAGCGTTAAAAACGACTAAGAGCGATTCGTTGTTTTGTGATTGGTTAATTGACGTTATCACGTGATGTTATCAATGAGTTGGTAAATGGTCAAATTATTATGTTCTATAAGATGTTTTCTTTTTTATGACTTTACCGGCGTGAGTTTGCACCTCACTAAAACCCATATATCTTTTTATACGTCATTTGTATTACTTTTGCAATTTCGATATCATATAATAATAGAATGAAGTGTTTTCGGATGCATAACCCGAAAAAATATTGTTGTTCAAAAAACATGAGCGAGTTCCTTTAACCCTATACTGTGTTTTTGGAAACGTGCATATCAAGTTTAATCGCTATTTCAACTCCGTTTATAAATGGTTTAAAATAATTTTAGTTATGACAAAATGAATCCACTTCTTTTGTGATAACTTTTGCATAATGCATACAATGGAGTGCCTGTCAAAGCAAATACTGAAAAATATATTGAAAATATATCTTCATTCATTAAAGTATGCGGTTTGAATAAGTGTTCTCTCATTGAAGTTTATTATTAAAAGACGTATGGTGTCCAGTTTCGATATTATGCCTTTATACGGGTACGTATTTACATTGTCAATTTACCAATATTGAAGTGATAGTTGGAGGGCTTTGTTACCACGATGGCACTAATTATGTGCTCTTTTAATGTTTAATCAAGGTTCAAATGCTGTATGTTCTGTTATTAAGAGTTGTCCAAAATCAGCTATATCAATATTGAAGTTTTTAATAAAGTTAATGACACATAAAAAATCGTGCAGCAAAAGGCAAATATAGCTGCCTATTTTGAGTGCAGGTCCATTAATGGATAATCAATGCCTCTTCAAGATAAAAGTCTGTCGATTTTTTTTTGCTCTGGTATTTTCATAGAAAAGAATCAATTTAAAAACGAAATATATCAACGATGCCTTTTAAAAACTTGTTCTTATGTCTACTCAAAGAAGTTCATTTTTTCATAATGATACAAATCTTAAAAATATAAACTATACACAATTTTACCATTTTCATTCATCAGAGGTTTGTTAAGGATAAATCTAACGCATAGCATCATCACTCTGATGTATGAGAATGAATTTTACACGCAGGCACATACGAACGAACAAACCCACGCAAGCACGCGCATACACGCACACGCACGCACGCACACGCACGTGATTTCCAATTATCAGGATTTGAGAACAGATGATATACCATGACTAATTTATTTCGTAAAATATTCGAATGTTTTTGTTAACATGAGTGAATGAATGAGTTTGAAACATGTTATACTGTCTTTTTGCGCTCCCGAACAAAACCCTGGGATTCATCTGGCATCACAACATAGATAGTTCTGTTCTGTGTACTACTTTATGAATTAAAAACATTTGAACAGTTTTATGGGACATTGAGAAACAGAATTTAGTATACAATAACATTGTCTCATATTATCAAGGGAGATCACTGCGTAAGAGATTGTTGTCATGGCACACACGTATTATCACACTGGTATCAAACAAATCATCTATTTGCTCTTTCCTCTTTAATCGCTTTTAAATATCTAAGAGCCAGTACTTTTTATCAATCCCATACAAGCTGCATGAATGCCGAATCATGAAAATATCAGTAAATTCCGACCTACGATAATACATGACACAAATCGCTCAAAATGATAATTATCATCCAATAAACGACAACATTATGCTAATAACGCGTGGAATTGGCTTGAAATTCAGCAAAGTTGTATAAAACAACTATCAGAGTACTTTTTTCAGTTTAATTGTGTTTAAGTATTAAGACACGGTTGTTGTAGACAAATAATCAGTGACCGTGTTCTGATGAAAAACATTTCGATCCTTTACAATAAACATTGACTTATAATCATTCTTCTTATGCAGCAACAAACATTGAAATGGCGAACGAAAGTCAAAAGAAAAATATTTGACCGTAGTTTGAAAATATTACACGACACCCAAGGACGTGTCGGCTTAATTTGCAGATTTTTTTCGTTCAATAGTAGGTAGATTGATATACGTTGTTTAAAATTAAGCATTATTAGTCATTGGTTATTTAACTTAAAATGTGGGTCTACGTGGTATGATATTAAGCATTATTAGTCATTGGTTATTCATCTTAAAATGTGGGTCTATCAATGACCGTACCATAGAATGGTTTAAATTTCACTGATCATGTAAAATGATATCAGAAATAGATATTATTACATGCCAAATTTATCATTTTGCAATAAGAGTGACCTGATAAGCTGATAATTACTTTATTACATCGACAACATTCTCCTTATCCGTGACTAAGTTTAGTCATTTGTGTTATAGAAATGATGGTAGAAAAGGGAAAGATACGCAGTTACAGGACATGTTGCCCAGACAATACACAAGACATGAATTATTGCACCTTTCAAGAGTTGTCACTGGTGCTACGGAATAATCATTCGTTGGTAGATGGTGTCTTCACCTCGTCATTGAGTATTTGAAAATACTTAAAGTGACACTCTAATTCAAAATCAATACATAGACATGTATAATAAACATAATTTTGAGTGATGAACCTTCATCTACTACCTTAATATTGAATTGATGGAAAATATCAATTACTAATTATCATATTGTAACTGTGTATTTAATTGCTGAAAACGCAAAAACGTTAAATCATTGGTGAGTGCTAAAATATTTACTGCGATATACTATCGTCTCATAAGGTAGAAATACCGTGTCTAGACGAATTTGAACCCAGTGCCTTTGTAAACTGTGGAGCCCATGTTCGTCCCGTTCTGGACACGTTAGTTTAGATAGTGGTCACCAAGTGGGTTTTCTCTGGGTATTCCGGTTTCCCCCAAAACACATGACCACAATCCCACGGAACATCGTGCCAACGAGAGTGACTTAGTAAAAGTTATTATAATTTTCTTAGAATACAGAATGTTTAAACTAAACTGATCCGGTAAGAATGTCTTCAAGAGTTGACATAAAACTCAACAGTAGTACTATTTGTATGGGTTGTGTGTTCATGAATAAAATATAAAGGAGTTGAGCCACAAAGGGCGCGTTGTTTTAGTTACAGTTCACATACCAACACCTTGCATGCCAATGGAAATAGAACAGGCTGCTGTGGTTTATTGAATGCTATAAGACTTTACAATAATTAAGTAACACGTCGAGGGGTGAATGCGAAAAGGTTCTAAGTGACATTACCCCTCGACGTGAGCTAGACCAGTTTCATCCTTTTACAAAAGATGTGTCTTTGTAAACTGGTCCGGTAAGATTTCTTCACGAATTGTCATATCTTTAATAAATTCGTAGACAAGTATTTACATAATGATATTTACCAGGGATTTTTCTTTCTGGTTGTCACGATATGAAAAGTGAATATCGGAAAACAATGAGGCAATTCGTTACCGTTACTATCCTGTGAATCAAATCTCTTTATCAGATCATATTTATAAGACAATTTAGAATACGGCATCCGACCTACGTTTGCTTAAAGACTACGGCAGTCAGAAGGCAAGGAAATACGCAACTTAAAAGAGACAGTACCTGTTTCAAACGGTTTTAAAGAGGTTCAAACCTCCCGAGGTTCCCGCTCCGCTGGCACAGCAAGGAGGAGGGGAAAGAGGCGCGGAATTACCCGGATGGCCAGGTGTATGAAGTCGAGAGATGGGTAGAAAACGAACTGGAGATAATTAAAATGCATCCAAATTAAGCTGACAACAACTTTTTATACCTACCGCTGTTCATAGTGCGTTATTAATTTTGGAAAAATATGTAAAGCAAATCGGTGTTTGTTTCATTCAATTCTGCCCTCCTCTGTTAGGAGAATCGGGTAAAGAACAGATATAGTATGAGCAATAATCATATAGATCAGAAATCTAATCAGTTTCACCTTATATTCTTACCGTAGACAATTTGATATGATATCTGCTGCCTAAATATACAGTATATCGCCTTATTAAAATAACTAAAAAGTAAACGTTTGATAAATCAGTGCTATCATTGATATGACGAATAACTCATCATCGTAATGTGCAACACGTTATAGCAGTAAATTCCCTTTTTTCCTATTCAAATAATGAACTGTGTGCTTCTACGCGTTCTAATCTTTAATTTTATTCCTAATTAACACATGTGCTTTTAAAGTCAAAGTGGTATTTTTTCAATATCTTATCCATATCATCCGCATGATATACATGGTTATCTACACATATATGTCACAATTATATTAAACGAGTTTGTTACTCATATTGCACGATCACCGTGACTGTGTTATACATAATTGATGGGATTGAAATAAGAAAACTGGCCCTTTTTGTTTGAGAGGGGACCTCAACCTCAAGACAGGAAGATACAGCGTACACTAGACTACTACTATAAAAACTGCCCAGCCCTACTTGCCGTGTCCACCCTTTTACTTTGCCTTAACCCATTTCATCGTTTTCTAGTCTGACCTCATTTGACCCCGTTGCCACATCGTTCGTGTCGCCCCCAATCGTCACAATCATATTAAACTTGTCATACCTAAATTACTCCAAACCCTTCTCACTGTTTGCTTCGCAAACACACATTTCTTGCCCCCTGCCCGCGTAGCAACCCATTTAAGCCTTAACATACCTTAATAACTCCAGCCCCTTGTTCCCCTTTTCTGTACCTTAAAACAATTACAGGTTTTAAGTTTCACAAACCACATTGCCATAGTATCATTCTGTTTCGGCCCTTCTTATTGCCCTAATGCAAAAGGTAATACATCTTTTGAGATAATCCCGTTTTGAAAATGAAATGGATATAACTCATCGGTGAACTCGTGAATGTATTGATAGTAAAGTAAAAAGCTCGGTGATTATCATTTCAACACCATAAATACATTGAAGAGACCATTTATGTGTAGTTTACTTGCGTTAATAATGATGGCATGTTTTTGTTCTCCGGAAAGGCGCAAGTGGTGAATACCAGGTTTTGTGCTCCGGAAAGGGGTAAGTGGTGAATACCAGGTTTTGTGCTCCGGAAAGGGGCAAGTGGTGAATACCAGGTTTTGTGCTCTGGAAAGGGGTAAGTGGTGAATACCAGGTTTTGTGCTCTGGAAAGGTGTAAGTGGTGAATACCAGGTTTTGTGTTCTGGAAAGGCGCAAGTGGTGAATACCAGGTTTTGTGCTCTGGAAAGGGGTAAGTGGTGAATACCAGGTTTTGTGCTCTGGAAAGGCGTAAGTGGTGAATACCAGGTTTTGTGTTCTGGAAAGGCGCAAGTGGTGAATACCAGGTTTTGTGCTCTGGAAAGGTGTAAGTGGTGAATACCAGGTTTTGTGCTCTGGAAAGGCGTAAGTGGTGAAGACCAGGTTTTGTGCTCTGGAAAGGGGTAAGTGGTGAAGACCAGGTTTTGTGCTCTGGAAAGGGGTAAGTGGTGAAGACCAGGTTTTGTGCTCTGGAAAGGGGTTAGTGGTGAAGACCAGGTTTTGTGCTCTGGAAAGGCGTAAGTGGTGAAGACCAGGTTTTGTGCTCTGGAAAGGGGTTAGTGGTGAAGACCAGGTTTTGTGCTCTGGAAAGGGGTTAGTGGTGAAGACCAGGTTTTGTGCTCTGGAAAGGCGCAAGTGGTGAATACCAGGTTTTGTGCTCTGGAAAGGGGTTAGTGGTGAAGACCAGGTTTTGTGCTCTGGAAAGGCGTAAGTGGTGAAGACCAGGTTTTGTGCTCTGGAAAGGTGTAAGTGGTGAATACCAGGTTTTGTGTTCTGGAAAGGCGTAAGTGGTGAAGACCAGGTTTTGTGTTCTGGAAAGGCGCAAGTGGTGAATACCAGGTTTTGTGCTCTGGAAAGGTGTAAGTGGTGAAGACCAGGTTTTGTGCTCTGGAAAGGTGTAAGTGGTGAATACCAGGTTTTGTGCTCTGGAAAGGGGTTAGTGGTAAATACCAGGTTTTGTGCTCTGGAAAGGGGTAAGTGGTGAATACCAGGTTTTGTGCTCTGGAAAGGGGTAAGTGGTGAATACCAGGTTTTGTGCTCTGGAAAGGGGTTAGTGGTGAATACCAGGTTTTGTGCTCCGGAAAGGGGTAAGTGGTGAATACCAGGTTTTGTGCTCTGGAAAGGTGTAAGTGGTGAAGACCAGGTTTTGTGCTCCGGAAAGGCGTAAGTGGTGAATACCAGGTTTTGTGCTCCGGAAAGGTGTAAGTGGTGAATACCAGGTTTTGTGTTCTGGAAAGGCGCAAGTGGTGAATACCAGGTTATGTGCTCTGGAAAGGTGTAAGTGGTGAATACCAGGTTTTGTGTTCTGGAAAGGTGTAAGTGGTGAAGACCAGGTTTTGTGTTCTGGAAAGGCGTAAGTGGTGAAGACCAGGTTTTGTGTTCTGGAAAGGGGTAAGTGGTGAATACCAGGTTTTGTGCTCTGGAAAGGTGTAAGTGGTGAATACCAGGTTTTGTGCTCTGGAAAGGGGTAAGTGGTGAATACCAGGTTTTGTGCTCTGGAAAGGCGTAAGTGGTGAAGACCAGGTTTTGTGTTCTGGAAAGGCGTAAGTGGTGAATACCAGGTTTTGTGTTCCGTAAAGGGGCAAGTGGTGAATACCAGGTTTTATGTTCTGGAAAGGCGTAAGTGGTGAATACCAGGTTTTGTGTTCTGGAAAGGCGTAAGTGGTGAATACCAGGTTTTGTGCTCTGGAAAGGGGTAAGTGGTGAATACCAGGTTTTGTGCTCTGGAAAGGGGCAAGTGGTGAATACCAGGTTTTGTGCTCTGGAAAGGGGTAAGTGGTGAATACCAGGTTTTGTGTTCTGGAAAGGCGTAAGTGGTGAATACCAGGTTTTGTGTTCTGGAAAGGCGCAAGTGGTGAATACCAGGTTTTGTGCTCTGGAAAGGCGCAAGTGGTGAATACCAGGTTTTGTGCTCTGGAAAGGGGTAAGTGGTGAATACCAGGTTTTGTGTTCCGTAAAGGGGCAAGTGGTGAATACCAGGTTTTGTGTTCTGGAAAGGCGTAAGTGGTGAATACCAGGTTTTGTGTTCTGGAAAGGCGTAAGTGGTGAATACCAGGTTTTGTGTTCCGGAAAGGCGTAAGTGGTGAATACCAGGTTTTGTGCTCTGGAAAGGGGTAAGTGGTGAATACCAGGTTTTGTGCTCTGGAAAGGCGCAAGTGGTGAATACCAGGTTTTGTGCTCTGGAAACGGTTAAGTGGTGAATACCAGGTTTTGTGTTCTGGAAAGGCGTAAGTGGTGAATACCAGGTTTTGTGCTCCGGAAAGGCGCAAGTGGTGAATACCAGGTTTTGTGTTCCGGAAAGGTGTAAGTGGTGAATACCAGGTTTTGTGCTCCGGAAAGGCGTAAGTGGTGAATACCAGGTTTTGTGCTCTGGAAAGGTGTAAGTGGTGAATACCAGGTTTTGTGCTCTGGAAAGGGGTAAGTGGTGAAGACCAGGTTTTGTGCTCCGGAAAGGCGTAAGTGGTGAATACCAGGTTTTGTGCTCCGGAAAGGCGTAAGTGGTGAATACCAGGTTTTGTGCTCTGGAAAGGTGTAAGTGGTGAATACCAGGTTTTGTGTTCCGGAAAGGTGTAAGTGGTGAATACCAGGTTTTGTGCTCCGGAAAGGCGTAAGTGGTGAATACCAGGTTTTGTGCTCTGGAAAGGTGTAAGTGGTGAATACCAGGTTTTGTGTTCTGGAAAGGCGCAAGTGGTGAATACCAGGTTTTGTGTTCTGGAAAGGCGTAAGTGGTGAATACCAGGTTTTGTGTTCCGGAAAGGCGCAAGTGGTGAATACCAGGTTTTGTGTTCTGGAAAGGCGCAAGTGGTGAATACCAGGTTTTGTGTTCTGGAAAGGCGCAAGTGGTGAATACCAGGTTTTGTGTTCTGGAAAGGGGTAAGTGGTGAATACCAGGTTTTGTGTTCTGGAAAGGCGCAAGTGGTGAATACCAGGTTTTGTGTTCTGGAAAGGCGCAAGTGGTGAATACCAGGTTTTGTGTTCTGGAAAGGCGTAAGTGGTGAATACCAGGTTTTGTGTTCTGGAAAGGCGCAAGTGGTGAATACCAGGTTTTGTGTTCTGGAAAGGCGCAAGTGGTGAATACCAGGTTTTGTGCTCCGGAAAGGCGCAAGTGGTGAATACCAGGTTTTGTGTTCCGGAAAGGTGTAAGTGGTGAATACCAGGTTTTGTGTTCTGGAAAGGCGCAAGTGGTGAATACCAGGTTTTGTGTTCTGGAAAGGGGTAAGTGGTGAATACCAGGTTTTGTGCTCTGGAAAGGCGTAAGTGGTGAATACCAGGTTTTGTGCTCCGGAAAGGTGTAAGTGGTGAATACCAGGTTTTGTGATTTGGAAAGGGGTAAGTGGTGAATACCAGGTTTTGTGTTCTGGAAAGGCGTAAGTGGTGAATACCAGGTTTTGTGCTCTGGAAAGGCGTAAGTGGTGAATACCAGGTTTTGTGCTCTGGAAAGGCGCAAGTGGTGAATACCAGGTTTTGTGTTCCGGAAAGGTGTAAGTGGTGAATACCAGGTTTTGTGCTCTGGAAAGGCGCAAGTGGTGAATACCAGGTTTTGTGCTCTGGAAAGGCGTAAGTGGTGAATACCAGGTTTTGTGCTCCGGAAAGGTGTAAGTGGTGAATACCAGGTTTTGTGTTCTGGAAAGGCGTAAGTGGTGAATACCAGGTTTTGTGCTCTGGAAAGGCGCAAGTGGTGAATACCAGGTTTTGTGTTCCGGAAAGGTGTAAGTGGTGAATACCAGGTTTTGTGCTCTGGAAAGGCGCAAGTGGTGAATACCAGGTTTTGTGCTCTGGAAAGGCGTAAGTGGTGAATACCAGGTTTTGTGCTCCGGAAAGGTGTAAGTGGTGAATACCAGGTTTTGTGTTCTGGAAAGGCGTAAGTGGTGAATACCAGGTTTTGTGCTCTGGAAAGGCGTAAGTGGTGAATACCAGGTTTTGTGCTCCGGAAAGGTGTAAGTGGTGAATACCAGGTTTTGTGCTCTGGAAAGGCGTAAGTGGTGAATACCAGGTTTTGTGTTCCGGAAAGGTGTAAGTGGTGAATACCAGGTTTTGTGCTCTGGAAAGGCGTAAGTGGTGAATACCAGGTTTTGTGCTCTGGAAAGGCGTAAGTGGTGAATACCAGGTTTTGTGTTCCGGAAAGGTGTAAGTGGTGAATACCAGGTTTTGTGCTCTGGAAAGGCGCAAGTGGTGAATACCAGGTTTTGTGCTCTGGAAAGGCGTAAGTGGTGAATACCAGGTTTTGTGCTCCGGAAAGGTGTAAGTGGTGAATACCAGGTTTTGTGTTCCGGAAAGGCGTAAGTGGTGAATACCAGGTTTTGTGCTCTGGAAAGGCGTAAGTGGTGAATACCAGGTTTTGTGTTCCGGAAAGGTGTAAGTGGTGAATACCAGGTTTTGTGTTCCGGAAAGGCGCAAGTGGTGAATACCAGGTTTTGTGCTCTGGAAAGGCGTAAGTGGTGAATACCAGGTTTTGTGCTCCGGAAAGGTGTAAGTGGTGAATACCAGGTTTTGTGCTCTGGAAAGGGGTAAGTGGTGAATACCAGGTTTTGTGTTCTGGAAAGGCGTAAGTGGTGAATACCAGGTTTTGTGCTCTGGAAAGGCGTAAGTGGTGAATACCAGGTTTTGTGCTCCGGAAAGGTGTAAGTGGTGAATACCAGGTTTTGTGTTCTGGAAAGGCGTAAGTGGTGAATACCAGGTTTTGTGCTCTGGAAAGGCGTAAGTGGTGAATACCAGGTTTTGTGTTCCGGAAAGGTGTAAGTGGTGAATACCAGGTTTTGTGCTCTGGAAAGGCGTAAGTGGTGAATACCAGGTTTTGTGTTCTGGAAAGGCGTAAGTGGTGAATACCAGGTTTTGTGCTCCGGAAAGGTGTAAGTGGTGAATACCAGGTTTTGTGCTCTGGAAAGGCGCAAGTGGTGAATACCAGGTTTTGTGTTCCGGAAAGGTGTAAGTGGTGAATACCAGGTTTTGTGCTCTGGAAAGGCGCAAGTGGTGAATACCAGGTTTTGTGTTCTGGAAAGGGGTAAGTGGTGAAGACCAGGTTTTGTGCTCTGGAAAGGGGTAAGTGGTGAAGACCAGGTTTTGTGTTCCGGAAAGGCGCAAGTGGTGAAGACCAGGTTTTGTGCTCTGGAAAGGCGCAAGTGGTGAATACCAGGTTTTGTGTTCCGGAAAGGTGTAAGTGGTGAATACCAGGTTTTGTGCTCTGGAAAGGCGCAAGTGGTGAATACCAGGTTTTGTGTTCCGTAAAGGGGCAAGTGGTGAATACCAGGTTTTGTGTTCTGGAAAGGGGTAAGTGGTGAATACCAGGTTTTGTGCTCTGGAAAGGGGTAAGTGGTGAATACCAGGTTTTGTGCTCCGGAAAGGTGTAAGTGGTGAATACCAGGTTTTGTGCTCTGGAAAGGCGCAAGTGGTGAATACCAGGTTTTGTGCTCTGGAAAGGGGTTAGTGGTGAATACCAGGTTTTGTGTTCTGGAAAGGGGTAAGTGGTGAATACCAGGTTTTGTGTTCTGGAAAGGCGTAAGTGGTGAATACCAGGTTTTGTGCTCTGGAAAGGGGTAAGTGGTGAATACCAGGTTTTGTGCTCTGGAAAGGCGTAAGTGGTGAATACCAGGTTTTGTGCTCTGGAAAGGTGTAAGTGGTGAATACCAGGTTTTGTGCTCTGGAAAGGGGTTAGTGGTGAAGACCAGGTTTTGTGTTCTGGAAAGGCGTAAGTGGTGAAGACCAGGTTTTGTGCTCTGGAAAGGCGTAAGTGGTGAATACCAGGTTTTGTGTTCTGGAAAGGCGTAAGTGGTGAAGACCAGGTTTTGTGCTCTGGAAAGGCGCAAGTGGTGAAGACCAGGTTTTGTGCTCTGGAAAGGGGTAAGTGGTGAAGACCAGGTTTTGTGCTCTGGAAAGGGGTAAGTGGTGAATACCAGGTTTTGTGCTCTGGAAAGGGGTAAGTGGTGAAGACCAGGTTTTGTGTTCTGGAAAGGCGTAAGTGGTGAAGACCAGGTTTTGTGTTCTGGAAAGGCGTAAGTGGTGAAGACCAGGTTTTGTGCTCTGGAAAGGTGTAAGTGGTGAATACCAGGTTTTGTGCTCTGGAAAGGCGCAAGTGGTGAATACCAGGTTTTGTGCTCTGGAAAGGCGCAAGTGGTGAATACCAGGTTTTGTGTTCTGGAAAGGGGTAAGTGGTGAAGACCAGGTTTTGTGCTCTGGAAAGGGGTAAGTGGTGAAGACCAGGTTTTGTGCTCTGGAAAGGGGTAAGTGGTGAAGACCAGGTTTTGTGTTCTGGAAAGGGGTAAGTGGTGAAGACCAGGTTTTGTGTTCTGGAAAGGCGTAAGTGGTGAATACCAGGTTTTGTGTTCTGGAAAGGCGTAAGTGGTGAAGACCAGGTTTTGTGCTCTGGAAAGGGGTTAGTCGTGAATACCAGGTTTTGTGCTCTGGAAAGGGGTTAGTCGTGAATACCAGGTTTTGTGCTCTGGAAAGGGGTAAGTGGTGAATACCAGGTTTTGTGTTCTGGAAAGGCGTAAGTGGTGAATACCAGGTTTTGTGTTCCGGAAAGGCGTAAGTGGTGAATACCAGGTTTTGTGTTCTGGAAAGGGGTAAGTGGTGAATACCAGGTTTTGTGCTCTGGAAAGGGGTAAGTGGTGAATACCAGGTTTTGTGCTCTGGAAAGGGGTAAGTGGTGAATACCAGGTTTTGTGCTCTGGAAAGGGGTAAGTGGTGAATACCAGGTTTTGTGCTCTGGAAAGGGGTAAGTGGTGAATACCAGGTTTTGTGTTCTGGAAAAGGGTAAGTGGTAAGTGGTGAATACCAGGTTTTATGTTCTGGAAAGACGCAAGTGGTGAGGACCAGGTTTTGTGTTCTGGAAAGGCGCAAGTGGTGAATACCAGGTTTTGTGTTCTGGAAAGGCGCAAGTGGTGAATACCAGGTTTTGTGTTCTGGAAAGGGGTAAGTGGTGAATACCAGGTTTTGTGCTCTGGAAAGGGGTAAGTGGTGAATACCAGGTTTTGTGTTCTGGAAAGGGGTAAGTGGTGAATACCAGGTTTTGTGTTCTGGAAAGGGGTAAGTGGTGAATACCAGGTTTTGTGCTCTGGAAAGGGGTAAGTGGTGAATACCAGGTTTTGTGCTCTGGAAAGGGGTAAGTGGTGAATACCAGGTTTTGTGCTCTGGAAAGGGGTAAGTGGTGAATACCAGGTTTTGTGCTCTGGAAAGGGGTTAGTGGTGAATACCAGGTTTTGTGCTCTGGAGAGGGGTAAGTGGTGAATACCAGGTTTTGTGCTCTGGAAAGGCGCAAGTGGTGAATACCAGGTTTTGTGCTCTGGAAAGGCGCAAGTGGTGAATACCAGGTTGTGTGCTCTGGAAAGGGGTTAGTGGTGAATACCAGGTTTTGTGCTCTGGAGAGGGGTAAGTGGTGAATACCAGGTTTTGTGCTCTGGAAAGGCGCAAGTGGTGAATACCAGGTTGTGTGCTCTGGAGAGGGGTAAGTGGTGAATACCAGGTTTTGTGTTCTGGAAAGGAGTAAGTGGTGAATACCAGGTTTTGTGTTCTGGAAAGGGGTAAGTGGTGAATACCAGGTTTTGTGTTCTGGAAAGGCGCAAGTGGTGAATACCAGGTTTTGTGTTCTGCAAGTGGTGGAATAGAAACGAAACAAAACAACTTCAGGGCTAACCTTGGACAGGTTATTTTTTTCTAAATCACTGTTATGTAACTGCAATTATATAACTCTTACATTTGTTTAATTTAAAATGGTGTATCTATTTTATGGACTTAACCATAATAAAGAATATGGATCTCCAGTTTTTGCATCATTTGAGGAAGTGTGATGCTGCTAGTCATTTTTCAGGTTTTGCATTTTAAAGGTCCAAGTGTAATGGATTCCGGAAGCCGAGGAGATTTACATATCATTTTTTCGATGAGTATTGCAGTCTCATACATTTTAATGATACTCAATGCTTTCAGAGAGCAAATTCAGATCTCCTGAGGTTAATTTCTTTCTTTGTTTTGCTAGATATTTACTGCCAACAATAAGCCCAAGTCCTAACTTGTGGTGTGTTGTGTTTATACCAGGGCAGATGCTTAGTTTATGGTATCGGTGTTTTTGATAAGGAAATAACTGTTTTACTAACGATCTAAGTGAGTAAATCAACTTATTTTCATTTAAAAAAGACGATTTGTCGCCTGCTTGAGTGGTGCAACGTTTGGCGGAAGGATATTTGTGGGAAAACACAAGGTTTTCATGATGTGATATATAAGAAGGTTAAAGGCATGGTTCGCCACTCGAGGTTTTTATTTGGCAGCGATAACATTCAATTAATAAGTCAACATTTCCCACACACCCCACCCTTCTTTTTTATGCTTTATATACTGAAATGTTACATGTTTTTTTCTTGAAAAATGTATAAAGTATTTGTTTTTTGTAACAATATCCATTTCTAGCTTGTGGTGAGATTTCTTTATACCAGGGTAGATGTTTAGTTTATGGTACCGGTGAATTTAAACTAGGAAATAATTGTTGACTTATGAGTAATAGTTAGAAGGTATTAATACTACACTCCAGTGAGTTTACATACGCTAATTTTACATATGAAAGTTAACATTTTTCATTTATATAATAATAAGTAATACTATAAAAATTGGATTGTCAATCTTCACGCATATAAGATAAAAGATAAATACAAGTGTTGAATCCTCAGACAATAATTTATATTAGGACAAAAAATCGAAAAGACAAAACCAGAAGCTAAACAAATAGAATGTTAAACATTTCTTTCACAATTCTATCAAAACAAATATCAATATTTATGCGAAAAGCTACAGAAACAAGCTCAGTAGCAAAAAGTTTAAACATAAACCCGGTTTAATGGCTTGGTAAACGCCAAAGACATAGAACATAAAATTACAAATTTAGTGGGAGGTTAAAACCAGTTTATGTGCACAAACCTCACTCTTATGTCTTATGTCAAAGGCCATGTCTAAAAACTCTACTACCGAGGTTGTTGTCTCATATACATGTCTAAAAACTCTACTACCTAGGTTATTGTCTCATATACATGTCTAAAAACTCTACTACCGAGGTTGTTGTCTCATATACATGTCTAAAAACTCTACTACCTAGGTTATTGTCTCATACACATGTCTAAAAACTCTACTACCTAGGTTATTGTCTCATACACATGTCTGAAAACTCTACTACCTAGGTGGTTGTCTCATATACATGTCTAAAAACTCTACTACCTAGGTGGTTGTCTCATATACATGTCTAAAAACTCTACTACCTAGGTGGTTGTCTCATATACATGTCTAAAAAATCTACTACCGAGGTGGTTGTCTCATATACATGTCTAAAAACTCTACTACCTAGGTGGTTGTCTCATATACATGTCTAAAAACTCTACTACCTAGGTGGTTGTCTCATACACATGTCTAAAAACTCTACTACCGAGGTTATTGTCTCATACACATGTCTAAAAACTCTACTACCGAGGTTATTGTCTCATACACATGTCTAAAAACTCTACTACCGAGGTTATTGTCTCATACACATGTCTAAAAACTCTACTACCTAGGTTATTGTCGCATACACATGTCTAAAAACTCTACTACCTAGGTTATTGTCTCATACAATTTTGCGAAACATCAATTTTCAGTCGAGTGGCAAGTGTAGAGTGTCTGGATTTGCATATGCACAAAGCCCTGTTTTCTGTCTTTTTTGTGCAAATCAACAGGTAGTTAACGCTCAATTACTCTTCTTTTGCATTGCATAGTAAACCGTTTGAATAGCAGGGTACCCAATTCGATCGAAAGTATTTCTAGAAAAGGACAACAGATATATTTAAGAGTAAATATAATTATCTTAACAAAAGTTTTCTTTCTTTCCTCATACTTCCATTGGACTTTCTTGTTTTACAGTGATTTTGATTTAAAATAATAACTTTTTAATGCAAGGCTGGAAATGCATGCAATATACAAAACGTTTGACCATAGCGTTTTGGGATTAAAGTGTTTGATATTGGATAGTTCAATTTCGTACACCAGAGTGATGATGCTATGCGTACCACGGTTAGATTTATCATTATCAACACTCTGATGAATGAGAACTGGATTGTCATGCTTTCGAAATCATTCACTGGTGTTCGACAGCGTCAAAACATGATGCACCTTTAAACGACACCATGACGAAAACTGAAAATGTATCTTTCCTCGAATTAGGACACTTACACCATCTCAAAAAATATATTTATTATGCATACCTAGATTCTCGCAATGTTCATTATAATAGTTATGTAATATAATATCTTGGACACTATTCATGAACTTATTTAAATCTTTTACTCGCTATATAATAATATCATTGGCGTCTCAATGTATGTCAACATGTCTGAGCGAAATCAAATATGTTGTCAACTTGTCTAAACGAATGTTAGACAGATTCTAAACTTGTGAAAATGAGGCTGTCTTTTGAAGAGGACGACCCTGACTGGCATCATTTTTGCAAATGATTTGGTTGTAAAGGGTTCATAGTCTAGTCACATTTGATTCAGGTCAGTATTTGTGCATCTTCCGGGTGGTTGTAAGCAAGTATGCTATGTTCACACATAGGATTGTCAACCGTTAGTTCCTCAAATACCTCTTAAACAAAGTCAATTAACGTGATTTGTACTTACAATTTGCCATCAGGTCCTGTACTAAACAGGTAAGAAAACAAGATTATTTTTAATTCTGAAAAAAATCGGCACTTAAACAATCTTTCTTGGCCTTGAAATATGCCACAGTTATTCATTTCACGTCCAATATCCGTTGAAAGAAAGAACAAAAATAACTAATGCGAAATCATAAGACTTCTTGAACATTCTCTAAGGACCAGAAAAAAATAACTTCGTGTTACCATTTGTTGAATCAACCACTACAAACAGTATCACAAACAATGCTTTGTTTCCGAAATACAATATTTCAAATTCGCTAAATATTTTTATGATTATAATGATACAAATATTGCCATTTACTGCAATAACTAATTCATGCATTATGTTGTATTTAAAGAAAGTCGGGAGAATCTTATAAGTCATAATGTTGGAGTAATTAACACAGCATAAAAGTAGTGTTTGTGACTCATTTGCGTTTTGTATAGTTCATATTTTTGTTGTCTATCTTGAAAAGGTTAACAAGGGAAAGGCAATGAAATAGCCATGAATCAAATCAAATCCTTCAGCATATTGTGCTTTTAAATTCATTGCATACACCAGCTAAAAAAACCTGTAAGCTCTCAGTTGTCCCCAAGACAGCATCAAATACAGGTTTTTATCACAATAAACGCCTAGCACAGAACTTTAGGCCATGGAGATACAATCATACAATTCAATACATCACATATCGGAACATAAGCATTATCAAAAAGTTGCATAATAAATTATACACACGCAGAATAAAACATTTGTAGGAATAAAGGCAGGCTCTAAGGCAATGCGTACATTTTCTACAGGTTTTTAATTTACCATTAGTTGTAATCGGTTAATTGTTATTTATTTAATCGTCTTGTCATGCTAAACATCGACCCTTACTTAACCCATACGCGTTATGAGTGCATAACGAAAATACAATTCGATCGGTAAAAGAATACCGTTCTATATTAACCTATCGACCTTTAAATGCATTTGTATGTAAGTCCACTTTCCAAAGAAAATAAATCATATCTTAATTTCAGAAATAACGCATTTCGCGTACTCACATTATTTATAAAAGGTAGTCTCTGTACTTGAGGCCAACAGCAAGATGTGGAAATATTTTTGGGCATTTATCTGGTTGCAATCCTTAGCATTTGCAGGTAATATCATATTTTATATGTTTGTTTCTTTTTCGTAAACTTTACATACATCTTTCATTTCATCAGTGACACCTATATTAACAAACTATGACAATTGTACACTGATGTTCGTTTCAGATCACAGTAATGTGACTTGCATACATGCTGGAAGGACTTGCGAGCAGGCTTGTCGTCTTGAAGGTAGTACAGTTAGGTGTGTTTGCTACGAGGGATATATACTGGCTGGAAACGGATACTCCTGTAGCGGTAAATCAGTGAAAAAAAATACCAGGCGTCAGTCAATATTGTTACAGAACGTACCGTACACGTTCGTTAACGGAGTAGGCTTACTTACTGAAGAAGAATATATATCGGCTATTTCCCCTCGTATAAAACGTCCATTAACCCTCCAAAGATTTTAAAGTCATATTTTTTCCCTTACTAACTGAATTGCTTTTTAAGTTTTTATCTTAAACTAAAATTGTTAAGTCCACTGAAGGTATTCCCATTTTAGTCATTTCTTCGAGAGCACCGGCAAACTTTCATAGAATAACAAAATGTTACAGCTTCATGACATATTTCAAGACTTTTCTGCCTAGTGTTTTTTTTTTCAAAAGCTTTCTTTGTGCAGATGTAGACGAATGTGCTGGAGGTACTTCCGGTTGCCAAGTTAAATGCAGCAATGTACCGGGCTCGTTTAACTGCAGTTGTCACGATGGATTTGCCTTGGCAACGGATGGAAAAACATGCGAAGGTAGGATTAATATGATGTTTTACTGTCCGAAAAACGGTTTTGAGGCTGTAGACCGCTAGGCCTTCAGCTTTTTATAATCGTTAATCGGATTTCATTTCTAACATTTGACGAATTAATGAGCGCACGGGCG
Organism: Mya arenaria; assembly: GCF_026914265.1. Classification (NCBI taxonomy): domain Eukaryota; kingdom Metazoa; phylum Mollusca; class Bivalvia; order Myida; family Myidae; genus Mya; species Mya arenaria. The sequence goes on from NC_069133.1 coordinate 15,331,931, forward strand.
TATCAGCGCTGTTAGAACTGCTGCGGTGGTTAACGACCTGATTTACATTTACATCTAAATAACCTAGTTGCCAATGTTCTCTTACAGCTACGGATCGGCATATTAAGTTGTTTGCTTAAAGTAGCGCTGTAACAAGTATTCATAATATGTTATGCGGTTAATATAGTGCGAATAAGCTGCGTTTTTGTGTTATTTCGCAATTAAAATGATGGAAAACCCAATTGTTTAAATGTCGACGAGTAACAGAAAGCAATCTTAAAAGCAGAATACGCAAAAAGTTTCAAAACTAACGCGTACTGAATAAAAAAATACATGTTGATTACTGTGTTTACATTTATAAATCTGTTCATTTTGTCTACGCGTGACATAGGCTAGGGGCAATATAAAGATACATCAATACATACAGAGAATAAGTAGTGTGTGGTAGATTCCATCCAGAGGAATTTTGCGGGAGGATCCTGTCATTATAGTAAAACTTAAAACATAAACTTAATTAACATGTTCAATGTATTTTTTGGATGCGTTTGGTTTAGCATTCACATCTTTGTTGTAAAATAAATGCGACTGCGTCGTTTTTCAAGTGTAGAGTAGGTTTTACTAAAAAATATGCTTAACTGCTGTATCCGTGTTAATATTGTGTTTATGAATCTAAAGTTACAGATAAGGTTTCATATCATATGCAACTGGGTACTACTTGGTATGATTTACCACAAATGAAACAAACAAATATCAAGTAAAGAACCAACGTTTTACAACAAAAACTACCTGTTCTTCTATTTCTGTGCATACTTCAGATGTCGATGAGTGTTTATTAACAACTTCAAGATGTCAGCAAACCTGTCTGAATTTTCCTGGATCTTACAACTGCACTTGTGACAGCGGATATACCGTTCAGTCAGACAAAATATCATGCAGGGGTAAGAAGTTATGATTATTGTAATCATTATTTTTTTCAGAAAATGTTATTCTGCAGTACGTTTATATGTACGGCGCTGAATGGTGCTGTCACAACTTATCCAATCATGTCAGTTAAACGATCCCCCCTCCCTACCAATGATTGCCTTTGAGTTTTCACGGTCCGTACAAAAGCAGTAATCCTTAAAGTTTTAAATCAATAACCATCTGTTTTGTCTTTGTCGAGTCTTTATGATTTTAATGTGAATTTTGGGACAAGTGTGTAATTGAGGGCTCGTTAACTGGTCTACCATTTTCACTGCATGTACCATGACGGAATACACCAAACGTGTGTCGTATTTGTGTTTTATCTTGTAAAACTTAGCAAGTTCTTAGTCTGCTTGGCCTTCATCATTGTGCCTGGAACAGGAGCTTGGTTAGATTAAAGGCCTCTGGGTTCGTCTCTGTAGTTTCCTTTGTTTAATACGTTAAATAATGTGCTGGCTGCTCCTGCACTGTTTAAGAATCAAATATTTGATTGCTTTAGATATCAATGAGTGTTTGGTTCGGAATGGGGGTTGTTCCCACACGTGTGTCAATGTGGAAGGATCATTCAGCTGCAGTTGTCCTAAGGGATATAGGCTACAAGCCAATGGTACTTCGTGTAAAGGTATGCATATAACATTCCTACATAAAGCATTTTGAACCTTGACTTAAAGTCCTTGATTTGCACCGTACAATGATGGCAAATCAGAATGTCGTATATTGAAAATATATACGTGATATGCGTTGTCTCATTGCATGCATGACTGACTTCATATTCATTTTGAGAAATAAGTAAATGGCATGTTATTAATAGTATACATCTCTATTCAATGCAGAGGTGAATGAATGCGAAGAAGGTACTGCACATTGTTCACAAGTCTGCATCAACACTCGCGGTGGTTACGGTTGTGGATGCAATAAAGGCTTCCATCTTGCAAGAGATGGTTTTTCCTGCTTAGGTAATCTTTCGTTAACGATGATATCCGTCTTGTCTCTGTCATTCGAATAATCGAATTAGATGTAAGCTCCTGTTAACTGCACTTGTCATGACAAACGTCGACAGGGTACACCGATCGTTAATATGTGTTTTGCTACAAGTGTAGGACTTAGGCCCTGCTGGTTTCAGAGGGAAAAAAAATGATTTGCTCAAAGCATGACATAAATCTTGAGGATAGATGACTTCCAGTCAATGTGTCTATGTCTTTGTTTCATATGCGCTAAATAGGAACAGATCATTGCCGGGGAGTCAATTGTAGCAACGGAGGAACTTGTATCAACGAAGATCAGGCATACTTCTGTTCCTGCATTCCTGGGTTTACTGGAAAGCATTGCGATGAAGGTAATACATATATGGAATACATTTTGAATTTACTATGTGAAGTTCTGTCTTCCTCTGATTTTTTCTCTAATATCATGCAGGCGAGCCTTGTTTTAAAAATTACATTTGAATATGCATTTCCGTTTAGATATAAATGAGTGTATTGGGTTATTGAAAGGCGGATGTGAAGACATTTGTTCTAATACGCATGGGTCATTTCATTGCCAATGTTCTAGCAGCAGACGGTTACACGAGGACGGTCGCTCATGCAGTGGTAAGTGTTACGAATGATTAGTGTTAGAGCTGTAAGAAATTTTAATTTCTACTTGCTTCTTCTCTTTATTAAAAAATACATATAATAACAAGTGCAAACCTTACACATCAATCTGTGGAATGACAAACAGTGTGAAGGTTTGTCTTAATATCGAACATAATGGCTACGATATACGTGTTCGGGCATGATAAATTCAATTAGGTTAGAATTTAAAATTAGAATACCACCAACAGTTTAGCCAATGAAATTGCAGATAGGCAATCATGAATTCAACTTTCGCGGTGGTATAAAAGTCCTCCTACTGCCTTCCATCCGATACAAACTCCCTGTGTCAGATTTAGCGTTGACAATGTGTCAGCCAATGAGGTTGTATTCTAAGTCAGTTAGGTGATCTCAAGTAAACTCTTAATGATTAAGAAGGGTTCGTTTGCTACGCTTACTTCGCCTATTCCTAATCATTAAGATTTTCATCAGGTCATCTAACTATTACTTACATGTTTCAGATTCAATCGATACAAAATTCGAAGTGTTGCCACAAGGATGTTCATTCGTAACACTGCCAATATGTGCATCCAGTAAACAAGAAGTCAATCTGCTGTCTACAGAAAGTTGGTATAAAAATCCTCAAACTAGCAATTTCATATATACCTCCGGAATAACATTTATTGAAAGTGGTGCGTTGCTTTTACCTATATCTGTGTCTGGCATGAAGGTGGATTCAACAAACCAAAGAATATATACTACAAATGTCAAAACCACAGCCGGTAATCATTACGGAAGTAACAAAAAAAGTTGCCATCAGCCAAGGATTACATCGAAAGATTTCTTCAATTTGTTCAACTCATTAGCTTTTAAAACACATTCTTTAAGCACTTGACAGAGGTTTTACCGAAATGGTTGGATGTAGGTGTTTTGGAAAATATTACACACCTTTCCCAACATTTCGATTCTTCAGTGTTGACAGGACGAGAAATCAACCATGGGCCATGTCGAGGAGCTCCGCTAGAAGACAACGAAAATTATGTAGTTCTACAGATTTTTGATGGCTTTTCGTTTGAGTTTTATGGACAAAAAGTAACGCTGCCTATTGCCGTGAACATTCAACCGTACTGTTTCATTATAAAAGTGTGTGAAAAGTTCGGCAACACGGTGTACTTTATGTTTCCTGAAAGATTCAAACAGATATTCAATGAAATAAAATTATTGAAGCCTCTCGTCAGACGATATGGATTTAAGTTTAACCCACGCGGTGTGGGTATTTCCATTAACAAACAAATTAAAGGGGACGTTTCTACTACAGGAATAGCATTTTGGACAGGACAAAGTTATAATCAAGAAAGGTATGTGTTTCTTCTAGTACTATACAAAGTAATTACTTTAACAATAAAGCCATGATCCTATATCGAGATGTTTGATTGTAGTTTTACGGTTTGAGTGCCCTTTCACTAGCCTCAAGGTGAGTCCAATATGGGATACGTTTTCTTGCCCTCTCTTATTCTATGTAATCCATTTAACGCAATATTAAATAACACGATCCGAATAGAGGGGAACAATACACAACATTAAACCCGTAGTATAACTATCATTTACCTATACTGAATTTCAGAACCCTTACTAAAGCAAATATTTGGATGAATGGGAAGATTAGTTTCAAAGTCGGAGGATTGCGCTTTGAAGAAACTGAAACAACTATGTTTCTTTCAACTCCTTCTATTGCAAGTGTAAGTGTGTCATTCACATTCATTTTAATCGTGTGTACCATACTCTAGACTTCAACCTCAGTATATCTGTTTTTTTAGAAATAATTGATATATATACAACACGCCGCTTTTTCAAAGTAATTTGGTCTAGTATTATCATTGATGGCAAAATTAACTAACACTGATGGTGTAATGTTAACGCATTTGTGAAAAAGGTATCACGTTAGCAACTTAATGAAGTCACAAGGTAGTGATAACATTAGATGTCATGGTTACATCTGAACAGCAGTAGTACTATTCAGAACAGTAGGCCAAGAAACCAGTGTAAGCGTATTAAAACCTACTTATATGTATTTGGTTTACAGATGGTCAGAAGCATGACTTTAGGCGAATGGCAAATTAGTTTGAAGACGAAGGTTCCACACACAATAAGAATATCGTTTGGTAGCAGTTTTGAATTACCAATAACCGCACTAAATGGAGACATTACAGCGTTTGCATCTGTTGGAGGTAGGCGTACAAGCAATTTTCATATCTCGGGCTTACATTTAAATTCCACATGGTGAATGTTGCAGTACTGTGACGGTGGCAGCAGGCACTTATGATATAAGCTACATGTAGCGAACGTGTTTTCAGGAAATCATTAAAATGAGCATTCGGGGGGGGGGGGGGGGGTCTGCTTTTATTGCATTACATCGTTCGTAGAAAATATTTCTTCTAGTTTGTGTGTTTGTTTTCAGGAATAAACGCTAGAACTCAGTGTGGACGTAATGCAAATCCATCCGGATTATACGTGAAAGCTACAGTGAACTATAATCCATTCGGAAACATTCCTATTTTTAAATACTTCCACATATTTCATGCAGTTGCAGATATAAAAATTTTAATTGAGACGCAATTTCAGCAAAATCTGGATTCCCCTTCAAACAGCCTTCTTATTCCGGAATATTTTGAATTGCAATCTTTATTAGAAGATTTCCTAAACCTTACCAAAATGTTTAAGCAACGCCTTCAGGAAGATTCAACTTCAGATTTGAAACTATTAGACGATGCAAAACTTCTTGCGGAAAATTTTATAACAAAATTAAAGGATGATGTTGCAATTGTAAAGGCACGTCAAAACAATGATCTTGAAACAGTTCTCAATGATCTATCAGATACCTGGAAAATATACTTTAAGAATTTTGAAAATATTACTCATGTGTTAACAAATCACTTTGACAATGGAAGTTTAAATGCTTTTGCGGATCTTTTTCAAGAAAACATCAGAAACATAAAAGATAAGTCGCAGTCAATGGTTGCCACGTTTATGCAGCAGTTTGATTCTCTGTTTCAGAAAACGTATGGAATAGGAATAAAATTCATAGGAAATATCAATTTATTTGGCTTGAACATCGCCGAAATTGATATAGAAATTTTATATAAAACAACAAAAGACACACAGTGTAAATCCATCGCGCAGAAAAGTTCAATTTTAAAATCGAACAATGCAGTGATAGCACTTGGATATCTAAAGACAAAAATAACATTAAGTAAATTCATACAAATGAGGGAAGCTGGATTTGGTGTGATAATGAGCCTAGATGATTGGCATAAAATAGAACTTATTTTCAACGGGCAAGTAACAATTTTGTCTGTAGATGCTACAGCAGATATACTTGTTTCGGGTAAAGGCATATATTTTCACATAGAAGCTCCTATTTTTTACACTTTTAAGGCACAACTGGATGTTTCAGCCGAAATGGCCAAGAACCAAAGACCAAATTGGAACGAACTGCATTTAAATATTGCAGGCAAGTTTGTAGCCGACGCCGATGGTGATGGTTCTTTTCAGGACAGCTACCTTTCAGGCTTAATCAATTTTACTAAGCATATAGCTGATGAGGCAAATGCAAGAATAACAAAAGCCCAGGATTATTTCACAAATTTACAGCGTAAGATGACCGACGCACAACACTGGTTGGAAGATAAAAAGGGTAAAGTTCTCTCCGCTAAGTCAAAATTCGACGATGCTATCCATGCATTGGAAATAGCAAAAGATAAACTGGAAAGGGCAAAAGGACCTTTCAGACGGGCAATTGATAAATTAAATGCTGCAAAAGATAAAGTTGATCATTTGTGCACTATCAAAACATGTAGCAAAATATGTGTTCCCGGTCTTAAATGTTCTATTTGCCATAAAAAGATATGGTTTGTCAACGTACCTTATCCGTGTTGCCATTTTACAAGTTTCATGTTTTCAGTAAGTAATCCAATTTGTGTAGCCGCAAATCTTGGGTGTCGGACCTTACGCGGGGTCGCAATCGCTGCGTTGGAAGTGGCAAAACTAGGTGTACGTATACCAATAGCAGCATTGGACGTTGCGAAAGCGGCAGTGTCCGTTGCACAGTTTGTTGTCGACAAGGCGAAAACTGTTTTAGATATTGCTGCTGGTGCATTTAGTCTTGCGCAATACGGGCTTGAAGGAGCGAAATTGTTAGCAGAAGGAGCAAAATTAGCTTTAGAAGTTGTTAAGAAACTTGTTGAACTGGGTGCGAAAGCCTTTAGCTTTATCATTCAGTATGGCCTGCAAAGCATTTTAGACGTTAGGAACTGTGGTTTTGAAATTCAGATGTCAACTGCTGATTTGCCCGTGTTTGATGTTCAGTGCGAAATAAACGCCTTCAAAAGTGGTTTTCGAAAATTCAATATTAGAATAAATTTTAAACACCCTTTTGAAAGTATCTGGAATTCAGCAAAATCAATAATCACCACACTTCTTAAAGCTGTGGTGGGCATAACAGGTAGAAGTGGCAACCAGCAAATACAGGCTAGAGCTTCATATCTGATATATTCCGCTTTAAGAGATGTTCCAAACAATAACAGAGACAGTAACATTTTCGAAATATGCAGGAACAAAACAATAGAAACAGTTTTTGATACATTGGGGTTTAAAGAAAAAAGAAATGCGAATGATTACGAAAGTCGAAAAGAGATATTTAGGGGAAAATGTGCACAGTTCACAAAAGTGCATAATTTCCTGTATGATTCGATCACTGTACTTTTAGATATGGTAGAAGACTCAGCACAAACCCTTGCAAATATCACGAGAATGAAAGAACATTTTGGAGAACTACACTCAAACATGAGTAGAATGGTCAACAATGCAAGTCTACAGGATCTAACAATTAACCAGACTGTTGCTGAAGAACAATTCAATATATCGTCAAGTGAAGTAAAATCAATAATTAAAGATTCTAACGCAGTTCGAGATGCAACGGTATTGTTTACTAACACAACCGAGTACAACAAACACATTGAAAGCGAGATGGAGAGCGCAAATAATTTTCAAGTCGTCAGTCGATGGCTTCTCGTTATGAATGATTTGGCATCCAAATATTTTAGCTCTAAAACATGTGTGACATTCAGTGATTGCACTCATTATTCCATTACTCTTCTTTATGAATTGTTTATTGAGAGCAATGTAGCAAACAAAAGCTCCAGCCTGAAATGTATTTCAAACTTCGAAGAAAGATTTCTTGAACTCGTCGGAAATAAAACGCAAAACATACAGGATGTTCATGAACATACACAGTATCTAGTCAACCTACTTGATGACATGCATGAAAGCGATGCGTTTTGCTCGAAGCCACCTGAGAGGTTAACGAAGCTTCGTTCCCAAAAGGTGTTCGTCGGTGGAAATATCCATATGGCTTGCAATGCCACCGGAAGTCCCAAACCACACTTTGAGTGGTTTAAGAATGGGAGACCACTCAAACAACACAAGGATATGGTACTTATCATACCAAATGCATCACCAATAGATGCTGGGATGTACCATTGTATTGCAGGCAACCTCGTTGCTAACTTGACATTTGAGGAAGCTCGCGTAGAAGTGACAGGTAAGAAAAATATAAACGAACGGTTTAATTCGTTCCCGTTTGGGTATCCATTTAGAATTATATTTTTTCATGTAAAGCACATCGATGTAATGCAAATTTAGCTTTACGAGTTGATTTAAAAAGAGTTTTCTTCTTTAATAAAGAACAGATTTTTTATAGCTTCTTCTTCATTCTTATATATTTATTCAAATCCAAATACTTGTAAATGCATATATATAAAATGCTTGTGTTGCAGACTTCCTTCGAAAGCCTAAACTCGGAGGAAATTGATACTCCTTCCATGGCGCCGCCTTTGTCGTGCTCTGCATTGGATATATATATAGCACACCACGTTATATATTGGGTGGACATTTAACTTTTTGTCAAAAAACGACGACTTTTATTTATGATAGTCAGAATACTGGAGACTGACAGGCGCATACATGTATGATAAGGATGTGGTTTAACATTTCGAATATGTGTTCTTAAGGTATATCGGTATGTAGAATAGTTAACATGTATTGTTTGGTAGCGTTATGCAATATAACTAAGGGGAAAAAATAAACGATTAAGCAAAAAGGTGAATGAGATTGACTGATAATAACTAGATGGATTTTAGTAAATTATCTAGGTATCATTTACAGCCTTCCAAATCAAATTACACTATGTAAGCTCGGCCAATTGTCAATCGTAATTACTTGGCCATCTCCGGCAAGCTTCGACAGTCAATTATGTTGGATAATGGCCGAGGTGTTCCGATTGGGCCAATTGTATTTCACTTGGATAAACTGTATTATACATTTATAAGAGTGGGGCTATTAAACATCTTTTCAAAATTTGTATTTAATGCTCTGACAAAGCGTCCTGATATTTTTGTGTCGTTGCTTCTTTAATTTGATGTAATGCATTAGTTGAAGTATATGAATTTTGTGTGGCTACAACTTATAATTGTCAGATGTTTCCCTCTTTTGTCAGGTAATCTGTGTATATATTATGAAGTTTTATTACGTTGTGTTTGGCCAAAGGCATGCATTGCATGAGTAGGTGTAAGTTTTAAATTAAATTGTTATTACTGTGTATGTTGTTGTTTTTACGAGAATAGGGCCCGTATTATAGTATAATCACCTTTTCAAAGGTGTAGTTATTATTAAATCAACGAGTTTTAGCCAGGTTATAAAAAGGATATGGTGCTGCATGATATAGACATGGTGATAAAGGTATATAGGGCACATTGTTTCGGTAGTGAAGAACTTAAGCAACACGAATTTGACAGAAAATGTTAGGAATTTGAAGTAATATTAGGTTCCAATTGCCAAATATGCACAGTGTGTCTGTATGCATAATCTTGTTATAAGCATTAAAGGGGCTGTACTCCGTACGATGAAATAGCGAAAAAATAACAGATAATTGTCGAAAACTGACCTAAACTTGGTATCGATGTGTACAATGCATTGAAACTTACTAACTGAAGTACCACATAGTTTACAATTAAAAAAAAATCGCAGTTTTTTTTCGTATGTTTCCATTAAAAAGATTACTAGGTATGTCTACCTAGTAGAATTTATTCCTTATGCGGGATTGGCTAGTCGGTATATAGCTTAAATATTCCAACTCTTGAGGGTAAGTCTTGGTGGCACTAAACTACAATTTTGGCGACACCGGTTCGAACCCGGTCTCCGATTCGGATTTTTTTTTACATTTTTTTTTTCAATTATGATATCAAAGAGTAAAGCATTTTATTAAATAATTGTCCTGAGATTCGTTACAGAAAAAAACTTTTTTGGTGCCAATCTGGTGTACAGTCCCTTTAATCGAAAGAAAAGAAAGATATGACGGTATAAGATATTTATTTCTATGAAGGCAGAATGATGCACATGCTGGTCTCCATGAGGGCAGACGGATGCTACCAACAAAGCACTTCCATGACTCTTAAGCTAAACCCTTATCAACATAGACTATCGTATTGATATGCAATTTGGTTGAGCCACAAAGACTATCGTATTGATATACAATTTGGTTGGGTCACAAAGATTATCGTATTGATATACAATTTGGCTGGGTCACAAAGACTATCGTATTGATATACAATTTGGCTGGGTCACAAAGACTATCGTATTGATATACAATTTGGCTGGGTCACAAAGACTATCGTATTGATATACAATTTGGCTGGGTCACAAAGATTATCGTATTGATATACAATTTGGCTGGGTCACAAAGACTATCGTATTGATATACAATTTGGTTGGGTCACAAAGATTATCGTATTGATATACAATTTGGCTGGGTCACAAAGACTATCGTATTGATATACAATTTGGCTGGGTCACAAAGACTATCGTATTGATATACAATTTGGCTGGGTCACAAAGACTATCGTATTGATATACAATTTGGTTGGGTCACAAAGACTATCGTATTGATATACAATTTGGTTGGGTATACAGTACAATATTTATTGGATAGCATAACCTGGACTTCAGAAGAAAGATAAGACTAAAGAGGATACATTAAAAGGAAAATGAAAATATTTATATTAATATTGTCAGATAAATGGGGCATTTGTGTCACTACGGCTCGTTATATCTAAGTTGTTTTAAGGCATTTTAATGTTAGCAAGATTTAACGAATACGAAGGAACATGATAGCTTATAGAATCGCAGCAATTCCTCGTACATGTGTCCATTTTGACGTGCCATGAAAAAGAACCCTTGGTTGGGATCGAAAACCTATTGGGTGAAAGGCAGACACCTAGCCCACTAGACCACTCTCATCCTGGTGGTGATCGAACGAACAACGTCTTGAGTGAAAAGTGGACACCTTGCCCACTAGACCACTCTCATCCTGGTGGTGATCGGACAAACAACCTCTCTTGAGTGAAAAGTGGACACATAAAGCATTAGACCACTAATAAACCGAAAGAGTGAATGTTTCTATCCTTTTTAATAAATTTATAATACTCCACAAGTTAGAATACAAAAACAACTACTGCATAGAACTTTTATTCAGAAATCAACAAGATGATTTAAACTAGATCTCAAAACAGGGGTGAACAAATAGCACACTATTATCATTTTCAATGACATTCTATAACAATAATACCAAGCAGGGTAAAAACAATGAATCTAAAAGATACTGTGTAAATATGTGCACTAAACTATGCGGAAAGTAGGCTTATGTATACTGCCTGTATTAATACGAGAGTGGAAAACAGAATAGGTACCTGTATTTTGCATACTATCTACCCGCTACAGAACAGAAATGGATAACATGTGAATTTCCTGAAACAACATGTGTTAAGAACAGTATAAAACTTCTTTATAAACAAGTATAAGCAGAATTCATTCACTTTACTTTGCAAGTGAAAGCAACATTTTTCAAGATTTAATACCCATAGTCCGAGTTGGATGTGTTGTAAAAATTGTAGAAAATATACACTATGGGGCCATTTTATCAGCGCAGGTCTGACAAAAGTTCATAAGACCAAGAATTTCAATTCAGCATATTGTCAGTGATACAAAAAAAATTGAACGTTTTACTGGCCAAATATAATATATTAGGTTTGAACTGACAAATAAAACTATTACTTTGGCAATAGGTATTATTACTACACAGAACTATCGATTCGATAAAGTGACCATACAAAATCTTACGATCGTTAGACAGATGGGGCTTATATACCTAGATCCTTAACACATTCTGTAAGATATCTTCTAACAAAGTTAGAGCACTTATTTGCAATAAGCATATTTTGCTTTATTATCATTACGTCTTTGTACAATTTATAATACCTTATGTACACCTCATTATTGAAAATCAGCCCTGACTGCTATTACCTGATTATTATTGACATGGCATTTTTTGCAAAAAAAACTTGTATGAAAACAAATTTTCAAGATAAAATTAGTAAAATTTACAAAATAAATGTTACAAAAGCATACCTTGTATAGGTAATATTTAAGGTAACATCTAATGAACAAAATATAACCAAAAGAAATATAAATATATATACACATGTATGTATATATAAAAAATAAATAATTATATTTACCTGGGAGCAATAATACCAAGGTAATACTTGTTGTTAACTTATGCTTCACTTCACCATTAAAAAGACACAAGACTGACCGAAATGCCGAATTAATTGTTAAGTGAAGCAAAAATAATTACTTAGTATGATACTTAATTCCCCTCAAATAACCAGCTCTCATGTGCAAAATTCTATATAACCGACTTTATAAAATCAATTAATGACTAAATGGAAACTGCGTTTGTTTTTGTCAGAGGCTTTCTAAATGATTAAATATTAATCCTACCCCTGATCCATTGGCAGAGGCATGCATGTCAACACTAAGTATTATTGTTCCTAGTAATTCAGGGATGTGATTGACCTGGCAGCTAGAGGGCTGAAACCATTTCGGCCATGGGTTCTTGGGGCACTTTTGGGGTCAAAAGCACACTGCTGTAGAAGAAAAACTGGCTTTTTAGAAGCTCTTTTGAGGGTTCTTCTGACTTTAAATTTGAAGCAAACTGGGATATCAACACTAACAACCAAAAGTGCACTAGTATCTTTTTAATCAGCGAAAAAAAAAAAAATATTTATTTATTTTTTTATTGGGGGGGGGGGGGGGGCCTGGGGCCATTAGATCCGCGGAATTCCGCGAATCCGCGGACAAATCACATCCCTGAGTATTTATATTTTATCTACCCTGCCAGATCATGAAAATGTATTCAGTTGCAATAACCTTCTTATAATAAATGCATTTGGCACTTGTTAAACAACTTCAACTAGATTGGTAACAATGTTTTGGCATTTTCTGATAAACCAAGGGGGATAACTCTTGACCTCCAGGTCAGATTGTGTCCATAATCTCGGCTGAGATCCCGTGGCCATATTCATTAGGTTCAACGTTAAATAAGATTGGATCTGAAATGTGGATGCTAGTGTTCATACAAACATATAATGGACAAAGGACAAAAGACAATCACAAAAAATCACCTTCAACCACATGGGTTAGGTATGACCACTTCGTAGTCAGTTGGCAGTTTGATCACTTCGCGTTCAGGTGAGCTTAAACATTACAGACTTTCTTCTTGAATTTCAATGATAAAGCATGAACTTCGGAGACAATTTTCTTTTCATTGAATTAATTAAATCAATGGTTTGTTAAAATATTCAGAAAAGAAACTCAACATGAGGGTCAGATGATGGTTTCACCACAACCTCAAAAAAAGCTGGTAAAAGCACCCTAAAACACATGAAGAAGTTGTTAAGACATTAATGGACTTTCTAATCAAAGATTTTACAAAAATAATACTCAGATCGATATTTAGTTCAACATTGAGTAAGTGTGACAAATCATGTCAAGATGTTTGTTAAATTTAACAGGGTAAGAACTGGCTGCCATTTCTCTATAATGTTAAGCATAACAAACTTAGGTATCATATTTCATTTAGCTGAAATTTGGGCCAGGTGCCGCCATATTTCCAAAATGTGTTCGAAAAGATAGTTTGTCTACTTGGGCTGATATTTGAGTGCTTTTAAGACACAAAATATCGGAATGGTCCCCAGGGTAAATCATCAGAAATATGACATATATGTCTGACACAGCCTCTAGAAATCAGCTGATGTACATGGTTAAAAACCAGCTACAGCTGCCTGCTGATAACCTGAAAAATATTGCCATCTTTATGGACAGAATATAATTTAGAACACTAAAACGAATATTAGAGTCGAACATGCAAAGATTAATACCCGTTTGACTAAAATTACAAGTCAAATATTTTACTGAAAATACCAAGATCTGCACCCGCAGCAGCTCCACGCAGGCTCACGCCCCACGCTTCCACGCACACCGCGGTGGCCCTCTTACTTATCGCCACATATGATCCAAAAGAAGTGTTTGTACAATACATTCGATCAAAATACAGTGCCTAATACAGACAAAAAGGAATGGAAAAATAGATCCAAAGCTTGAAGCATATTTCAATGAGTATTTTTTTTATATTTTTTAGTTGTTAAATAAAACTGTCCAAAAGTATCACAACAAATTTGCCTTTTAACACATGAAAAAGTCATGTATCAAGTCTGGTAAAAGGAACAACAAAAAAACAACAGAATTCCGATACATGATTAAAGCAGTTACAAATATACATTTCGGTATTCTAAATGCTTAAAACTAAAAATATCAATAAAAGTCTGTCTCTAACTACTGTGACAAGTCCGGATACAGAAAATTACCAATCTGGTTTAATAGATATCAGCAAATTAGTTTATCATTTCTATCCTTAATAAATTTAAATATGTGCATACATTTTTAATATTCATTTATTTTCAGATTAAATCTTCTCAAATTCGGAAAGCTGTTTAACGGAAAACAAATCATCAAGTCCTTCACAAAAATGAATTCTTTCTAGTTCCCTATCAACAATGTTATATTCTGCTCTGCTGTGCTTGGTCAGCGGCCCCTGTAACCACAGAGTTGATTGCCTTGGCAACGTAGTCGATGTTAGAGGGGGTCAGTCCACACATGTTGATACGGCCAGACTTCATCGCGTAGATGTGGAAACGCTTCTTCAATTGCTCACATTGCTGTCCTGTGAAAATATCATACATTTACAGGTTAGTTTATATTGATTTCTTTCCTTGAGCAGGATTGTGAGAAAAGCTGAAATGCTTATTGAATTATGGTCAAGTCAGTTCCCTGTGTAGGAAGTGGTACTGGTGTCAATTTTGAGAGGAAATGAAAACAGTCCCTATTTGGGGATTAAACCTGCTTTAAACCACTTGTACCATTGTTATTTCAATATATTTTATCTTTGAGTTACATGTGCAGTACTATTTTAACCTTTGCCATTTTTTTTCGACTCAATAAAATTTGTCAAAACAAATATGGTGGCTGCCGATTTTGACATGTTTAACTGGGTCCTATATATGCTTTTTATGGTTTAAATGTTTTTCTCCTGATTTTTCTCATATTTTTTTGCCTGCCTCCTATCTGATAGCATCCTATACACAGTGAGTCATGGTACAAACTCGGGGGTAAGAGGCAGGCACCTGTACCTCTAAACCACTCTTGATAAGTAAACAGGTGATCAAAATAAGCACCAGCCCAAAGGCCCAAATCAAGGTTGGGCTTGTAAATGTCTAGGTTTGTTATGTATGTTTATATGTACAGGCTTGTAGATTATGTAATCTAATTATATGTTTATACAGTACCCCGGTACTTAGGCTATTATTTAGATGACGGAGGTGTTTTACTACCATTTGTTGGTTAAGTTTATACTCCATGTTAATAAACTGTTTATACAATTATAAACTTATGAATCCAACAAAAATGAAGGTAGGTTTTATTCTATCAAGGGAATTATGATTTCGTCATAAAGAGTTTGTCAGGGACAGATCCAGAAATTGAAGTTAGTTACTTAGGGCACAAACTTTTGATATTCGCCCTTCCCTTTGCAATCCATAAAAAATATAACAGTGTTATACAATGCCAGTCCACAAGTACACCAGCTGTAACGCTAAATCAGCCTATGACAGATTACAATTGTTATCTATTTTATGTAACCAAAAAATATATTGAGTCTAGGTACATTTGTTTGGCCAGGGTAAATTAAATATATATTTTTCCTTTTAATACTCATATAACAATATCCATGTTAAGGTTGTGTGGGGAAATTGTCACTTGTTCACAAGCCTATCATTATTATACCATTGAGTCCAGTGTAACTGAACATTCCTCGTTGCTGGACGATATGATCCCAGTTACCAGGACAACCAATGGCCTTCAACTTCTGGTGCAGCTGATCTCGCATGAGCAGTATACGATCAGCCATTGTCTTGATGTTTTGTTTCCTGTGTGTGAATAGATGTAATAGGGTGTGAGGGGCAAAAAAAACAAGAGATGTTTGTCAAACATTATGCCCCCCCCCCTGAGCGTCATGTTGTCAGGATTATTTGGACAATTGAATGAAATATGCATGGACCTCCAAGTCAAGTTTAAGGGCCATGGGTGCAGGCAGTGTCAAGTTTTCACACAGACAAGCTTTTTGCATTCAAGGTCACTGTGACCTTGACCTTTGGCCCGATGACCCCTAAAATTAAAAGGGGTCATCTAAAGGTCAGGCTCAACCTCCAAGTCAAGACTGAGGCCCATGGGTGCAGGCATTGTCGAGTTATCACTTGGACAACCTTTTATCCTTCAAGGTCACTGTGACCTTGACCTTTGGCTCGATGAACCCCAAAATCAAAAGGGGTCCTCTAAAGGTCAGGCTCAACCTCCAAGTCAAGACTGAGGCCCATGGGTGCAGGCATTGTAAAATTACCAATCGGACAACCTTTTATCATTCAAGGTCACTGTGACCTTGACCTTTGACCCGATGACCCCTAAAATCAATAGGGGTCATCTAATGGTCAGGCCCCGCCTCCATGTCAAGTTTGATGACCATAGGTCTAGGCATTGATGATATATAACTCAGACAAGCTTTACAATCCTTTTACCATATAAGGTCACCATGACCTTGTCCTTTGACCCGATGACCCCTAAAATCAATAGGGGTCATCTACTGGTCAGGCCCTATCTTCATGTCAAGTTTGACGACCATACGTCAAGCAATTGTTGAGTTATCACTCAGACAAACTTTGGTCTACTGACGGACCGACTGATCTACTGACCGACTGACATGTGCAAAGCAATATCCCCCTCTTCTTCGAAGGGGGGCATAATAAATTGTGTTTATGTAACTGCCCATGGGGTTCTCCTCCCTCTTATGTTTAAAGTGAGAACCATGAAGAAAGAAGTATGAAAGTATGTTTAAGTATGAAAGTATGTTTATAACTGCTACATCTTGAAAACATCCACAAAATACTTTATGAGATCTTATTTTCAGCTAGTTTTTCTAACATGTGATTTTTTTTATCTTTATTTTTGAACACTTTTAATCAATCTGGTTAAGCAAAATTTCTCCAATTTTTTTACATTTGTTGTAAAAAATAAGTCCAAAAATAATAACTGGTTTTGGTCAGCTCATTACTGTTATGCGTACTGATTTTTATTATATATTTATATAATGATATATTTTGTTAACTATAAAACACTGTATACCTATTGGAATGATCCTCAAATTGAGTAAAGAAAAAAGAAACAAGAATGAACCGTAATTCAAAAATTCCTACCATTCGGCACAAAGTGGTTGGTTGTTGAGGACGCTAGCAACAATCCTGGCCCCATGGTTGGCGGGGTTGGACCAGGTCGTCCGCACGATTATCTCCATCTGCGACCGAACCTTCACCATGGCATCCGAGGTCGTACTTATCACACACAAGTTACCTACACGCTCGTCTGCAAAATCATCGAAAGGATTAATATTCCAATAATGAAATTTTCATTTATGCTCTTGCGAAATATCATATTATTTTTCCCGTTTTGCTTAATAAAAGTTGATTTTTTTGAATGACATCACAATGCCATGTGTTTCAATAGATAATCCAATTAAAACCAGTTGAAATGAAAAAAAAAATTAAAAACCTGAACATAAAATGAACATAAAATTTGTTCAATTTTGGTTTAAAGCTGCACTTTCATAGATTGAACGTTTTGACAACTTTTGTAATTATGGCCTTGGAACAAGTCTATTTTTGCAAAAACCAGTGGAAACCAGTAGTTATATAAGACTGCTGACAAAAAATCAGATCGCAGATTTTTATATTTATGTTCAAAAATTGATGTTTTATGCATTTTTCTTAAACTGTTAGTAACGGTTTCAGCCACAAAACATTAGTTTTCAAACGGAAATATGAAAATATACAGTCTGTTTCTTTGCCAGCAATCTTATATCATTGGTTTGCAGATATTTAGGCAAAAATTTGCTTTTTCCAAGACAAAAATTGTAAAGTTGTTAAAATGGTCAATCTGTGTGAGTGTAGCTTTAAGATCAAACTCATTTCACTTGTGATTTCAAATTTTTTATTCTCTATCATGGTGAGACTCATGAATAATTGCTTTCTGTGATCACTCAGTGAAGATCTTAAACCGCAACCTTTTATTAATGCCATGAAATTAGGGGAAGACGACAAATTTACATGACAAATTTACTTACTATACAACCCAAAGTTTTTGCTGAATGACTGGGCTATAAAGAACTCAAATCCTCTTGAAGAGAAGTATCTGCAGGACCACGCATCCTTGTCAAGATCTCCCGACGTGAAACCCTGGTAGGCGCAGTCAAGAATAGGGAAGAGTTTCTTCTCTGCGCACACATCAGCGATCATCTTCCACTGCGCTTCGGTGGCGTCAACACCGGTCGGGTTGTGGGCAACGGCGTGAAGAATAACAACTGATCCTGCTGGAGCTCCCTGAGGATAGAAAAATTGTTATACAGTCAAACCATGTTGGCACAATGTCGCTTGGCTCGAAAATTCCACATTGGCTGAAAATGGATGTAAAGGACTGATTTCTTTACACTAAAGGACCATTCCTGCTTGGCTTGAATGTTCCGAGGCTTGAGGTATTTTCAACGGTCACTGCCAGTTCAGGGTTTCTACTGTATACTCACTTTCACTCATCCCGTGTCATCATTTGTCTCATGGTATTCAAGTAGCTGTGTAATAGCACTTTAAAGTTAATCATTTACTAATTAATTTTACAAATACTTTAACACGGTTAAAATCTGCCATAAACGTTTTTGTAGTATCTGTTTGCAATCATCAACAAGATATTATACCCATACACATTCTGACCAAATTTGGTGCTGATTGCAAAATGCTTCTTAAGTTATTGATGAAACAACATACTGGACAACACCCGCCGTGGGTGAAGGGAACTTATAAAACTTAATTACTGTTATTTTTATTGACGAGCACTTGATATTCTTGCTATAACTTGATATTGTATGGCATGAATGTTCAAAATACAGCTTGAAGAAGCCCTATTGATCCTGCTTGGGCTGCCTGCAGGTTGAAAATATTCCTTAGTGACACTAAATAAACAATCAGTTATTACGTCCTTGCTTTCACACCTTATGATAAGGCCATATGTAATTGATTCTAAGTTTAGCATCAGGTTTCAATTCTCATTCTCATAAATAACTAACCGTTAATCTGTTATGGCCTTAGTTTTTTCCATGCTAAATTTAATTATTTCATTTGTTGTTGGTGTTTTTGGTTTTGAAGGCCCAAAGCCTACCAGCCAGATGAGACTACACATGGACTCAGGTCTGGCATGGATTAAACATACCCTGAGATCCTCCAGCATGCCGTCAATATCAAGGCCTAGATTCTTCGGGTTCCAGTACCGGTACTCCTTCACGTTTGAAAAGCCCACACTCTTGAATATACCCTTGTGGTTACCTGAAATTGTATACAGATATATAAAATATATATTTATATAAAGGAACTGCTTAATTCCTTTGATACCCCGGATATTTTTCAAATAACAATGTCAATGATTGAAATATGACCACATTGACAATTGATCGTATACATTACTAGAACAGAGAAAGAGGAAAATCCCTGAATTATGAGAGCCTTTATAGTCTAAACATATTTTATTAAACAAAATATCATACATTGCAACATTGTGTGTCAAGATATATATTATATATTGAATCAAATTCAAACGAAAGCAGAGCTTATAATGTTTCTCTCCAGGCCTTTGTGAGGTTGTACTCTCCCAGCTGAGGGAAACATTGTAAGCTATGTTTTCATTTAAATCCATGTCAATATACCACATACACGTATTTAATTGAATCAAATACATAAAATATTGAAATCTGATGGCTGAAATATATGTTGAATAAAATATGGTTAAACTAAAGTACTAAGACTGCTGAACTTTGCTCCAACATTGAAATATCACAAAAATTCTGCTTGTTACATCAAGTCGGACTACCTGTATTACTGTCACTTACCCCAGGTAGGATTGGAGACATATACTGTGTCATACTTCATCTGTTTCTTGAGGAAGTCGGCTGCAATCCTGAGGGCACCCGTCCCTCCCAGGGCCTGCACCCCGCATACCTACATGCACACACTAAACAACTTAGAATGTCATTAAATGTCATTTAATTTATTGTCAAAACCTTTTTTCCAGTTGCAGTATTTCTTATGTTTTTCCACACATGGAAGATCTGGAGAAACACTTTTACAGAGTGAGATACAAAAGATCTGGGTGTAATACCCTAGCTCTTTGTGAAGAAACCTCTTGGTTCTTTAATGTAAAATGTGCTCGGTGTAAAACACTGATACATGGGATACAACTTTCCTGGGTTAAACTATTACCGAACACACCTTTTTTTTCAGTATTACCCGTTAAATGTTGAGCACTAGGCAAGTGAGCTACTGGTGCAGGGACGATGCAAGAACTAGACATGAAAAAAATACATTAAAACTTCAGACAGGTTCTTCTTTAATTTAATAATTAAAACATGTATTGTCCTAGATGAAACATAATTTAATTCATCTGACCAATACCTTTTCAGGTTAGAAATTGAGGTTAGTGCGGGCCTAACTTAGAGGCGTAACCTTTTGACGTTTGCCCCTCCCTCAGTACCCTAATTCATATGGTTTAAAATGTTGGCAGAGGAGTTTGGGGATAATCCCCCAAGACTGTTTTTAAAAAGCTTTAGTCCGAAATGGTGCATTTTCTATTACTTTTATTCTCTGATATTGACATAAATTGTAGGCTTGGACGAATGAAAGGGGTCGGGCCCTCCCCCCCCCCCCCCCGAATCCACTTGTGCTATTTATCAATGTTTACACACAAATAATTAATACAAGTGCAATCGAGTACACTTTGTATACTAGTATATTGCCTATTTCAAAAGTACAAAGATGTTGTGTTACCCTGTTCTGGACAATTCCCTGGTCATCCTCTCCTAGCAGCATCTTGCAGGCAGCCGTTCTACAGGGAAACCAAATTACTCTTACATATAGTTTACATATGCATGTATTTGATCATTTTAGTACAAGTGTATACCGTGCTCATAATATCAGGTTAAGTTTGACATTTTTAATATCATATTGTTTCTAGGGTTTTAGCTAAAAAGTTCTAGAAGTAAAGTTTTAACCAGGTTTTAAAAAGGACAGGGTGCTAAGGTACAAAAGGGCACAGTGAATCAGGCTGTGAATCATTAAAGCATTGTGAATTTCATAGAAAATGTTTGATATTTTGCTTATTTCAATAATATTAGGTTTTTAACAACCAATTATATAAAGTTTGCTTAAATGCATAATCATATTTCAAGTTTTAATCAAAATGAAATATATATTTTATTATCTTAAGCTTTCAATTCTTTGAAGGCAGGAGGGTGCACATTTTAGTCTCAATGAGGGCAGAAGGGTGCTTCCAAGAAGAGACAGGGTGCAGCACCCATAACCCTCTAGCTAAACCCCTCAGAAAGGTGCTGCCCCCTGACCTTGCTTGGAAGCACAGTTGTGCTCTCATGGTGACCTCAGACCAAAATTGACACCATTCTGAATGAAACAATGTGCTTAAAGAGCATCAAATATTTCTTTTGTTTTGATTAAAAACGTTTAATATGTTTATTATAAGTAATTACATACAAATTTTACATATATATATATTCGACCGTTGAAACAATGAAACCTATATTACATCCCTGTCCCTTATTTCAGCACCCCGTCATTTTTTTTCAAAAACCTGGCTAAAACCCTATGTGAAATCCATAATTATGGTGCAATATATTTCCTGTTTTTAATTTATACAGAGGCCATTGAAAATCATTTGCTTACAACAAACATATTCAGTCATTGAAATTAGACTTTCGGATGAACAAGCCCGAATTCTTATACTATTGCATAGAATTATATTTTTGAACAAGCCCTGCAATATAAAATTCAGAATTTTACATTCTACCATTGCAGGGCTTGCGGGCTTGTGCTAATTTCGACCACTGCATGTTTGTCAGTAATAAAAGCTTTTCAGACCTTGAGAAATTGTTTAGTAGTGCAACATAAGTTGAATATCCCTAACCAATTGTATTTCCTAACTTAACTTTAAATAACAAAAGTCCCTTACCTGAAATCTGGTAGCCCAGCTACAGGGAGGTATTCATGGTTCAGTGTCGGGTCGTTGGCCATCTGGGCCTCTACCGTCCTCACAACCGGCAACACCCACGGCTTGCCATCATTTCCTCTGTATGCTAGAAAATAGGGATAATAGGATGCATTTAGAAAACTGTCTCATGAATAAAATCAACATGAAAACAGTCATAGGAGAAAGATAAATAACAGGCAGAGTCCAGTTGTTGTTTTTTTCAGCCTTTTTAGGGGCCCATATCCCATAATTGTCTAATGCCAATGCCTTTTTGTTTTGGTTAGGCCTAAAAAAAAAAATTGTTTGGTTAGGGTTACATCCTTTTCAAAAATAGGTAGGGTAGGTAGGCTTTTTATTTATTTTTTTATTAGGCTTTATATAAGAATGTCATTTTCATCATTGGAGAATGGTGTTAAAGTTATCTTCTATATAAGCAATTAAGGTTTTAAACTACATATTGAAAAGCAAAAAAAAAAAGATTTTTTTTATTTTTTTATTTTTTTTAGTTTTTCATTTTTTTTTTCAAACTGACTATAAAAACGTTAGGGTCGGCGCCTATTCCGTAGGTAGGGTCGGGTAACCCGAACCAAATGTATTTCTTTTTTAGGCCTTATTAAAGCTAGTTTTATGTGTCTGCTATACAAGAGCAAGTTACTGGCAACATGTACCTGTACCAAATAAGTTCCTTTCTTAAGTTAACATATTTAAAACAAATAAAACAAATAAGAAGACCTCATCATAACTAGAATGCACTGGCAAGCACCTGCCTATCATTTTATGCCTAACATTAGATTTCTGATTTTACTTCAATGTTTCTTTTTTTTTAAGAAACATTTAGCTACAAAGTCAATAGAGTGATTGGTAACAATTTGAACTTTGAATAGCTTCAGACATTGTTACAATCGGGACCAATAACAGCACAATGAATCACTGCCCTGCATTCAATATTCAGTAAATAACAAAGGCATATGGGAACCACTAGCCTACCAATAGCAAAAATTGTAAGATCCTCCTAGTGTTATTTATATTAACTGTCACTTACAGTAGGACAGTAGTTCTGGGATGATCACTATTTTCGCCTCATTTTGAAATCACATACCAAAGGCCTGGTTATTATCAGTCAGGTGCTTAAACCATAACTGTAGGTACTGACACTTTCCAACAGGTAAGGATTATTTTTAATTAAACACGAAAAAATGATCACACTTTATTTCCGCTGGCTATTTCAAGGGCAGTACGCATACGCGGAAAAATACCGTAACACTGCAGATTTAATTTCTAACTAAAGGAGAGAAAATCTTACAGTTTAGAGTGTTTAGCATAAGCATAAGTCACGTTCCCTCTTACATATACTTACCAGACATACAAGGTAAGTCATAAGTGTAATGACATGTATACAAAATGTTTGTTTGTTTGGTTTATAGTCATTTCATACCCTAACTATTTCAAACCCTCCGATTTTTGCTCATTTTGTTACCTTTAGATAGTCATTTCGTACCCGACCCATTTATTCGGCTTAATAGAGTTATTTTGGCTTATATATTTAATCTTTACTTTGCCTTTACTAGGCAAGATTCCTGGTTTTCTGGTGTCCGAGAACTACTACTGTTGAACTAGAATTTGACCTCTTGGCTTGATACTAAATATACAATTCAGAACCAACGAGAATAAAAGTTATTTAACTTCAGTTTATTGTGCATTTTTAAACAGAAATTGAGCTGATGTTTATTAAAAAGAAATTTGTATTCAGATTGTCAGAATACTATTCTTTTAAACTCTGTCCGAGAACTAATCGCCGTGCTCGTATGGCCAAGCCCAAGGTTAATGTTTTTGAGCAACTGTCAACGATAACGATGCCACTGACATCAACGCTATGATAATATCTCGAGCTAATCGACGAGTAAACAAAAAACTAGACAGTCAAATTTAACCTTTAAATATGAAAACCAGAACAAAACGTTGTTTTATAATTGATAATAAGTACGAAACATGTTGAGTACGAATAAATTATAGTGCTACAGTGCAATTTTAAGTGGTATTCTTACCACCGACACTCAGGTTCACTTTATCTTGGTGTGGATCTTGATTATATTCCGCAATCAAGGCAAAAACCTCGATCGGGGATGCCATTTCCACATCTTGAAATACGGATGATGCCATTTTCTCGTATGCCGGATGGTGATCGGTAAAGTGATCACCCATAGGTCAGGGTCAGGTCAATGTTACCAAGGTGCGTGTTTACCGGTTTGTGTTATAACCCGGTATCCGGTACCCAGTATCTCCCGGTGTCCGTATCACTCTCTGATACGGGGCTAGCTGATACCAGGATATTAGCAGATTATAAATCCCGGCAATGCATGGCACGGTATTTTTTCCTTATTGACGGTAACGTTATAACATTGCGATAGCTGTGGTGGAATTATAATTAAGATTTAATGCTCTGGTGTGTTTTGTTAATGACAGATAAACTTGCCCTCAAACTAAATGGCTATGGCTATTAAATTAATTAAAAGGTTTTTTGGTTATCGGCGCCAGATTATTGTTATGAACGAGTCTTCATCAGAGTCTCATCTGGAGTTTTCCATGTACTGGGGCCACTACTTGTTCTAGATAGTGTACATTCTTTCTATCTCTGTTTAATGTCAACTCCTCTTCCGAGTGTTACTGACATGAACGGTGCGCGCCGGCTTGTTAGTGAAAAAATAAAACACTGATGTGGCAAATCACATCATAAAAGTGAGAACTAGGGTATAAAAGAGAACACAATTTAGGTAACATGATAAAAAGTGATTGGTGAACTGGTAAAAGGATAAAAACACTGCTCGCTTATCTAATGCTTAATGGTTGCCACAGCCACCTTGAATGTGTCAGGGGTGGGGATAGTGACAATATGATTTGGCAAACTGTTCCAAAGTACAACCGAGTGAGGATAGAATGAAAATTTGTGATAGTCAGTTTTTACTTGAATTTGTCTGAAACATAGTGGGTGCATTAGTCTGGTAAATCGTATTGGTGTTTGAATATAAGATGGCAGCGTAATAGCAACATGATGATGGTATATGTTGTAAAACATTACAAGTCGGGAATCTAGTCTACGTTGTTCAAGTGAGCGCCAACCAAGACTTTCCTGCATGTTTGTAACACTGGAGAGAGGAGAGAAGTCATGTTTAACCCAACGGATAGCCCGACGTTGAACCATTTCAATTTTATTGGTGTTTGATTGTGTGTGTGGGTGCCAAATTGTGCTTGCATATTCTACCTGTGGACGGACACGGGTTTTGTTAGCTAAAGTCCTGACACTTTCTGTTTTTGTTTTTATATTTCTTTTAATGAAGTTGAGAGTATTATTTCCATTGGTGGTAATTCTCGAGATATGAGTGTTCCAGGTGAGGTCTGCTGATATGTCAACACCAAGATATTTAGCACTTCTGACTGGCTCTAAGATCTGGCCATGGAGAATGTATTGATTTCTGATGATATGCTTATTCTTTGTTATGTGCAAAACTTGACACTTGGAGGGATTAAACTCCATATCCCAATCATTTTCCCATAATTCCAGTTGTTTGAGATCATTTTGAAGGATAGCACAGTCAGAGGGAGAATTGATGGTAAGGTAAACAGCAGTATCATCTGCAAAAAGTCGAACTTGTGATTTGATACTAGAAGGGAGGTTATTTATGTAAATCAAGAAAAACAAGGGACCCAGTACAGAGCCCTGAGGTACACCAGATGTTACGGGTACTTCTTCAGAATGATCGCCATCCAAGACTACTGTCTGACTTCTATGAAGGAGAAATGCCTCAGACCACTTGAGAACCTGTGGACAAACACCATAATCCTGTAGTTTGAATAGAAGTTTGAGATGATTTACCTTATCAAAAGCTTTGCTGAAGTCCAAAAGAATTAAGTCAGTTTGATTACCTGATGAAGTGATTCTTACAAGATCGTCGGTCAGCTCAATAAGTTGAGTTTCGCATGAGCGCTTTTCTCGAAAGCCATGTTGTAGGTCATAGAGAATATTGTGTTCGGTCAGATGTGCAGAGAGAGTTGAGGCAATAATGTGTTCTAATGATTTACATAAAATACATGTAAGTGAGATAGGTCGATAGTTTGCTGGGTTGCTGGAATCACCCTTTTTAAATAGTGGGCATACAAAAGCCTTCGTCCAGGCAACAGGGATAGAGTTTGTGGTTAATGACTTTTGAAAGAGGACTGTTATAATATCAGCAATCTCGTTTTTTAACTCTTTAAGGACAAGAGGGCTTATACGGTCTGGCCCTGCAGCTTTGTTGGGTTTTAAATTGGCAAGAATTTTCAGTATGCCATTTCATTTCTGTGAATGGTTATATCACTCATCGTGGGGTAACTGCAATAATTTTGTGGTACAAGGGATCTCAATTTCTGCAAACAAGCTTGTTTTAAAGATAGAGGGGATGTTTTTGAAAATACCGATTAAAATTGGTTATTCAGAATGTTTGCTTTTTCCGTGTTATCAGATTTCAGGCTATCTGTAACGGGATCTTTGAGCGATGACACACTCTGAGAGTCTTGTTTAGAGTTTTTTAGTAATGAGTATATTCATGACCTTTCACAGAATGTTCAATCCAAAGTCAGACTAGAGTCTGCCATTTATTTTACTCTCTTAACATCTACCCAATCCGAAATTCTACATAAACATCTTGATATACTAGAAAATTGGAGCCATGAATGGGACATGGAATTTAACCCATATTAATATTAAATCGTTAACATAACAAAAAGACTAAAAACCTAAAAATCCTAATTCAAAAAATGTTCAAGAGCACAGGTTTTCAGTAAAAACATGTACCGGTAATTGCCACATTTATTAGCATCTACCGTTTTGAACTGCATCTATACTCCCCTTATGTTCTGCATGAATGGCATAATCCTGTGTGCTACGCTATAACAAAAAAAAAACCTTGACCAGATCACAGTTTGACATCATGCAAGTCGGCAATAGGATTATACTTTCTATACCACATTCTTTAACACGTCAATGGGCATTGTTCATGCTTTCAGTTGTAATACTAAATGTATACACAATAATTTTCAAACGCATAAATATCATCTAGAT
This sequence comes from Mya arenaria, assembly GCF_026914265.1. Lineage (NCBI taxonomy): Eukaryota > Metazoa > Mollusca > Bivalvia > Myida > Myidae > Mya > Mya arenaria. The sequence continues at coordinate 15,359,174 of NC_069133.1, forward strand.
TATTTAGAAATTCACTGAAAATTAACAGGCGATCTCTTATGTTTTCTTTTTTTGTTTTTCATTGTTCCATACGTATTGAAACTTAATCAGAAAAAAACAAAATGTACAAATTTTACTGTGTGCTTTTCATTAATATAAATCGTTAAGACTCATTAGTGCATATTATGTCTTTGTCATCTTTTTGACACCCATCCATGAAACAGTTTCATAATGTGCCATCTTTTTCAAATTTTAACAATCAATAAAAAAAATCAGATTCAAAAATTTAATTTCGTTTTATATCTACTAGAAACAGTAATAATAAAAGTTACATAATAACAATGTAGGCCTACCATGCTTATCGATACTGGAAGTTCTGTACATAATCCGGTACAGACTTTAAGAAAACCCCGGTATCGACATAGTCAGGTATCACACACTGTTGTACCGGCTTTTCCCATTATTGATAACGGATACCGGGGTTAAACTCATACTTTAAAAATGTTTTCAAAAGCCTTAATTTGTAACAAAAAAACCCCGCATTATTGTTGCTGTGCAGCAGCTGGAACCAATAACAAATTAATCTTCTCCCAGATAGCAGCTGATAGCCGTAATCTTCTTCCTTTTAGAAATATTGGCCCCAGCGCTAGCAGATGTGGATATTCTTTATTAAATTCAGCACTTAGTGCAGTATGTATTTTACCACGTTAGCTGGTAATGTTACTTGCCGCACGTGCCCACGAGCCGGTTCTCGATCTGGACCTGAAATACATGATAAATAGTAGTGGTACCAATATTTGACACCCTCCATCATGTTCCCGGATTTTTACCTCCAGTACCCTTCATTAAAATTACTTCACACAGTTGTTCAGGACCACTCCACACAATCAGGTTACATTACTCCATATTATCCTAAATACAAATTAAGGCCCCTGATTGACTTAGGAACTTAAGTTAAAGCTTTAGGTCAAATTGTATCCAGTTAGTATAATATATAATATAGTTAGGAATTTTACTAATGTCTTCTATACCCTTCATTCTATTGACTTAATACTTCACACAATTATTGACGACCATCTTACATTTAGGTTACATAAATCATATTAATTAATTTTGAATACAATTTATTGCCCCTGATGGACTTAGGAACTTAGGTTAAAGCTTTAGGACAAATTGTATCTGGTTAGTTTAAGGGCGAATTAGGTATTTTACTTATAACTGCTATACCCTTCTTTCTATTTACTTAATTAATACTTCACACAAGGATTGACGACCGTCTAACATTTAGGTTACATAAGTTCATATTAATTCTAAATACAAATTCTGACTCTTTATTGGTAGCAAATAATATTAATGACAAGTGTTGTTTTATGATCTCAGATGCGCTTAATTGACACTAATTGGCACTAGTTGTTATTAAACGGATTGATCATTAATCTGTAGGAATTGATCGTCCAATCACAAGTTAAGGGTCGTGCAATCAAAGCTATTAATGACCAATCGTATTTTTGATGAATATACATGAAGAAATTATTGCTATCTGAACAATAAAAACAAAAATAAATTTGTTTATCTTTTCACTTTTCAATCAAATTTCCATCATTTTGCATCTTGTAATAAAGTCAATTCTACAAATGAGAATACATGTGTTGTATAAATGTTTGTCTAAGCCACTGATATCTAAAAGTTTATCCAAACAGTTACTGAGAGTATTTTGCTTTCAGGGACAACTAGCAGCATTGTACAGATAGCAGCTTTGCACGTGTCCTCGGGACAACACCTGAATTTATTCGTAAAACCCAAATGTGGATACATTCCCACTACTGCCTCCAATATAACAGGTCTCGAGTTCCATGGTGGGGTATTATACCAGCACTGTAAAGAAGTGACGAGCGTGGCAGCCAGCGAAGCACTTCTTGCCTTCAAACGCTGGCTTGAGGCATTTGGAAGTCATATTTTGCTTGTGGCACACAATGTCATGTTTGACGCAAGACTGTTAGTAGCAAAATATCAAGAAGAAGGAATAACTGTCCCAGAAACTATAGGCTTCGCAGACAGTCTGCGTTTATTTAGAACAGTTTACCCCGGGAGACAGAATTACCGCCTGGCAAGTTTAGTTCATGATATTGCAGGTGTAGACTTCGGAGCTCATGATGCCTCTGAAGACGTGTACGCGCTTTCTTCAATTCTCCAGTTGCAAACAAACCTAGATAAACTGTCGAATTATGCTACTACTGTGTCATCCGTGAAATTCAAACTTCAGGAATTAAACAACGAAAAACTATACAAGGGATCATATACAAGTTTTGTTGAGTCAAAAATAATATCAAAAGCACAGGCCACGCGCCTATCTAGGAGTGGAATTTCAATAGAACACTTGAAAAAAGTATATTCAAGATCGGGCCTAGATGGTATGCAGGCTGTATTGAAAGATCGGGGTGCAGGGAAATTTTACACAAAATTGGCATCAGCGCTTGATGCAGTTTTTAGCGAGAATAAAATTAATTTAAATTAGAATCGATCATGGCTTCTGAGTTTATCCCAGTTTTAATAGGTTCATAATAACCGTAAATTCTTGTTTCAATTCTGTAGCTATATTTCAGGTAGTAAGAATTTGATTTTCCTACTATTTTCTGATATTCTACTTAGTTCCGATACTGGAAAATATCTGATTAAAAATAAAAAAAGATACAGATACCATCGTTTATGGACGAATACAACGTTCCATCCACAACTATTCTCATGCATCAAACAAACCAATGGCGTCACTAACTTGACGTGTTTTATATTGACGTTGACGGTGGCGTTGAAATCACGCTAACTCTATCAATTTTCTTAGGTTACTTATATCTTTTAGCAATTAACCTCACCGTCAATTTTTTATTTTTTTACATAATTTTATTCATTATTCCGTTCCGTTTCCTATGACTAAATAAAAACATACCCTACCCGAGTTCGTTTTCGAGATAAATACGTCAAATTCACCGATGGGTATCTGTTTTTGGCGATTTCTTATTAAAGCCTTTTTGTCATAAAACTTAAAATTAATTATTTTTTTCTTAAATACTTATACTAAAATTATAGGATTATTTATTCATCGTACAATAAATTATATTCCGATTTTTTTTTTTGTAAAAAAAGCCGTAAAGTTATATTTTTTTACGGTTTTATCAATATTAGCGCCAAATAGCACGTGTCCGCTAGGTGGCGCTGTAATTCAACAAAAGACGGGATTAAAAAAAAAAAATTACACCTCGTTAAAGTAGAGTCATTGACGATTGTTCGTTCCAAGTTTCATTGAAATCGGCCGACATTCATATTTTTCGGTTAATGTTGTGTAGTGTATTTTATTTTTCATACGATATGTAAACCTGTTTAGTTTATTGATAAATAAAAAGTACACGCATGTAAATAAAGAAAAATCAGATCGTCTTTTCCGCAATTATATCCTTCATTACAAAACACCGCAGAAATTGTAGGTATTGCATTAAATCAAACAATGTAATGAAATAAAATTACAATCGACTTTCAAATAATCAAACTCGAAAGCACGTGGCAGTAACCAAGTGGACAACTATGTCAAATAACAGAAGGTGGGTGACATATAATAGGAAATTTACTTATTGTGAAAACAATTTGATACGAGTATCCGGATAGTATTCGAATACTTGATACGAATATCCAGATACCGATTTGGTATCCGGTTTCATCCCTACTAAAAATAGAAAAATAGTTAGTACTGCAGAACTTTTGTTAGAGTTTACATATTTTGAACAAACTTGGTATGTGGGAAGAGTTTATGTAGACTTTTCATGCGATTGTGTTTTGGGGCCCCTACGGTCAAGGTAATGGTCACTGTAATTAAAATAGACAAAACACAGCCGAAACTGAATCTTACAACGAATACTGAAGTTCTTCTGCCAATCATTGAGTATATATAACTGCCGTTTCGTCGCATTGCGGCGTTTCTTCTTTACTTTTTAATATACATTATTGTATACGTTTTTTTGCTTTCGACAGGCACATATAACATCATTAATATAAATTGTAATCATTTCTAAGACAAATCAGTGTATAGGCGAGCGCGCTGTTCTATGGCAGCTCTTTTTTAGTAGATCTACTTGAAAAATAAGAAAATGAATATTTTTTCAACTACTAAGGAAACATTAGAACGACCATCCTCGATATCTAGATACTCAGATGATACAAGCCTGACCGGCGATGGTGTCCACCCTGTAAAGCCGGAAAACGTTTGTAGTTTAGTTTAAACATATTTATTTTACAACGATTGTGAAACAAGTTATTACAACATTATATTAATCACTCTCGTTGGCACGATTTTACGCGAGAGTGTGGTCTTGTGTTGTGGGGGAAACCGGAGAACCCGTAGAAAACCCACTTGTCCGGCTTGGTGACCACAAACCAACGTTTGTAAACCCTCGACTACCGGATATAGAGTGGATACAAGCTCGCTGGAGGATTGTGTCCTACCGCGAATACCGGATACATAGTACATACAAGCCCGTTCGAGAATGGTGTCCAACCGTGAATACCGGATACAGAGTGGATACAAGCCACCTCGAGGATGATGTCCAACCGAGAATACCAGACAGAGAGTGGATACAAGCCCGCTCGAGGATGGTGTCCACCCGCGAATACCGGAAAGACAGTGTATACAAGCCACCTCGAGGATGATGTCCATCCGCGAATACCGCATACACGGTGAATACAAGCCCGCTCGAGGATGGTGTCCACCCGCGAATACCGCATACACGGTGAATACAAGCCCGCTCGAGGATGATATCCACCCGCGAATACCGCATACACGGTGAATACAAGCCCGCTCGAGGATGGTGTCCACCCGCGAATACCGCATACACGGTGAATACAAGCCCGCTCGAGAATGGTGTCCACCCGCGAATACCGCATACACGGTGAATACAAGCCCGTTCAAGGATGGTGTCCACCCGCGAATACCGCATACACGGTGAATACAAGCCCGCTCGAGGATGGTGTCCACCGCGAATACCGCATACACGGTGAATACAAGCCCGTTCGAGGATGGTGTCCACCCGCGAATACCGCATACACGGTGAATACAAGCCCGTTCGAGGATGGTGTCCACCCGCGAATACCGGAAAGACAGTGTATACAAGTCACCTCGAGGATGATGTCCATCGGCGAATACCGCATACACGGTGAATACACGCCCGCTCGAGGATGGTGTCCACCCGCGAATGCCGCATACACGTGAATACAAGCCCACTCGAGGATGGTGTCCACCCGCGAATACCGCATACACGGTGAATACAAGCCCACTCGAGGATGGTGTCCACCCGCGAATACCGCATACACGGTGAATACAAGCCCGCTCGAGGATGGTGTCCACCCGCGAATACCGCATACACGGTGAATACAAGCCCGCTCGAGGATGGTGTACACCCGCGAATACCGCATACACGGTGAATACAAGCCCGCTCGAGGATGGTGTCCACCCGCGAATACCGCATACACGGTGAATACAAGCCCGTTCGAGGATGGTGTCCACCCGCAAATACCGGAAAGACAGTGTATACACGCCACCTCGAGGATGATAATATGTCCACCCGCGAATACCGGATGCAAGTCCGCTCGAGCACGTAACTACAATTTAAGATTTATGCACAAAAATACCCACGTCATCAGATTTTGTGATACATATTTTTAAACAAGCTTACGTCAGGACAATTTGAGGTCACATTTTATAAAAAAAATGCTGTTCATTTTTAGTACTAACGTAATGCTTAGGCCAGAACAATTGAAATCACATGTTACACAAATATATACATATTATTTAAATCACAATTTGCTTTAAAGGGACTAGGCAAGAAATTTTAAAAACAAATGTCAAAATTTTACATAAAAAATGATAGTACAACGCATTGAATTTTACTTACTGGTTTATCACATCGCTTCCGACACGTGTATTTTGCAGTTTTTGTTTGTTTGTTTGTTTTCAAATTCGAAATTTACTGTGTCTGTCTACTATGAAAATATCAGTTAATTTAAGAATAGCGTCGGTACCCTTTTAGTGCCTTTTTTTTTGCATGAAGTTACGAAATGATGTCTGAAGTTTCATTTTTTCGATGTTCCCAGAAAAAAATATTTTCCAAAGATGCTTAATATTCAAGATGGCCGCAAAGATGGCAGCCATAAAATGAAAATAAACCATTTTTCATAAGCTGCCTCTCAGTTACTCCAGGTAAAATTGATACATTCACTTACATGTTTATCTGATAGCGGAATTTTATGTTTCAATATTCTTATTGTCAGAATTGACTTATTCTGTCCATAATGTAAAAAATATACGTTAATAATGTGAAAATATACTGATGTTTGTCCCTTTTTTCCATTACACATGGCATCATTATTTATCATTTTTAATTCTTTGTGATATTATTATTAAATTTAGTTTAACTCAACGCGTTTAAGTACTCCTTCTACAATTAAGTCAAATTTATACATATTTATGACCAACCTTTAACAGAAAAACGGAATCAAAGTGGGTGGGGTAAATCGATCCAAGATCAGAATTTTTCATTTAAATGGATTTGTTTCTGATATTACATTTATTTAACATAAATGATCATCAGTTTGATAAGTATAATAACTCTGAATCATTTTTTTCCTCACAGTATCCGTTATTGATATCATAACATATGAACAATATAGTCAAAACTGACAAAAAGGCCTTTATTAAATTATATAAGTTAAATTTTTACAAGTTTTACTTTTATAAAACCACTTGAAATTGACTGTATCAACCATTTTCTGTACCTTAAACATATATTAGTTTATGTTTTATTGTTAACAAAACAGAATATTAAATGTAAACAATGATATAAAAATATAGTGATGTGTAGCCTTTTGTTATTTACTTTCAATTGACACACAGTTGTTTCCCCTGTTTATAATTTTGACATTATTATAGTGTCATCTCTACCTTTTTGAATGTAAATATGGTAAGTTTTATGCATGCAAATCGACAGTTTGCATACATTTGAAGTGTATTTAGCAGTTATTTCAGTTTTATCTTATATCTTTTCAATAAATTTATTAATAACAAAATAATGTTATCAAAAGTTAATAAATTTGACCTGTTAAATGCAAACATATAAAATATTAGAGATAAACGGTTGTCTGAACCATGAAAAATGGTCACTCCACCGGAAAGTTATGGGTCAGGATTTATGTGCCAAAAAGGCAAAGTATCATAGTTATTGTTATAACTTGTTCAAGTTGGAGTTTGCACAATTTTCAAAGGCAGAACCAAAATGCGCAAATCACATGCAAAAATCTGCTCACGCAAATGCACTAGACACCGTAATAATTTACGTAAGAGAAAATATCATTCAGAACAATGATATTGCCAAACTTTCTTTTCTCCGCAACTTATACATACAAGAGTTGCAGAGAAATGGTGTTGCCAGTCCCAACTACAGAGCAGACAAACTGAAAAAGAAACTTACCCTGCATCCAGTCGGTACACAAATCACGTTTGTCACTGTTAGTGATGACCATTCTGGTTCAAGGTCAAACAGTTTTGTGTACAGTTCTAGCATGCCTGCCATAGATGCGTTTAGAAATGCCTACACAATGGGTTCTAGAACAATAGCTGAAGATAAACATTCAATCTGATGTTAGACAGGCATTTTCTAAATCGAATCCCCTCCCATGGCCCCCAACAACTGATGATTTAGATGGAATGTTGCCAAACATCATTCCAAAGCCATTGGTGGAATTTCTAAGCCTTCTGTTGTATGGCCATCGAGATGTTGGAAATGAGAAGGCACAGCGCATAGTATATTCAATTTGTCAGGTATATCTATTACCCGTAATGTTTTGGCATTGAATATAGTATGTCATTTACATCGTAATGATTTTAACTGATTAATTTATAGGTGAAATACTTGAATATAATTGTTATTGTCAAAAAAAAAATTGTCATAGATATTGCAGAATATATACATTTGTTAATAATCACATTTGATCATAGCCATTGATGGCAAATGCCAAACGTTTATTTTTCTCCATATTTTGTAAATTTATTCCCATCTAAAATAGTATGATTTCTTTCTTTTGAGCAGACATTTTGCCTTCATATATAAACTTTTAGATACATACTATTAACAGTCATGATACAAATAATATAGCTTTATTTTTGTATATACCATTATACCGTTGATGTTTTATGCATAGTACTACATACAATGGACTTTGGGACTTATTTGTTATTAATGTTTTTAAAGTATTAATTAATATTTCAGGATATCTGCAGAGCTGTGACAAATGGTGATTGGAAAATGCCAAAACATGTTCTTCTATGCACTTCTGTCAGGCATTTGTTTCGTGGTAGACAATTGACAACAATTCTCAATCGCTTAGGTCATTGTGAGTGTTATGACTTTGCATTAGTGCTTGAAACTGCAACAGCTAAAGCCATTGGGCAGTCGTCCACTACATTAACTCCCTCCATAATCACGGGGAATGCAAATGATGTATTTAGTCTTCAATGGTATGTATGTATTTCTTTAGACCTTGCGGTCAAGGATAACCCGTGAAAGTGCAAGCACTTATTTCGTGCTCGGTGTAAAGCACCGATACACGGGGTACAACTTTCCTGGGTTAAACCAATACTGAGTACATTACTTTTCCAATCACTACCCTTTAAATGCCGAGCGCTAGGCAAGGGAGCTACTTATACCAACTGTTAACGTCTTTCGGTACGACGCGGCCATGGATCGAACCCACGACCTCCCGCTCCGTAGGCGGGTGCATAACCACTAGGCCACGGAGACGGTTCAAATAGTAAAATCCCATTACCTGAAAAAGACTGTCATGTGACCAAGCGAAAATTCACTGTCAGGTCATGTGACCGCAGTGACATTTTGAATATCATATAAGGGCAAATAACTGCTTCAATATTTTAGCTAAATCATGACGTGATTGCCTCCCTTATACACATACAGTAGTGACGTATGTGTACAATTCAATGTGTACACAAAAACATCAGACGACAAGAAATTAACGGTAAATTTTGTTATAGATATGTTATATTTTGTTAACCTTGTTAAACTTCGTTTATTAAATGAATTAAAAACATTTTAAAAAATTTCCGTGTACTTAATTTTGTTCGGTACTGAATAATTAAATAACGCATTAGGTGACATTCTCCTCTCGGGTTGACAATATCAATGTCACACATGCTGATGATATTTATATAATGTAAATGCGGCTCCAATGATTCCCCATTACGCAGACTTTATTTCGAAGTTAATTAATCAATTTTTATTTAAGTTTCATAAAATTACTGAATTACCTAATCAGAACGAAAATATTAATAGTTATAAATATATGACAGAAGCCTTTGTTTTGCACTATTCATTTGTTAATATTAAACACAATTAAATGGTACAAAGTTATATTGAATGATTTTCTTCAGTGCCTTTGTTAACAAAGTTGTAACAATTATTTTAGTATGCCTTTAATTTATGTAGATTACCTATAAATTACAGTATGTATTTTGATGCACGCCAATAATATATTGTCGTTATAATATGTATTTCAGATGATGTCATGTTGTATAAGTCGTAATTATCTGTCTGTTCTGTTAGTGTTAAGCGTAAATACCCACCCCCGGGGGCTCATTATTTAAACGTTTACTCGCGCGTGACGTTTTTCCGCACTTTATTTGACAAACTATGTTAAACTACAATCACGGTTAAGAGTCCACTTCAAATAATGATTTGAATCAGTGTTAAATTACATGTATGTGCCTAGTTTAGGATGTAGTATACATTAAGTGGCGGATGTGCGATGATACTCTTTCATTAATATGCAAAATTCTACTCGCGTACATGGAAACTGGTTTATTGGACATATACGTCAATTATGTATGTAAATATGAGAAATAAGAATAAAGTCGGATTAGTTATAGTATGTGTAATTAGTGTAGCGGTGGTGACAGTATATATTAAATACAAAGGCGATGTTTCGTTTGATGTGCTCGCCTTAACCACTAAGGAGTTTGTTTACGAAGATGACAGAGTCTACGATGCAGCGGTGAAGATTCGTGCTCGAAACTGTTTGGATAGATACAAAAACGGGTCGCTGTGTGAAAAATTTGTTGCTTGCGAATCCGGAAGTAAAAGAAGCACAGGCTGTCGAAAGAGGTTTCCTAATGTAATACTAATCGGCGCGTATAAAAGTGGTACGCGCGAGGTTCTCGACTTCCTTGCCATGAATCCATGGATACGGATTAAGCGTTACCATGGATACGAAGTGGCCTTCTTCGACAAGAATTTCCATGAAGGAGAAGCATGGTATCGAAACCAGATGCCTGTTACAGTTGAGGGACAAGTTACACTTGAGAAGTCACCTGGATACATGACAAGTATAAAAGCGCCTCAAAGGATATTCCATACGTTGGGAAAAGGCGTGAAACTACTGGTTGTTCTTAGAGATCCTGTCGCACGAACATTTGCTCATTTCAGTTTTGATAAGCAAGCCGCCAACTTGAACCATGGGGGCTCAATCGAAAGATGTGTTTTTCAGAATAAATGGAACAATTCTAAACATGTGATCGATTATAATAAAATATCAAAAAATTGTTTTGCGATCAAACATTCACTTTATGTAGAATGGATAGAACATTATTTAAAGTATTTCAATTTACCATCAATTCATTTTATAAATTGGAAAGATCTGGTTCAACATCCATGTGATACGATCAAAACTGTCGAAACGTTCCTGTCTGTTGACAATGTGATTAAGTGTGAAGATTTTATTCATAACCAGGACAAGCGTTTCTATTGCCTTTCAGACATTGATAGAAATTATAGAGGTATATGCTACGGCACGAACAGAGGTAGATTTCACACCACCTCTCAGTCTGACCCTATTGTCACAGATGCTTTACGAAAGTTTTTTAAACCTTACAATGAACGTTTATATCAAGTCATAAATAAAACATTTGAATGGTACACGTTTTAATTTTTCGTATACAACAATACAAGTACATATACGGGCAGCTACGGTTGCCGTTGCGTTTAAAGTCGTTTACAAAGCGAATTCTATGTTAAAGCGAACTTGCTGGCTCAACGATACATTTATACATATTTCTCGTATATTTACGTGCTATTTCAAACTTGAACAATAAACACGTCATGGCCGGGTTTATGTAGCGCACAAAAAGTAACCCCTGCTACTTTTTACTATGCCCCGCTGCGCCTTTTTGTTTGACAGAGCCGCCTTTGATCATTAGTGCATACACACCTGTTTCTCTATATTTGAACTATATTTGATATTTATCTGACAAAACTAATTGTCAAGTCAATTTACAGGAATAAGTATAATAAGAGCTGTCCCTGTAAGTAGCGAAGGCCCCGAAATGGGTCTTGCACGTAACACGCCGTCTTCTTATGTCGAACACATGTGACAAGTTATTTTGAAATCTGTCCATAGTAGAGAACGCAAGAGCCGGGACACGACCACCTTTACTCTATGTCCCTATATGAAATATTCAGTAGTGAACAAACACTAAGTGTGACCTTGGGCTTAGAGACAGGGACACGGGTCTTGCACGCGGCACATCGTCTTGGTATGTCGAACAAATGTGGTATGTTATTTTAAAATTTGTCCATACAAGAGAAAATGAAAGTCCGGACACGATAAATTGAGCCGGACTGACAGACTGACAGTCGGATGCATTTTTAATATGCCAATCTTTCAGGGGCATAAACATAATAAATATACATAATTTTGACACTAAGTAAAGACAGACATGCGAACCTCTGGTAGTGCCAAAAGGGGTAGACTTGTTTTTTCAGAGAGGTATAGTGTTCCACAAAACTTCTAATGGCAGACAAACAATTCAAAAAATTTTGGGCATTGCTATAAAGTTGAACTATGTCGGTGACAACATGTGTCATTTGAATATTTTACCGTGTCATTTATAGTAATGACAAGGTTAAAATCATTGCACACGTCCAAAAACAGATCGAGCCGAGCTGAAGCATATAATTATAATCTTTCCGCAGCGGCTTAAAGCAGAGTTTTTTTTATTATAACATTCTTGTTGACGTATATAAACATTATAAGATCAGTTTTATTTTGAGTCGACCATCTGAATCATATTTTTTAACGGTTTATTATACGTGTCATTACATATTAATTAATACAATGCTTCGGTCGACTGTGCCTAGCCAAACAAGCTGAATTGAACTGAAAGACAGAACCCATGCCTTATCTCAGGACCTTGAATTTTGATATTACTAACATTCGATTCGCAAATACGCTGGATATCCGGGCATAGAAGATCCTGATTAAGTTCTAGTCGAAACTACGTTGTTGGGGTAAACTGCATGCGTTTCAACAAAAATATCGTTAGGATATTTATCGCATTGATTCTGCTCATTACTAGGTGTACCCGAGCACTCTAAAGCAGACTTATGCATTTTTAAAACGCTTACGACATGAATAACGTAATGTTGTCCAACTTAACGAAAAATTGCAGAAACTTGATACTTCATAATTGATGCAACATATATTTCATTGATTATTTTGTCTCATTTATAAATTAGTTGAAATTGAATGTTCAGTAAAGCCACGACATATTCGTTACAGGATCTTCGATTATACGGAATCAAACTTTTACACACCAAAGAGATTAAGTATTGTATACGATAACATACATGTATAATTGAATCATAAAGCACACTTTCACAATCTTCACGAGGATAACGACTATCAATATATATAAAATGTGACACAACCTGAGTTTCACTGATAAACTATTCAATGCACTGCAACTAAAAACCCATAGATTATGCAGCTATTTCACCCCAGCGTATTTATATCATATATGCTGTGAATAAGCTGGGATGTCGGGGATGCTATTCCATGTGTTTTAGAGTGGATCCACAATTTCAAACACTTGCAAAAGTCACAGAAACAAAACAATGGAAATTAGTTAGGTAGTCACTTAGTTTGACTTCTTTGTCGTTTCAACATTATACAGGTCATTTCTACGTTGTACTGTGATTGGAATTTGGCTTCTGACTTCATCCAGTCTTCCAAAGTCAATATCAACATAAACAATGTCCTCTTGGTGTTCCGTGGTCGCCATGACGTCGCCCCAGGGACTGACCACCGTGCTGTGGCCCCATGCGACGTAGGACGCGTTTTCATCACGGGCTGGGGATACTGTTGCAACGAACACCTGATTATCTAGTGCACGTGCTCGCTGAAGGAGCTCCCAATGGATGGGACCGGTCGTCATGTTGAAGGCGCCGGGGTATATCAGAAGTTTGCATCCGTTCTTTGCGTAAATCTGGGCCATTTCAGCAAATCTGATATCATAGCATATTCCAATACCGAGCTTACACATCGGAGTGTCGACCATCGTGAAGTCGTCCCCAGGACTCAATGTTTCTGACTCCTGAAATCGTATTTTTCCGGGCACGTCGATATCAAACAAATGCATTTTACGATGTTTTCCGATCATATTTCCGCTTGGATCAAACACCGTGCAGGTGTTATAAATCTTATCTCCATCTTTTTCTGGAATTGAACCTCCCACTAAATATATCTTGTTTTCTTGAGCAGATTTCACTAAAGTGTCCGTCGATGGTCCTGGAATTGGTTCGGCGTATTCCGGGAAATACGAAGTCCCGTACGGCGAATTGAAACATTCCGGTAAGGCAACGATGTTGGCCCCTTTCGACGCCGCCTCTTTGATGAGTCGTGATGCACGTGCTAAGTTGTCCGGCTTCGAGGCACCGACTGCCAGCTGGACAAGAGCTAGCTTACACGACATTTTGCTAAACTTTGCAAACATGACAGATAACGAAGGGTTAAAAATTAGTGTACTACCTTTAACTTTATCAAAATGTTCTCAAAAGCCTACAACTAGATACAGTAATCATGTACGAATTATTTCTCTGATTATGTTTAATAAAATTATCTAAGTACTTTTATCATTCAAAATATTACAATTTATACTCTTAATGTGTGTTTATTTCAAACTGGTTTAAAGTCTTATAAAATAAAATTGTCAAATTAAGGCTATTTATAGTATCTTTGTATCTCTTTTAGGCTGTTGAATTTAAGAATTTTACTGTTTACTTTATATATAGTTTTATTGTATGGGTCTAAGGTTTGGGGATATGAGAATATTGCTATTATATCTCAATTTCAACTCAATTTTTACAAATATATGTTAAAATTATAAATGTCCACTCCCACCTTTATGATGTTGGGTGAGCTGGGAGCTTGTCCTATTAAAAACAAAGTTTATTCCAGTATGTTGGATTTTGGAGTACATTAGTCAGTGGTAATCAAGATAGAATTAGTTCAATTTTGTATCGAACTATGTATAATTTACATGAAAAGGGTATTCTACATTGTAAATGGATTGTCAAAATTAAAAAATATACTAGATAACATTGGATGTTCAGAGTATTGGATTATGCAGAGTATACCTAATCTAAATTATTTAAAGAATAAAGTGAAATCTGCATTGTATGATCAATATCTACAAAATTGGCAAGGCAGTGTTTATGATTCTCCTAAATATTTGAACTATAGGATTTATAAAAATGAAAGGAAACTGGAGAATTATCTGCAATGTTTGCCAAAAAACTTGGCTATTGATCTTTGTAGATTTAGATGGCTAAATTTTAATTTACCTGTAGAAAAGGGTCGTTTCTATGGCTTTGAAAGAGGAAAAAGACTTTGTACACAGTGTGATAGACAAGAATTAGGAGACGAATTTCATTATATTTTTAATTGTAATCACTTTATTTATGAAAGACGTTAATATGTTAATCATAACTTCTATAGATATCCAAACATTTTGAACCATAAAAATTTAATGTGTAGTACTGATAAAAATACATTGATAAAGCTAGCACTCTTTGCAAAAATAATAATGCTGAATTTTATTTGAATCATCTTCCTTAATTTTATTTTAAAAATTAATTTGATGATATGCTGATATGTTTGTTTGTTTTTTGCTGTTCATCTTCATATTTCTATTTTTCTTGCTATTTAATGTTTTTATGCATGTTTTGTTACCTCTCATGCCCATGTGGGCCAAGAGTATGAATAAAACTTGAAAAAAAACTTGATCTCAAATAAATGTCGTGTTAAACGGGATTCTCTTCCAATCCCTAACGTCTAAACGGGTTTGTGCAAAAACGGGGGGGGGGAGAAATATTGAAATTGTATTGAGTGAAGTATTCTGTGTTTGAAATGGATATTAAGGGTTTATCTCTATATTTTACCATGTAAGTGCAAAGCTTTTTTGCACAAAACAAGCATTAAATGCATTAAAAACTTGATTTACCATTCCAATAGAACGAAATTTGACTGACACAGACAACAATTATTCGAAGCGGAACAACTCAACCCAATCGTAATAAGTCGGCCACCTCCGACAAGCTTCGAGATAGACCTCGTTAATACAATCGTAACAACTCGGCCATGGCCGAAGTGTTCCGATTGTTGTTAAACTGTGAACTGCAGGCTTGCAGGTACCCTTCATGTATGTATCGTTATGTTTTGGCAGAATGAAATGAAGAAAAAAACATCAATCTCGTAATTATTCGTATGCTAATATGCTTTTACCCGGAACCCCGATCAGATTAACTACCCACTTTTGGTACAAAACAATTTGTACGTGAAGGATGTGCCATATCAAAAACCTTTTAAAACAAATCCGTCAACGCACAATTATTTGGACTACTTTAGTATACTGTACATGTATATATTTTATCAAAAACACTTTCAGGTTTAAAGGCTTGGTTTAAGGAATGTTTGGCATGACAATGCCCTGCTGTGCATCTCCTGCTAATGACACTTATGTCACAGTAGGGGCCAATTTCCTGTTTATTGGCTCAGAGCCATTTAGGGTCCATTTCTATAGTAAAACCTCCAAAACTGCACAGCAGGATGTTCAGATCGGAGATCTGATAAGACAATTAGGCAATTAGATTAAGATCAATACACAGAGGTTGTCTGCAATACACGAGTGGGTCACTTATAGAAGGATTAAACCAGGCCTTTAATGGAAATATAAGTTTGTAACCTTGACATGCATTGTCACATGTCAACTTGCTATGGCAGCCATTTTGACTGTATTGCATGTATATAGAGAATACTAGGTTAGTGCTGCAGATGGAGGAAGTTTATCTGGCAAGGCGGAGGAATTTATCAATGAATTTGGCAGCAGAGCCAGATAAACTTTCTTCATCCACGGCACTAACCAAGTATTATATTTACCCTGTACTTTTGTTTAATTAAACACTATAAATAACCTTAAAAGTATTTTTAAAAATAAGAGTGACAACATTTTTCCCTGTTGACGTCAGCACACTCAGTATCAATGTTTAAATCGCCCTCAAAATAGTTCTCAAAACTGTTTACCTTTTTTCAATACGCTTATAGTCAAAGTCATTGCATCTTATTAAGTCAATATCAATTCAAAACATAAAAAAGACTTTTAAAAGTGCATAAACATGGATTAGTCACCAAACATTATCTGATGATGTTACAATTATTCCACAAGTCACAGAGAACAATACACAGGTCATGGTTGATGATCACAAGTGTTTAAAAGCAATTGCCACAGGTAAAATGGATTTAATTCATGTTGATAGTGTTTGATGTTCAGAAATGCATGGGCAAAGAGATCATTCATTTCTGTTGTTTTTTCATCACATATAGATTTTCTGGTCGATTGTTTTGCCAGTGTCATTATTATTCAGAGTGATGAGACTTTATGGGCGAGTGATTGTTGAGGTCGGTTGATGGCGGACTTTTGATAAGATACTGAAACATTATTTGTGGTTTGCCTCTGACATTTCAGAATGGAAAAAAGTCCGTTTTCTCGGTCACATGACCAACTGACTGTAGAAAACATCACGTGGACTACTAACCTAATAAGCTAAAATTTACACGGCACCTTGTTATTGGACCGATTTGTATGCAAGTGACAGGATAAATTTATAGTTGATGATGTCATTAGGGCTAAAACAAAATACATTTGGTTCAGGTTACCCGACCCTACCTACGGTATAGGCGCCGACCCTACCGTTTTTATAGTCAGTTGGAAAAACAAATGAAAAACTAAAAAAAATTGCTTTTCAATATGTAGTTTAAAGTGACACTCTTATTCAAAATCAATACATACACATGCATAACAAACATAATTTTTCAGTGATAAACCTTCAACTACTTACTAAATAATGCATTAATGGAAAAAGTTTGTAACCATGTATTTAATAGCTGAAAACGCAAAAACATTAAATAATTGGTGAATGTTAAAAGATTTACTGTGATCTACTATCGTCTCATAAGGTAAAAATACCGGGTTTTCTGCACCTCATTCAAATTAAACGCAGTATCCTTCGTAAGAACCATTGTTGTCGACATTTATAATTCCTTTTGGTGAATTAAAACAATTGTATGACATATAATAAATCTTATTTGGGAGTAATTATGCATCTTTAAAACCTTGAATGCTTACACAGTAGATAACTTTAACACCATTCTCCAATGATGAATATGACATTCTTATATAAAGCTTAATAAAAATAAGAATAAAAAAGCCTACCTACCCTACCTATTTTTGAAAATGATGTAACCCAAACCAAACCATTGGTAGGCCTTACTTTAAATGGCTACCAGTCAGTATATAAAATGCTCTTATTGTAATAATCACGACTAGAATGGAAATCATACACAATTAATAGAAATGTCACATGGTACATCGTTAGAATTTGTAAATCGTGCTTGAACCTTAAAAATATAATTTAGAATGAAGACCCGTTGGAGCTTTTACAACATTATAACGAAATAATTCCCCGTTGTGCATACGTTCTTTCTATCAGTTAATCATTTTAGTTTTGATAAGCACGCCGCCAACTTGAACCATGGGGGCTCAATCGAAAGATGTGTTTTTCAGAATAAATGGAACAATTCTAGACATGTGATTGATTGCAAATTTACAATATAATATCAAAAAAATGTTTTGCGATCAAACATTCACTTTATGTAGAATGGATAGAAAAGTACTTCCATTTACCATCAATTCATTTCATAAATTGGATAGATCTGGTTAAACATCCATGTGATACGATTAAAACTGTAGAAACGTTCTTGTCTGTTAACAATTTGATTAAGTGTGAAGATTTTATTCATAACAAGGTCAAGCGCGTTTCTATTGACTTTCAGACATTGATAGAAACTATAGAGGTATATGCTACGGCACGAACAGAGGTCGATTTAATACCACCTCTTACTCTGATCCATTTGTGACAGACGCTTTACGAAAGTTTTTCAAACCTTACAGTGAACGTTTATATCAAGTCATAAATAAAAAGTTTGAATGGTACACGTTTTAACTGTTCGTAATTAATTCGATCTTCAAGCGGGCTTGCTGGACCAACGATGCATTTTATCTTATTTTTTGTACGTGCTATATTTTAAACTTGTACAATGTACACGTCATGGCCGGGGTGGTGTAGCGCTGAAAAGGAACCCCCTGCTGCCGTTTCAATACGTCCAGTAGTAGTAGTAGTAGTAGTAGTAGTAGTAGTAGCGGTAGCGGTAGCGGTAGCGGCAGCAGCAGCGGCAGCAGCAGCAGCAGCAGCAGCAGCAGCAGTAGCAGTAGAAGTAGTAGTAGTAGAACGATGACGTAAACGCGACAGTACTACGATGAAACACGACAGTACGATACTACGATGTTGAAAACGCGAAATCACGAATCTACAATGGTGTTAACGCGACAGTACGATGTTACAGATGCTTTACGGTCGTTTTTCAAACCTTACAATGAACATTTGTATAAAGTCATTAATAAAACATTTGAATGGTACACATTTTTTACTTTTAATGTATAATAAGGGATGTTGGGAAGCGGGCCGTGCACGTGACACGTCGTCTTGGTATTTTATTTTAAAATCTGTCAATACCACCTATACTAAATGTCGTCATTTGCAGCACTCTATAGAAAACAAATACTAAGAATGGCCTTGACCTTAGAGGTAGGGACACGGGATGTGCACGCGGCACATCGTCTTATGTATCGAACACATGTGACAAGTCCTTCCAAAATATGTCCAAACAAGAAAAAGGTAACAGCCCGGACACGATCACCTATTACCCTATATTTACAATTGGTGCACAATCCAAGTGGACGCGAGCGCTGTTAATCGCTAGTCGATTGTTTTTCAGTCTAAGAAATGGGCATACGTTTATTATTAACTAAAGCAATATTGAAGTTTGATATTTGGGGCACTGATGACAACGCCGACGCCAAGGCTCTGAGAATACCTCAATTTCAGTTCTTAGAAAAACAAAGTGAGGCGAGCTGAAATTTAGAATTATAAGGTTTAAGCTATAAGCAGATATGTTTAATTATAATAATTTCATTGACGTATTTAAACATCATCTAAGATAACAATTATTTTTGTCGACCATCTGCATAATAAATAATTCATTCATTTCAAGGATTAATTTTACGTGACATAACATATCAATGAATACAAAGTTTCAGTCGAGTGTGCACGTGCATAGACAATCGTGCGGAATCAAAATGAAGACGAAACCCGATGCCTTACCTTAGGACCTTGATTTTTGAAATTACTAATATTCAAAACGCAAATACGCTGCTTATTCGGACCCCTGTTTCAATAAAGATCATAAGGCTTAACATCATAAGAAAGAATATAAGTATCTAATGTGTTTCCGGTACGGATAGAAAAATCCGACCCGAAAGCGCGCTCGTAAGCCTCGTTACCGGCCATGCAGCGTGCCAGAGGGTCGGATTTTTCGATCCGGGCAGGAAATACATGATTGATATTTTTTCTTGCCTATCTTAAATGATCAATTAGTGGGAAAATTGATGTAGAAAACAGACTTTTGTACATTTCACCAAAAAGCGCGTGCGACTTTGATTACTGATGTCACTAAGCGCAGTAATTCTAAATCACTATTGACGTCAACTAGTTCCTCTAAAAATCGCATTTTTACGATTATTTATTTTTAATTTTAATTAAAAGTATTGCATACATATATATTTGATTGCGCTTTATTGAAATAACATAAAATACAGTTTTCATAAACCATACAATTTAAGAAATTAGAAGTGGCGCGTTGTTGCGCGTGACTCATCTTACATGGGGGTGTAAGATGTTTTTTCCAGCATTGGTCACATGACTGGAAACACACGTCCGGTATCCAAGAAGAAGATATAATAGTCTACTTGAGAGAGCTCGGGACCACCCATATAGTCACAGGCAGAATCTATGTGATAAGTTTCCTTTTGATATTTTGTTGAAACGCACGCAGTTTACACCAAAAACGAAATTTATTTTCATTTATAATTTATTTAAAAAATAACCGATAACCACGAAATAGTTTTAACAGCACCTTTGATTAAAGTATCAAACATTAACACAGCATATCTTATTGTCCAAATATATTAAGTATTGTATATAACTGAATTGAATCATAAGGCACCCTTTCACAATCTTTACGAGTATGACGACTATCAATATAAAATTCACTGATAAACTTGCAAAATTCCCTATGTACCCTTTCCATCACCTCTGGCTGTATATAGCCCCACACTTCTGAATTATAGCTAAGAATTTACAAAACAAATGTATCAAACAAGATGAACATTATATCAATAGGGAACTGGTTACGTTTGATTAAAACCTTAAGTGAGTTCATAGACCGCAATGCATTGCCAGTCAGTGTATTAGCCGCCTGCATGAAAGATCCACCATAGGAAAACACTACACCGAGATAGTTAAAGGAATTACACACAGTTTCAACAGCTTGATCGTTATACGTCCATATATCATTTCTACATAACCGACCATCTTTTCTAAACACCACAATTTTAGTCTTAACATATACATGCTATGAATAAGCTGGGGTGTCGAGGATGCTATTCCTTGTGTTTTAGAGTGAATACCCTATATCAAACACCTGCATAAGTCATAGGAATAAAACAATGGCAATTAGTAAGGTATAGTCACTTAGTTTGACTTCTTTGTCGTTTCAACATTATACAGGTCATTTCTACGTTGTACTGTGATTGGAATTTGGCTTCTGACTTCATCCAGTCTTCCAAAGTCAATATCAACATAAACAATGTCTTCTTGGTGTTCAGTGGTCGCCATGACGTCGCCCCACGGACTGACCACCGTGCTGTGGCCCCATGCGACGTACGAAGCGTTTTCGTCACGTGCAGGGGATACTGTTGCAACGAATATCTGATTGTCTAGAGCACGTGCTCGCTGAAGGAGCTCCCAATGGACGGGCCCGGTCGTCATGTTGAAGGCACCGGGGTATATCAGCAGTTTGCATCCGTTCTTTGCGTAAATCTGGGCCATTTCGGCAAATCTGATATCATAGCATATTCCAATTCCGAGCTTACACATTGGAGTGTCGACCATCGTGAAGTCGTCCCCAGGACTCAATGTTTCTGACTCCTGAAATCGTATTTTTCCGGGCACGTCGATATCAAACAAATGCATTTTACGATGTTTTCCGATCATATTTCCGCTTGGATCAAACACCACGCATGTGTTATAAATCTTATCTCCATCTTTTTCTGGAATTGAACCTCCCACTAAATATATCTTGTTTTCTTGAGCAGATTTCACTAAAGTGTCCGTCGATGGTCCTGGAATTGGTTCGGCGTATTCCGGGAAATACGACGTCCCGTACGGCGAATTGAAACATTCCGGTAAGGCAACGATGTTGGCCCCTTTCGACGCCGCCTCTTTGATGAGTCGTGATGCACGTGCTAAGTTGTCCGGCTTCGAAGCACCGACTGCCATCTGCACAAGAGCTAGCTTACACGACATTTTGCTTAACTCTGCGAACATGACAGAAAACGATAGTTTAAATATCAGAGTGGTATCTTAAACTTTATCAAAATGTTTTCAAAAGCTGCTAGCTAGATACAGTAAATATGTACGAATTAATTCTCTGCTTATATTAAATAAAAATATCTAAGTAACTTTTATCATTCAAAATATGACTATTTATTCTCTTAAGGCGTTATTTATTTTAAACTGGTTAAAAGTATTCGCGGAAATAAAATTGTCACGTTAAGGCTATTGAGATCATTTTTTTCGTTTCTATTTTAGGCTGTTGAAATCATTATTAAACTCAAAATGGCGACCTCCTGTGGGAGGGTCGATGAATTAGTTAAAGATTATTTATTATATAGAGGGTTATCTTCCACATTAAAGTCGTTGGAATTTGAGCTGAAAAATGAAAAAGAAAAAGCATTCCGAGTAAGTGCAAATTGACGCCTGAAGCATATTTTATATACAAGTATTGGGTGGTAATTGGAAATGAAAATATTTCGGATGAGTATTATTCGGATAACATTAACTGTCAAATAAAGTTCAGTATCTAAGCTTGAGTTTAGGTATTCCAAGCTTCTTTAAGTAACTCTCCTATCTACTAATTAGGTTCCTAGTCAAATTCAATACTGATTTTCTTTGAAACTTGACACATTTACAACCCAGTTAAAATCGCGCTGTTTTTTTAGTGTACTGGTAAGCGACCCCTTTTTGGCCAGAAATGGAGGGGGTTTTATGTTACTTTTGACACAAGATGGCTTTTACAATAAAACTTTACACTGAGACAGGTAGGCTCTTTCGACAAAAACTGTAAAAAAATAAATAAAATAGCTAGGGATTCCGAATATTCCCAAGCGCAAAGTACCCCTATAATTTCGCTAAAATAAACACTGTACTGTACCAATTATTCGCCCACCCCATAAATTCTATGTTCTTACAATGTTTTTAATATATTTCTCTCTAAACTATATCTTCAAACATTTTTATTTTATTTGACCAGTCTAGTGACTGTTTAAAATGACAATTGATCAATAACTGTTTATGTATGTTTAAAACGATACAACACCTACTCAGTAAGCCATCTCTTTCATGTCTTTGCAGAAAATTTAAAAAACTACTGGGATTCCTTCTTGAAACATGAGCTACATTATCTATGCATATTTATAGACTTTCAAAGTGGGACAATGCTTGTCCGTTCAAGAATGTAATGATTATTTCAAATTTGAGTTGCTTCCCTTAGACAAAAAAATTGGTGACTACTTCACTGTTTTCAGGTTTTACCATTTGCTTTTTTGAAAATTGAACTTAAAATACAGCAATTTATGGTATTTGTATAATTTAACACCGGCTTTATACTTTATAATGACAAATCAATAATGTCATGTGATAGTGTAAGGTATAATGAAAATTAAAAAATCCTTACAGGGCCTCATGCAAATGAGCGCGCGCGTGATGACATCATCCACACGTGCAACTTTCAAGGTCAGAGGTGTAAACAATGTTTATTTGGGTCGAATTCCACATACTTACTTTCATTTGAATGCAGAAAACAGCTGATATCTGTCAAAAAAGATGCAGCAATGAAACACCAGACTGATTTTAGTAAGAAAAAATAGCTTTGGCTGGTTTTAACTGGGTGGACGAAAAAGTGGTACTTGCGAATAATAGGTCGCTAACCAATACAGTATATATTTTATCAAAACCATCTTCAGCTTTAATGGAAAGATAAATATGCAATCTAGGAATGCAGTGGCACATGTCAACTTGCTATGGCAGCCATTTTGACTGTATTGCTTGTAGATGTTTTTAAGTTATGATGTCATTATATTATAAATGCTTTTAATGTAAGAATCACTTACTAGAATTGAGGCTGAAGCATCAGTCCAGTGTGAATTTTCAGACTCATTTGGGCCCTAAATTCATCTCCATTCCCAACACTAAATTATTTACCTTTTTCCAAAAGTTACAATTCCTGTTTTATTCATTGTTTTAAATTTGATACAAAAAATAACCTCTGAACTGTTTTTTTTTGTATGGAAGAATGAGTATATTCCTAAGTGAAACAAAATGCATCACATTCTTTTTTGTCTATTTTTTAACCATTACCACTTTTTTTCATTTTTTCAAATTTTGGCAAAACTTGAATTTCCATTTCTAATCAAGGTACACATTATTCCTTGTCAAAAACACTGCAGTTCTTATATATTTAAATCATTGTTTTGCTGAACTTTGCCAGAGTTTTGGCATTTTTTTTCATTCCCTGAATCACCAGCGTTTTACCAAGCTGGTCACTTTAGAAGACTAAATTTACTATTTATTTAATACATATACTATGTTTACCTTTAGGTAAAATGGTTTATTAAAATCTAAAACAAACGGCCTATTTGCACTAGTAAAAAATTGTTAGAAGTTTTAACTGTGAGAATACATTTTGTTATATTCTTGATTTCTATTTCAGGTTGATAAAATTATTGACCAACTTCAGAGCTGCATCAGCACATATGATCTTTCAAACCTGAGGGACTATTGGAATTTTCTGAATGCTAGGCTGTTTGCACGCCTAGAACAAAGGTGAGACCTTTTGTTGCTAGAAACCACCTCAACCCCCTTTGTAGCTCACCTGAGCACAAAGTGCTCAAGGTGAGCTATTGTGATCGGTCAATGTCCGGCATCTGGCGTCAACAATTGGTTATAATCATCATCTTCTCCTAAACCACTTGGACAATTTTAATGAAACTTCATAGGAATGATCCATGGTTGGTGTTTTTTCAAAATTGTTCAAAGAAATGAATCCATGCAGAACTCTGGTTGCCATGGCGACCTAAAGGAAAAGTGTCAAGATTGGTTATAGTCATCATCTTCTCCTAAACTGCTTGGACAATTTTAATGAAACTTCATAGGAATGATCCATGGTTGGTGCTTTTTCAAAATTGTTCGAAGAAATGAATTCCATGCAGAACTCGGGTTGACATGGCAACCTAAAGGAAAAACTACAAAACATTTTTGGCAAATACTATGAGGCCTAGTGCTTGAATATTTGGTGGGTAACATTTTCTATTGGTTATCTACCATGTTTATTCAAATATGGCCCTGGAGAAAAATTGGCCTCACCCCATGGGTTACAAGTTCATTATAAATACATTTGGTTAAAATCTGATAGTTATGTAAAGTTTACTCTTGAAGCAAGGGCAGCAAGTCTTGCTATATGGTCTCCCTTTTTGTTGGAGATTGCACTACATTCTATATTTAGTAACAAGGGAATATATTTTAAATTTTATTAAGTCTTCAACATAGTCACTTCCAAGGTAATTAGTGTTCTGTTTTTAGGTTCATAGATTCAAATAATTATTATACACTTGATTCTTTAGAAGAAATTTCATTTTTACTTAATGATAAATTTATTTATCTGACCTTTCCATTGGACTGCATGGTGACTATTGTAAACTTCATGTAGATTATTCTAAGCTACAATCTTACATTTGTATCTTTTGTTTGGATAGTGAATAAGCCTTATATAAAGAAGAATTTGATTCTTGAAATATGAAGGAAGGTGATGTTGTCCTAGATGGAAGAAGAGATAATATTAGTTAAAGGTGCAGAATGAGTACAGATATTTGATTTTTAGAGCTTAAGTCAGTTTATTGATGGGTTGTGCACTGTTTGTGTGTCTATACTAAAAGTTATTTCAGTGTGCAAGCAATTTAACATAGTTTTGTCAGTGTGCAGGCAATTGAACAAAGTCCTGTCAGTGTGCAGGTAACTGAATCAAGTGCTGTCAGTGTGCAATCAATTATCAAGTTCTGTCAGTGTGCAGGCAACTGAACAAAGTCCTGTCAGTATGCAGGTATGAGAATCAAATTCTTTCAGTGTGCAGTCAATCAACAAGTCCTGTCAGTCTGTAGGCAATCACCAAGTCCTATCAGTGTGTAGGAAACTGTGACAAGTCCTGTCAGTGATTATCCTGGCAACATGTTTGACCAGCATGTATTTTCAATATTCTTTGAGAACAAATATCAAGTTATATTGATTGGATGGTTAAACTCTGTTACTCAGGTGAGCGATTTAGGGCCATCATGGCCCTCTTGTTTATAATTATTGAAATAAATGCCTAAAAATTAGGAAAAAATATACATCTTTTTTTTATTGGGTACTTGCCCAATTTGTCACAGTAAAATAAGGTGAAAAATGATAATTCTAGGTAAATAATGATAATTCTAGGTAAATAATGATAATTCTAGGTAAATAATGATAATTCTATTGATTGTCCAAATCCTCCATATGACAGGTACATGGTGAGTGTTCGGAAGCTGGAAGTGGGACTTCTTAAACTGTACCTTATCAATGCTGCCCACAGCAACAAGCAGGACAAGATACTTGACTTCTTTGAACGCATGACGGAGCTCCTCCAGTCACAACCAGAGTTTAAGGAATGGTTTGGTAGGTAATTTGTTCTTTATTTCTTCCTTAATTTGAAGACAGTAGTTTGTATATGTACCTTGTGGAAAATTTTATATGAATAAAGTAGATGTAACTGTAAGGTATACTTGTTAATTTGTTTACATACATGTACACTTAAGAGATTTTTATTTAAGAGTTTTTTATAAAAGTAAAACAAAAACTGTGGGCTAAGGGCAAGGCTGACATAACTTCTTCAATTTTGTTTGAGTTGTGAGCATTCTGCGCTAAGCCCTCACTTAGTACACTTTAAACTATTAAAAGGAATGAAATTATTGTAAAAAATGATGATGTTTTGTTTCTCCTTTTATTTTTTTCAAAAATAAGCATTATAGGTCTTCTTTATTAAGATTTATATTGAAATGTTTGGAAGCTTTTGACCTCGCATTCCAGCTTTCCCGTTTGTCCGTAACCCCCGGGAAAACCCCAACTTTGCCCTGTACTTCTCTCAGCAATGGCAAGACACGTTCTACCTGTCTCTACACAACTTCCTCAGTGTGATTCTACAAGCCATGCATATCCTTTACTGTATATGAGAGCATATCGGTACTAACAATCACAAATTGATGATATTTTTTTATATTTATTAGCGTTACTTAATTAATTAACCTGATTATTTGAAAGAAGTTGATAACTGGGGTATAACTAAAATAAAATCTAGATATTGTGAAATCTGTTACAGTGGCAATGTCAAACATATTTCCTCTTTTCTGAATATTATGTCCTCTGTTCAATTTCCTTTAAAAAAAGTTATATAGTATGAATGTTTAAATCAAACATCACTTCTATGGAGACATATTGTTTTTACCCTGTCCGTCAGTCAGTCAGTCCGTCTGTCAGTCTGTACGTCACACTTTGTTTCCGCTCAATAACTATAGAACGCTTAGACCCAGGAACTTCATACTTAGTATGCTAGTTGGTCGTAACTAGTAGATGACCCCAATTGATTTTGAGATCACTAGGTCAAAGGTCAAGGTCGCCATGACCTTGAGGTGAAGAATAGGTTTCCGCTCAATAACTAAAGATCCATTAGGCCCAGGAACTTCATACTTGGTATGCTAGTTGTTCATGACTGGAAGATGACCCCTTTTGATTTTGAGATCAAAGGGTCAAAGGTCAAGGTAACCTTCAGGTAAAAAATGGTATGTTGGCGGTGACCTTAAGCTTAAAAATGGTTTCTGCTTAATAACTAAAGAACACTTGTACCCAGGAACTTAATACTTGGTATGCTAGTTGGTCATGACTAGTAGATGAACCCTATTGAATTTGAGATCACGAGGTCAAAGGTCAAGGTTGCCATGACCTTGAGGTGAAGAAACAGTTTCCGCTCAGTTACTAAAGAATAGTTGCGCCCAGGATCTTTTGCAGTAGATGTTCACTAGTTAATACGGGTGAATAAACCAAATTTCATGTCCATCATTTATTTTTTCTGAGCTACGACCACACAATAGGGGAGACGAGCGCTTTTACAAAAAAGCAATCTCTAGTTTGATAGTTAAAAAAGCAACACATTTACCTGGTATCTGTTTGTTTCCTTGATTTTATTTTTAACCGGACCTGTGCTAATGAGTTTTGAAGGTGAGTTGCGCAGAATGAAGGAACTACAAGCAGAGAATGATAAACTCAAGGCACAGGTGAGGATGCAGTAAATAACAAACATCTAACCTATGGTTTTACTAGGTTATGATTACAGCCTAATGTTTTAGCTAGTCTGTTTTACAAAGTTTCATAAAGTTAAAGTCCAAGAACTGTCATAAAGTGAAAGTCCAAGAACTGTCATAAAGTTAAAGTCCAAGAACTGTCATAAAGTTAAAGTCCAAGAACTGTCATAAAGTTAAAGTCCAAGAACTGTCATAAAGTTAAAGTCCAAGAACTGTCATAAAGTTAAAGTCCAAGAACTGTCATAAAGTTAAAGTCCAAGAACTGTCATAAAATTAAAGTCCAAGAACTGTCATAAAGTTAAAGTCCAAGAACTGTCAAAAAGTTAAAGTCCAAGAACTGTCATAAAGTTAAAGTCCAAGAACTGTCATAAAGTGAAAGTCCAAGAACTGTCATAAAGTTAAAGTCCAAGAACTGTCATAAAGTTAAAGTCCAAGAACTGTCATAAAGTTAAAGTCCAAGAACTGTCATAAAGTTAAAGTCCAAGAACTGTCATAAAGTTAAAGTCCAAGAACTGTCAAAAAGTTAAAGTCCAAGAACTGTCATAAAATTAAAGTCCAAGAACTGTCATAAAGTTAAAGTCCAAGAACTGTCATAAAGTTAAAGTCCAAGAACTGTCATAAAGTGAAAGTCCATTTTTTGTCATAAAGTAAGAGTCACATTTTCATCATATAGTAAAAGTCAAATTAATGTCATAAAATAAAAGTACCATTTTGTAATAAAGTGAAAGTCAAAGTGTAATTGTCCCAAGTTTTGTCATAGTCTTAATAGGCTGCAGAATCATGCAAAAACTTGACTGACCACACCTCAAACAGTTTTAAAAATATTGATACAAACCTTGGAACACATGTGTTTACATAAGCAATATTCAAAATTTATGTTAGATTATGCTCCTTAATCTGCAGTGGTTTTATCTAAATTTATATGGACATTATTCTTAACTGTGTCATTGATGTATATTAATTAGATATGTAAAATTAAACTGTCACAATTGAATATATTCTTTATTAAAACAGATCCAAGAGTTAGGCAAGAAGCCTAATGTCACACCAGAGTTGAGTGATTCATCATTCCTTGAGAGGAGCCACATGGAACTAGCCTATGATTTCTCCTCACTTGGAGAGTAAGTGCAATGTTTATAAAAACTGTCTAACCCTCAGCCAAGTCTGGTACAATTTGAGTTGGTCTGGGGTTTTTTTCCTCTATAAACAAACTCAACATGAGTTTTTCAGTCTGTTAAAGGGTGTAAGTCTTTCACATTCTCTGTCTTCCAGTCTACCTTCTTGTAACACCTGAGGGTCCTTTGCATCTTGAGCAATGTTTTGGTTAAACCACTCAACCATTTCGTTACCAATAGGGTGATAGGGGGTTGTTCGGGTTTTCACCACATTTTCTAGGTTGCATAGCTCCTTAATGAGTGTTGACTTGAAAAAAACACTAATTGACATTGTCAAATAATTTATCTTATGGTAGTGCATCAAAATTCAATATCACTTTGAACCTTTTTGCTTTCATCCCTTAAAGGATTGAAAAACAAATGTTTATATAGGCCAATGGTTGTCTGTGCATCTGTAAACATTTACTTGTGAATGTTAATCAAACTCAGTTGTTAGAGACATCCATAAAAGCTTGATTCCTTTCTTAAACCAGCCAGATCCACCCATTCATGACTCGATTATTGCCCTTGAAATTATCAACCAAGTGAAAAATGGGGTCAAAAACTAGGTCACTAGGTCAAATCTTAGAAAAGTCTTTGGAACAAACAAGAGGCATTATGCATGGTCAAATATTCATGAAACTTAATTAAAATGTTTTCCTTGATAAATGCTTGGACATATATAAAACTGGGTCACATATGTTCGAAAATTAGGCCACTAGGTCATATCTTAGAAAAATCTTGTCCGGAACCATATTAGGGTAATGATTGGTCAGATTATGTTTAAACTTGGTCAGGATATACCCCTTGATGAAATATTGACCGGTTGTAAAAGTGGGTCACATGTGATAAAAAATTAGGTCACACGGTCAAATCTTACAAAAACCTTGTCCAAAACCATTTCATGGTAATGATTTGTCAGATTATGTTCATACATGACTGAACACATGATAATAATTCTAAAGAATTCAAACTTATATCCAATGTTCATAACGGTCCATTTCTCTGCAGCCATATTACATGTATATATAGGAATATTCCACCTACTTTTCATTTCTAATCCATGAACTTTGCCTAATGAGGTGGGGGATATCCATTCAACGAATTTGCTTGTTAAACTTATACTGTAGTTAGATAATGACTTAAAAACAGTTCTTTTCGAAAACCAGCCAGATCCTAAAAAGCCATGCCAGTAGAGCATTTTTTAAACACATGTGAGGTTCAATGTATGTGATTAATGTGTGTATTCCAGTTGATAGTGTGTGATTATTTTTTCCACATTGCAGTATAAATTCTTCTTTTTTGAGTTATTACTTATTATTACTTATTACTCTATAGCATATAACAGTATTTTCATACTTGAATAATCTATCTATCCATCTGTCTGTAGAGAAACAGCCATCCAAGAGCCAGTGAACAAATCTCCAAGGA
The DNA here is from genome assembly GCF_026914265.1 of Mya arenaria. Taxonomy (NCBI): domain Eukaryota; kingdom Metazoa; phylum Mollusca; class Bivalvia; order Myida; family Myidae; genus Mya; species Mya arenaria. Next base: position 15,389,783 of record NC_069133.1, read on the forward strand.
AGTTTCCATTCACGTCTTCCCCGCTGAGCATTGGGAAAAAGTCTGACAAGGCCCCACCCCTGCCAGTCAAGAAAAAAGATGACAACATGAAAATGACTGCCATGCAGTCAAAGGAAAAATCACAATCAAGAGCTTCAAAATTGTTACCTACAATAAGGCAAAAATCAAAAACAATATCAGGACAATCAGGAAGTCCGGATTTGTCAGCCAATAGGATGTTAGATGCATCAGCCAATCACAGTGGAGGAGAGGCTACTGGAATTACCAATCAAAATATGTTGAAAAAGAGACTTGAAGATGCTAGTCAGAAGAGAAAGGAATTGCTCGAAAATAACTCATCTAAACACAAAGAAGAAAGGGTAACAATATTTCATCAAGTTGTCAATTTTACTTTCACCCCATCAGCCATCTAATATTAAATCCATTGCCATTGAAAATAGATCAAATCTAAAATGTTTTATTGCAAACCCCAAAAAGTTTTGTCAACGTTTTATTTCAAAGAAATTGAATAATGTTGCGGTCTGACAGAATAATTGTGTGCAGACCCATTCAACTATTCCTTGAATATGTTGAACTTCGTTGAAAAAGGACACATCACATCAATTTGAATGTTAATCTTTTCTATCTTCAGAAATGTTATACCAGTAAATCACAGCATGAAATCCACTTTGTTTTCAGAGGTCAGAGTCTTCAGTGGCATACAACCGGTCAGTTTCAGAGAATACTTCTATTGGCCATTCTCCTCGAGCTCTCCGGAAGTCAGCTAAAAGCTTGAGTGAGACTAAGGTAATTGCTTTATTTTCATTAGTTAATAAGAAATCATTTTTCCCTCAAATAGTGTGTAGCCATAGCGTTTTTTTCACAAAGATTTTTGTACAGAAATTGAAAGAATAGGTTATTGAATGGAGATCCACACTTTAAAGGGACTAGACTCCAGATGGTCTGTTGTCGCTGTTCACCCTTTTAAAAATAGCGCGTAATGGTTTCCCAGTTCTTGGTGTGTATATTTAGCATGTGGATGTCACATAATTAGTACAGGTACATATACCAGCACTTTTTATATTAACTTGGATTAACATGGTAGATAAACCAATATTTTTTAGAATGGAAAATTTCGCAAAAACGATCAAAAGAATCATGTAAGAAATGTGATAAAAGTTTCAATGCGTACACAACAATATCAATTTGATTTGTTTTTGGCAGTTTTCTTTTTTTTGCAGTTGTCTGTCTGGTGTCTAGTCCCTTTAATATGTGTTATCATGTAGATGAACATATATCATATACATATTTAACATGAATGTATTGAATATTTTGATATGATAAGTGTAAAGAAGACTTCATATATATTAGTCCTCATCCTGTATAGCATTATAGATGTGTGGATACTATTATTCATGAAGCAAAAATTCCATAATTGTTGAGGGTTCTGATTTGGTAATACTAATAATACATTTTGTTTTACAGAAAAATGTTTAGAATGAAGAAATATTTTTGTAATATTTGCAGACTCAGAGTTTGTCTTTTTCTTCACCTCCAAAGTCTATCACTGAGGTGCCACATCAAGGTCAAGGTCATCAGTCAGTTGCCATGGATACAACAAACTCTACAACTGAAAAGCAGGGAAACACAGTGTCTGAGAAAGCCAGGGAGCTGCAAACTTTCCCACCAATTACTGGTACCCATCAACAAGAAGCGTTCCATGGCAGTGCAGGGCCAAATCAGGAGTTAAAAGCTGAAGCTGAGAGCCAGGAAAGGAATTTAGAAAGTTTAGAAACAGGGAACCAGATTACCAAGGAAGTGGAGGAGACTGCTATTGCTGAAGAAAAAGACACAGTGTCAGAGCCTGTCTCTGAGGCAGGTAGGTTACTGTGGAAAAGTAATGTACATTGTATCTGCTTCTTTCATTCACATATATGTATTGTGGGTCCTATAATGCCCATGTATATAGCAGTCCCGTTGATATAAATTATAAAGTATACATAAAACTTTTGAATGAATCTGCCCAAAGTCTGACATAAGTGATTTGCATGAAAAAACACGAAAAAAGCCCAGCTTATAAAATCCAGATTTTGAGCAAGTCCTGAAAGAATTTTACCTGTGCAGGGCTTGTCCGCATGTACTCTATTCAACCTGTGTGTTTTCAGAGTCATGAATGGTTATCTGGACATTTCTGAAAGTCTTATAATCATATTTTGCTGAAATGTATGGAATATCCATCTTTTTCTGCTTTAGAAATGCAATTAAAATAAATGGATATTTCAGCATTCACTGACATTTCTATGAGGTGTGTTTTTGTTTTCAGGTCAAGAAAAACCTTTCCTTCTCCTAAGTCAAGTAAGTATACCATAACTTGCACGATGGCTTGATGGTAGAAGCTAAACTCATAATACAAAACAGTTCATCCAACCTAAATTTACTATAAACCCTATTATGTACATGTAAGTCACCTCTATAATGCATTTCCATAAACATAATACTAGAGTGGGACTTGAGTAAATTCAAACATACCCTATACTGTCAACTGACACAGTATTATGAGTAAATTGAGAACCGGTCAGCTGTGTTGTATGCCAGGTTCAGTTAAAGTCGTCAGTACATCGCCAGTGTGGACAAAGATGGAGTGGTCAGGTTTTGAATGACCACTCATGTAGTATTATGAATTTATGAGTATATTGAGCACCAGTCAGCCCTATATATTGCCAGTGTGGACGTAGATGGAGTGGTCAAGTCAAGAATGACAAATCTTATAGAATAATGTATGTATTGTATTACAGGACGAGTATAATGAGCACCGGTCAGCCATATCATATGCCAGGTTCAGTAACAGTGGTCAGTACATTGCCAGTGTGGACGTAGATGGAGTGGTCAAGTAAGTTATCTAGATTTAACTTGATTGGTTTTAATTGCGAATGACTGACTCATTATTAGCTTGTGCATTTTAGAAAGCAACAGAAGAAACATAGCAATTGTGTTGGTGTCGGCGTCATACAAAAACTTAAAAGAGTGGGTATAATTAACATGAAGCAAATAAGGGCCTCACTCTGCCTAGTCACTTGTTCGAGGTTGTATGTCAGAGGTGGCCAAAGTAATATATTGGATAACACAACAACCATGTGCTTAAACTTATTGATGAAGTATAATCTCTAGAACAGACAGGTGTTGGCGTTTTCATTGTGGCGCTCTTGTTTGAAATACTATGGAATGAAATTCTAGCATATTTATTGAAAATGAATTTAAACCAAGGTGTGCTGCTGAGCAACGATATAGCTTGGCAAGAATTCCACAATTTCTGTTCAAAAGCTTTATGGAGCTTTTGTAACTTGTTCATCATAGGAATGTAAAATAAATCTTTTCTTTACATATACCTTGATCTTTTATTAGAGTGTGGACATGGAGTCCTGAGGCCAACACTGCGGCCACTGTGATGTCCAAGTCTGCCTTCCTCTCTCTGGAGTGGGCCAGCAAGTCTGACCGATGGGTAATGCATTCATTGTTGCTAATGATTCAATGTTTGACTATCTCAAAATAAAGTTTTTTTTTAATAGCCAATCATAGTAGAGATCTTAAATATGCTAGATTTATCTTACAAACTTCAAAAGAGAAAGAAAGGTGTGTTAGAAAGAAAGGCAAGTTTTATACATATATATGTATATACAACCACAGGTACAAAATTTGGGCATGTTTCGTGGCATACATTGCACAAAAATTTTAGTTGATTTAACTTTCCAAAATCACAAAACTTGAGGCAATCTGTTTATCTCCTTTCATTTGTTCTTGTTTCCAGTTGGAGGTGTACAAAACTTTTAACCTTTGCCATAATTCACAAAGTGTTCACGATCTTCAAATGGATCTTGACATGCTAGGGACAATATTCACAGCAAGAGTTATATCTCTTTTCAAAAAAACAACTGACAAGTGTTGGCATTGGCTTAGCAGCACTTTTATTATGGGAACACATTTCACCAGATTGTTAACATGGATATTCCAGTTACTGTTGGGCAACCGGTCAGGGAACATCAGGCTGTTTGACGTTAAAGAGATGAAGTCTTTCTACGAGGCAACTGCTGATGCCAGCTTTCCTAGGTGAACTAAATGTTTTGTAGTGATGTGCTTAATATTGTCCTTTCTGGTTTGTTATAGAAATTCTTAGGCGGAATTACATGTAATTAATCATGTACCTTTACATAAGCAGGGATGTGATTTGTCAGCGGATTCGCGGAATTCCGCGGATCTAATGGCCCAAGGGACCCCCCCCCCCCCCCAAAAAAAAATAAATAAAAAAAAAAAAATTCTTATACGGCTGTGTGCTTTTGACCCCAAAAGTACCCCCAAGAACCCATGGCCTAAATGGTTTCAGCCCTCCAGTTGCCAGGTCAATCACGTCCCTGATAAGTTAAAATTTGCATGTGGAAGATGATTGTTTGTTAGAGTGAAATAACTTAACATATTATCCCCAAGGAAGACAAAAAGTTCTATTTCATCACCTTAACACAAGAACTCAAGAACTGCTTCTAATTATATATGCAGTTCTTGCACTAGGGTGATGATTTCTTGAGTGGCAATCTCTTCAGGTTCATGAAGTCAATGAAGTGTTATTATTATGCTGAAAAATAAAGGACATTCTTAATATTAAAGTATAATATTTTAATTAAAAAAAAGCTTGACAGAGTATCATTGATGAGACATTTGTGTGTGTATATACATGTCATTCTGGGAGGTGAAAGCATGAAGATTTCATATGCTTCTTTTATTAGATATGACCTAGAACCTTTTGGCTTTCACCATGCAATTTTTACATTTATAGAAAATGATGGTGAATTATCGCTATAAATTTAAAGAAAAGGTACTTCTAATATAAAAATGATATCTTATCCATTGACATTTCAAACAGATTTATTTAACTAATTAACTAAATCCGTTCAATAAAATTCATATTGAATGACCACTCATATTTTATCCTGTATTTGTAGGATTGTAGGTTTGTGTTCCAACCCGTGCACCCCTGGGTTTGTGTGTTCAGCCAGCACGGGGCGGGGCAGGAGTGGGTCCATAGGGCCTGATACAGGCCCCAGCAGGGATAACAAGATAGGCAGACTCACACTGTGGGATCTGAAAACCATGAAAGTAGAGGTGAGCTTTGCTTCGTTATCTAACATAACTAGGAGTATAGTACATTGCAGCTCAGCTTTAGCATGATGCAGGAGGTCCTAAGGTCATGATTACTTTAGAACTTGACCGCTTTATAATGCAAGGGTAAAAGTGACTTAAAACTGCATGATTAAAATATTAAAGAAATTTTAGGACCATTGCTTGTAATTTTGTGGTATAGATGATGACAGAGCTCAAAAGCGGTTAAATTTGGGGCAGTTTCCTTCATTTTTTCAAACTAATTTTAGGTTGTTTTTGAAAAAAAACAATTCAGATTCATGACAACTTTTTCATGGATATTGGGCTGTAACAACTGCAATTGTGCAGTTTAAGTGCAGTACTTCCTTATCAAATCTATACTAGTATTTTATTTAAGACATCTACATAAGTTGCTTATATTTGCCATGGGGAAATTATTTTAACAAATCAATTTTTTTCTCTTGTAACCCTACACTGTACTAAGTATATGTGGTTTTCAGGAATTAAGTTTTGTTTTTGCAATAACTCTCAAGCAATATTATGAGACTGACTGTTCATGTCATACAAATCAAAGAAGTAAATAGCGAAATATTGTTGTTCTCAAAATTTTGATTTCAAAAATGATATTTAGCCTAAATGTTGCAGAAGACATGTTATCATAAAAACCCTATCCCTGTCCATTTCTAGCGAATCCTGCCCATTGAGCCAGGTCCAATAGGAATAACAAGCTGTAGATACAACCATAATGGCCAGCTACTGATTGCTGGAGGAGTGGACGGGATCATCAGACAATATGGTACAGAAGCATGCCCTTGAATATTGCATTAAAATTTTGTCTCTTTGTTTTCAGGGTAGGAATTGTCATACTATTGGTGGTGTTGTCAGAGTCATTTAGAAATGTTTTCCTTCTTTGTTGGGGCATAATTCATAAAAAGGTTCAAGAAACTTGGTACGCATGCTACCAATGATAATACACATTCTGTGAACACATAAATTCTAGAAGGCTCATCACTCTGGCAAAACTAATTTCTGAGTAATGGTTCTAGGCCAAGGGAGAAAAATGGATGAGCAGTGGCACCTGTTGAGGCTTGTATCAAAATCATAAACAAGATTAAGCAATTAGGCTAAGTTCTGTAGAATGATGGTTTTAATTTCATTAGTATTGAAAATATAAAATGACAATAATTATTGCACTGATTGTGAACTGATGGAATTGTGAATTTTGAACCTCACAAATTTGGCAAAAAAGAAATGCAAAGTTTTTTTGTGAAATTAAAAAATCTACAAAATGCATCCATTATTACATTACAGATGTGAATAAGCAGAAGTGTGTAAGCCAGTGGCGGGCCTCTAGCGGGGAGTTGAGACAGGTGCTCTACTCCGCAGACTTTACCTCATGTTACAGTCTTGCCATGGATGGAACAGTAAGTTCTACACGGGGTCCCTTAGCGAATCGGCCCCAAGTCCTGGGCCAGTATTATTATACAGTATAATTCTTATCCTTATCCTTAGATATGTCTCATTGATTACATTTCAGTCTATTGACCAGTTATTTTTACAGTCCAAATCAAAACACTCAGATTCTACTCTAAATTTTAAAGCTGCACTCTCACAGATTGAACGTTTTGACAACTTTTTTATTTTTAGTCTAAGAACGAGCCAATTTTTGCGAAAATCCATGGAAACCAGTTGTATAAGACTGCTGACAAAAAATTAGATCGCAGATTTTTATATTCAAGTTCAAAAATTGATGTTTTATGCATTTTTCTTAACCCGTTAGTAACAGTTTAAGTAAAAAGACATTAATTTTCAAACGGAAATATGAAAATCTGCGATCTGATTTTTTATCAGCAATCTTATATCATTGGTTTGCAGATATTTACGCAAAAAAATTGTTCTTTCCAAGACAAAAAATAAAAAAGTTGTAAAAATGGTATATCTGTGAGAGTGCAGCTTTAAGTTAAATCTTAGTTTGTTATTGAATTCACCCCTGCTATCGATAATCTTACCCTGGTCCTTTTTTGTAAGGCCTAGCGGTTTTGAAACTTTAAAATAAACAAGCATATCACAAATTATATGACCACACTTTTGGCAGAAACACGTATCACAACTGGTGGCTATGCCACTTGTGAAATATAAATTTTGGTGCTCACTCGGTGAAATATATTCCGATCTTACACTTAAACAATTATTCTCAATCATTGGCAATTGAATTTTGACAGTACTCAATCATTATTTTATCCCCATTGTATGCCTTATATTATTTACTCTATATAGATTATAGTATATTCCATGACCGACAGTGTATATAGGGATTAGGCTCATCTTGACCCAAGCGTGGTATATTTTTTTTGCGTAAACCAGGTTTACCGAGGGTTGTGATGAACACATCTTACACAAGTGGCCATGATAGATGCTTTATCTCCTACCTTATATAATTAAAAAATGTAGTTTTTTGCTCGAACTCTTGGGCGTAGTGAAGAAAAGCAGCTCCATACAAGTACTTCTTTATCTTTGCCTTTTGGGTAAAATATGGATTTCCAGCATGGCCAAATATTTGGATCTACTTATCTGGGGTTGGAGATAAAACAATCACACTCCCTGCCCAATACTGCCATCTATACAGATACTAAGCCATCTTTGATAGTTTATATGTCAATGATAGTTGCCTGTGGTGTTTCAGCTATCAGAATGGAGCCTCCACAAGACGGGCCAGAAGATCCGTGACTTGCCTCTCCATGCTGGTGCAGTGTCAGACTTCTCTGCCCTTGAGGCGTTGGGAAACAAGGAGATTCCCATGGGTAAACTTCTCGCATTTGACTCTGACGGGAAATACTTGCTGGGATGCAGAGAATCAAACTCTGAGATATATCAGGTATGTTGAGTATAAAAGGAAACTGTTCCTTATTTGAAATTATCTTACTTCTCAATAAAGACAAAGGCATAAGCATGAAAGTATGGATATTGTCTGCAGCCAGGGTCGTATCTTTTACTTTGCCTGCAGGGATCATGTTGTCCACCGTTTGCATCATTGTTGTCTATAGTGTCTAATTGTCATGTCTGCTCTGTAACATTACTATTTCTCATATGATCTTTACTAAATTTGGTGACAATGTTTATGGGAATAATTCTCTTGGCCAAGGTTAGATTTAAACCTATATTGGTTAACTTTTGCTATATTCACTCCTGAGTTACTGCCCTTGAAAGGTCAAATTATACCAAAATCAAAAAGAGGTTGCTCCAAGCATTTAACATGTTTAATTTGCGGAACTCTTGTTGGTTTACTAAGTAACATTTTTTACACAAAACAATATAGTGAATCGAAGCTCTTCTCAAATGGTTGAATATAATCTAAATATCTAATTTGTGATGATTGTCTTTCATGACACATGTTTGATAGTATTAAACATTTATTCCAAAGAATATTTTTAGATTTTAGCTGGAGATGGGTCTTTCATGAAAAAGGATGTATCAGTGAATAATACCTGTATGTATTTATCCTGCAGCATCTAGAAGTTTTACAACAAAGCTATATTTCAGATGCTGAAGTCAGAGACTGGTATGAGGCACTTCATGACATTGAAAGGTCACCAGTCATCCCTGGTTACGACCTTGGACTGGTCGCCAAACATGGATACCAAAATCTGCCTGGCTGGCACCCACTGTGGCAGTGTAGTTGTGTCTACACTACTTTCACAATGAGTAGAATGGTTACCTGTGTATGCTGTTTTCTATGTGAAATTGTGTAACACTGTCCACTTTTTTTTCAAAAAATACAGGAGTAAATCTGTTTTTTGTTCATTGAGTGGAACTTTGATAATGTATTTTCCAAACAAGTTAATACAAATAAGTTGATAGGGACATGTCCAGTAGCTAAAGTACACAAGTCAAAGCAAGATGAGACTGTACTCAGTCTTGTAGTGCTGTACTGTGCTTCAGGACAAGATTGAGTTGACACAGTGTGTGTATTTTATTGCTTATGGATTGTTATCATTATTTGGAGTGATTGTTTGTTTGTTTCAAATTGTGATGTTAAATAATGAAATGTTTCATAATGAAATGTTTCATGCTATTTTGTATAAATCAGGGTCAGTTGCAATGATAAATTTGTTTTTAGGGTTATTTTCCACGTGGTCAAGGCATGCACACCATTTGTAAAAGCTCTTATTTAAGTTTGTTTTAAAAAAATCTTCAATTGTTTATTTATCACAAAATGTTTCATCTTAAAGCTGCACTCTCACAGATTGATTGTTTTGACAATCTTTTTATTTTTTGTCTTGGAATGAGCATTTTTTGTTTGAAGGTCTGGAAACAAGTGATAAAAGACTGCTGACAATAGAACAGACCACAGTTTTCATATTTATGTCTCCCCCTCTCTGGGGGAGACATATTGTTTTTGCCCTGTCCGGTAGTCCGTCAGTCCGTCCGTACGTCACACTTCGTTTCCGATCGATAACTGGAAAACCGCATGACCTAGGATCACCAAACTTGGTAGGGAGGTTGGTCGTGAGGTGTAGAGGATCCCTATTGTTTTTGGGGTCACTAGGTCAAAGGTCAAGGCGACCCCCAATATAAAAAACATTTCCGCTCAATATCTTGAGAATGGTTTGACCTAGGTTCACCAAACTTGGTAGGGAGGTTGGTCATGAGGTGTAGAGGATCCCTATTGTTTTTGGGGTCACTAGGTCAAAGGTCAAGGTCGCGGCGACCCCCAATATAAAAAACATTTCTGCTCAAAATCTTGAGAACGGTTTGACCTAGGTTCACCAAACTTGGTAGGGAGGTTGGTCATGAGGTGTAGAGGATCCCTATTGTTTTTGGGGTCACTAGGTCAAAGGTCAAGGTCGCGGCGACCCCCAATATAAAAAACATTTCTGCTCAAAATCTTGAGAACGGTTTGACCTAGGTTCACCAAACTTGGTAGGGAGGTTGGTCATGAGGTGTAGAAGATCCCTATTGTTTTTGGGGTCACTAGGTCAAAGGTCAAGGTCGCGGCGACCCCCAATGTAAAAAACATTTCCGCTCAATATCTTGAGAATGGTTTGACCTAGGTTCACCAAACTTGGTAGGGAGGTTGATCATGAGGTTTAGAAAACTCCTATATTTTGGGGGGTCACAAGGTCAAAGGTCAACGTCGCTGTGACCTCTAATGTAAAAAAATATTTCCGTGCAATATCAGGAGAATGCTTTGATCTAGTTACATTTTATACCAGTTTGATTGATTGGAAGAACTGATAAGATGTCATAGTATAGCCATGGACAGGATTCTGTGTTTATAAAAAAAAGTCTCCTTAAAGCTTCAACTGAATTTATTATGTCTCCCCAATTAATGGGGAGACATATTGTTTTTGCCCTGTCCGTCAGTACATCCGTCACACTTCGTTTCTGCTCAATAACTAAAGAACGCTTGCACTCAGGAACTTTATACTTGGTATGCTAGTTGGTCATGACTAGTAGATGACCCCTATTGATTTTGAGATCAATAGGTCAAAGGTCAAGGTCGCAGTAGATATTCACTATTTAATACAGGTGAATAAACCAAACTTCACTGTTGGTTTGTCTCCTGTCCATAATTACAAATTTCATGTCCATCTTTTTTTTTCTCAGATACGACCACACAATAGGGGAGACAAGCGCTTTTTCAAAAAAGTAATCTCTAGTTATGTTCAAAATTGAGGTTATATGGCTAAAAGCATGACTAACGCTGTAAGAAAAAATCCTTTTTCGACAGTTTTCCATGCAATTGAGTTCTGTTCTATTGTACAATTTTTAACTTATTTACTGTGAAATATGCTGTCATACTGACCGAGAAGATAGCCAAGGTCAATAATGATTTTGCGATAAATATGAGCTGCATATTTTACAGCTGATAAGTAAATAACTGTTTTATTACATTTACCACATAATATGTTATGACATCATATGCTAAACTGTCAGGTCTTTAAACAAACAAGTCAATATGGCATTTTAAAGTGATTTTTCCAGCTTTATTATGCCGTCATATAATAAACTTTCCAGTCTATAAAAAGACCAAAGGTCAAAGATGGCACTTTATTTTGTCTACAAAAATTGCTCTTTGTCCAATCATGGATGGTTTATTTTTAGATTATGTGATATTTCACATTGCTTCCTGAAATGTCATTTATTTAAAACACCCAATTAAGCTATGAAAGCAAATGTGTGTCCAATGGGCCAGAATCCCATGCTGCATGTCATAATGTAAAAGCTTGTATTTAATAGATATTCAATACATTCCTTCTTAAAGAATATATTTGAATACATAAGTTGTCAACATGTCTTCATTCCGAGATTTTTAACTGCTTTGAGGATGTAACGTATATCACAGTTATATTTATGTGTCAAATAACTGAGAAACATTGCATGATATCGATGAATAGCTTAATGTTGTATTAAATACAAAAAATTTGTATTATTCAGTTTATTTTTGTATTATTCAGTTTATTTTTTCTGCTCGTATATTTTCCATGTGTTGTTGAGTTACCGTATCTGTATGAAAATATTGAAAATGTTACTTTGATGATAAATAAAGTTTAATAAGGAGACGTTGGGTTTCAGACTGGGCAATCTTTACTCGTCCCAGCCAAATAACTGTTAATTATGATATTCAAGGGACCATTGCAATGAAATATATTTCTGTATAGTAACATAATTGACTTCGTTAAATTGTATTCATTATTCAAATAAATCATTAAGATGAGTTGGAATTTCTTATTTTATGTGGCCGAGTAAAATTGGGAAGCCCTTTTTGTGTTCCCTTAAGGTTTAGCATCATACTCGACTCGAACATTTCCTATCAAATCTTTACTAACCTGCGGACTATGATATCTTGACATTTCAACAAGCCAAATTGCATTATTCTTTCTGAAATTGTCTAATTTGACTAAATTTACCTGTCCATTTGCCAACTTGAAGAACATGATCAACTTAAAACCAAAAAAACAAGAAACTTCCTTTTATATGGTTGATAATGATTACTGATCTTTTTTGAGACTGTTTGGAAGAAGCAAAACAATCGACAAAAACTCTTGTATGATGACAGATTTATTATGTTAGGTTATTAACATAATAGCTATCTGTTATCAATAAGTTGAAAAATCAGAGTTACAGTTCACAAATATAATCATTGTCACATTTATTTACATCAAAGGTATTCCATCATGGAAAAAACTTGGGTGGTGTATATAGTTTGGGCATTCCGGTTCGTTTTTGATAAGGAGTATATGGATCATCCACATAGTGTCTGTGCTTCCTCCAGTATCCAGTGCTCATTTTGTCATACAGTTTTGTTTGCTGTTTGTTACAGAACACATGCTGTTTTCCCCTCTCAATGATCCACTCAGGCTTGGCCCACCTTCTCTTATTTCTTCCTGCCCGAGCATGGATGTATATCCCCCAAGCAAGGCGGAAAAACCTCTTTGGAACCGCTTTTACGGTCTTTTCCTTCCCCTGCTTACGACTGTAACGCACTTTTGTTCTCACTGTAGTAACGTATGGAAGGCAGACATCCAACAATGACCTGGAAAAAGATTGTCAAGTATTTTGAAAGGGAGGTAATCCATAACTAAATATTCTATCTACTACCAGTAGACAATTAAAGACACATAGCAGAGCTCATTTTTTGTGTCGCCTGAAAAGACGACATATAGGGGTTACTTTTGTCGGTGTCGGTGGCGGCGGCGTCCGCGTCCCATTTTCGCTTGTCCGGGGTATATCTCCTAAACTATTAGTGGTATCAACTTGAAACTTCATATGTACATAGATCTAATAGAGGGCAAGTGCAGTGCACAAGAACTGTTACTCTTGCTTCCATATTTTTAGAGTTTTGCCCTTTGTTATTTTTCATGCTTAAAGTTTTGTCCCGGGCAAATCTTGTAGAATATAAGAGTTATCAACTTGAAACCTCCTATGTAGATACATTGTGTAGATCTCATGGAGGGCAAGTGCAGTGCACAATAACAGTAACTCTTGCTTTCTTAGTTTTAAAGTTATTGCCCTTTGTTAATTTTCATGCTTAAAGTTTTGTCCGGGGCAAATCTTGAAGAATATAAGAGGTATCAACTTGAAACTTCATAGCTAGACAGATCTCATTGAGGGCAAGTGCAATGCACAATAACAGTAACTCTTGCTTTCTTAGTTTTAAAGTTATTGCCCTTTGTTAATTTTCATGCTTAAAGTTTTGTCCGGGGCATATCTTGAAGAATATAAGAGGTATCAACTTGAAACTTCATAGCTAGATATATCTCATTGAGGGCAAGTGCAGTGCACAATAACAGTAACTCTTGCTTTCTTAGTTTTAAAGTTATTGCCCTTTGTTAATTTTCATGCTTAAAGTTTTGTCCGGGGCATATCTTGAAGAATATAAGAGGTATCAACTTGAAACTTCATAGCTAGATAGATCTCATTGAGGGCAAGTGCAATGCACAAGAACCGTTACTCTAGCTGCCATATTTATAGAGTTATTGCCCTTTGTTAATTTTCTTGCTTAGGTTTTGTCCGTGGCATATCTCGTAAACTATAGGAGGTTTCAACCTGAAACTTATTCCGTAGGTATATCTGATTGAGGGTTCAAATGCCACCTACACTTGAAAGTTAAATGGCAACATCATTGTCTATAAATGAATAAACTGCCAATCTAACAGCTATAATGTCGACAGTAAATAATTCGTCAGGCGACACATCCGACTCGCGGAGTTCTAGTTTTTTTTTAAAGTAAAACAGGATAAGGCTAAGCACACTGTTTTTAAAAATTTCACGTAACATTCTGATATGAAGTTCACAAACTAAATTAATATAAATTATGTTTTCAGTTTGTAATTTGACTAATAAAATTAGTTACTTACGATTAAAATGCTTAAGATTTTTATTATTTAATGACACCAAACACTTCTAGGGCATTATACATGCATCCATTTTACTTCATCATACATTTATATGTATATATATATATATATGAGCCACGTCGCGACAAAACCTGTCTTAATGACCAAAATATCGATTTTGAGTTTTCTACATTTTTATATACGTGTGTTTATAACAATGAAAAATATGTAATTTTATTTTTGATATCTTGTAAACTTTTTGAGATTTTCCACTTTAAGTGGCACAGGGGTAAACGTCGATTTTTTGAAAACGCGTGACGTTATGACGTGAAATACCAACAACTGACGTAAAAACTTTGTGATAATGAAGCGAACACCTGTCTTCATGAGTAAATATATCTATAAGAATATTACTGACATAGACCGTTTTAATTGTTTTATTTTCAATTTTTATTTCGTTGCTTAGCAACATAAGAACAATTAAGAATAACACGAATCATAGCATCAGAATGCAAAAAATAACAAATCAACAACTTCATTTCCTTTCAATATAACTTTATTACAGTTATTGTCTGAAATATTTATGCATCTACAAAAGATGTCGTGAATTTACATTAACAATAGAACAATCACCGGCGACAAGGCATACACAGCTATAAAGTGTTTGGTACGGGGCATAAAATGTCCTGGTACGGAGGCCGAACGTATGGTCGGACGAATTTATATAATGATTCTTGTCGGGAATGGCTAAATCCTGCAGCTTGAACAACATCCGGTCGGGCTTGGGTCTCGAACCGGAAGGCAGGATCCTTTAGAACGTGCAGCGTGTTCTCCTCTGCATCTCGCGACGTTCTTACTACAACGACACCAGGCTCAGTGGACGAAAATCGAAAGTACTGGTACTTCCTGAAATTTAATCATGCATGACACTTGATTAACAAGCGGTTTTCATTAATAAATAAACGAAGATTGGCTACTTATTATATACTGTAACATTTGCAGTTATTATTTATATATGGGTTTTCAGTCAATCGTAAAACCATAATCAATATGTAGAAGGTATGGGCCTTTTACGAGTTATAATTGAACGTGACGTTACCTTATTCCATCGAGTGCTTTGAAATGATCGCCAAGGAAGCCTTTCCTATTTCTCCAAGACCATGCTGGATAATGAACTGCTGTGTTAGAATATGAGGATTTGTTCACAACGTCCTCCAGCTGATCCAGGCTTTCACAGTCCGTTCTCCTGTACAATCGCTTCACATTTCCAAACCCACTATCCACGAGGCATTTTGCATGTCCTGCAAGAGTTTGATAAACGGATTTATTAATTAAGAAAATGTGTATTTTGCACGATGTTAAAGTTGCAGAAACAAAAAGACGATGTTGTATAAGCAGCAGGAGAATAAAATCTTAATATGAGCAAATGTGAATATACATCTATATATTCGTATTCAAGAAATCGTTAATATGTTTATGTATAAAAATATGCATATTTTTTTTTACTATAATGACTTAGAAAGACGAACCTGGTATTTGCATAAGATACTCAATGGTACTGTGCTGTCCGGTCATGACTCTCCACATGAAGTAGCCCACGAGATACTTATTCTTATTCTGACCTGTAATGCGAAAAAATACATGAATGTGTGTTATTAATTTCCTGTACCGAATGTATCGCCCACTTACGCGCAAATTAAAGCAGAAACACACGTAAACGCACACATGCACAAAACTGCAAAGGTGCGACATTGTAAATGTTATGGACAATTACCAATAAAAATAGGAGAAATGGCGCAGAGTTAGAGTGTCTGCTTTCCGAGGCAAAGAGGTGCAAAGTCCGATCACCAGTCGGGAAACATTCTTGTGACCACTCGTATTGACACACAGTACTGGTGAGTTCAAGCAAGGAAATTGACTCGAGAGTTACTCTATAAGCTATCAGCTTTCGTCACAATTGAACTAAAATAAATTGGTATGCTAGTAATAAATTGTATATGTCTATATGCTTTGTGAAAGATTTGTTTTGTGTTTAAATTTACCTGGACAATTATCCGCGTGGATGGAGCAAGACGTTGATTGGCCGCCGTAGTTTTGAAGGGCCCAGTCTATCATTGAAATGACGGCATTTGGTCTGTGCGATTTCGAACCATCTTTCCCCATGGTCTCGTTCTCGTCGATGAGGAAATTCAGCTGGTGTGGGTCGCCATCTATTCGGAATCCAAATATACTGATCTTCCGAAGGGACAAGAAGAATAAGGGCCCCATTTGTCTGTAGTAATGCGGCAGGCAAAGTCAAACGTGAAATGGTGGTACCGCTCACATTCAGCGGTGTGACGCGTCTCCGTACTGCGACGTATACAGTCATTGTACAACTCCCGTTCCTGAAAAAATGTTATAATCGGCTCTTTCATTTACCTTGAATATAACTCACTTTTACCATAAATTGACATTGTCGTTTAATAATAGGTGAGAATAGCAGACTCGTATTTGTGATTTAAGTAAGTATGCACATCATGATTTATGTACATAAATAAAACTAAAACGTGGGGGAGTCTAGTGGATAGTTGCGCACCTCTCACCTTAAAGGTTATGGGTTCGATCCACTACACGGGTACTTTCTTATTGCTTCTCGAGAACAGGAAATTGATGCGGCGGTTATTCATATTGTCATCACAAAATAACTTCTTTGGCATACAAAAAAACTTTGTACTCTACCTGTTGTGCCTTCGTTATATGAGCGCTGTATGCATCCGCCGCTTCTTTTTTGTCGTCTTCCTCGACAGCGTCCATCATGCGTTTCCTGATTTTTTCGCATGTAGCACAGACGTCATCACGCGGAGATGCGATTTTGATATGGGGTACACATGTCGACCAAATTGTCTTGAAGGCGGTCAGCTTCAAACATCGAATGGGAACCACCGAATCTACAGCCTGTTTCTCATATTCCTTGAATGTCTTCAGTTTCGTTTCGCTTGCAGGGAGATAAGTTGGTGGAATATTGTCTCGCCCTCTTGGAGCTGCAGGCATTGGTAACCCCTCACGTTCTGCATAGTTCAGGAGAAACTTTACCACGCGCTGCACAGCGTCAAACGTTAGGGCGTGCTTGGGCCGTCTTCCAGTGTTTCCATGGGTCCTTGGAACGATCCCATTTGTTGCCATGTGCGCCATTAGACCTTGTAAGGCACTTCTTCCTATGTCATAGCAGAGGTGAAATGTTCTCCTGCAAACAATGGACCCATTAAATTTAAATGTATAACGCATCCGTTGCCTCTTTTTTCCTTTCTTAGTTGTTGCCTTGGCGCGGTCGTCTTGTAAGATGGCCATAATATACATGTCTTTTTCATTTGTGTCCATTTCTCTTAAGTTAAGTATGTTTTCATACACATTTCCTACATTAAGCTGTTGTGAACATTTCCTTTGACACCCACATCCATCTTTACACACTTTCTTTATATCTGTAAGCTCACAATTTTCAGCCACTTCAATATCGCTTTCATCTAATTCAGCCTCTCCATTGCCATCGCTGTCTGTATCTTCATCTACGACCTCTTGATGCAAAATATAATCCCTCACACGTCCTTCCAATATCCCGCCAATTGTGTCAATATCATCGTTGTCGACTTCATAATCAACTTCACATGACTCGTCTAACTCTTGTGATGCAAATGGTGTGGAAACTGGCGTTCTTCCAAAATGATTTGAGTACACACTCTCTAACTCCGGAAAATATATTATAGGAAAAACCTCATTATATCTGTCATATGAACCGGGTAGTTTTGTATTATTTGAACCATTTTTTTTACCAAATTTATCAATGATAAAACAATATATACCAACACAATTTAGTGGAAATGTGATTAAAGCAAAAAAAAGTAAAGCTCATATCTGGATTTGAACTTGAGTCTCCCGGGTACTGCACGATGATCTTTCCACTGTGCCACCGTCACTTCATTTTAACACTCAATTAACGTTATATATTACATCAACTCTTGGTCAGAAAATCGATATAATGACTCGACACTTTTTCCATCTCATTTTAAACATGATATTTCGTTTTTTAACATATTTATTCGTTTAGTGAACATATCTATTGGAACAGCATATTACAGTATTGTACAAAATACTTAACAATATAAATTCAAATACAGTAAAACAGAGATTTTCATTTTGAATGTCATTGCATCAAAATACGAATAAAATAGTAATTCTCATTTATAAAACATTACGATGTCCAATTATAAATGTATATATTGACGGGTTGAGTTTAAGACAGGGAATAAGTTAACTTAACCAGTTTTATGGGATGTTATGATGCCGATATAAGGTGATGTATGCATGTACAGTAACGTTATTTATTTACATGTTATACCTAAGGGCAAATTTATGGTAAAACCTAATTTACGCCCTCCTTTGACAGAACAAAATAATGAAATACATAAAAAGATAACTTACCTCCAACTCTGCATCCATTTTAACACATCTAAGTCAATAACCTGTACAAATATCTATTTTTTCTTCATTGTTTACAAATCTAACTTCTCAATTCCTGGATAAAATACGTGACGTCATTTAAATCCGGTTTTCCATAAAACGTCATCAATGTCATTAAGACAGGTTTTGTCGCGACGCGGCACATATATATATATAAAAGTTATGGGTAACATGTACATAAGAATGTGTATGTCAAATTACACTCACTTGAATTAAGTCATTTTTTTTTGAATACAAGTAGTTAGTTTACAACTTACTTTAATAGTCATAAGAATACTGTTTTGCCATGTAGATTTTATTTCTTTATATTTGACAAATATTTATGTTAATATAATAAACTTCATCTTATCGAGGAATTTCAATAAAAGCTCCATTTATATAAGCTACGTATTTGATGTAATAAAATGTATAATATTCCTGAACATTTTGGAAAAATGTAAAGGCAATATGGTTAGAAATGAGATTCTATATAGTTGACAAAGAAACTATTGCTTGATTTGTAGTCAGTGAACTTAATGACTGTGCCACTGGGAACATGTATCCAAATTTTATTTCTTTTACTAAAGCAGACTTTGTCAATCAGCTTTTTTGAGAAATAAGAAGAGTTCCAGAGGCCTAATTCCACTATTGCTTTATCATTTTTATTCCATATATAAATAAAATGAAGTCGCCAAATCCAAGAATACTTGACTCTTGCTTTGTTGCAAACTTGCTACCAATAGCCTTCAGTTTGAATGATATCAACAACAAACCTTGATCCACCATAGGGGCCTGCTGTCTGGTTAATGGGAGTAACAATCATAGGTCTGTGTGAAATTGATGGTGTTGTTCCCCTGGTGAGAGATGACAGACATCGTTCCTGGCAAGCTGATATCACTGCTGTTGGTTTAAGTGTTCTTGCAAGGCACCCTGTGGAATAAAGTAAATGAATTTTAAAAAAATGGAATTTTCAACACCTTAAGTAAACCTTGAGGATAAGATAGCCTGGCGCAGGAGTGAAAACAAGACAGCAGGAACACTAGCATGCAGTGTTGTCAATAAGAACCAACTGCAGACCAAAATGCACAGTTCAAATGGCAATTGGGCCAATTCAAATTTCTAAAAATAAGTGAATTTTAAGTACAATGAGTAAAGTGGTTGGTTACTTCAATATTTGAGATGGTTCAACCGAAACTTATTGAGAAGACTGAGCACGATTCTCAACAGATGGCTGGTAATCAGTAATTTTTGTGTAAAAAATTGTTCCTCATTGTTAAATCTTTTAGTGTTAACTTCTACTAGTATTATGTTTTAATTTTGATGCTTTATTAGAGGCGAGCTACCAGCACTAGCACCATGATGTTTACATTGACATCAGGAAACGATTATTATGTGTATATGATACATATATATATATATATATATATTAACACCTGATCTGGTCGATAACATTAGGTCAGACACAACTAATACATGAAGTTTTTACCAATTTATTCATAAAACCATTATATTTATTTTCTTGAACATTGTTTTATTTGAAATGCATGAGAAATTACATAGTCAGCTTGACAGGTTGGATAAATTGTGCAACCCAACTTAGTAAATATATAAACCACATTTTGTATCTCTCAGTTTGGATACAAAAGGCAAAATTTTAATGACCGTACAAGTTGACAACTAGTCTCAAGATTTAGTGAGTCTCGTGCTTTTGTCAAAGAAGTGACTTGAGACTTGATAGGTATCTAAATATATTAAAACTTTAATGTTTAAGAATAACTACAGTAATGAGCGATCAGTGATACTTTTTTATTATTTTGACATTTCTTTTGTAACCCTGTAACGCTACAACTCTCTATCATTTAACCACGGGCGAAAGAATATATAGTAATATTATGCATCGATGTTGAATAATAATGACAAATTGTTCAATATATACCCGACAGTGATTTAAACTGGACTGAATTTGTCATTAGAGTCGTTATTTTCACATAGATATATTCTGGGTCACAAATACTGTTTTATACACAACCTGTCAGCTTTACAGATACATATCGGGATACTTGATAAACAATCAACACTGGACCGTTTGCTATTTTTTGCCGGGATGGTGGACGTCTCGAGTCTGCCATAGTTAAAAAAAATCGTCAAAAGACTCGTTGACGGCCATTTAGGTGGAGTATGTTTAAGAAGTGAATTCTTTCATGACCTTCATCATAGACAGTTGTCTTCTTTTTTTTAAATAAATATCGTATGCAATTACATGCTAACAAGCAAGATCGTGTATGAACTAAAACCAAAATACAAAAAAAAACGATACTTTTGTCTTTATAGTACTTAAAAAATGAAAATTCACCAGGTTCATACCAAAAACTCTGCTGACCATGGGCGCAGCCATCTTACGTTCAGTCAAAACGTCTATTGTTCGAATCTACATTTGGGCATAGGCTCCCTACGAAACGTCACTTCCGGCTAGTTGTCAACTTGTACAGTCATTAAAATTTTGCCTTTTGTATCCAAACTGAGAGATACAAAATGTGGTTTATATATTTACTAAGTTGGGTTGCACTATTTATCCAAGTTGTTGTAATAACGCTTTCCATTGGTACGTATTGGTAATGTTTTATTAATTTGCAATGCGTTTTCGCGATGTATACTTTTTTCTAAGACCAGCAGGTCGTTCAGTAAGGCGAGCGTTTACAAAACGCTCGCAAACGTTTTGTTTTGTATCCCTGTTGCAACGCAGCGCATAAAAGTTAAGCTGGAAACCAAACAGCGAACGTTCGCCGCAAACATCTTTACTGAACGCGTTGCAAGTGATAGTCCACAGGTCAGACGACACTTTTATGAAATAAAATGGCAATTTAATTACACAAAATTCTTCAAATTTAAACACAAACAAATTACAAACCACTTTATTAAGACTTAAACCATTTTTTGAATGTCTATTATTTTAGATTATAAATTGAATATAAGTGATACTGTTGTCTAATATGATAGACAGAAGTCAATGCGAATGTCCGTCGGACAGTCAGATATGTTATGTACAGTACACTCAATGAGTAAGATGACCCACTTTCCTCAAGCACTGAGGAATGAAGTCGATGATCGCCGATTACCTCTGATGGTAAATCTGTTTCCCTCGAGTTACTCCGATTGGCTGGTTTACCGCCGAATTTAATATGAATGGTAGCGCAGGAAATCATCCGATTTTGTGACCTCACAGCGGAAATCCTTGTCTAATAAGATATGCAAGAAATAATTATTTCTTGTTCAGAAGTTATTTGTTTTTATGCTTATGTACATTTTAAATCCTAAAAGTTTCTTACCAACGTTTTAATTTGTTTTTAATTTCATTGATGTATTGCATCTGTTTGTATTCCGTCGTAAAAGAGCCGACATTTTACACAATTCTGAACCATGACCTCAAATGTCACGCGCGTGATAAATATAATGTCGAATATAATCATATGCTATTTACTATTGGTAGTTAAAAATAGCCTTCATGTTTTAGGGAATTTTCCACAGCAAATGAGGCAAGAAGAACGCGTGTTTGACCTCGTGATTTTCCGAAAATGTGTAATTAGTAACGTAAAGTAGCCTTTTTCGGGTGAAATGTGTTTATCAGTGTACTCAATCATAAGCAAGATAACGTTCATAAGATGTATGTGCAAATAGTGAAATACGACTGCATTTTTGTGGTAAGCTAACTTCATGCAAAACATGCGGAGGAAAAACAATAACAGCAATTTATTGTAGCCGTCATAAACGGTTGAAATTTTTAATTCAACAAAATTAACTTTAGCGTTGATTCTTATCAAGTGCCCGCAGAGTTTTGCGGACCCCTCTGAGGAACGCCACGTTCTTAATTCTTCGGTCGACTGATACCCCGAGGAATGCAGACACCCAATAAATTCATTATGTTGGCCGCGATAGCGAAAATACCAGGAACTTGGACACCTGATAAATTCATTATGTTGGCCACGATAGGGAAAATATGTGGAGGGAAATGGAACGTGGGTCTAAATTGTTGAGTGTACCGTATATTTCCATATGGACAGACAAAACTTCTATTTTTGTCGGTCATAATTTTTGGGGCAATATTAAAAACAGAACCCTTTAAACCATTCTTTTAGTGTCTATTTGAAAAATCCTTTTTGAAATTCCAGCCTGGTCTTTTTCCATGTAAGTGGTCCCACATGTCTGTCTTATATTTACCATTTTTTTAGTTTTCACAAACATATTTCACAAAATAATAAACTGTTTGTTTGTTTCAGCTGTGGGACTTTTCTATCTAGCGGAGCTTGTTGAAGAATATACTGTGCTGACAGCTAAAGTCATCAAATATCTCATTATTGTAAGACATTCAGTTATACATATACGCACCCTAAAATGCAAAGCCATTTTTGCTACTTACATAAAACAATTAATTTGTTATATGCTTTCCTGTGGTTTATAGAGATATATATCAGTGAAATAAAATTGATTTTTTACTGTTTCAAATTTTAGCCCGCTCTCAGATGCAAATGTTAGTGTGCACAGGGCAAATTCACTGACATCATTTCCAAAATGATGTTACCTGGGCAGCCATGTAGAGAAAAATTGTTTGTTCCAGTGTAAGATAGTTATATATTTCACCTCATGAACACTAATGTTTCACATGTGAAATATATGTTTTGGTGCTTACTCGGTGAAATAAACTGCATTCTTACACTGAAACAAACAATTATTCTCTATATCACTTTTATTTTTACTGTCAGTTCCTGAGTCGTCAGGAATTGTAAAAAAAAATCAATAGCAGCCCCTTTCAGCAAAAATGTGAAAAGGGCCTGACCTAAACATAAGACAATATTTCAGCACCTACTTGATGTATTGCTTTGCAACTTTATACAAGAGGTCACAACCAACAAGGTTACATAATGAATTAAGTTAGATAACTCAAAATGATTAACAATTAAATGTTTTAGTATTACTGTTTATCTGTGTATGAAAACATTAGTCAGTTTATAGATTTTATAACCGGTTATCTAAAAACTGGCCATATGTTTTCATACACAGATGTCAACCACAATTCCTAAATGTATTTAATGTTTATATAGCAATATTTCTTGGATACTCCACCTACAACACGGAAAAATAATGCTTTCAAGATAAATGAATGTAGTTTAACTTTTAACATGAGCATTGTCAATAATGCAACTTGTTTCATCAAAGTCACTTACATTTTACAAAAATTAAACACCATTTGACATATAACAAACATAGATTTATTAAGATCACAGGTATTTCGAAGTTGCTGCGTTCATCTGAATATACATGTAGATGCATTTGAAAGAATGTGTGTTCATCCAAGGACGCACAATAGGAGTGTAAAAAATGATTTTTTATATGATAAGACTGTATACAATAGAAGAATCTAAAAGGCATAAAACTCAACATGTATCTTAAATTTCCAGTGCACAACAGCTGTGTTCATTGGTTTCCTGCTATTTGAGGACCTACCTATTAGCTGTATAGTGTTCGGACTGGTGGGAAATGGAGCGTTTTTCCTCCTGCTGCAGGATTTCCCATACTTCAACCTCTCGTCACCAGGATTCATTGGATCAGTTGGTAAATTGAAACATTTCAATGGTTAAGGGAAATAGTTATTTTAAAACTGAAATCTTTAGACTTTGAAATTACTAGTGACATATTATTTGAAATTTGAAAAATAAACTTTTTTGGTTGATATAATATTTTATCAATTTGACTATTGAACTAGATGGAATGATTTTTTTTCTTCCTTATAATTATGTATCTTGATCAGAGGAAATTAAGAGCATCTCTACATAAACTCGAGTACCTTCGCTAACACTACTGAATACTGTACCAATGCAGTACTTGAGTTGTTTCAACAATAATATACTCTTAGTGCTACATTTGTTGCCATTTCTGTTTTAAAATTAATTTTTTGTGTGTTTTTTTCTATGACTAAATGGTAGTTTACATTTTTAATAACTAAGCTTTTTTGTTTACAGTAACAGTAGTAATCAACCACTACCTGGCCTTCTCCTATTTCACAGACGTTTGGCACCCTTTCTATGAGGTAACTATGTAAGCTAATGTTATGTTAATATTTTAACCCTATTTTTCATTTATAAAACTCTTCATTTATGTGTAAAATGTGTAAACCACATTTGTTTTTAGCCAAAATGAAAAAAAACTTGATCTTGTTCATTGCAGGTTCTGGCCTATTTCACAGTCTGTCTGTGGATGGTTCCCTTCGCGTTTTTCGTGTCCTTGTCAGCCAATGAAAATGTTCTGCCCACAGTCTCTGAGCGAACGATGTCAGAGAGTGAGGACACAGATATTGTCTCGAGCTATTTCAGCCGGAAGGGCAAAAAATACGGACTGCTGTCATTCTTAAAGAATGCGCATGGAACAATATTGCCTCAGAGAGTAAAAAAACACTTTTAACCGCATTATCTCTAACATCTATGCATTGATTACCTACATGTAGGTATTATAACTATGACCATGATATACGGATAATCTTGGTCACGTGTCTGCCTCTCCAGGGTTGTATGTAACCCTCTTCTAGGAGTTTTCTTGTTTGGTCTGGGTAGGCAATATGGGGGACAATTACAGCTCACCTGGGCCCAGCGATAGATATTTACAAGCCTAAGGATAAAACATAGTAAAAGGATTTTCAGGGTGGTAGAAAATATCTTGATACAATGATAAATGTATATAGTCAGGCTTGCACATTGTTCGGCACTTTACATAAGAGGGAAGATATTCTGGCTAGTGCTTGAATTTCTGAATTAATAAGACGGTGAGCCAGTATTTAAGAAGCAAGAACTATTCTAAAACTTTCATTACATTGAAATAGAATATATTAATTTCTATGTTTTCATAAGTAAAGATTAATATTTCTCCTGCTTGGATTACAGTGTATCAATTTTCAGGATAAAAGCTAGTCTGTTTTTCAAATTTAAAAAGTGTAAGTATTCGCATAGCCTTAGCGTCATTGTTGTGCAAAATCTCAAACCTTTCCATAACTCACAAACCCTTTAAGATATTCTATTGAAACATGGTACATTTGTTGACAGAGATAGTACGCACATGTAAAATAGACACATCATTCTGACTTTAGTAATTGTAGAGTTATGCCCCTTTTTTCTTTCAAAACAACAACAGAAAAGCTCTGCAGCGATCTTGTTTTATTTTACCCCCCAAATAATCTTTGTTTTGTATTATTCATTCAATTTTTCCTCAAACAAATTTTTCGCCTTGATGACATAATAGAATCAGAGTTTTTCAAAGATCGTATTGATTCTACTTTTAAACACAGATTTGTGTTGTTGTGGAAAAAGGACATGTCTGATAAGTTATCAACTTATAATAATGTTGAAAATGGTGCAAATTTTCACTTTAAAATACTCATTTAGAAACATGCACTGTGCATAGGTGTTCGTGGGTGTTCATGGGTTTTTCATGGAATCTTGACTAAAATGTAATAACTTAGGTGCATGTGTATTTTCAAGATTGCTTTAAGTTTTTGATGAGTTATAACTTCTTCAAATCAGTTTAAACATATTTGGGTTGTATAATGGCTTAATGCCCATTGTGTTACAAAAGCTATGGCATTGGGCCGATTGTTCAGATCTTTGTTAAGATTAACAATTTTCTTAACATTATCGTTGTTAACTTTCAAATCATAACAGTTGCTCTAGAAGATTAATGGATACACTTGTGTTCTGCTGTTATGAACAAACGTTTAAGCAGTTCTGAACAATTAGCCTCATTTCAATAATAGAACATCGTTTCACATTATCCGTCCTCATGTTATGTTTCGGAATACTTGCATGTGTATTGTATTTTATATTCTGGCATAATGTTGCCAACCTGTTGTAAAATAAATATCAATGGAGTAAATTTCATTATTGAATGAGTTAAAGTGTTTAATAGTATAGGGGCTATTCCATTTAAACACAGTGGGTGAAATTAGTGCCAGCCCTGCTAAGCAATGATATGGGAATTTCGGCTTGTTCATACATAAGTCCAATTTTAATGCCTATAAACATACACCCCACCCCAGGAAGGCTATTAAAAATGGGATCGTCACCCTTTAGAGAGTTTTTTGTCATTACAAGGGCTCAATAAGGAACAGCAGCCTCCCCCATAGGATTTCTTTATTTTGCCCTCCTGGGTTTGGTGGTAAATTTAAATTGAATAGCTCTTACAGGTTGCATGCTGGTTTTTACTTTTTTATCAATTGCCTGTTTTATTTATGCTTTAATATTTGATCATTGACTCTTGTTCAGAATACTGTACATGTGTGTTTGTTGTTAATGTTTTTCAATAGTTTTGGATCTATTAGTGCAGAATGAATAATTTGCAGAAGATATTAGTGCACTGCTTGGAGGAAACCAAAACCGACTTATTGTTGGGTCACCTTATGAACGAGCCTACGACAAAATATTGTACACTGAAGATTTCGATTTATAACTTGAGTGAGAGTCACAAATAAAATTTTAAGTTTGTATTAATAAATCAAACTTCCAAAAACTTATCTGACAAAATCTCATTTTAATGAATATGCATGAGACATGGTAGACACCTATTCTTCCCATAAAGTAATAAATAATTACATTTCATTGGGAGTGTCTGTGCAAATTTCAGCATTTGTACCTTGCGGAACCAATGAAACTGCCTCATTAATAATTTATGATTACGAAATTTTCCTAGCCTAAATGCTTATGGTAGACAGCGACGCAAAGCATAGTAGTGTATCAGAGGGTATCTGACGATTGTATGATATGTGCGTTAATACGATGGTCTAACCCCTGTGCGTATGTGAGATTACTGCTGTATTTACAGTGTTGCTGTGTTTGAGGCCCTTTAGTGCCATTTCAATGTGTTCATAGTATTAAACAACCAAATAATTGTTGTTGTTTTTCAAGATTTTTGAAATACAAGTGTATGTAAAGAGAAATCCATTTTGTATTAAATATTATAATATAAATGTTATGAATGCTTACAAAATATAGCTTGCTTACAGTAGTTAGAATTTTTGTAAGGATTTGAAGGTACAAAATTTAAAGTGCTGGTGAAAATTAAGGAAATTTGTCACAAAACTGTTATTAATGTTCGGGTGTTTTAATTGATTGACAATATGCTTATGAAATAAGACATATATTAATGACTTTTGTGCTGTTGAAAAGGAAAATTGTCACAAAACTGTTTTGATTTTAATATTCTGGCATTTTAATTGATTGGCAATGTGTTTATGAAATAAGAAACATGTGTTGTTATTAATGTTATTGTTCTAGCGTTTAAATTAATTGACAATGGGCTGATTGTTCAGATCTTTGTTCTAGTTAACCACATTTATATGAGGTGCTCACATATCTATATATAAACAAGTACAGCTGAAACAGTTGTCTCAAATCTTGTTAGAAATACTATTGGTCACAAATTCTACTTCCTGAGCCATAATGATTTGAAAGTTAACAACAATGACATTTACAATGTTGTTAACTTTAACAAAGTTCTGAACAATCGCTCCAATGTATTTATGTGTTAATGAATTGAGATATAAGGTGGGATGAACAAATACATATATGTTGCTTAATAAAGGATAATTGAAAACAGATTTTCTCATCTTCTAACAAATTTACCGGTATTGGATCCAAGAATTCAAAGTATTGTCCAAAAAAAATTGTCCAAAAAAATTGGGGCTTGTGGTGCAAAATGTATGTTGCCTGTATTGGGAAATGGGTCTTTTTTATGATGGAGGGTAAAATCAAATTTAAATTGATTCCAACATTAAATTATTGAAATTATTAAATTTCAAAGTAATGGTACAAGTCCATCTAAGAAATTCATATACAGATGAAATAAAAACATTTATTATCATTGACACCATTCATTAGATATTTTATTTATCTTTTAAACAATTATATTCACATGAAAAAGAGTTGACCATAGTAAATGTAAGTAATATTGATCTTAATGTCATACTGGTATATAAACTTGCACCTTTCTGATATGCCTAAAAAGGGCGATACAAATAAAGAATGCTTATCAGTAAGTTGGTTATCAGCTATTGATTGTATGAAGATGTATTAAATCTTCAATATATATATTCACTTCACTCTGTGTTAACCGGCAACCAGGTGAATAAAAAGAAATCGAATGTATTTATGTTTGATTTAATCATTTATATTCAAGTGCAAATGTAAACATTTATCTGATACTCATAAAGAAAATGAAATCAAATAACATGGTGACCAAAATATTTACATAATTATTATCCTGTAAAATTAAAAGCAAGATAGCACTTGAACAGCTATTGGCACAGAACTTTTCTTGTGGATAGTACAAAATAAGATCAAATCACAAGGTGAACAGAAAAGTAGACATAAGGATGAGAACTTAAGTCAACCTGCTAAAACTTAGAAATATTATTAAATCTTTAAAAATGTTCGTAAAAATGTTCGACTTTATCAAAAAAGGCTTGGTCTTTAATTAAAAAATTAAAACAATCGTGCTAAATATGGGTCAAAACACAGTCACAAAGCAGTCTAATTTGGCATATCGTTTTTGAATGAAGATGATTTATAAACAGTAATTCATTATTGAACATTTTTCATGTTTCCCACCAAAAGGTGCATTGTTTTTGTTTTTTTGTCAATGCACAATATGAAAACTTGATACAAACAAAACAATAGTTGCATTATGTTGATTTGAATTAGGTTTGAAAACGACTGAGGACTATTTATTGATGATATCATATTTCTTAAAGCTATTCTAAGACTGTGAAATGTCATTATCTGTTATTGCAGGTAACGAAACAATCAACAAATCTATTCATAATCCAGGTCAACGAAAATTCATTGGGAACAGGGTGGTTAATAAAAGTCATTGAGTCCAAAATATTTCCATAAGAATTGGTTTGTGCATTATAATTTAACATTTCTATGTTTCTCACTCTTACGGAGAAAGCACATACCAGCCACTTTTCCGAGGCCCAAGTTTTTTGTTTCACACGGAAACTGTTCAACCAACATAAGGACTTCGAAATTGCTGTGTGTAGGAGTTTACCGTGTACAGCTACATGTATGGTTCAGAGCGCAAGTACTTTAAAATCATCATATTTCAAGTTTGTCTGTCTAATAAGGTAAAAAGTGTGAAAAGTGCCATTGATATCAGTGTCGGTTTGACGGTGCGCAAAATGTAATCCTTGAACATTAGAAACTTCCAATATATTAAAATAAGACTTCATACGTATGATGAAAGAGACATTACATACATGTGTAGCAGGCCCATAACTCTGGCTAAAATAATTGTTTAGTAATGCTTCTTTTCAACTAAACAAAATCAGAATAACGTTTATACCTGACCCCAGAGTTATGACCCTTCGTTGTTTTAACAAAATAAACAGAGATTCGCGCTTCGTCTTCAAAACCCCGATGTGGATGAAACTTCACAAGAATGTGTGTGTGTGGGGGGGGGGGGGGGGGTGCATCACCATCAATAATAGTTCTAGAGATATATGTAACACTCGAGTTAATGCCCTTTAACTAAAAAGTTTAAATTTGTCCACCCGAAGCCATTTCTATGTAATTAATAATTGTAACGAAAACGGTCAAACAAGTCTTCAAAAATAATAATAGTTTACTACAACTTCTTAAAGATTCATTATGCTATATATTCGAATATTCGTTCCAAAGAATCACCGAAAATTCGAATATCAATTTTGCCATTCGTTTGCATCCCTAAAACTTGACATGTCCACACTACTTCCGGATGCGGATACTGTGAATTTTATACGTGTTCAATTGAAGTTCTTTATCAATAAGGCCGCCAATGGAATGATTACAGTACCATCATCATACGGATTTATTTACATCTTTAAATAATTCATTATAATAAATGAGATCATTACTCTGAATGTCAAACATTCGTGATTGAATTAAATGTTTTATATTAAACTGACTTTCTTTGCCCCTAAAAGTATGTGAACAAGTAAATATGCTTGGAATGTTGGCACTCTCACGAATTTACCATTTTTACAACTCTTTTTTTTGTTTTGGAAAGAGCAAATGTTTGCGTAAATATCTGCAAACCAAGATATAAGATTGCTGACAAAAAATCAGATCGTAGATTTTCATATTTCCGTTCGAAAATTAATGTTTTATGGCTTTAACCGTTATTAACGGTTTAAGAAAAAAGCATAAAACATCATTTTTTGAACTTCTCTTATTTGTCTAAACTTTCTCTCAGTGATAAGGAATGCATTGCATTACACTACTGTTGAAACGTGCAGACTGGGAGTGGGATTAAATTTGTAATTGGTCTCATGTACAGATTGTGGGAGGTCATGGCGAATTGCTACGAGCCATTGATAAGCCCTTCCCAATTTGGACAGGATTTTGATTGGTCAGTCGGGTAACAATCAGCTGGCTTGACTTGCAGGCCTTGTCTTGTCAATTTACAATGTAGTTATGTATGCTTATGTTAGGGATGATGAGCATGTTTGATTCTTTATTTCAACTATCATTGTTTTAATGTTAACAAAATCATTGTATAATGAAATAAAACAACGGGCGAAATGTAAGTTTAAACATAAAAGCCACCTTTACATAGAATACGTACAGTATTCAGTATAATTTTTGATTGTATGTCAGGAAAATGTTGAAAATTCATATCTAGGCCTATATAGTGATAACATTTGATTGCTGTGTTATTGCAATATGTTTTTATTCATTGTTGAATTAATGTCATTATGTTGACAAAAAATTGAGGATAATAATTAAAGGTAAAGTTAATGTGGAAAGGGCTTTGTATGTTTTAACCCCTTCTAGTATGGTATTTTGTGTGTTATGCTTCGATCTTGTTCAGTTTAGGTATTGAAGGTTTTCAAAGTAACTGACGACTTGTCAAGCTGTCTATAAAATTCAATGTTGAACCCTGAGAAGATCAAATTTCATGTGACCAAATTACCAAGTTGGCAATGGTTTATATAATAACATAACATATTAATGATATAAGTTTTTAAAGAACATGTTAGTGTTTAGATTTGTTACATGTGGAATCAAATATGATAAGTAAATTCATGCACTCAATGAAACATAATTGATATAACACATATATAGTTCCGAGTACATGTAGATCTAAGACAAGCGGCTTGGATGGAGTGGGCAGGAAAATTGCATGTTTATACATTGTACTCTCCAATGCGAGAACCGTTTGTTTATTCAAAGTAAATGAAGCAGAACCCCTACACCCAGGAACTGCAGTATGGCTTTATCAGCTGAGATGCCATCATGACTTCAGTTCGAAGTCGCTGCAATTCCAGTTACATCTAGATATCAGAAGTTAAAGGCCTAGTTCAAACCTTCTTTAAGTGACAACCCCACCCCCATCCCCATCCGTGTATAGTGCACAACTTATGTGTACAAACCTTTTTCTTAATTGCTTTGTGCAAATGAAATGGACAACTCAATGCCTTTGGATAAGAATAAGAGTTATGTTATATAATAGCCCATTTATATGATTTAACCAGGATGGATTTAAATATGTATGTTATAAAACTATTTAAAGCTTATCACTCGTATGTGTTTATTATTTATTTCCAATCGGTTTAATTAATAAATACGTTAGCTATGCATATTACTTATATGAATTAGTGAGACAATTAGATCATCTACTCAAAAGTGTCAACCCTAAATGGCCCTGACCCAATACACATAGGGAATGGCCCCTACTGTGATACCAGTGCAATAAACAGGAGATGAACAGCAGGGGATTATCATGCCAAACATTCCTTAAACTAGGCCTGAAACAATGTTCTAGTAAGATACAAGGAATAAGTGTTGTGAAACTAAAGCTTTTCTAAATTGACATGGCCGGGAGCATAGTAGCTGCCAAATGTACTGCAGCACCTGATACTCGCTTAATGTTAATTCAACAAATGTCACGGTATTATTTAATTCGGAGTGCCAGAAAAGAACGCTACTGGATTCTACTTACCAGGAGGATCATGAACCTAAAACCGTTCGCAACCAATGAGGTTCCGATCGAGATATCGGGGCAGTTACATAAGACAATACAAGAATGGCCAACCCTGTCCATTTATTGATCTATCTGATGCATACAAATTATGATGGAGAAAATAATTCTTCACTTTTCCAAACTATTTCCTGAGCATTTTGTATGCAGTCTGACATAAATAAAGAGGTCCTTTACAAAGATTGTTGTATGACCCTGCGGTTTAAGGCTGCCCTACCCAAGGGGTGACAGGTTTTTATATATAGAATATAATTACATATTTGAAAATCTTCTTCTCTGAAACTACAAATCACAGACCTTTGATATAATGATGTATAATATCAGTATGTGGCCCTTTACCAAGCTTGTTTAAATTATGAAGATTTGGTTCAATCTTGTCCCAGCCCCACGCCCCAGTATTTACTATATAATTAAATACTTAAAGCTTTAAAACAAATGTTCTTCTCCCAATCCGCAAGGTGAAGACTTTTAATTATTTGTATATACATCTAGCCTCTTATATTTCGTAGCTATCTACCAAGATTGTTCAAATCCTATCCCTTTTGGGCTCTTGTTTTTTTATACTGATGTAGCAAAATCTTCTTGACTGAAACTTCAAGGGGCCTACCCTTGATGTAGCTTCATGTGTAGATATTTGGTATGTCATCTCCTGTAGTAGTTGTAACTACATAGAAACCAGTGCCTTCCTTAGCAAGGTATGACTTCTTTAGCAACACCTTTCTTCTGTATCAACCAGCAACCTTCATAACAACAAATGGCTTCCTTAGCGACCAATAACTTTATCATCAACCATTTACTCACTATGCAACCAATGATGTCTTTAGGAATTAATGGCTTTCATCGCAACCATGCTCCTCCTTAGCAACCAATGACATTCTAAGCAACAAATGTCTTCCTTAGAAACCACATCCATAGCAACCAATGACTCACTTTTTAGCAACCAATGACCTCCTTTCTTAGCGACCACTTTCTTCTTTAGCAACTAATACCTTCCTTAGCAACCAACGACTTCCTTAGCAACTACTTACATCCATAGCAACCATGACTTTCCCAGCAACCTATGACTACCATAGTTACAAATGACAAGCTTTGCAACTACGTTCATTCATATTTACCAATATTCTCCTTAGCATTCCAAAGACGTCATTGGCTACCATGATTACCTTACAAACTCACTTCATTAATAGCAACCAATGATTTAGTTTAGAACCTTCATTGTTAATGTCACATTTCGAGGATCTAAGTTTCATTACATTTTTTTATTCAACAAACCTGACTGTCAGTTTAATAAAGGCATGGCCGCATTCAGCACTCTTAGTGCTTTGATGTATGCATGTGTTTTGAGATATGTAAAACTAACGCAATAACATACATAAATTATAATGCTTATTGTTTGGAAATAAACTACTATGTGTACCTGTGTAAATAACTGGTATAAGTCTGATTTTACGGCATTGAGAAATTAACGAGGCTTTTACCATTTTCTATGCAGCTCGCAAGCATTTTCAGTCTAATACTCAAACTAGCCCATTCAACATCCCTTGTGGTGTGAGCCATTTTTTTTTCAACGCTTAGAACACATTTGTCAACTTGTCCCAAAATGAAGCCGTTAACCATCAATGCTATCAGCACTTTGATTATTTTAATGTTTGCGTTTGAAAATTTTGTTTTCACCCGTTCAATTACCCTAAAGCTACTGCTCTTTGGTAAATGAAAAATGATTGTCTATCTTGAAAGGAAAAAAAAAACTATAAAGTATGATAAAGAAAGTTAATTATATGACAAATGCATATTGAAATCTGATTGTTTTACGTTGTATATTAAACTCATTGCTTGTGTTAATGTGTATTAGGTGGGTACCATACGTTTATTGATAAAAAAATCATTCGCGACTTTACGCTTTCCCATAATCCCTTGCGCGCGCATGACTTCCGGTAAAATGTAAAAAGGAAGACGCTAGCAAATCTGAAGAAATACAACAGCAGAGATGCAGTTAATCCAATCAAAGTACCGCCTTCCGATATGGTGAGAATAAAATGTATATAAATAGTTCATATTTGTAGAAGAAATCAAAGATTTATCCCATTGAACACGATCACACTCTAGATTGATGTATAAGTGGGTGGAGTATAAATTTGCAGAGCAGATTTCTATGAATTATAGTATGTCGAGTTCTGAATCTACGTAAAGAAATTGGATATTTATATAAAAGTTATTTAGAATTTCCAATACAATTATTGCATGCAGTAATTTTATTCCAATATCAAACTTAATCATTCTAAAATGCCGTTCAGGCTTCTTTTTTTAATAATATATTGACGTTTTTTAAAGTCTGGACAGGCTAAACATCATTAAACAAAAAAAGCCTGTACGGTATTTTAGAATAACTAACCTCAATTTGTGCTTATGGTGAGTTTTAAAATATTTTCACTATTTTTAGAGACAGGACATAATGATAATCTATAATAAATTTCAGTTATTATCAATGTTTCATTACCAGGTATAACTATGAAATACTAGTAGTCTTATGAATGAACATATATAAATCATCATCTTTATAAATAAAGATATTTATACTGCTCTATGTATTTTATTACTATGTTATAAACATTTTACTTAGAAAGAGTAATTATGTCATGCTGTCACCTGTGTAGTCTTCTGAATGATTTACTAGTTATGTTTAAATATTATGATGGCCACCGGGCTAGTCGCGAATACACCCAGGCCTGGAATTAAATCGGGGTCCAGATTGTCTCAAAACCCATCCATGAATAAGTCTGAGAGTAACTTTCTTTTTTTATAAAAAATATACTATTTATCTTCCATTCCTTTCTTTACAGATATGATTCAAATATGCTGATGATATCTTCTGAGATCATTACTTTCAATGAAGAACATCACTACAATTGGTTGGGCTGCTAGATTGGTAGCTACGTGTTGGTTGGGCATCTTTTGCTTACTGGACCGCTATATTGGATGGACCATACGTGTTGGCTGAACAATTATAAATGGTTGGACCATCATCGTTGGTTGGACTCTTGTTTGACAGAATGTGTGATAGCTAGTGTTGTTTGAATCACTGTTGGATAGACAGCTATTGTTTATCAGACAGCTATAATTTGTTGATTTACAAGTTTTGGTTGAACAACTTTCAATGTATGGACAAGAAGTGTTGGTTTGACCACAAGTGTTGGTTGGACTGCATTTAATGGATGAATATCTAGTTGAGCCTGTTTTGACTGCAATGAAGTGCTGATTGAACCGCTATTATAGGTTGTCAGGTCATATTGGTTGGATTCCCATGCATTGCTAGTACTTGTTGGATCTCTTTTGTTGGTTGAACTGTTTTTTTTACTGTTATTATTGATATTCATACATGTATAATATGTTATGTGCCAAGTATTCAACACCTTTTTTTATGTGAATTATTATTATAAGAGATATTATTATTTAATAATCATTTAAATATATATAATTAAATATTTTTATGTCCTTGTACTTTATTTACGTTTAACATTTACGTTTTACAATGTGCATTATAATGTTTTATTATATGAACTCTTTTTATAGATAATTAAATAAATATTAATATTTTAATTCTATGCAACCATTTTTACTTTGTTTTGCTATAATTTATATGAAAGTATCAGACTTTTCTACAGAAATAATAAATTTGTCATACCCAGCCCCCCCCCAAAAAATAAATAAAAATAAATAAATAACGAAACAAAAAACAACAGAGCTCATGGTGTTCATTATATGCGGATTCTCATCAAAATGAATAAGTTGAATTGCATCATTGAATGTATGATTCTTTGTTAAATTTGATGAGATCTCCTGCCAACTGACCTTGAGGGACCTGCACCTTTAAAACTGCAATCTCACAGATTAACTGATTTATCAGCTATCTTACATCACTGGTTTACAGACAATTTTTGTCAAAACGGTCAAGATATGTAAAAAGGATCCTTGATTTTCTATTAGCAATCTTATATCACTGGTTTTCAGACATTTTTTTGTCAAAACGGTCAGTCTGTGAGAATGCAGCTTTAAATTTGAGCACTGTATTTACAATGATGAACAATCTAAGTTATGAAAATTTTAATACAGTAGCAGCAGATGTATTTCATCATTCAAGTCTTTAAATATTATGTAGAAACTTGCTGGACATGAGCATTTTGTTTATGGAAATTTGCATGTTTACCAAGTTTTATTTAAATTTCAAGGCTGTTTGAATTTGGGCCAAGAAAATATTCGGCCTACAGTATGCTAACGACACCTGGGCTTATTGACTATAACAATACTAAAGTAACATGATAGGAAAAAGCTCGAACTAAGGGCTGCCGGTATACTAGCACAGTACTCCTACAAACTAAGTTAACCAGGTGGCTAGTGATTGCCAACAAACGTTAACTCGATTTTATGTCTTTAATATTTACCATAGGAGTTAAACAGTCGTTGGAATAAAAAGATCATAGACAATCATATTGATAACAACAGTATTTTTTACAATTTAATAATAACATTAAACATTATATAATTCAATAACAATAAAAATTGTCCTTGGTATGCAATAATCCCTTTTAAGGTTCATTTGCCAAGGGTTAAAAACCCCATCTTGCTTCTTTTTGAAAAATCTCTTGTTCGGCTGTTATCTTTTTCTTGAGTCCTTGCAGTCAAGGAAAGTTTTCATTCATATTGACACACTTCATTTATTTTATCTCTGCTCTTGAACCGAATTCAGTCTCTTGTGTTTTGCACAAAAATATCTTGTAAAACCACTGATATAGTAGGTGCTATCAGATCAATGGTATCAACTGCCTACTCCTGTTCAGCATCAACTTGGCAGATTCAAACATCCACAATGAACATATCTGAAATTAAATAAAAATAGTTTTATCATCATCCAAGTGAACCAGAAAAATAAAATATAAAAGACTCTAAAGAGGCTGTTAAATCTGCACTCTCACAGATTTACCGTTTTGACACCTTTTTTTTATTTGTTGTCTTGGAATGAGGCAATTTCTGCGTAAATATCTGCAAACAAGACATATAAGTCTGCTGACAAAAAAATCATATCACCAATTTTCATATCTCCATTTGAAAATTATTATTTGACGGCTAATTTTCAAAGCGTTACTAATGGTTTAAAGCTGCACTCTCACAGGTTGAACGTTTTGACAACTTTTTTTTTTGTCTTGGAACGAGCCAATTTTCGCGAAAAGCCATGGAAACCATTAAAAAAAAGACTGCTGACAAACAATCAGATCGAAGTTTAAAAATTATTGTTTTATGCATTTTCTTAAACTGTTAGTAACGGTTTAAGCCGTAAAACATTAATATTATTAGAACAGAAATATTAAAATCTACGATCTGATCTTTTGTCAGCAATCTTTTATCATTGGATTGCAGATATTAACGCAACAATTTGCTATTTCCAAGACAAAAAATATAAAAGTTGTAAAAATGGTATATCTGTGAGAGTGCAGCTTAAAGAAAAATGTTTTTAAATATTTTTTTACTTAAATATGAAAATCTGTGATCCAATGTTTCGTCAGCAGCCTTATATCACTGGTTTTATTGCACGTTTGCATAAATGGCTTGTTCGAAGACAAAAATAAAACAGTTGTCAAAATGTTTAATCTGTGAGAATGCAGCTTTAATATCAGTCAGATATTTAAATAGTTACAAGTTACTAGTACATTATTTATCAGCTCTTTCAGACCTGTTTATTTGCTTATATAAGCACAGCAGGCAACATTTAAATGCCCTTCTTAATCACATTATGCTTTAAGCTTCATTTACTTGACTGCTTTAAAGTTGCACATCTTAACAATTTCACACTAATTGCAAAATATCATTCATTTAATTTAATAACAAACCCAACAAACCACAATTTTATGCATAACAATCAATATGTATTTGAACCTTTGAGAACCACTATGAAAGTCTTTACCACTATATTTGTTATTTTACCCCACCCACTTAAATGTGTACTGAAGTTGGGTATAAAACGTCGAAAACTTCATTGACATTTACAAAAAACGGTAGAAATTTATAGAAAAATGTACAAACTGATGTTCCTAACATGTTTTACCTACCTATCAATCTATTTTGCTAATTATGCTCTCCTTTTCACTGGTCAACATCACACACATCGTTATCTAGGGTAGACATTTTACCGGAAAATTACCGAAAGACGCATGGAAGTTACCGAAAGACGCCTTCTAATGCATTTATTTTATTGTTTTTATATTAATATTATACAAATAAATTACCAAACAAAATTTTAGAGAAAAATATTAAAATATAATGATGTAATAGGCAGTTGAAATTTCAGTGTTCGAGATCGAAGTCCGCGTGCCGACTCGCCAACCGAAAGACAGATAAAAGCTTCCAAAATAATCAATTATTCCAATTAATGATGATCTCATAATATTCATATAACTAAAACACACTCATAAAAATGAAAAAGTTCATGAAAATATTTACTTATTGTTCAAATGAATAAAGACAATATGTCAGTGAAATAGTTGTCTCCCTTCGCCAACCGAAAGACGATTTAACGCAGGTAAAAATAACTTATTAGTTGTTGTATTATGAAAATGATTATGAATTTGGATTCAAATAATAGAATTTATATTATTATGGAAATGTTAGATCAATAAACAGCATTTGAAAGTATTTTGGAATATACTTGAAACATTGCCTTTGAAATAGGTCGAAAATGTCGCTCAAATCATTTTCTTTTAAATTAACTTAGATCTACAGTATAGTTCAGGGCTTTCAAATTTTAATTTTTGTTCATCTTCAGATAAATTAGCTTACTTATGGACACTAATAACCAGACCACACCAAATACACAAAATCAGGCGATGTTTAAAACAACATAATTATCACCAGGTATATGACACCCCACAAAGTAGCGGCACGGTTTTTGGGGGACAGTTTGGTATTATTGAAAGTGTGTTAATTTGGGTAAACCCTTTTCGGCTCTGTGACACGTGTTGAATAAATACCATACTAATTACGCATTAAAGGACCGCATTACGTGTACATTTATAATTGCGGGTGATTTTCACAATTGACGGCTTCATTTGAAGATTCATAAATAACAATCGCGAGTAAAAAGGTAAGTTATTGCTGTAAGTATTAAAGAAGTCCAAATTAATAGAACTTTACACTCTGAAATCATTAATGATGGATGAGTTTCCTTGTGTTATATGTGCTGTTGACTGTAGTAGTGATCAATGCATACATTGTTCTAATTGTAGGAATTGGGTTCATGCTAAATGTTCTGAATTGACTGTTAAGCCTTGAACAAATAGAAGAGATCTTATTAAGTGGGGAGGGTGGACTGACTGTAATACCACAGGGGCGGAAGGAAAATGTTTATTTTGTTTGGACAATTCAAAGAACTCATCTATAAGGGAAAAAAAACAACAATGGAGCTATTTTGGTGATGATTGTGGGACTTGGGATTCAAAAACTGGGGCTTCACCATATATATTATATACGAACAGAGACTGGCCACATGAGTTATGTTTTCTTTCGGCAAGGCAGTTCTTTAGAAAAAAGGAGGTGAAAGGGAAGACACGTGACAGTTACTTGTTACCAACAACTGTCCGTCAATCGCCGCTTCACTGGTGATCCCCCAATTTTCTTAGGCCCCATGTTCATACACGACCACAGTGATTTTGAAACATATAGTCACTTTTTCCATCACCTGAAGCTCAAGTTAGAAGTCAGTTCCGACAAATTCAGGTAATTTTATTATGTGTATGACTTATGTTTTATGCAGCCTTCCATGTCCGATGTTAATCAAATGTATATGTCATGTATGTAGAGAAATGATGAAAAATAAAATAAAAATTTAGTATTAAGTTAACTGTATATATTTGTCATGTTCTTACTTCACCTTAAACATATCAATAAATCGTATTTCGGTTGAGAACAGGAGAATACTCTTATTGGCTAAATAAAGGAAATTCTTTTGTCAAAAAACTCATTATTTCTAGATATTATTTGATAATTTTTGGCTACAATGTGTAAAATCATTAAATATATATAAATATAATAGCAAGCGTCTTTCGGTAAATTTCTATCATGTTTACTCCAGTATAACCATATCCATAAATCGTATTTCGGTTGACGACGGGAGATAACTCTATTTGACTAAAAAAGGGAAATTCTTTTGTCAATAAAGTCATTATTTCTAAAAAAAAAAGAATTAATTTTTGGCTACAATGCGTATAATCATTATATATACAAGATTATTTAAAAATAAATGCATTAGAATGCGTCTTTCGGTAACTTTTATGCGTATTTCGGTAATTTTATCCGTCTTTCGGTAAATAATCGTATTTCGGTAAGTCTAGGGACCCGAAGTCATGCACTCGCAAAGGATTATGGGAAACCGAAACAAACCGAATTGATGAATATTACTTCCTGTTTTAGTTAATTACCAACCCTGTTACTCTGTTTAAACTTGTTACAGGAGTGGCGGTAAACAAACCTTTTAGTCTTCACTTAATACAATTACCAGCACTGTGAAATATAAAAGTGTTGTAGCTGTAACACAAAGAAATGTTACACTCTGAATTAACAGTAATGTTACAAAACTAGAAGAGAAAATGGCCTCTGCAGGATCTTCCATTTATAAGGGATCTGACCTGATTCGTGACTACAGTTGTTCCAAGTGTGAGGAAGATGGCTTAAACACTGAAGCCCAGCACTTCTGTCCAGAATGTCAACACTATCTGTGTGACAAGTGTGTGAACATGCACAATGGATATCATAAATGATCTCACCCCTGTTCAGAGGAAGGCTGCTTTCGAGCTGCGCGAGGAAAAGAGGCGTAGAGAGAGAGGAGGCGAAGTTGGCATAGCCATTCGTAAGGGAAGAATAGTTAAACTACCACCTTACAAGGCTGGTGTAGGAGATCACGACTATATTCCAGCTAGAGATAAGGCTGGTGTAGGAGATCACGACTATATTCCAGCTAGAGATAGGAACTCTCCACCCAGTAGGAGGGGTTCTTTTCACCAGTGACACTCAGTCAAACTCTTCTACATGTATATATGTTAACAGTTCAAGTTTTGACAGTTCGCTATTATCAGATAGTTCATTTTCTTTAAATTCTATAGACACTGAAGAAAGTTTGAACACTAGTTCTACCAATATTTTTTCTGAAAGTTATTTATCAGAAGAAAAATCCTCGGTCGCAGAAAGCTTGAACACTAGTTCTACAAGTATTTATTCTGAAAGTTCATTGTCAGAAGAGAAATCCTCATGTAATTTGAAAATTTATTATACAAATGCAGATAATTTGTTAAACAAAATTGACGAGCTTGAAATATTAGTTTCAATAAAAATGATTGACGTTATCATTGTAACTGAAGTATTCCCAAAAAATATAAAAGCTATGAACATTGACTCTAGAGAGTATTCTTTGAAGGGTTATCAGTGTTTTAGTGCTAAAGTTCAAGAAAACAGCCGTGGGGTAGTTATTTATGTTAAAGAGACTATAGTTGCAGATTATTGTGACATTTTGTGTGAAGCTGACTTTTCGGAGTCTGTTTGGTGTGAATTGAGACTTGCAAATGCTAAAAAACTTTTAATAGGGGGAATATACAAATCTCCTTCAAGTAATTTGGTAAATCAGAGGAATTTGAATTTTCTTTTATCACAAGCATGTAGTTTAACTTTTGACCATCTGGTGATTCTGGGTGACTTTAATTTCCCGGAAATAGACTGGTCCACATGGACAGTACACAAAAATGAAACACATCCTGCTTTCTCTTTTGTCGAATGCCTCAGGGATAACTTTCTTAATCAACATGTACAGGGTGTTACAAGGTATAGACAGGGTCAAGACCCTAGTTGTTTAGACTTATTACTAACTGATAACCAGACTGAAGTTGAAAACTTAACTTTGAGTAGCAAACTCGGCGCAAGTGATCACATATCAATAATCTGTGAAATTCCATGTGTAGTAAACAAGGACAGGAAACCAGTAAATAAAGTAAACTTCTTTAAGGGTGATTATGTTAAAATTAAAAACTACCTAAGTAGGGTAAACTGGAAGGAGATGGCGGATATGAATGTTGAAGATTCTTGGTCCTTTCTATTGCGACATAT
The DNA here is from genome assembly GCF_026914265.1 of Mya arenaria. NCBI lineage: Eukaryota > Metazoa > Mollusca > Bivalvia > Myida > Myidae > Mya > Mya arenaria. The sequence continues at coordinate 15,432,418 of NC_069133.1, forward strand.
GGATTTCTGTGTTGAGAATTTTATTCCAGAGCGTAATACTAAGAGGGGATGTAAAAAACCAAAATGGATGGACTATTACTGTGTGAGAAAGGTCAAGAAAAAGTATCATGCATGGAAGCGTTACACCTACAGCCGTAGTTATAGGGACTATCAATCATACTGTAAAATAAGAAATAGTACAACTAAAGCTATTCGGTTCTCCAAAAGGAAATACCAAAAAGGTGTAGCAGAAAGTTCAAAAACAAGTCAAAAATCGTTTTGGAGTTTTGTAAAAGGGGAGACAAATACCAGGAGTGGGATTGGTGATCTAAGAGATAAGAACGGTAACATTGCTACTGAAATTAAAGACAAAGCTAACATTTTAAATGATTTCTTTGCATCAGTATTCACGAGGGAAGATAACTCAGAAATTCCTAATTTTGAGGATAAGTTGGAAAAAGAAAATTTCATCTCGGATATTATTGTATCACCCCAGTTGGTGTTAAAACATTTAAAAGCTCTAAATGCTTCTAAGGCGTGTGGTCCAGATAACTGCCATCCTTTCTTTTTAAAGCAATGTGCTGAAGAAATATACATACCGTTGAGCGAAATATTTCAGAAGTCGGTTACCACCGGGATCCTACCATGTGATTGGAAACTAGCAAATGTAACATGCATTTTTAAAAAAGGAGACAAAACAGACCCAGGAAATTACCGCCCCGTGTCATTGACTTCTGTGATTTGTAAACTGCTTGAGAAAATAATTCGGGCTGTTATAGTTGAACATTTGTCACGTCATAAACTTTTGTCAGACTGTCAGTATGGCTTTCGTAAGAACAGAAACACTATTATCCAACTACTGTCAGTATTGGAGGATTGGACTGAAGCAGTTGACAATAATATTCAAGTTGATACAATATACCTTGACTTTAGAAAAGCTTTTGATAGTGTACCTCACCGTAGACTTCTCAAGAAAGTAAATGCATATGGTATTTCTGAACAAATTTTGAACTGGCTTGAGAACTTTTTAAATGGACGCAAACAAAGAGTAGTTGTTGATGGTCAAAAATCTGAGTGGAATCCAGTTTTGTCAGGAATTCCCCAGGGCTCCATACTTGGGCCGATTCTTTTCATAATTTTCGTGAACGATATACCGGATGTAGTTGGATGCCTCTGTAAAATGTTTGCAGATGACTGTAAAATCTATAAAAATATTCTTTCCGCAACTGATCAACAACAGCTTCAGGAAGATATTGACCGTTTATGTCAGTGGAGTAAGGACTGGTTACTGAAATTTAATATTAAGAAATGTAAAATTGTGTCATTTGGTAATGAAAAATTTTACAATGACTATAACATGATAGATGAGAATGGAAATGTTCACAAACTTGCAAGGGATTTTTCTGAAAAAGACCTGGGTGTGCTCTTCACAAATAATTTGAATTTTGAAACCCACATTAATAATACAGTCAACAAAGTAAACAAAATCATTGGGCTTATTAGAAGGAAATTCACCTTCATGGACAAATCCTTGTTCTTAACATTGTACAAGTCTCTTGTTCGTTCCCACTTGGACTATGGAAATTTAATATACTTCCCATACACGAAGAAGTGTAAGCAAGTTCTGGAGAATGCGCAACGTAGAGCCACAAGACTAATACCTGAATTTCGTGGACTTTCCTATCAAGAACGATTGAAAGAACTGAATCTCCCAACATTGGACTACCGTAGAAAAAGATTTGACATGATACAAGTTTTCAAAATTATTCACGAAGTTGATGACATCAATGCAAGTGTATTTTTCAATTTTGCGGACAATAGTGGAACAAGAGGTCACTGTTTGAAGCTTGCAATGCCTAAAGCTCACAAGTCTATTCGATTAAATTCTTTTGGACATCGTACTATATCCATTTGGAACGGCCTTCCACATAATATTGTTACATGCAGCACCGTGAACAGTTTTAAATCACAACTGGATAAGTTATGGGCACACAAACGTTTTGATCTAAGTGATGTGTATTAATTTCATCAGCAAACAATCAGACTGGAGTAAATTTCAATATTTTCATTGATAAACAAAATCAGATCGGAGTGGAGATTTGCATAGAAGTAGTCTAAAGGGATCAACTAGCCTAAAGGGCTAAACATTTCCCTAGAAGACACAAGGTAGACACAAGGTAGTGGTAGATAAGAAACATACTGTTTATGGGCATGGAGACATTCAGAAGTGGGCGGGGTTCCCCATGAACAAATGTGACCAACATGGCAACAAACTAGAAGTCCACTGTGATGACCACCAGGAATTATGCTGCAGTATCTGTGTGGCCCTCAACCATAGGTGAGTGTTAAACATCAGAAAGTTTCTGTAATGTGTGTTTTAAGGGCCTTCTACAATAAACGTTGATGGAAAGATTGATGGTATATTATTCATACCATCGCCTCAAAGAACAAGGTCGTGCTTAGCTATCACTCTGACAAAGCATTTCTTTCGTTCGTGTGACAGGTCTTGTTAAGAAAAGAATGCTCATCAGAACATATCTATGTAAAAAGCACAATAAAAATATATGTGTTTTATTGAATTTATGTGGTAGCTGTACGTGCGTTGTCAACATCTCTCCATAGTCCACAACTTTAGACTTAAATGATTATGAAAATTCTTTAAATGGATTATTTTGAGAAACTCTAAAAAAAGAATATTGGTCATCTTGGGTAAAAAATTAGGTCACTAGACAAAATCTCAGTAAAACCTTATTAACACAGAGGCTGCTTTTTCATCTGATCGTTCTTTCTGCTGATCGTTCAGAAAATTTATCAAGAGCCGTATTCATAAAGCATTTTAAGTTATTTCCTAACTTAAGTCGATTTCTTAATTTTTTCATCGTCAATTAACAAGAAATGTATACGTGTATACTTTTCTTTTGTTTAATAAGGTAAATGAAAATAATGTATTTCGGAAATTCTTTCTTTTTATTTCATTTGACTGAAGAGATAGTAAAATTAGGAAAGTGACTAAAGTTAAGAAATGATTTATGAAGTTTTATGAATACCACCCCAGGTAATCAAAATGAATGATTGTGTTCATGATATTTAAAACTACAGAAACAAGCTCAGAAGTCAAAAGTTTAAACATGAAAGTCTCAATCACGTATGAATTAAAGTCAGATTAAGTAACAAACAGTGTCACTTGGTCAAATCTTGAAATACAACTTTTTTCTGGTCAAAATGATTCTGTTAATGAAATATTGTTCACTGATTTGAGTTTAAATTTTCTTTATTTTCCAACGATTGTAAATTCACTTATAAGACTAGATCTATATAACTTTCTTCACAATCGTTTTAAAATGCATACTAAATCACTCTCATTTGCACAATGTTGTGGGTGAAACCTTAGAAAATTCACTTTTCCGGCTTGGTGACCATACACCAATGCAGCCTTATGTAGTTGTCATTTACATCAGATTCTGGCCCTGTGGTCAAAAGTGACTTCGCCCCACGGGTCCCGGCTTTTTATAACTTAGTGAAAACTTTGTAAATCTTATTTTCTAAAACTGCAACGACCAGACGCTTGACATTTGGTATGCAGTGGCCATTGTAACCTCATGTATTATGGTCACTTACCCAGTTTGTTCACACTTATGCTGATGGGGTCAAAGCTGGCCATGCCTTTCTCTCAAATTACATGCCCCAGATCATTGATACTTGGTATGTAGCATCAATCCCAAATTGTTCAAATAATGTCTCTGAAATCAAAGCTGCCCACTCCCCTGGGCTTGAATTCATTTATATCGTAGGTCATTTCTTAACTTGTGTCCCTTTCCTAAAATATTCACAGTCAAATTTAAATAATAATGCAAGGGTTTTTAACATGAAGGCATGCAAATGAAAACAAAGCATAGAGGATCTCAAATGAGTGTTTATTTTGAATCAAATTTATTAAACGAGTTCATTTTAAAGCGACAAAAGCTTTGCCATAATAAATGACGAGTATAATAAATCACTATTTTGAGATTCTATTATAGCATGACTCAATTACGGGCGAAATCTAGGTCAAAGTTTCTTCACTCTCTCGTGTCCTAGAGCGAAGAATTTACACTGAGTGTACTAAGGTTGCGTCATCCGCAGGAAAAAATAGTACTACATAAACATATTTTATTTACAATAAAAAAACATGATTAATGTCTCAATTGTTAACTTTTTTTTCAAAGGTTTCACTTAAAAACAAAAATAGAACATATTTCCATCCATTTAAAATCAAGCAAATCAATAATTATGTCAATGTCATAACTGCGTGACGCCATTAGTAATCATGCGATAGTGTACATGTCATTGGGCGGTTGAAGTTTGAAAAGTCCGATCGTCAGCGTTACAGTCGCTTTCAGTAATGCGAATTCGCTTTGTAGCTGTTGGATTAAATCATGGATTTTTTTACATTTTGATGGATATACACAATAAATTTTACCTCCGTGAATTAGAGCACCAAAAATGTTGTAAAATCCAACAGAAAAAGTGATATTTCATGTGGAATCAGTGACTTTGGTCCTTGTTCACAGGAACATTGTTGTCATTCATGATTTAATTTGACGAGGTATTTTCTGGCGCTTTGATCAGGGGTCGTTTGTTTGGATTAAGCCCAGCCTTCTACACCATTCGTTTCATCGTAGAGCTGAGTTTGTTGACATCGACAGGATTTCTTTAGAAACATTGTTTCTGATGTTTGTTTACGTTTTTGACAGCGCGTATGAATACTTTTTTCTGTGATGCGGTTACCTAATTTGCATTGTTAATTACACTAGTTATATATGAAAAAATATTGCATGCGGTTATATCACTCATGCGCTTATGTTATAAGTCAATATAATATATTATAAGACCAGTGAGATACTTAAATCAGACACGACTTAAGCTAGAACATGACTTGAGATGTTTAAACCTCTAAGGCATCCACTGACTTTCTTAGCGATCACATTCTTCTCAGCAACCAGCAACCTCTATAGCAAGCAATGACTTCCTAACAACCAATTACTTCCTTATCAAACAACCAGTGACCTCCTAAGCAACCAATCACCTCTTGATCAATCAACTACTTACTAAGCAATCAATGATTTCATAAGCAACCAATGCTTTCCTCGGTAACCACTTTCTTCCTTAGCGGTCAATTACCACCTTAGCAACTAATTACTTCCTTTGCAACCACTTACTTCCTTAACAACCAATGATTAACATCCCTGGCTAACATTTTATTCCTTATCAAACAGCCAATGACCTCCTAAGCAACCAATCACCTCTTGATCAACCAACTTAACTTACAAAGCAACCAATGATTTCATAAGCAACCAATGTTTTTCTCAGAAAGCACTTTCTTTCTTAGCAGTAAATTACCTCCTTAGCAACCAATGAGTTATGACTTCCTTAGCAACAACTTTCTTTCTTACCAACCAATGACCTCCCTGACTAACATTAACTTACTTAGCGACAACTAACTTTTTTAACAACCAATGACTTCCTTTGCAACCACTTACTTCCATAGCAGCTTCCTATAGTCATTGCTACCAATCACTTTTTAGTAACAAATGATTCACACTTACTTATATTTATAGCAACACATTATTTTCTCAGCAACCAATGATTTTCTAATTTACTAGATAATTCCCGAACATTCATTTATCTTCTTAGTATTCATCGATTTTTCCTTTTTTCCGAAGCTCCTTAGCATCCCCTTACTTCCTTAGCAACCAAAGACTAATTTGAAACCATGACTTTCTTACTAACTACCTTCATTCATAGCAATGAATGAGGCCCTTTACAAATCAGTGACTTTCCCAGCAACCAATGTTTTCCTTAGCAACTACCTACATCAATAGGAACCAATGACTTCCCTAGCAACCAGTAACTTCCTAAGCACGCTCTGACCTTCGTTACCGATGACTTCCGAATCAACTTGTTTCATCTATAACAACCAATGGAATTTAAGGAGCCAATGACAACATAATACTACTTTTAGCAGTAATCTTCATCCGTATCAACCAATGACTTCCGTAGTAACCATCGTTTATCTAGCATCCAATAATTTCCTTAGCAACCACTTAAATCTTCCAATCACCAACGACTTTATTAGCAACAAAAGACTTCTTTAGCAAGCATTGACTACCTTAGCAACCAGGAAATTCCATGGCATCCACTCACTTCCTTAGTAACCAATGACTTCTTCAGAAAGCCACTATTCAAATTTGACATTTATTTTTGCCTGATATGGTGGATTTTCTTGTAATATTTGGGTTGTTAGTTTTTCTCAATGGTTTCACTCTTTTGTTAATTCAACGTTTCAACATTTAAACCAATATTTTTCATTAATAGCTATAAACTACTCTTTCATTTTAAAAGTGTTAATTTTTATTGTTGATATTTTAACTTTACGTAAACTTAATTCATCTATGATGTCCTTTTGTTTCCTAATGGCCCTGTAGGGTTTAATTATTTTTTCATCATTGAAACTGACCGATTCAACCACCTCATTTATTCTAGAATCATTAGCTTTTATTTTTGCGTCAAGAGAGTTATGTTGGGATCTTGTTGTGAACGGAGTTATCTTAAAATTGTGTTTAAATTTGATAACACAATACCATGCCTAGGAATATTTGATACATGTCTGTTTGGTTGTTTTGTAATTCTCAAGACATATGATTAAAAACATATGAATACAGTTTTCCATAAAAAGTTTCTTTTAACTAACTTCATTGGTTTGAATCAGTAAAAATCATATGTTTTTGTTTGAGATAAAAAATATGTAGTGGTAACAATTTAATCTTATGTCCTATGGTGTCTTGTAGTATGACTGGGAAACATAACAAACACAGTTTTTTAATCCAAATCACTGTGTTTTAATCCTGCACTGAATAAAGACCATTTCAGTAACAGCTAGGTATTGTTTCGTCGTTTTAGGTATGCAATATAACTTTTAATTATTATTTTTTTATTGCAATTTTGTTCATTTTCTCAATTAGGTGTTGATATTTTGACTACTCCAAATTCTTTGGATACTAATAAATTTTATCATAATAAATTAATGGCTTCAGTTGCATGTGAAGACGCGTATTGGTCTTTCCAGACCCACTTTTACCAGATATTTATAATCTTAAACATGTTAACAAGTCAAATTGAATGTAACAATAATGCTTAACAAATACAATCCAAGTATTAATAAAACGCTGGTGAAATACATTTTATACTACAGTTTCAATTTAACTTGTAAGAAATCATGACACTTGTGTCGCTTTTATCTGCATGTCTAAACTTGCAAAAATCACGACACGCGGGTCTCTTTATTTTAAGTATGTGGTTTCCACTCATCATAATGTAAAACGTTCCCTTACGATCATATGAAAACCATAATTGCACAATCTCATTAAAAGTTGTTTTATGCATTTTTTATAAGCAACTTAATCACTGCGCTATTTATCATCAGTGACTGGTAATTTATTTAATTAACGCTGACGATATTTACTAAGTTGTTAAGCAAAATCAATGACTACTGTTGCCAATATTTACTCGATTGTTAAGCACAAATCAATACATGTCCAACTTAATTTTCAACTAGGTCGTCAACATTTTCGTTTGCGCAACTTGATTATCAACTTTTCCGATCAAAAACACGTTTCGTTGATATTTCCGTTGTCTTTTCCGTCAGAGGGTCTTAGGCAAAACTGGGAAAAACGTGTAGTATGGAATATGTGGCTCACAAAAAGTTATACATATTAAAAACTATAAGTATTAAGCACTAAGTAGTATGCAATATGCCACGAGTTCACAAAAAATAGTTACATTTTTAAACCTTCTAGAATTGAGCGCGTCCGAAAAAGGTTCAAAACTTATTTGCTAGTCTGTAAATAGCATGATTGCACACGACTCACTACGCAAATCCTGATCCGAATGATTGTGTTGATAACACTTGAAATGGTGATCATTTTGTGTTTTTTGTACCTTATCTGACCAGAATGATTGTCTTCAATAAATATTGAATATGGGTCAACTCAGTTTAAAACTAGGTCACTATGACAATTTTTAGACAATAAACTTGTTTACGCAATGGAGGCGGTCTTTCATTATATCCTTGCCAAACTTAATTAGAATGATTAAGTTGATGAAGTATCATTCCAATATGAATGTTGGTAATCTCTGGCAAAAGTGTACACAAGTGAGTGAAAATGAAGTCATCATGACCTTCTTGTATTGTTCTGTGTTCTTCCATTTAGTTTGCGTTTTTCAATCAAAAGTAGGTACATGTATCTTGCTTACAGTTTAATCAGATTAACTGGTACTTGGTAGAGCGACTGTTTCAGGATGAAAAAGGTTAAACAATTGTTAAAGCCATGGTGACGTCATCGGCGTCGTTGAGCAAAATATTTTGAAGACATTCATTAGAAACGTGGTTCACATGTTGCCAGAGACAATTCGCTAGTGTACACAAGACCAGTAACTATTGTTTTAATAATTTCCAAATTTTTCAGGCTCTGTAGCAGCATTAGTCACCTGCCCGACCTGGCGAAAGGCGTCCTGAAAACAGCAGAATTCAACCAGCTCCCAGCAGCAGTGGACAAGATAAGGAGCATGCTTGATGAGCTCAAGAAGACAAGGATGAAAGACCAAGCTTCACTGGAGAACTCCTACAAGGACATCATAACTGAAATCAATGCTCTCCGCAATGATATAAACACCATCCTAGACCAGCTTCAGGAAAAGACAGTTAAACAGTTGGATAGTTTGATGAAATATTTAGAGAAAGATGTGAAAGATGATTTGGAAACTTGTGTAAATACGAATGACCAGCTCAAGACCATGGTGAATACACTACAGCAGAGTACTAGCAAACACAAGGAGATCAATCTTTACATAGGATTCAGAAAATGTCAGACCAAGTTGAATGAGACAAAGAGTCTGGTGCAAAAAATACAGAAAAAGCCAAAAGAAGGGATCAGGTTCAAATCTGATGAAAGTGTGTTATCATTTCTTAGAAACCTTGACAGCCTTGGCAATGTTGATAATGTACACTCCATGTCAAAAACAACAGATACCGTCCATGTGTATAAGATTCAAAGTCAACAACGCTATAATGTTAAAATAAAAGAAGACCAAAAAGATTGCTATATTGTAAGTATTTGTGAGTTGCCCAGTGGAGAGGTGGTCATTACTGACGAAATAAACATAAGAGTGAAGCTTTTGAACCAGCAATACAAGGTCATTGATCACTGTGATCTTCCTGCTACTCCTAAAGGTGTGTGTCATACTACTGGCAACGAGTTTGCTGTAGCTGTTGATAAGACTAAGGTTTTACATGAGGTCCACTTCCTTACAGTGACCAAAGGGCAGCTACAGACAGTGAGAAAGTTCACCACAAACCATAAGTGCCACACCATTGCCCACCACCATAGCCATATGTATGTGGGCTCCTATGATACCCTGTACCTGTACACAATGGATGGAGACCTAAAGAGGAAGATATATGAAGAAAAGTCTAGTGGCGGCACAGTGTATCGATTTGCTTTTAGTCCTGATGGAGAGAGAATTTATGTTGCAAATAGCCATGAACATAAATTAGTAACATTGGATAAAGTTGGACAAGTGCTATCTACATTAGAAGACCCTGAATTACAGTGGCATACTGGAGTATGTGTAAGCCCCAGTGGCCATGTGTTTGTGTGTGGTGCTAAGTCTCACACTGTTTTACAGGTAGACCGAGAAGGGAGACAGAAGCTGGCCACAGTTGTCAGGAAGGCTGATGGCTTGTATTCGCCGCGGTCAGTTTGGTTCAATGAACAAACCTCCAGCCTCATTGTTGGGAATGCTGATAGTGACAGTATCGTTGTTTTTAAGTTGTGTGTTGAGTTTTGAATCAGAGTTGTTATCCATGTGTATAACACATGTCAAATTTAGCAAGTGTTGTATTGTTTTAGTAGTAAATGTAACAGTTGTTCTTGCCAATTGTACTGTAAATATTATTTTATCATATTATAATATATTTCCAATTGTACAATAGTTTATGTATTGCATACGTCATTATACATGTAAATATATCAATTTAATATGCTGATATGTAGTGTATGAACTAAGCAATCGAGCAACTTGCGGTACTTGCTCTGGTATTTCGACCTGACGGAAATGACGATTACTTAGATAATTAAGTCTTCAAACGGTGAGAACCCACGTACCTTTATGCTGTTGTTGAATGGCATAATTAACATAGAAAACAATGAGGACGTGTGTGTGTGTTTTACAAGAATCATAACCCTGTCACCATCTGTTACCTAAGTGTCTTCCATGATTTGATAATTGCGTGTTTTTTGGTTCTTTAGCTGTCCTTGAACGGAGGCGGGAAAGCTTATGCGATAGCGCGGTGCCGGTCGTCCGTGCATTTTGCGTCCGTGTGTCCGTAAACAATTACATGAAAACGCGATAAAGTCTTTAGTTTGGATTGTATCTCAATAAAACGTATACAGTAGTAAGATATCCATAAGTGATTGGTTTCTTTTGAAGCACTAGCTAGGTCCACCAATGCATGACTGGATTATGGCCCTTGAAATTGTAGAGATTGCTATAATACAGCTTGTAAACACAATAGGGACTTCCCGGTTAGCTCAATCGGTAGAGCGTTGGACTCTGAATTGGACAACCCGGGTTCGATTCCCGGGCGGACCAGGTCATTTCTGTTGTGATTGGTTATGAAATTCTTTCTACGGCCATTCGCACTGTACCACTGCCCCTTGCATGTACAGAAGTTGTCAGTTCCTTGCAGAGGTGAAGGCACCCAGTACTGGTTCTGCCCAGGATAGGTGTGCGGTGGTTGAACTGTCACTCTGGGTCCCTACAATGTGCTCACGCCGGGACCCGGAGTATAAACTACTAACACCACCATAGGGACTTCATTCCTTAACTGATCTTCACAAAACTTCAACAGTAGCTCGATATTGGTTAGAAAACAGTACGGATCCGCCGATGCATGACTTGATGATGGCCATTGAAATTGTCAAAATGGTTAATGAACACAAAAGAGCGTCCATTTATTAGCCAATGTTTACTAACCTTATACAGTAATTAGATATTGACATAATCATCGTACCTTTTGAAAAAAAAGCCAGAGCCACCCATGCATGACTTGGTTTCGGTCCTTGCAATAGATAAAATTGTTATAATTAAGGTTGTGAACAGAATAGAGCCTTCAGTTCTTATTTGATCTTCCCAAAATTTGGATAGTAGTTAGCTATCCATGAGGTCTCGTTTCCGTGCAAAAACAGCCAGATCCGCACATGTATGACAAGATTATGGCCCTTGAAATTGGCAACATTTCTGTAGTTAATAGAGCCTTTATCATAATCCAGTGTTCTCTAAAACTTTAATGTCAATGCTAGTCTACAGTTTGACCCAAACAGTAAAATGTCTCTCGATTCAACTATTAAGAAACATATCTGATCGAGTACTAAACCACGCCAGCTACCCAAAGTATCGGTGGTGCATATATAAGGAGCGGTCGACGGTTACGAGGTGCACCTGCAGTGTGTCTTTCGTTTATATTTTCAAACTTGAGTATGACTTATATTAAATCTGATGATTTTATTAAATGAAAATGTTTTGAAAATCGGAGATTGATTATGTGGTGCCGTGTAAGAACATTTATACTACAGGTTGGCTACAATTTTGTTTCAATATTGCCCGAACCGTGCTACCAGGAGCCTTTTCCCCGATTCGGACATGTCCAAAGTCTATAACCTGCTGGTATTTCAACTACACTCCGGTGCATATAAACACTGTAAACATTTGGGGCATGCAAATAGAACTGTTATGCATAGTCATAACGCCGGCAAACATAAATCAAAGCGCTGCAAGACTGTCGGTGACGTAACTGAAGCAAGCAAACACTACCGCAAAGTTCTTTCAAATGAAACGTGATCAAATGATTTCATACAAATGATGAACACTCTTTAAGGTAGATGAAGAAGGATAAATGTGATTATAATAAGCACAAATATATTGGCCCTACTTAATCATGTATCCAATGGCCTACAAGATTCTTAATTCAAATTTCCTAATTTTGAACCGCTTTAAATTAGTTAAATGCATATTCATTATGTTAAATTTGCTTCAATTTATGACGTCGCTTATAACAGTTTCAGTAAGCAATTACATTCCTTCATTTCAATAGGGTCTGTTGAAGCCAATGTCTTTAAAATGCAAATACAATACATACTATACCCAAGATTCAAGGGACATAATAAAAATATAACTTTAAAATGATGCTCTTTCAAGCCTAAAAATGCCTCCCAGAACTTCTATCAACAGAGTCCACATATCTACAAAATTTGTGCTCGAGTTACTTTCTTTGATATAAAAGTGAAAACAAATCTGCATGGTGCTGTGGCATCATATCATGAAAAAAACTAACATCTTCAAAATTTGTTTTCTAGTTTGTTTTTATTATAAAAGTGTTAATAAATCTGCATGGTGCTGAAGAAAAAAAACTAATGTCTTAAATTTCAAACCTGCAGCATTAATTAGCGCCATGTTGTCAAGAATATCTGGACAATTGAATGAAATATGCATGTACCGAAATGACAGCTGGTTTTTCATTGACAAAAGATGCCTTTGAGGCAGTTTTAAGATTATGCTATTCAAAGTACGAGGGTAGTTGGTACAGTTTTCACTCATATTCAGATGACGGCTGATATTTGCTGATAAACATGTATCCTCTTAGCAGCAGGGAATAAGTAAATGACATAGTTTTAATGTCCAATATTGGAGATGTGACCTTGACCTCCAAATCCAAAGGGGTCATCTGCTGGTCACCCCAAACCTAAATTTCAAGTTTGAATGCCATGGGTGCAGACTTTGTCGAGTTGTCACACAGGCAAGCTTTTTGCGTTCAATGGTCTGTGACAAATCAATAGGGCTCACCTACTGATCAGGCCCAACCCCAAAGTCAAGTTGTTCAAGGGCCATGGGTGCAGGCTTTGTCCAGTCATTATTAGTACAACCTTTAAGCATTCAAGGTCACTGTGACCTTGACTTTGTACCCAATGACCCCTTAAATCAATAGGATCTTCTAATAGTCAGACTTAGCCTCCATGTTGAGTTTGAGGGCCATAGGTGCAGGCATTGTCAACTTATCAGTCAGATGTATGGTTTGACACCTTCCTGTTCAAGGTCACTGTGACCTTTGACCATATTACCCCTAAAATCAAAAGGGGTCATTGTAGAGTTATCACCCGAGTTATTTTTGTTTATTATGTTAATTAACTTACACTACATACAACAAGTACCATTTTGATATTTTCGAATGCTCATTTGGGCAAATATTATTCATGGTGCAGTGAAAAAATTCTTTTTTCTCATGGTTATTTAAATTTAGAATTGATAGGAGGGAACATCACTATGTAGTTTCATGTTCATAGTCAGATCAAAACCCATGTACATGCCCAAATGAGCATTCGAAAATATCAAAATGGTACTTGTTGTATGTAGTGTAAGTTAATTAACATAATAAACAAAAATATTTAATCAATTTCAATTTATTATGCCCCTTTCAAATAAGAGGAGTATATTGCTTTGCACATGTTGGCCGCTACGTCCGTCTGTCTGACAGTAGACCAAAGCTTTTCCGGGTGATAACTCTACAATTCCTAGACCTATTGTCAAACTTGACATGAAAGTTTGGTTTAACCAGTAGATGACCCCTTTTGATTTTAGGGGTAATATGGTCAAAGGTCACAGTGACCTTGAACAGGAAGGTGTCAAACCATACATCTGACTGATAAGTTGACAATGCCTGCACCTATGGCCCTCAAACTCAACATGGAGGCTAAGTCTGACTATTAGAAGATCCTATTGATTTAAGGGGTCATTGGGTACAAAGTCAAGGTCACAGTGACCTTGAATGCTTAAAGGTTGTACTAATAATGACTGGACAAAGCCTGCACCCATGGCCCTTGAACAACTTGACTTTGGGGTTGGGCCTGATCAGTAGGTGAGCCCTATTGATTTGTCACAGACCATTGAACGCAAAAAGCTTGCCTGTGTGACAACTCGACAAAGTCTGCACCCATGGCATTCAAACTTGAAATTTAGGTTTGGGGTGACCAGCAGATGACCCCTTTGGATTTGGAGGTCAAGGTCACATCTCCAATATTGGACATTAAAACTATGTCATTTACTTATTCCCTGCTGCTAAGAGGATACATGTTTATCAGTAAATATCAGCCGTCATCTGAATATGAGTGAAAACTGTACCAACTACCCTCGTACTTTGAATAGCATAATCTTAAAACTGCCTCAAAGGCATCTTTTGTCAATGAAAAACCAGCTGTCATTTCGGTACATGCATATTTCATTCAATTGTCCAGATATTCTTGACAACATGGCGCTAATTAATGCTGCAGGTTTGAAATTTAAGACATTAGTTTTTTTTCTTCAGCACCATGCAGATTTATTAACACTTTTATAATAAAAACAAACTAGAAAACAAATTTTGAAGATGTTAGTTTTTTTCATGATATGATGCCACAGCACCATGCAGATTTGTTTTCACTTTTATATCAAAGAAAGTAACTCGAGCACAAATTTTGTAGATATGTGGACTCTGTTGATAGAAGTTCTGGGAGGCATTTTTAGGCTTGAAAGAGCATCATTTTAAAGTTATATTTTTATTATGTCCCTTGAATCTTGGGTATAGTATGTATTGTATTTGCATTTTAAAGACATTGGCTTCAACAGACCCTATTGAAATGAAGGAATGTAATTGCTTACTGAAACTGTTATAAGCGACGTCATAAATCGAAGCAAATTTAACATAATGAATATGCATTTAACTAATTTAAAGCGGTTCAAAATTAGGAAATTTGAATTAAGAATCTTGTAGGCCATTGGATACATGATTAAGTAGGGCCAATATATTTGTGCTTATTATAATCACATTTATCCTTCTTCATCTACCTTAAAGAGTGTTCATCATTTGTATGAAATCATTTGATCACGTTTCATTTGAAAGAACTTTGCGGTAGTGTTTGCTTGCTTCAGTTACGTCACCGACAGTCTTGCAGCGCTTTGATTTATGTTTGCCGGCGTTATGACTATGCATAACAGTTCTATTTGCATGCCCCAAATGTTTACAGTGTTTATATGCACCGGAGTGTAGTTGAAATACCAGCAGGTTATAGACTTTGGACATGTCCGAATCGGGGAAAAGGCTCCTGGTAGCACGGTTCGGGCAATATTGAAACAAAATTGTAGCCAACCTGTAGTATAAATGTTCTTACACGGCACCACATAATCAATCTCCGATTTTCAAAACATTTTCATTTAATAAAATCATCAGATTTAATATAAGTCATACTCAAGTTTGAAAATATAAACGAAAGACACACTGCAGGTGCACCTCGTAACCGTCGACCGCTCCTTATATATGCACCACCGATACTTTGGGTAGCTGGCGTGGTTTAGTACTCGATCAGATATGTTTCTTAATAGTTGAATCGAGAGACATTTTACTGTTTGGGTCAAACTGTAGACTAGCATTGACATTAAAGTTTTAGAGAACACTGGATTATGATAAAGGCTCTATTAACTACAGAAATGTTGCCAATTTCAAGGGCCATAATCTTGTCATACATGTGCGGATCTGGCTGTTTTTGCACGGAAACGAGACCTCATGGATAGCTAACTACTATCCAAATTTTGGGAAGATCAAATAAGAACTGAAGGCTCTATTCTGTTCACAACCTTAATTATAACAATTTTATCTATTGCAAGGACCGAAACCAAGTCATGCATGGGTGGCTCTGGCTTTTTTTTCAAAAGGTACGATGATTATGTCAATATCTAATTACTGTATAAGGTTAGTAAACATTGGCTAATAAATGGACGCTCTTTTGTGTTCATTAACCATTTTGACAATTTCAATGGCCATCATCAAGTCATGCATCGGCGGATCCGTACTGTTTTCTAACCAATATCGAGCTACTGTTGAAGTTTTGTGAAGATCAGTTAAGGAATGAAGTCCCTATGGTGGTGTTAGTAGTTTATACTCCGGGTCCCGGCGTGAGCACATTGTAGGGACCCAGAGTGACAGTTCAACCACCGCACACCTATCCTGGGCAGAACCAGTACTGGGTGCCTTCACCTCTGCAAGGAACTGACAACTTCTGTACATGCAAGGGGCAGTGGTACAGTGCGAATGGCCGTAGAAAGAATTTCATAACCAATCACAACAGAAATGACCTGGTCCGCCCGGGAATCGAACCCGGGTTGTCCAATTCAGAGTCCAACGCTCTACCGATTGAGCTAACCGGGAAGTCCCTATTGTGTTTACAAGCTGTATTATAGCAATCTCTACAATTTCAAGGGCCATAATCCAGTCATGCATTGGTGGACCTAGCTAGTGCTTCAAAAGAAACCAATCACTTATGGATATCTTACTACTGTATACGTTTTATTGAGATACAATCCAAACTAAAGACTTTATCGCGTTTTCATGTAATTGTTTACGGACACACGGACGCAAAATGCACGGACGACCGGCACCGCGCTATCGCATAAGCTTTCCCGCCTCCGTTCAAGGACAGCTAAAGAACCAAAAAACACGCAATTATCAAATCATGGAAGACACTTAGGTAACAGATGGTGACAGGGTTATGATTCTTGTAAAACACACACACACGTCCTCATTGTTTTCTATGTTAATTATGCCATTCAACAACAGCATAAAGGTACGTGGGTTCTCACCGTTTGAAGACTTAATTATCTAAGTAATCGTCATTTCCGTCAGGTCGACATACCAGAGCAAGTACCGCAAGTTGCTCGATTGCTTAGTTCATACACTACATATCAGCATATTAAATTGATATATTTACATGTATAATGACGTATGCAATACATAAACTATTGTACAATTGGAAATATATTATAATATGATAAAATAATATTTACAGTACAATTGGCAAGAACAACTGTTACATTTACTACTAAAACAATACAACACTTGCTAAATTTGACATGTGTTATACACATGGATAACAACTCTGATTCAAAACTCAACACACAACTTAAAAACAACGATACTGTCACTATCAGCATTCCCAACAATGAGGCTGGAGGTTTGTTCATTGAACCAAACTGACCGCGGCGAATACAAGCCATCAGCCTTCCTGACAACTGTGGCCAGCTTCTGTCTCCCTTCTCGGTCTACCTGTAAAACAGTGTGAGACTTAGCACCACACACAAACACATGGCCACTGGGGCTTACACATACTCCAGTATGCCACTGTAATTCAGGGTCTTCTAATGTAGATAGCACTTGTCCAACTTTATCCAGTGTTACTAATTTATGTTCATGGCTATTTGCAACATAAATTCTCTCTCCATCAGGACTAAAAGCAAATCGATACACTGTGCCGCCACTAGACTTTTCTTCATATATCTTCCTCTTTAGGTCTCCATCCATTGTGTACAGGTACAGGGTATCATAGGAGCCCACATACATATGGCTATGGTGGTGGGCAATGGTGTGGCACTTATGGTTTGTGGTGAACTTTCTCACTGTCTGTAGCTGCCCTTTGGTCACTGTAAGGAAGTGGACCTCATGTAAAACCTTAGTCTTATCAACAGCTACAGCAAACTCGTTGCCAGTAGTATGACACACACCTTTAGGAGTAGCAGGAAGATCACAGTGATCAATGACCTTGTATTGCTGGTTCAAAAGCTTCACTCTTATGTTTATTTCGTCAGTAATGACCACCTCTCCACTGGGCAACTCACAAATACTTACAATATAGCAATCTTTTTGGTCTTCTTTTATTTTAACATTATAGCGTTGTTGACTTTGAATCTTATACACATGGACGGTATCTGTTGTTTTTGACATGGAGTGTACATTATCAACATTGCCAAGGCTGTCAAGGTTTCTAAGAAAAGATAACACACTTTCATCAGATTTGAACCTGATCCCTTCTTTTGGCTTTTTCTGTATTTTTTGCACCAGACTCTTTGTCTCATTCAACTTGGTCTGACATTTTCTGAATCCTATGTAAAGATTGATCTCCTTGTGTTTGCTAGTACTCTGCTGTAGTGTATTCACCATGGTCTTGAGCTGGTCATTCGTATTTACACAAGTTTCCAAATCATCTTTCACATCTTTCTCTAAATATTTCATCAAACTATCCAACTGTTTAACTGTCTTTTCCTGAAGCTGGTCTAGGATGGTGTTTATATCATTGCGGAGAGCATTGATTTCAGTTATGATGTCCTTGTAGGAGTTCTCCAGTAAAGCTTGGTCTTTCATCCTTGTCTTCTTGAGCTCATCAAGCATGCTCCTTATCTTGTCCACTGCTGCTGGGAGCTGGTTGAATTCTGCTGTTTTCAGGACGCCTTTCGCCAGGTCGGGCAGGTGACTAATGCTGCTACAGAGCCTGAAAAATTTGGAAATTATTAAAACAATAGTTACTGGTCTTGTGTACACTAGCGAATTGTCTCTGGCAACATGTGAACCACGTTTCTATGGAATGTCTTCAAAATATTTTGCTCAACGACGCCGATGACGTCACCATGGCTTTAACAATTGTTTAACCTTTTTCATCCTGAAACAGTCGCTCTACCAAGTACCAGTTAATCTGATTAAACTGTAAGCAAGATACATGTACCTACTTTTGATTGAAAAACGCAAACTAAATGGAAGAACACAGAACAATACAAGAAGGTCATGATGACTTCATTTTCACTCACTTGTGTACACTTTTGCCAGAGATTACCAACATTCATATTGGAATGATACTTCATCAACTCAATCATTCTAATTAAGTTTGGCAAGGATATAATGAAAGACCGCCTCCATTGCGTAAACAAGTTTATTGTCTAAAAATTGTCATAGTGACCTAGTTTTAAACTGAGTTGGCCCATATTCAATATTTATTGAAGACAATCATTCTGGTCAGATAAGGTACAAAAAACACAAAATGATCACCATTTCAAGTTTTATCAACACAATCATTCGGATCAGGATTTGCGTAGTGAGTCGTGTGCAATCATGCTATTTACAGACTAGCAAATAAGTTTTGAACCTTCTTCGGACGCGCTCAATTCTAGAAGGTTTAAAAATGTAACTATTTTTTTGTGAACTCGTGGCATATTGCATACTACTTAGTGCTTAATACTTATAGTTTTTAATATGTATAACTTTTTGTGAGCCACATATTCCATACTACACGTTTTTCCCAGTTTTGCCTAAGACCCTCTGACGGAAAAGGCAACGGAAATATCAACGAAACGTGTTTTTGATCGGAAAAGTTGATAATCAAGTTGCGCAAACGAAAATGTTGACGACCTAGTTGAAAATTAAGTTGGACATGTATTGATTTGTGCTTAACAATCGAGTAAATATTGGCAACAGTAGTCATTGATTTTGCTTAACAACTTAGTAAATATCGTCAGCGTTAATTAAATAAATTACCAGTCACTGATGATAAATAGCGCAGTGATTAAGTTGCTTATAAAAAATGCATAAAACAACTTTTTATGAGATTGTGCAATTATGGTTTTCATATGATCGTAAGGGAACGTTTTACATTATGATGAGTGGAAACCACATACTTAAAATAAAGAGACCCGCGTGTCGTGATTTTTGCAAGTTTAGACATGCAGATAAAAGCGACACAAGTGTCATGATTTCTTACAAGTTAAATTGAAACTGTAGTATAAAATGTATTTCACCAGCGTTTTATTAATACTTGGATTGTATTTGTTAAGCATTATTGTTACATTCATTTGACTTGTTAACATGTTTAAGATTATAAATATCTGGTAAAAGTGGGTCTGGAAAGACCAATACGCGTCTTCACATGCAACTGAAGCCATTAATTTATTATGATAAAATTTATTAGTATCCAAAGAATTTGGAGTAGTCAAAATATCAACACCTAATTGAGAAAATGAACAAAATTGCAATAAAAAAATAATAATTAAAAGTTATATTGCATACCTAAAACGACGAAACAATACCTAGCTGTTACTGAAATGGTCTTTATTCAGTGCAGGATTAAAACACAGTGATTTGGATTAAAAAACTGTGTTTGTTATGTTTCCCAGTCATACTACAAGACACCATAGGACATAAGATTAAATTGTTACCACTACATATTTTTTATCTCAAACAAAAACATATGATTTTTACTGATTCAAACCAATGAAGTTAGTTAAAAGAAACTTTTTATGGAAAACTGTATTCATATGTTTTTAATCATATGTCTTGAGAATTACAAAACAACCAAACAGACATGTATCAAATATTCCTAGGCATGGTATTGTGTTATCAAATTTAAACACAATTTTAAGATAACTCCGTTCACAACAAGATCCCAACATAACTCTCTTGACGCAAAAATAAAAGCTAATGATTCTAGAATAAATGAGGTGGTTGAATCGGTCAGTTTCAATGATGAAAAAATAGTTTATGTAAAGTTAAAATATCAACAATAAAAGTTAACACTTTTAAAATGAAAGAGTAGTTTATAGTAAAACTCGTCGTAATTTTGATAAGAACATAACTAATCATGCAAAAAAGAAAAAATGGTTTAACGAAGAATGTTACCGCGCTAGAAAACAATATACGATTGCAAGAAATGTGTTTTTAAAAAATAAAACAAACGAAAATAGACAACATTTTGTAAACACTAAAGCTAATTATAACCGAGTTAAGCGAAGAGAAAAGAATAAATTTAAAACTAGAGAAAAGAATACACTACGTAATTTAGCAACAAAACAACCAAGACAATTCTGGAAAAAGATCAAACAGCAATACAAAAGCAATACAATGTAATAGTAATGCCGAAAATCTAAGTGTTGACGACTTATACTCTCATTTTGAAACCTTGTATGGTACTGAATCATATACCAATACTGACAATGATACCCATAATCCGATTATTAATTATGACGAAGAATTGGACATAGATATAAACTACGATGAACTTAAACACGCCGTTTTTTCTCAAAATAATAATAAAAGTTCGGGCAATGATAACTTAATCGCAGAAATTTTTGAACATTCTTTCGATCAAACATCTGGATTTCTACTCAAACTATTTAATACTCTATTTAATAACGGCGAATATCCAAACTCATGGGGACTGGGCATAATTGTACCAATCTTCAAAGGAGGGGACATAGAGGATCCCAAAAACTACAGAGGAATCACTCTGATAAATATTATAGGAAAAATATATTCACAGGTACTATTAAATAGGCTCACAAAATGGTCACAAGAACATGAAAAAAATATAACGAATCAGTTTGGTTTTCAAAAGGGAAAGTCTACAGTTGATTGTATTTTCATTTTACAGTCAATTATTTCTAAAACACTTAGCTCGAAAAAGAAATTGTATTGTGCGTTTTTAGATTATGAAAAATGTTTCGATAAAATAGATAGATTACATCTATGGCAAAAACTACTAAACGAAAATGTGAGTTCAAAAATGGTAAAGGCGCTTCAAGCTATGTATAGCGTTGTCAAATCTTGTGTACGGTATAATTCGAACACATTACGGTATTTTGAATCAAATATCGGTGTTAAACAAGGGGATCCAAGTTCCAGTCTAATGTTTTTATTTTTCGTGAACGACATTATAAATAATATTAACGCTGATATAGCTGGTATTTTTACAGCAAATGAAATCAAGATATTTCTGTTACTCTTTGCAGATGATGCGGTGTTATTCGCTCAAACACCAGAAGCATTACAGTCTATTTTAAATGACCTGGAACGATATTGCAATGACTGGGGACTAAAAATATATACCACCAAAACAAAAGTTATGATATTTGAAAATGGACGTCACACAAACAATGAATTCTTACTCTGTAATACTATACTAGACGTTGTAAAATCCTTCAAATATTTGGGCATCCACTTCTTTAAAAATGGCAATTGGTTTAGAACACAAAAGCGACTAGCACAGCACGCTTCATACGCACTCCATAACTTATTTATCGTTTTCAACCAAATCGAGTTACATTCAATTGATAAATGCAAACTATTCGACAGTCTTGTTTCACCAATTATTAACTATAGTGCAGAGGTATGGGGAAACCACGAATCTAAAAATATAGAAATAATCCATTGTAAATTTCTCCGACAAATTTAAACGTAAAAAAGTCGACCAATTTAGACGGATTATACGGTGAACTTGGGCGCTTCCCTATGATAATAGCTAGGCGATTAATAATGATAAAATATTGGATTAAAATATTAAAATCAAATAATGCGTTATTGGTAAATGCATATACATTTCTCAAGACTGACGCTGATAACAATAACATATATGGAGGCAAAAATTGGGCTAATCAAATTAAAGTAATATTAAACCAAATAGGTATGACAAACATCTGGCAAAATCAATACACTGCTGATATCAGCTTTGAATTAATTAAACAACGCATCGTCGATATATATTTATAAGCAAACTTGGTATGCAAACATTAACAACTCAAGTAGACTATCATCATACGCAAGGTTTAAGCATGACTTTCAGTTTGAAAAATATCTAAACTGCGTTAATGAAAATAAATATAGAATAGCTATTACAAAATTTAAACTTTCGTCACACGACCTAGCCATTGAAACTGGAAGGTATATAAACATTATAAGATCGGAACGTATATGCTTACACTGTAACATGAATGTAGTAGAAAGTGAGTATCATTTCTTACTCGTATGTCCTAAATACAAACTCCTCCGACAACAATATCTCAAACCTTATTATAACTCGTGGCCGAATCTTAATAAATTTGACAATCTTTTGTCATCAACATCTGTTCACTGTATTAACAACTTAGCGAAGTTTATCTATTTCGCATTTTGCCTTAGAACAAATGCTACAGCAATAACACTTCATTATTGATCATTTATCTGAATGTAAATCTTAGCGTATTGAAATATGTAATTTGTCACTATGTCTTTTTGTAACATGACACCTACTTTCTTGAATGTTTGACCTCTCTGTAAATAATCTGTGTCTTCATTGTTCCATATTGTACTTTATTATATGGCTATAAATGTGCACATGCCGTTTAATGCTGAATAAAGATATGTTATGTTATGTTATGTTATGTTTGCAAGGAAAGGGCAATCAAATTCTGGTTAAAGATTATGAAAAATGGTGACTCTCCGATGAATTATATGTATCTCGATCAGTGTAATAATATTAATGGCCCTTGCTGGGCGACTAAGATGAAATCTATTATAAACCATTTAGGATTAAATTTTCTTACTGATAATTTTGATGTACATGCCGAATACTTTCCTTTGTTAAAAGCTAGACTCCGTGACCAGTTTATCCAAGATTGGCGCGGATCGATAAATAGCATGACTAAATTAGAAACATATTGCTCACTGAAAACAAATTTTGAATACGAAGAATATCTTGATAGAATTGAAAACGATAATTTACGCAAACATTTTTCTTCCATGAGATTGTCTGCTCACAAGTTAGAAATTGAAGTCGGCAGATATACCGGTATTGCCAGAGAAAACAGACTTTGCAAATGCTGTAACGCTAATGTTATAGAAAATGAATACCATTTTGTATTATGCTGTAGTAAATTTAGACTCTTGCGCTTAAAATACCTAGGAAATATATCATGGCCAAATTTAAATATGTTTAAACGACTAATGTTCAGCAAAAGACAAACAAAGATAGCAGTCTACATTAAAGAAGCCATGAATTTAAGAAATACTTTCCTTGTACAATAGTAATCCTCCTTATGTTAATTTCTGCCTTTTCCTTCTAAGTGTTTAACAATTTATATTTTCATATTTAATTACATGATGTATATTTATTATTATTCCGTTACTTTTTATAGTTGATTTATGTTTTTGCCATATTTATGTTGTTAATGGCCAAAGGCTATTCTATGCCGATCTGCCAATAAACTTTGAAACTTGAATGTATCGTTAATTGATTGTAAGCCAAAAATCAATGTTTAACTTAATTTAGTAAATTTTGCCAGATAGTTCTGCCGTGACTTGCGGAATTCCGCTACTAAATTCCTCTATTTTTCGCAGCCTCACGTTCTTTCATTCCAAAATCTTGCATTTTCATGCTATTTTCTGCCAAATTACGCTAATTCTAGCGGAACTCGATTTCATGTATAAAACATTGTGTTTTTCTTACATCAAGAGTTCTGACAAGAGATTTTCTTGAGTCACGGTGCATATTTATTATTTAGGTTTTCTAAATAAGCAGAACTCCTATGCTGTATGAATAGTAATGTAATGGGATTACATTGTATTTTTGGCTTGGCATTGATATTTAATGTTTATTTCTAAGAATGAAATAACTGATGAAATGATATTGATATTTGCATAACATAAATTGCTGGAAGTAATATTTAATGAGTTATATGCAAATAAATTACATATATGAACTGTTATTCCAGACTTTGTACTAATATCTATGTGATTAGAGTCAAATGTAATACGTCATGCTACCACATAATCGCTTGAACGTCACATTACGTACTATTAATTCTAGAAAAGTCAAACGGTGCGGAATGTAATGTTTTGGTGAAAATGTGAATAATTAAGCGTGGGAATATCTGAAATTTGGCAATAACAATGTCAAATTATGCATTTAACCAACATAATAACATTATTTAGTATGAATCATATTGAAGAATTATATTTATAAACTATAGACACACTGTTTAGTGTGAAATGCTTTGTTTAAAAACTGTTTTATTTCATGATAACAAACATAAAAAAACAGTTATTTATACGAAATATAATTTCCTACGTTTGAGTAAAACCAATTAGAAGGCAATTATTTTCCCTTGTTTGTAATGTAATAACCGCCAAGTGGCGATTTATAAGCACGAGGAATTTGTGCGCATATGAATGTAAAGGCATTCAGCTGAAGGGAACCGATCCGCTCACATCGATTCAATTGATTGTTAAATTTTACAAGAAAATGTTTATTGTGAAAGTTTTCTGTTACTATGCAATTTCATCATATGAATAATCAATCTGGTTTCATTTGTCTTCAAAGAACATAACCATGTAATATACATTTGTATAACTTGATAAAGGACGTATACATGAATCATAAAAATGACGTTTTCTATACATCTTTGTTAAGGAGCTTATGGGTGATGAGGCCCGACATCTAGTGGTACGAGACAAATCCTGTAAATCTGGATGACAAACGGGCAGAGGTTTCTGAGTTTTCCCGAGAAGGAGGTTTTTATCTCAGCGTTCCTCGGCCAGTCGACCACGTCTGTAAGCTCCATTTTTGTCAAGTATGTTGTCACCTAGTCATACTTTGCTCATGTTGCAAGTCCATGCTGTATGTGTTTAATAAATAATAATCCGTTTCCCCACTGAGACTTCCAAAATAATACTATTGAAAAGTATTGATTTTGTTGCTTTCTATAGGAGGTTATGGAATGGTATTCAGGGAACTGTATTTTTTTGAGTAAATTATTACAAAGAAAAACTACTACATTGCGATATTCGGGGATTTGCCTTTACCCGAATTAAAAAAATCACAATAATAGTCACAGACACAGGAAAGAGTCTCAAAACATGCTTATTTCCGTAGTTTGAAACACAACCCCAATTACCTACTGAAATTGAATAAGTTAAGAGTACATATTGTGACTGATTGTTTTAGACGTTAAACGATTACATACAAAAGTGTTTTTTATTATGGTTATTAAAACATTTCTTCATTAAGAGCAAGCCGTTGGGCTTTTGAGATACCTTGAATGATACACCTCTTCACTCCCGATTCCTTGTGCCAGTCGCCTGACAAAAAGGCAATCGGTACGCATCAATTTAACTAGCTGCTAGGTCAGCAACCAAGCCATATCAGAACAAACCCCGTTTGGGAATCGAACCTTTCACCCTCCGCTCCCTAGGCGGACGTACGTCTTTACCACGGAGGCGGTTTCAAACACGAAACTGTGAGCATTATCACAACAACAACGAAGACAATAGTTAAACGTTCTCGTGAAAATAAAATCCCCAACTTAACGAAGATACATGCGTGTGCATGAATAAAACACATCTGGTTGGTAGTTGGATATTCGCGAATTACCGACTGGCTCATGTACGAAAATTGCGAAATAAACAGTGTGTGTAGCATGAGTAAAAAAGACAAAAACGTGATATTTCTTTACAATTTTTACTAGAGAAGGTAGTATCTGAATCCCAACTCCCGACTGGCGAATGTATGGATAAGGGTGATTTAAAACATTGTTTGTTACGAAGAAACATCTGTACGAATGAATAAAAATACAATAACCGTTTGATTTCTTTACATGTGTACCTTTTAACCATAAACAAGACAAAATCTGAATCTCAAACTACCAACTGATGTGATCAAAAGATTAAGAGCTATGCAGACATGCGAATAAAAGTGATTTAAATCAGGGTTTGTTACGGAGACTCATATCTGTGTACGCGTTAACATTTGTCGTGTGATTTCTCGTACATGAAAAAAATACATTAGGCGTGTGATTTGACATGTGTATTTCTTAACCATAAACAAGAAAAAATTGGAATTCCCAACTACCAACTGGTCAGTATAGTTGGATATTCGCGAATAAGCAACTGGAAATGGTCGAATATCCGACTGGCGAATGTACGAATAATAGTGAATTAAAACAGTGTTTGTAACGAAGATTCACATGTGTACATGAACAAGAATGCAATAACTTTCTGATGTCTTTACATATGTACCTTTTAACCATAAACAAGACAAACTCTGAATCCCCAGCTACCAACTGGTAGGCAGTTGAATATTCGCGAATAACCGACTGGAAATGGTCGAATATTCGACCGGTGAATGTACAAATAAAGGTGATTTCAAACAGTGATTGTTACGAAGATACATCTGTGTACATGCATAAAATACATTTGGAGTGTGATTCCTTCACGTGTGTACCTTTTAACCATCAACAAGAAAACATCTGAATATTCGCGAATAACCAACTGGAAATAGTCGAGTAGCTTAATATCATCATTAGCATCTAACTCGAGTCACCAACTGGCAATTACACATGTAACAGATAGTTGAGTATTCGAATCCTCAACTGGCAACTAGCTGGTAGTTGAATATTCGCAGGTAGTTGACTATTCGAATTCACAACTACCAACTAGCTCCAAACTTTACCGTCATGGAGCTGTTGCACTTGTGATGGCACTGTGAAAAAGTGATGGCACTGTCGAGTATGAATTGCGCTGAAGGTTGATATGATTTAACGCCTTTGAAATGAATACAGTAGGGCACCCCTCATTTTACCATGCATCATTATGCATGTTTTGCTTATCGGTTGCGGAAATTATGGGATAGCGAACTGCATATACCATGAAGTGAAAGCTATCCTGAAAACAGTATACTGTGTGCCGGTGTAACATTAAGTCCACAAAGCAAAGGCTACTTGGTCGGAATGTTAGTCAGTAACATTAAGATTTGGGCTTGTGATACGTATCTTTATTTGTAGACAGAATACATTTAAGCTATATGTCCTAGTGAAAGCAATGCAAAATATATTATCTAAGCATTTAAGGTGGGCCTAAAAATTCATTAATTTATATGATTTTCCGTGTATGACTATCTATTTGAAGGCCTTTCAAGATTTTCCAAATAAATTGTTTTGCAATGATTTAGTTAAGTATCTGAAAATAAAAATGAATGTTGACTTTGTTTAAGTTTAACCAAATCACACCTAACGACTTATAACAGTTTGTACATTACAGATTGTATGATGCTACATACAAAATGTGAAGGGTCTAGGCCTAGCTGTTTCAGACAAGAATATTTTCAATGTGTTTCTTATATAAGTATATATTAAACTTGTGACCCCCTGGGCGGGGCGAGTTTTGACACCAGGACACGATTTGAACAAACTCAATAAAGGACTACCATTTTTTTATGTTGCTACATTAAAAATATCAAGGTTCTGGAATTAGCGGTTTGAGACAAGAACATTTTCAAAGATTTCCCTATAAGTCTATTGGAAGCATATGAATACTAGAGCGTGGCCAGTGTTGTTCACGGGGGCATAATTGGAACAAGCTTGGTGGAGGACCAAATCAAATCAAATTTTATTTTCAGTCGGTATGACATAACAGAGAAAACATTAGCTATGAAGCTTTATAAAACTATCAAGGGCCTGGGCCTAGCGTTTTCAGACAAGAAGATTTTCAAAGTGTTATCTATATAAGTCTATAGTAAATTTTTGATCCCTGGGCGGGGCCAGTTTTGATACCAGAGCAAGATTTGAACAAACTTGTTGGATGACTACTATATAAGATGCTACATTCAAACTATCAAGGGTTTGGGTTTGGCGGTTTTAGGCAAGAAGATTTTCAAAGATGTCCGTATATAAGTATGTAAGAAACTTATGACCCCCGGTGCGGGGCCAGTTTTGATCCCAAGGACAAAATTTTAACAAATTTGGTTGAGGACTACTAGGCAATGTATCACGCTAAATATATAAGCTGAGCTCTAGGTCGTATGTTTTCGTAAGGAAGAGTGTTAAAGTGCTGTTCTTATTTTACCTCCTTTTGGTTCCCATAGCAACCAGAGTTCTGCATGGACATCATTTATATTTGAAACGGCGCCATTCAAGGAAGATCCAAGTGAAGTTTCATTTAAATTGGCCAGACGGTTAAGGAAGAGATGTCGGTTGAAGCTATTGTTGATGGACGAAAGCCGAACGCCGGACGGTGGGGAATCGCTCGACCTGAGCTCTATATGCTCATGTGAGCTTAAAAGGCTTATTTCTGACAGCCAGAAAAAGGAGAACCATGTCAAGTCCATTTTTTCACTGTTCCAATAAGGACAAGCACGCCCCGGAAGACAAGATACTCAAAACGAAAAAGTTTCCACAGAAATCTTCGTCATACAGAAGGGCAAAATTTATTGCATCTATCATACAGCTGAAGACACCGAAGCAAATTTCCAAAGCAAGAAATTAAAAACATGTCAAGGTATTGATTGGCTTGACCGATGTAATCATCGATAGAGTACTGAAAGATTATCAAAGATTAAAATCTTATTGGATTTCTACACCCATACATGTGCTTCGCTTTGTGGACTTTGAGTCTTAAAGAGGCATTTTGATAGTAAAATATACCGGCAAAGCTTTAAATCAGATTCGCCTTATAATCGTCCACTTTCCGCCCAATTCATACTCAACAGCGCCATCACAAGAGCAACAGCGCCACATCTGTTGTAAATATGAGCATAATTCCTTTTTAAGAAGAGCTTGCTTCATATAGGTTTGATGTGTGCCGGCGATAGTACTATTATATACATAATAGTTCCGTTTGCATGCCACGGAATGTTTTCACGGTATTTCTATGCACCGGAGTGTAGACTTTGTAATTCAAGCAGACATAACAATATGCGGCACCACAGTTTGCACAATATTGCACTTATAAATATTTGTTAAGGTTTTGCATGTAATTTATTTTTACAATGATCCGTGCATGTTTCACTTAACTATGCAATATTTAAACTTAAAAGCGGCTTAAAAGTCGAGGGCACTGTCTCTGTGACAGCTCTTGTTCCTCATTACAACATGGAATGATTCAAAATACTAATGTTTAACCAGTTATATACATGTAATTGGCTTAAGTGCAACTTAATTAAGTATTATTATGATTAAAAGTATAGAGTACATGTGTATGTATTTAAGTTCAAAACAAATGACACAGTAATATATATGATAGCAATTTGATTATAATTCCTGAAATAAATTATTGAAAAATACTGTCATTCTGTTGGACAAAATATAGTTTCAAACACTAAGCAAGAAAACTAAGCTGACAACATTTTTTCTATCTTTATTGCAGGGAATTTCAAGAAATAATAACAATTGTATCAAGCAGCTTGGCAAAATACACAACATCAAAATTTGGTTAGTGAAAATATATTTATCACAGCAGTATTGAACAGCAGTTTACACATGATGGAACATAAAATTCTACATTTCTAATGTATTGTATATTTTGATCAGATTACAATATAAAAGTTGTTGCATATGATTTGATTAAGTAAACTATAATCATATATGATTCGCAAAGTAGTTGAAAAATCCTGTACTCTTTAATGATTATGACCATCAATAATTTAAATCTATCAAATTTGAAAGGTGAATAACAGATATGAATATTCTAGGCAGGCTGCCAAGTCCCCAATGGCGATAAAGAGTGTCCAAAATGTTATACAATGAATTTTCAAATGTTGTGTTAAGAGAATTTCCATCATTTATGGAAAGTGCCTTAGGCCACTGGGTGGGTCTAGATGGCGTCAGAAAAAGCCTTGACCCCCGGCCTACTTCCTTTTGTTGCACATGATACATATTTAGATGTACATTTATTAAAAAGAATGATAAAATAACAACATTAGCAACAACAACCAAATCATAACAAGTCCATCATTAGGCAGTGAAAACTAACCAAAAAAAGTGCATATAAAAATAAACAATAGTGCCACAGAGCATACGCCAACACTTGTCTGATTAAGTTTTCATTTCATCTAAGGCTATAACTCGACAATTGTCTAAGCCTGTGTTTATAATGGCCTGCTAATCATGTGCTTATAGTTCCTGGGAACATGTGTACCAAGTTTCATTTGCCAAGTTTCATTTGAATATCTTGAACACTTTTAAACATACAACCAAGAACGGAAGTTTTGGCACAACCAAAAAGCCAACTACAATAACACCAAGGCTATGACAATACCTCAACTTTTTTTAAACAGACAGACAATTTCTGTATATGAATATTTTTAAGTATAATTTTATATCTTTGGTATACATTTATCTTGTTACCCTTTACAGCACACCCTGTTTAAATAACTTTGAATGAAAAATCGATCTACATTACCATTGATGATTCTTTCTGATTAATATAAATAGTATGGACATTCAACAAATAATCTGGTTAAATTTTGAAAAACATAAGTTTCTTAACAAAACATAAATATTCCACAAACACAATCAATGAGGTAAAAAAGTACGACAAAATAATCCTGGACTACAAAACAAGTTATGACTTAAACATAATGTATAATTTTTTAAAGCTTAACACTAAATCTTAAGATGATATTAACAAATTCATATTATACTTGATAATAACAACGTTTCTCAAATTCTGTATCAGATATTCCAGTTGTATGGAAAAGAGTCAGTCAGTACAAAGCTTCAAGTCTTGCTGTTCACCATCATTAAAGGCCCCGATACTTTGTTCAGTTTACACTACGTAGGTACCATGGGAAATATTCCAACAAAATCTCTTTTTCATGAATATTAATGGGTTTGGAGAAAGTATTTATCTTCCATTTAAATTGCATGTTACAATTTAATTTTAACTTAAAAGATTAACCATGATGTCATACAAGGATTTTGATTCCTAAATATTCAAAAAAAAATCACAACATAATTTCATTGATTCGATTCCAAAGCTGTCCCCATTCAGCACCAATAAAACTGCCTCATTAATTATTCATGAAAGCGAGATTTTCCAATCAAAATGTCCCAAGGTACTCAATGAAGCAGAGCCTTTTAGTGTACCAGGTGTATCTGACGATGGATTTTCACATGATGCAAAAAACAGCTTCACCTTCTAGCCTCTTGGATAATTCAAGCCACTGTCTGTCCAGTACCAACCCCATATTCCTCTCCCCGTATTGCCGGGTATATGTCCGGCTTTGACATCAGGTGTAGAGAGTTGATCACTTTGTCGCGCGGGAACTTCATAGATGACCAGTTACTCGAGGAGGTTGATCGGGTGCTGGGATGGGAGCTGAGGATACTGTTGCTCATATCCAAAAGGTGGCGCCTTTTCTCGTTCTTTTCAGCTTTAGTGTCACAGAATACATTGGGGGTTGATTTTAGGCTATTTTTAAACAAGAAAGAGGACATGTCGTCACAGAGATGAAGGGATACTTCAGCTTTTCCTTTGACTTCATCCCCATATTTTTTCTTAACCTGAACATCGTGGATGTGCTTGGGTTTGAAAAGCATCGGTCTTTCATCCAGCGTGGGATCCTTGCTCATTTCCCTTTTCACGATGTCTTTCGGGAGCTTTGGTTTACGAAGCTTTTTCTTTGTATCAATTGTGTCTTCCTTTCCGGTCAAATCTTTCTTGTACAATCTTGGTCCAAACCTACCATCGTAGTACTTAGGAGCAGACTCGACAACAGGCATTTTAGTGAAATCATCACGAGGGTAATCGTCTGTAAGATTCGTAATGTATGGAGGGTCGTCAACTTTCAGCGGTATTTTCCAAGTGTTTGGATTAAAGAACCCCGTACTCTTGGGTCTCTCAGGAATAGCATCATCCTGCTTGTTGTCAGCATTCTCATGTAAACCATCGTCAAGAACATCATCTGAAAACTGGGTGAAAGTTGTAGCTTTACGACTAAGAGGGGACATTTCTCTCGGCTTCACTTTCCAGGCAGGTATGGTATCAGCCTGTCTTGTTTTAAAACCTCCTTTGCTCTTTGTGTCCGAGGATTCCCTGGTTACACTGTTTGCTTTCATCAGAGGTTCTCTTCCACTCTTTTCTGTGGTCTTTGAAGACTTTTCCTTTTCTTTTGGTTTGGGTCCAGTCGGCATATTTGGGTCATACCTGAAAAAATACTTTGAATCTGAGTCATTCTGTTAAGCTTCATAAGGTTATGATTGTGCGCTTAAATTTTTTCAAAATCTAAAAGTTTGACAGAGATTATGTGATTTTAGACTTGTCAACAAACTGATAGTTTTCAATAAAGTTGCTACACACATGTATCAAGTTTTGTTCCTGATAAATATATATACCGGTATTAAATGTTCCTGTGATGGACTGATATAACCTGTGTGATATTAAGAACTTGTAACAAAACAGCTGACCTTCAATCAATTGCCAAGAACCTCAAGACATCCTTAACAAATGATCAGGGGTTTCAATAAGCGGACGTAGACGTATTATACGTCCGGAAAATCGCCAAAAACGTCCCAGAATTTGACCACGGGCGTTTTTGAAAATTCCTTATTATAACCTTGTACGCCTCTTTTAATGTGACCAGACGTTTTCATATGCTGTGCACCATTGACTGCTTAAAATATGGGGTACTGCCCTTTCATCTTTACATATGCCTTCTAATCCGATAATTAGGAAGAGCCAATTAGTGAAACATTGCCAGGAGGCGGAGCTATTGGAATGTCAGCCAATCAGAATATACAATGAGAACTCGTTCATTCAAAGATGATACAATGAAAACTACAGACAAGTAGTTAAACAATTCTAAAATAAACCCTATTTAGAGGCACAAAGCAAGGGTCTAAACGAAATTGAACTTAACATACCCATGCTTAGCAAGTCAGTTGTTGCAGGCCTTATCAATTTCACTCTTATTCTAAGTATAACTCAAATATTTCTCTATAAAAGTGGTCCGTTGCAGACCCCTGTTTATTTAGCACTATAATCACAAACAAAATGTATTATAAAATTCAACCAGGTTGAATATATTTCTTTATAAACACGACCCTCTAATTACTTTGTTAAGTAACCATTGGTATAAAGAGTATCACTTTTACTTTATTTATTATTTAAAACCAACTGATATCTCTATTAATCTGATACCTAACTTACCCCTGTTTAGTGAGCCACTGTTTGAAGGCATCGTCGCTGTAATGTTCATTCTGTGCGCGGAACTCAGCCTCCAGTTCCATCTCACGGAGTACCTGCTGCATCTTAATTTTCCGAAGCTGCTGCATCTCCTTAGCAATGTTATCTTTACCCTGCTGCCACATCTCTGCAGCTATAATCCTGAATGATAAGGAAATACTAACTTACTTTGATCGTCTTTTTCTTTCATTTAACTCATAAATAATATGTTTTGTCAGACCTGTATGATCAGATCTTACATTTTATGCTTGTACTGAGAATATAGGTTGATGCCAAAAATGATTATTTTTATTTTACTGCATAATCATGTATAACTCATTTGACTTTAATGATCGAAACAAAACAAAAAGATTTATTAGCCTTTATAACTGTTGTTTTTATCTCTCAATTAATCCCAACTTGGCCACAAATACTTCTGCTTCTTTAATTATTTATATCCCTTAGAGCCTTTACATGTAGGTCTCACGTGTTTGGTGAAACAAGATTACTGTTAGTTTACCTTTCTAGCCCCAACTTCTCAAAAGTTCTCAAGCATAACAAGCTTTAGAAGTTTATATTTCATAAGCCAAATTTCTTAAATAATCTTGATTTTATTAAATAAAATCTTCTTAATCGGTATTATCATAAAGGTATTTTCTTTTTCATGTTCGCAAGCCTACAAGAATGTAAATATTACACAAATTCTACCAAAACAAGAATTTTGTTCTTAGCTTAATCCTTTTATAAGGGTCTTAAGAAGTTTTGAGAAATTGGGACCTATATAGGTTTGACCCAGCAGTTTCAGTGGAATATGCATTTTCTAATACTAGGGGTTTAGCTTAAGAGTTATAGAAGGGTGCTGAATCCTGCCCCTTTTCTGGAAACATCCTTCTTCCCACAGACCAGCATGGGAACCCTTCTGCCTTCATACAATTAAACACTTAAGGTTATCAAATATTTCATGTTTAATTTAAAGTTACAATGTAATTATAAATATATAATAGATTAACATATTTGGCACATGACACCTAAACTTACTTTACTTTCTCATTCTCCCTCCATTTCAACATGTTCAAGTTCTTCACAGCCCAAAACAATGTGCTCTTTCCTGCCTTATAGCACCCTTTCCCTCTTTTGAAGCACTCTGTCCTCTTAAAACCTGGCTAAACCCCTATCTAATTCACTCACTGCATACATGTATGTAATCTAAGAAACAGAGCTGAAGACTATTTAAAACTGCTTTATAATTCATCAAATCTTGACTGAGTACATTATTCAGATTCAGACTACACCAACCTGGCACATTTCCTGTGCCCCCACAGCTTGGCCAAGTCAAGTGGGGTGTGACCTCGACAATCCTCTCCATCAATTTTTGCTCCACAATCAATCAGCATCTTCAAACACTGTACATGACCCTCGCTGGCAGCCTGGTGTAGGGGTGTGATGCCATCATCATTGCCTCTGAAACACATTATATTTCTACAATAAAATGTTGTTGTTTTTTCAAATTAAATAAATCAAATGTCAAACATTAATTTGTGTGTACATGGGCTCAATTTGTGTTGTAATCTGCAATTTAATTAACTCATGATTAGGTGCTATAAGGTCAATCAAATCTGCATTTGGAACTTGGTTGACACCTGAGATCAAATTATGGTTAAAATAAAACACTTAAATCATTACAGTTCAACAAATATACGTATTCATGTATACAGGATCTTTATACAGAATTCTTTGGACAATTTTCAGTACAGTTTTTGCTTCAGAACATAACTTCATTTGGAATGTATATTCTTGCATTATAGACGGGGTTGAGTGGGTCACTCACATGCCTTAACGCACCATTTCAAAATATCATTTTAATAAACAATGCTACGCGATTAAATGTGTGATGTTTAAGAAGGGCACAGTCAAAATAAAATAAACCTGTATTTATAAAAAGTATTGCAACTTAAGTATTTTAAACCTTAAAACAGCAGCATATCTCAAAAACTAATTTTTTGACGCTGACTTTAAATACTTTGTGTCATGATGTTTTACTCTAATACAATGTTTCAGGGTTTGCAAGAAAATGTATGGGTGATGAATAAAAATAGATCCTATGGCATACACATACTATGTAGCTGATAACTTGACACTTATCCTCCCTACCGTCTTATGGGCATGATCTATCGCCCATACACATGAATGAGTCTTAAAGCCTTACACAGAAGCATCAGCTTTCTTGTCCAGAAGATACTGCAAACATGTGATGGCCCGCTTGCCAGTTTGGTTGCTAATACACAGGTGGATTGCCCGCCATCCCGTGCTGCTAGCCAGGTTGATGTCAAACTTGTACTTCTCTATCAACAGCTTCAGGCATTCCAGTCTCCCATGGATGGCAGCCAGATGTAAAGCTGTTAAACCCTGAGAGATACAAATAATTGCACTTTTAGTCATATGATTTGATAAATAAATGAAATTGCGGTATAAATCACAGAACTTTAAACCAGGTTGTTTATATTTACGTGTACAAAGTAACTAGCATTAGAATATGGGAAAGAAGATTGTTATCAATACTAAAGGAAACCTACTCTAACGCATATTGTTTTACATTAACTTGACGTATTAAATGAGGTCCTAAGGCCTGAATAAATCTTGTATTTTTCTTTCCTTTACTTTTTCTTTCTTGTAGTTTTATTTTCAAGGAAAATATAAAAGCTATATTTCATTAAAATGGTGATAATTATGAATTGTTATCATCGAATTGATTTGCCAGATACCATTTAAGTTACTTATTTATGTTTTTATCTGTCTACAAACTCATTTAAATCCCAAATTTGATGCTTGACAACCAATGTAAACAATATGGACACCTGTCAAATTTTGCATGACATCCCATATTTTTCATTTCTTTATAACAAATAAGTCTATAGTTCGTGATGTTCAGTTAACTTCATCTCAATGAAACTTACATTTTTGTCATAGTTTATCTGTCCCTTCTCAAGGTTCTGATCCCGCAAACTTTGTCTTAACCATTCAACGTCACCGATCGCTGCAGCCATGAATTCGTCATCTTGGATCTTTTTGTCGTTCCCGACGCGAGTTTTCCGCCGACGAAACGGTCGTGCAGATGATGAGGCATTAGTGTGTGTCTGTTCAGCAGCCGACATCCCCAGATTATTAATAGTTCCGATTAAAAACCATTCAAAAAGTTCTTGGACATGTCTGAATTTTTATTTTGACCGAAAAGTAAATAAGGCTACACTAAACTAAATAAAAAATTAGCGTTGAGGCGTTGACAGTAAGCAGCAGTTGTCTCCAATTGCAATGATCCGTCACATACATTGGCATACATGAATAGGTGAATATCAGGTACAAAATTAAAACAAAAGTTCATGACAGCTTATTTGTTGTAGATGAAACTGATTTTGCATTCTATTGATTTGTAATAAATTTTTATCATGATTTCGGATGAAAGCATTTGTTCATAAATCAGAACCTAAGATGGATCCAAAAGTAATGGTGAAATATCCAAAAGCTCCAAACTTTGAAACCTGTTACAAACTTCGTGTGTTTCATACTTTCGAATCTTTTTATTTGAGTCATATATTTGATATGATATCAAAAGTGACCATTCAACAGTTTACTATAAACCAAGTCTGCTTGGCCTGGCGCATATGAAGACTAATCGGCCGCGGTCACACAGTGCAGATTATGGCTCCGTTTGAGATCGGACAGCGCTTTGACACAAAAAGTGAAAAAGTTGGAATACTATATTCAATGATCTGGAATGTCATATTATTGCATAAACTCGTATACGTTCGGAACAGAGTCTTACATATCGGTAATGGTCTGGAGGTGTCGGCCAAGCACATCCGGCCATTAGGTGTGTCCCGTAAAATTCGGAAAACTCAGCCGGTTTTGTCTAGTCGGATTACAATCGTGATTATGTCGTGACAGATTATGCTGTATCGGATCAAAATAGTAACAATGACCTGTGTTATCTGGAGGGTGTACTGTGGGACGGGCATGATCTATTTATATATATTTGACCACAAACCAAACTTGACCGGGAATCGCCTTCCCGGCATGGGTGCATGTGAGTTTAGTTATTCTTTGTAATATTATGGTGTTTTCATTTAACTGTTTAAAAGCGTCAGATATGGCCTGTAATTTCTTAACATGTGATTCGCGTATTTTTCACAAGTTGATTTGAGTGGGATATTGCTTGAATTCATACCATCGAGGTGTCTGTCTGTATGCTCATTGTTAGTTTTGTTTTGCCTTTTTATGCTACACAATTCGTCACGGAGCTGTGAAAACTTATTTCTGTCTGTGATATGTGGCAGCCGAGCGCATACTCTAACCTACTCACGGAATCCTGGATGTTTTTCAAAAGTACCATGGTGTCTGTACATGTACTTTGATCTAGAATGTGCTTACCAATTTCTGAATCCTGTCACTGTCTCAAAGCCTTCATTGACAACAATACTCCTTTAAAAGTAGTTTAACCAATATGTTCTTTTTGCGATAAAGTATTTTCCTAACTCTTAAATGGTTTTATTTTCTTTAGATACATTTGTGCCAGGGGGTAACCGAGCGGATCCTACCCCTTTGGCCAGTGTTGTCCTAAACATGTAACGAAGCAGGGTCATCTTTTTATCTCATGCCAGGTCTTAGTTTAAACATAATTATTTTACAACGATTGTGAAATAAGTTATTACAACATTGTATTAATCACTCTCGTTGGCCCGATTTTATGCGAGAGTGTGGTCTTGTGTTGTGGGGGAAACCGCAGAACTCGGAGCAAACCCACTTGTCCGGCTTGGAACCACGAACCAAGCTCACATTCGCCCGAGCCGGGAATCGAACCCGGGTCGCATAGGGACCACGATTGCACCGTTTTGGAATTGTATTGATTAAAATCTTTATTAAAGTACTATAAATGCAATGCAATTGTTTTCTTCCTTGCATTTTCCTAAAAAAGAATACCTCAATTTGTATTTCCATAGAAAATTATGAGTTGAAAATTTTATTTAAAAGTTATGTTATCATAAAAAGTTCACGTTTATTTAAATTGAGCTCCACAATGTTCAAGTTGTATAAACTTACACTTAACCCTAATAACTGCAACTCCTATTCTTATACCGTAGAATATGTTTTTTTTATAGAATTATATAGATGCTAATCTACAACATAAATATACATATAGTTATAAGAGTGAAATGACCATTGTTCGAAAAATGGTTTCGGATATGCATGGATCGCCGGAGTCGTTGGAAACATGAACAACTTTATATCATTGTTTTAAATCAGAGTAATAGACTACATGCAATTCTGAAAATGCAGAGAATTGAAAACACTTCATCGAATTTTGGGACCTTGTATCAGGCATAAATATTTTCATTTACAGCATACAGTTCGATCCAGATGATGAAATCTATTTTGCGGAACTGGCAAATAAATTAAATTAATTTAAACTGACAGTAGAGTATCGGTGTTTGTATCCATATCATGTTTCTTTAAAGAGTGCTATAATTCAGGCCTGAATGAGGCCACTGATTTTTGTTGTATTAACTACTCATTTATATTTCATATGACTTGCGTGAAAGGGAAACGATTCAATGCAATGACACTTGAATGCTTCTTTTATGTTTAATAATAATAAATAAGTATGTATTCTAAATAACAAGCATAACGAAACGGGAACAATTTTGAAGATAAAATTGCAGTCTAAAATATGAAAATGCAAGTCCGCGGCAACTACCAAATAAATGTAAATATTATGTATATTGTCTATTTCCGCCATATTTTCCCTCCTTTAGTGTCACGCGACTGGTCCCGCTCCGTGTTAATGCGACGCTCCCGCGCAAGCACCATGTTCACCCTGTCCAACTTCCGCTCCAGCACCTGACGTTTCACGTGCTCGGAAAGTTCCTGACTATCCGCAACGATTTTCCCGCTAAAGGGGTTGTCATTGGCAACGAGTTCCTCCATGCACATTTCCTGAAGATCGCTGAAGTTGTATTTGTCGGCACAACTTAGGTGCTGCATAGTGACGTCGGTGGCCACGGACCCCGCTCGCCGCCCCTTCCGCATGTTGGCGAAGGACTCGGTTAGGCTGGTCTCACACGACTTCAGCAGAGGCTTAATCTCGTACTCTTCCGCAAGCGGCAAAAGGCGGTAACAATCCATTTCTTAAATGGACAAATGACAGTTTTTTTAAGATAAACAATTGAAGTTGACAAAAAAGAACTGATATTTTTGCTATATTAACAGCTGCGTAACATGTTTTCTTTTCGAAATTACACCAAAGCTTTCCGCATGTTCGACACAATAGGTTGACTTCTAATTTGAATAATTTAGCATTTTTAACGTATATCATTGTTTAAAATATAAGTTTTTTCCCTAAACGTCTTATTCTCAGTTTAGCCATTACTTTATACTGTAACATATTGTTAATAGATACTACAGCCTTTTTTTAGAGGTAAGAAGGGTACTAAGATGCATTTAACTCTGCAACATAAAGATATTTAAGACAAAATTCGGTTATCAGTCTTTGATTTTTGTCCAAAGATAATTGATTGATTTTAGGGTTTCAAAATCTCTGGTTCATGTGATTGAAAGACCAGTCTTTTGAAATATGATTTTATTGAAAACAAATGGTGAACTTTCATTTTCCGATCGAACAACTTTAAGCATCAAGCAGCTTGAAAAAACATTTTAATGTGGTCAATGGGTTCAAATAGGTTTGCCTTATTTTGTAATACTAAAAGCAAGTACAAGAATGGCAATATAGACCGGTTGTATATTAGAATGAAGTCTATAATTCAACACATTTAGAATAAATAATATACAACGTCCATTTGCGAGCCCTGTTGAATATGATGTGGCTTTAACTTACAACCTACTCGAGCCATCATGTCATCAGCAAAGTTCATTTGAGAGTGATCTAGCGGTACAAGTGTCCGCCTCTCAACACGACGTTGTGGTTTCGATCCCCATTAGCGGTACTTTTTCGTGGCCTTTCAAAACGTATGCATTACTGGTGCTTGCCCGAGTGATATCAAATCAGCTTTCAGCTGTTTTCACAATTGAGCATACAGTCGAAACCCGTTGGCTCGATTTCCAAGGGACAGGCCAAAATGCTTCGAGCCTCGCGAATATCGAGCCAAGCGGGAATGCTTACAAAGAGTAAACTAAAATCGGTCCATGACATACACTTCGAGCCAACGAGGGCATCGAGCCAAGCGATATCGAGCCAAAGGGTTTCGACTGTATATCAACAAAAGTACCTTTCACGTTAGTCTCCACACGTGGATCAATGAACGAGATGAGCTCACAGACGTCATCAAAGCGCTTGTCCGACAGGTCTAGGTCCTTGTCCTTGGAAGATTTACTGGCGGTGTTCTTGCCGCCTCTGCTAGTGCTGGCCCCGGATCCGGCCCCGGCACCGTCCTCTGTGAGCTGCTTCCGGAAGACGGGTGAGTTGTAGCAGAGAATGCATTTGTTGAAGTATAGGCGCTTGTCTCCAACCTAGAAAATGCAAGAGGTGGGAGCGAAAGGTTCTATCTGTTGTTTTTTTAAAAGCATGTCACTTGAAACATTTTCGTTTTTCTCCAAGCAATGCCCGACTCGGATACAGCGAACTACTCGTATTGCATTACATTTATAATTGGATAAAAGTGTGTGTTTTTTTAAAACAAACAGTTTAATACATGAATTTCTTTTACATCTGTTACAGTATCTCTTTTGGTTAGGGGTTAAAGTGTTTGAAAGTAAACTTGACAGTGCGTCAACACAGATATAAAAAATAAAAGCATTAT
This sequence comes from Mya arenaria, assembly GCF_026914265.1. Taxonomy (NCBI): domain Eukaryota; kingdom Metazoa; phylum Mollusca; class Bivalvia; order Myida; family Myidae; genus Mya; species Mya arenaria. Next base: position 15,473,890 of record NC_069133.1, read on the forward strand.
ATGGTCAAAATGTAAATGGAAAGTAGCCACAAATCCAGCACGGATGTACAACAAAATTTAAAAAAAACACGTGCATGAGCATTCACCTTTTGGTTCATGGTGATTTGATATAGTTATGGGTTTACGGGTGCCGTCGGATGAACAGCCCCTTAAACGTAAGCGTTATTTTTCATCTCAATATTTATTTAAAAATTAGTACGCATAGGAACATAGAAAAATGTCGATTCCATAATAATCACTGAAAACTTAAAAACATCAACTGGCATATATTCTCCATTCTCCATTATATGGCATAGGCTACGAGTGCCTCCCCTACCCCCCACCCCCACCCCCACCCCCATCCCTGTACAGTACACAATTTCTGTGTAATGATCCTCTGCTGTGTATCAGATCTCAGATATGAGTGGTCTACTGTGCAGCAGTCGTGTAACCTCAAAAATGTAATAAACTTATTATTAGTCTAACAGTTTCATTTTGTTTACTTTTCAAATAAGACTAAATTATCATTTGTAAAATAGAATATGATTAATGTTATATATACTCGCTCATTAATATGATTCGAATCATATCATACAACATAAAATATAGAAGAGAACATGGGGAGACCTTCAACTCAGTTTAGTTGACTTAGTTGAGTTGAGTTGAGTTAAAGGTCTCCCTACGTTTTGTTCTCTTCCAAATTTTCGCAAGAGGCGATTTGCACAAGCTTTTGGGAAGGTGCTGACAAATCGTATAATAGGCCTGTGAACTTTAGTGGATGTCAGGTGATCTTTTATTTATTTATTTATTTTTGAGCAGTGTACAAAAAGGAGAAAATTGCTTGGCATACATTTGCGCCATGCTTGTCTTTTTATTTGCAGAACTTTAATGTATACAAATATTTGAGGAGAGAACGGGAATAGATTTATTGTGTTGTAAAACAAATACCATTATGTTGATAGAGCTTTACATTCGTGGCATATGTAAGAGACCATTTATTCCCATATTGTCGAAGATGAAAAAAATGTAAATATTTAGTTTTCTACATAATAATTAAAGATTAGCACAAATATTAATCAAACAGCCATTGGTAGAATAACACTTATCTAAATCGACAAGACTTGAAGTGCAATTCAAAATATTTTTTTGAAAAATATTTTAAAAAATCGAAATGAATATTTGCTAATTTTTTAAAGCCATATACATGAACACCACAGAAAAATTCAATGCGATATACCACGTGAAACGATGCTATTATAAAAATACATGAGAAATCTGTAATTATGACATAAAATGCAATTAAGTATTTTAATAACTCAAAAACAGTATTGTTGACACGGTCATCAACACAATTAGAATCTGTTTGTTGATATATAGTATAATCTTCTATTAAAATAAATTTGAACAAGAATGTTCATATATATTATGCTTGTTGCCATGGCAATGGTTTAAGCAAAGTTTCTAGATTGGTTCCGTTTATTAAGTTGTATATAAAAGTTTCGATTATATACGTATGCTGGCCACAGCTTGATCAAAGATGACTTTCCATTTACACATTCGTTTATCGCTTACTAACACTTGTAATGAACTCATTGAATGAAATTGTGAATTATATGACGACTCGTGAAAGATCCTATTTGTATAAAATGGCGTAAAAACGTTTATAGACGTTTATGACGTCATATATATATATACATGCCAAATACTTAAATTTCGGGGTTTTACAAAGAGTGGCTCATAGGGTCGATTGTTCAGAACTTTGTGAAAGTTAACAACGTGATAAACGATGTCGCTATTTACCTGAACACGAACTATGTGATGATGTGCTCGTGTATTTAAATAAAACAAGTACAGCTGAATCAGTTGTCTATAGTGTTGTCAAGAATACTGCAGATCACAGGACAGATCGAGGAGTGAATGCGAAAATGTTCTAAATGACTTAAAATAATTTATAAAGGAAGAAGATAGAACATTTTCGCTTTCACCACTCGAGGTATATCTATTAAACTTTAAGAGCAATAACGATTTGTTAGTTCACAACGATGTAATTAGCAACGTTGTTAACTTAAACAAAGTTCTGAGCAATCAGCCCGTAGTCGCATATATATGAGCAATCAGCCCAATCAGCCCATAGTCGCATATATATGAGCAATCAGCCCAATCAGCCCATAGTCGCATATATATGAGCAATCAGCCCAATCAGCCCATAGTCGCATATATATGAGCAATCAGCCCAATCAGCCCATAGTCACATATATATTAAAGAAAACAAACTTTGCTGTCACGTTTTCGCAGTTACGCTTTGAAATTTTCAAAAGACGTTCCCATATATCCCTACTGGTATAAACCACTGTCTTTACATTCGGAACTCCTCGGCCATTTTTATTGTTTTTGATAAAATTGGCCGAGGAGCTCCGAATGTTGTCTTTTTGAAATACTAGATTACATACCACTATTGTTACATCGCTGAACTCGTCCTCTTCCATGCAAGGCAGTTTCTCGAAAGTCTTAGAGGGCGCCTTCCGCCGGCCGGCCTTCGGCTTCCGCTTCACCTCCGCGCCCAACAGCGAGTGGTTGGCCGTACTCCCCTTCCGGGGGGAAGTAGGAACACTGTCGGACATGTCTGCAATAACGGGAAGGGGAGGGGGGTAATTTGCTAAGGAGTAAAATAATGAAACACCTATAATTGGGAATGAGCTATGCTAGTGATTTAACATCGGTGGTATCCGAGAAACATTTATGCTTACTAGAAGAAACAGGGGAGGATTGAGGATTTTACGTTAGAGGGGCGTATCCTGGAGGGGGGGGGCACCTCTAAGTGCACCTCATCTCATCCGATGCTTTAAATATGATACCGTAAAAAGGGCCTTAAAAGGCACGATATCCTTTTTTCGAAAAATTGGCGGCCGACCATTTTGTTGATATGTGTACGTGGGTTGGGGGGTTGGAGGTGTTCTCCTCTCAGAAAAAAGGTTCATATTAATCTTAATTGGTGTATTTTGATGTATTCTTCGAGTTCTCTTATTTCAAACATTGTGTTTAACTTTGCATTGATATTCTAATTGTAATATTTGTTTTCATGCAGTGTCATATTATCAAATTAGTTTGCTTGAGCAAATTGAGGGGATCCCCTAGTTGTTAACTCTATCAAATATTTTCAAAGTAAATTGTATTGTTAAGCAATAACACCAAAAGTGTACTTTATTTGTCATGAATATTTTGAATAAAAACTATAATGTAGGTATCAAATTGCTGTAGACGTATATATGGACTAATAAAACCACATCATATTAATGAAAAATACAATTAAGCCGAAAAGTTTAATTTGACAATAAGTAAAATCTCCTGCGACTACACGTTGTCTATATTTATATCAAAAGGATATTTAGAAAAAAAGAGACACTTTAACAAACAATGAAATAATGAAAGCAAATATACTTACTTTGAGCTTGAACTCCTATATACAAATCAATCACAAATCACATGCAAGCGGTATCTTAATTCGATAATTCCCTATCATCTGTCAACACACGTGAATAGCTGGTTGCTAAGTCCTGTCATAATATGTTTATTAAAAATCTAACATGTAAAAAAGACATCTTGTATGCGTCATTATCCTATTTTACTAAATCTGCCATGCCCTTTTCAACGCCTATTTATCCACTTCTAACTCCAGTTTACAACTTCAGCATGTTCATGAAAGATGGATTTATGGAGTTTCAATGGGCCTCGAGGACGCATCTGTATACTACATTCTCTATTGAACATGATTGAGATGGAAAACGATTGATTTCTTTGGAATAATCTCTTCCTAAAGAAGAAACCATCTTACGCACCTCAAGGATTTTTTTTATATTATACCACATAATATTTATACTATAATATATACTATTTTTAAAGGCGTACAGTATAGGTTTATGTCATTTTAAATGCATTATCATGTTCATCTCATTTGACTTTAAACAAATATGAATGAAGTGCAGATAATTTTTGTTTTTATATATATATATATATACAGTCGAACCCCGTTTGCTCGAACTCGTTTGGCTCGAATTCCTCGTTGGCTCGAACTATATGAAGCGGACCAATTTCTTTAAACTGAAGGTATACATTCCCGCTTGGCTCGATTTTCTCGAGGCTCGAGGTATTTTCGCCTGTCCCTGGGAGCTCGAGCCAACGGGGTTCGACTGTATATATATATATATATATATATATATGCGATATTTTGGCTCTCTTTTAAACTCGGGAATATGTGGCTAGGTAGCCATGAATTATTATGTTTGTTTTTTTTATAAAAGCTGATACTTTTTATATTTGCATTAAAGCAAAAAATAATAATGTTGGCATCAAATTATATTGTGCGCCATTAAATTCAAAACTAAAACAACGGTTTTATGTACATTTTAAAGTTTTTATTATGCCCCCGCTAAAACGGGAGGGGCTGAGTGAAACATAGCCCGTTTTTTAACTTTTTCAGATTGAATTTTATTTGAAATAAAGTGTTTGAATATAATTCATAGCTTTTTGCCAGGAGGTAACAAGTGAATTAAGATAAAGAAGGTTTAGGTTTCTTCTGGCATTAAACCTACGAGATCTCTAAGGTTCCTAAGTAGTGCGCACTATGCAATCCAAGAAAACGTCTTTTTGAGAATTAATCGTTCTATGTATGGTTTTGTATTTTTTGAAAATGGATTTAGATAAGTTTATATTAATTTCTTTAGCTCGGTTGTGACGAAAGCTGTTGGAATGAAGAATCACTCTCGAGTCTATTTCATAAGTAGAAACCAGGACAGGTGTCAATTTTGATAGACCATGAGAAAAACACATGGAGGGGACCGAACCCACAACCACTTATGTGAGAGGCCGTTACCTATAGTGCGAGACCACTTTCATCCTGTTGAGGATCGAACACAACATCTCGGGTGAGAGACCGTCGCCTATTCTACTAAACCACTCTTACCCTGGTAGAGATCTAGCCTACAAGATCTTGGTGTAAAGGCGGACACCTATACCACTTGACCACTCTCACCCTGGTAGAGATCTAGCCTACAAGATCTTGGTGTAAAGGCGGACACCTATACCACTTGACCACTCTCACCCTGGTAGAGATCTAGCCTACAAGATCTTGGTGTAAAGGTGGACACCTATACCACTTGACCACTGTCACCCAGGTAGAGATCTAGGCGGGGATCGAATCCACAACCTCTTTGGTGAGAGTCGGACACCTAGGCCACAAGACCAATGTCACCATGGTGGGGATCGAGTCCACCTCATCTGGGGTAAGAGGCGGACACCTATACCACTAAATCACTCGCGTCCTGGTGGCGATCAAACCCAAAACCTCTTGAATTGGAGGCGGGTACCTAAACCACTAGACCAACCTTATGCTTGTGGGGATATAACGGATCTTGGGTGAAATGCAGACACCTTAACCAATAGACCACTCTCACCCTGTAGGAGACTGAACTGACAACCTCTTTTGTGTGAGGCGGTCAGCTAACCAACTGGATCACTCGCAACCTGTAGGGGATCGAACCTACAAACTCTTAGGTAGGAGGCAAATATCTATACCACTAGACAACTCTAACCCTGGTGGGGCTTGACCTAACAACCTCTTGATAAGAGGCGGACACCTTAACCACTAGACCACTCTCACGCTGGTGTGAATCGAACAAACAATCTTTTTGATGAGAGGTGGAAACCTGTACCATCCTAACCCTGGTAAGGGTCGAACCAACAAACTTTTGGTTAGAGGCGGACACCTTTACCACTAGACCGCGCTCACCCTGTTCGGGATCGAACCCACAAACTCTTTGGTGAGAGGCGGACAACTTCAGCACTATACCATTCTCTGACTGACATAATTCCATTAAAAATAATGATTGCTAGATCGAGTTCATTTTTCATGTATGCACAAACATAAACAAACATTAAAGGTTTTTATTTGCAGGTACTCGTCATTCAGTGCTTCTAGCTAGTTTAATGCATTAATACAAAATCATATCTCATTATATATATTGACTATTGACTGTGTTTTTAATATCAGTCGATCTTGCAATTCCTCACCAAAGAAAATGAAAGGGGCCTTTTCATCTTTCAAACGAAATGGGAAGCGTCACATCGATTTCGATCCAATTCCATTTAGTCACACAAAGGCGGCCATGGCTAGAAATCAATGAGAATCGCGCCATTTAAATTACTAAAAACGAACATATGGATTTTGAATTTATTTTTTCAAACAATCCTTTGGTAATGATATAAATAAAATTCTTTATCAATAAATACTATAAATAAGTTCATTCATGTAACGTGAAATATCAAACAGATTAAATACCGTTTACAAGTTCGATACAGATTTAAGCCATTAGAGTACATTTATTACAGGAGGAACTTTTATATGAATATTTCTTTTGATTATATTTTCGCAAGGCCACTCCTGGAACTTAACGACTGACCTGCATAACAATGAAACCAAACTTTATTTTCTAACGAAAAATAACAGTAATGTTACTTGTATTTCAAACACTACATTGTCTTGATCTGACTGCAATGCCTCTTGCGTGAGTTTTTTGGAATGTGCATAGGTGGCAATATACGTTAGAATTGGTGTTTGTGCATCTTCTCACAGCAAGCAAATGCATGTATGTGCCCATTCCTTGTCCTATCACCTTTTGGCAAGGGTCGAAAACTGTCATAGAAACCTTCTTTTCATATATACATAATTATTATAAGTTGTTTTCACTATCTCTGACTGAAACTGTCGTCTATGTGTGGCTTAAGTCCAGTCAAAATATCTCATAATTTTCAGAAAATGAGAAAAACACGACACTTGGAACACGTGTTGTTGAAGCTATTCATTACATATTCAGCTGGGCTCATTTTGTATGGATCTATCAAAATGGCCGAATGGCGGCCATTTTAAAAAATGGCTGCCGAATTTTCTATTACCTTGTGCTGGATCTCCTTAATTGTACAAAAAGCTCCAGTTTCGATGCATTAAAATATGGAATAGATTCTGCACATTACAACCTTTTTGCCAAGAAAAACAATTTAACACCACAGAATATATGTTTTGTTGACATGGCAACCTTAAAATACACGTACTCTGTACATAGCAACTATTTTCTTACATTTACGTTGTTGTTTTTTAATCAAATGGAATACGTAGACCTCAAGTTTATATCAAACTACGAGGAAGATATACTATAAAAATAACAATGCCCCAAAAACGAGTTTATGGAGTTAACAGATGTACTAGGAAAAACTTTTTTTCTTTCAGAATATTTCTCTGAACTCATTCATCGGACAAACAGAAAGGACAGGAACTTGGAAAGTAATGCGTTAACGAAATTCAAGCAACATGGACGCATGGGAGCGCATCCTGTCTATTAATAGAAAATGTCCGATCTTCATAAAATGCATACCATGCAACCACTACTTATGGAAGATTAATGGCACATGCTGGGTCTTGGTGAAAACTTTATAACCAACCGATTTCGGGGACACCTACAATTTTCTTTTAATTTGAGAAAAATTACTTCAAATAAGAAATGACTTAAAAGAAGTTTTATGAATACGGCATAAGGGCTTCATTTTGCTGGTGCTCAGCAACATTACAAACCTAATCTCTCACTGTGGCTGCCGCCCATATGACCAGCCCAGTGGCGTTGCTAGCACCCACCGGTTCAAGCAGATTGATATGGAGACAAGTTTGACTCTGACTAAAATTATGTTGGGAGTTGTTGATCCACATGTGTTGCGCTAGGCCACACAAGTAAAAACGACCTTGACCTCTCAGAAGGGCCGATGCCGTTATGCATAGCCCGGAAGTGACGTAACAAAATGAATACACACAAACAAAGGTTCAAGCTGATAAAGACGAAATGCGGGAAATCCTTTGTCGCCCTGAACAAAATTCATTTCTTGTCCAGTTGCCGGTAATATTGAAGACCATTACACTTATTGGCCCCCAAATATGGCTGGTTTAAGCGGTGTGGCTTCAACTTGAATTAGCTACATGTACATGGAAAGTTGTTTCTAGTTGAGGGAAATGATTTTGAAGAACTAGTTGAAAAGGAGGTCGTTGTAGCAGGAGACGAGACTGATGATGCTGGTGGTGTAGAAGGTTGTGGTCCTGACGACCTTAACCCGGTCAGCCCGCTCGAAGTTGGACTTGACCATCTCGTAGTATTCGCCGTCAGACAGCGTGAACGACTTCAGGAACGGGCACTTCAGTCTGGAATGTTACAAGGAAACATCCGGTTATATGAAACAAACGTGATCGTTGTATTAAAACAAAAACGTATGTTCAGTATAAAATTAAGTTCTTTAAAGCTGATTTAATCTAAAATTCAGTCGAAACTCGCTATGTCGAACTCTTTTATCTCGATGTTCCGGTTTGTCGATTTTTTCGATATTTTTTGCGGTTTAACTTTATACTCATTGTATTTCGGTTTTATCGAATGGTCGTTATCTCGAAGTATTTCACGAGGCCCCAAAGACGTCGACATAACGAGTCACGTTGTACAACAGTACAATTGACACCCATCGGCTGCATTTTGTACAATGCTTAAACTATAAAACAAGTGACGACTACATTTATAAAACATATATTATTAATCAAACGCCAGTGGTGTTTTGACGTAAGTATTATTATGAGTACATGAAAATTCATACAACCAGAGCTTTGGCATATGGCTTCTGTAACGCATTTAGAGAAACTGATATAGTGGAATCATGGGAATATTATCAAATAAAAGCGAAACACAGAACAGTAGAGGTAGATTTTGTGGGATTTTACTTGTAATCAATGCATAATTTATTATCATAGTTTCTACAATGGTTTATATACGAGTACATAACAGCCAAAGAGAAAGCCGACTTTGTTCCCCTGGTAAGTCAAGTACGTACATGCAATCTTGATTTCCAGGTATTTTACCCTCGACCAATACTTCACATGGCTACGGTAGCACATACGCGCCAAAGAGAAGAAAAAATGCGATGCAGGTATATCGAAATTTCGAGTAACCTTGTCAAGCACTTCGACCTACTTTCTCGGAATTTAGTGCTACTAGTTCTAAATTTCAATAGGTTCTCGTATTTCAACTTATGAGCCTTCAATTTCGACTTAGTATCTCGAAATTTCGAATTGGCACTCATGCGCTTCCGTATATGACATTTACCACGAAGAAAAATTATTTACGTCACAGGTATACGGTAATAAATCAGATACATATAAACAATGAAATAAATATTTGTTCAAGATGTTTTCTATTAACAACTCGTTTATGGAGAAATATTTCCAGGACTAACAATAGCGTCTAGTTTACTTCACTAACTTAACTAGTTATTCAAAAAGTGAAACATTACTATGGATTTCCTTGCTTAGTCCCTGCAACAATCAAAATACAAGCGCCATCGTATGCAAAAAAAATAAGTTTATAAAATAAACAAACTCCTGATGTGTTCCGTTTCGTATAGTTTACATGTGACAATAATTCCTTGCAATTATAGATAAAATATGTCTAACACACATACATTTCATTATTTTTAGTTCACTTGTCTTGGTTATTGATAATCCCTTGCCAGGCGCACAAATCACTTGAATACGCTCAATTTGGCAACTGAGCATCCCTCCCATACCAATTAAAGCCCTAGTCTTGGGGTTTGAGCAGCCCTCCCGTACCAATTAAAGCCCTTGTATTGGGGTTTGAGCAGCCCTCCCGTACCAATTAAAGCCCTAGTCTTGGGTTTTCAGCAGCCCTCCCGTACCAATTAAAGCCCTTGTCTTGGGATTTGAGCAGCCCTCCCGTACCAATTAAAGCCCTAGTCTTGGGGTTTGAGCAGCCCTCCCGTACCAATAAAAGCCCTAGTCTTGAGTTTTGAGCAGCCCTCCTGTACCAATTAAAGCCCTAGTCTTGAGTTTTGAGCAGCCTTCCCGTACCAATTAAAGCCCTAGTCTTGAGTTTTGAGCAGCCCTCCCGTACCAATTAAAGCCCTAGTCTTGAGTTTTGAGCAGCCCTCCCGTACCAATTAAAGCCCTAGTCTTGAGTTTTGAGTACCAATTAAAGCCCTAGTCTTGAGTTTTGAGCAGCCCTCCCGTACCAATTAAAGCCCTAGTCTTGAGTTTTGAGCAGCCTTCCCGTACCAATAAAAGCCCTAGTCTTGAGTTTTGAGCAGCCCTCCCGTACCAATTAAAGCCCTAGTCTTGAGTTTTGAGCAGCCTTCCCGTACCAATTAAAGCCCTAGTCTTGAGTTTTGAGCAGCCTTCCCGTACCAATTAAAGCCATAGTCTTGAGTTTTGAGCAGCCCTCCCGTACCAATTAAAGCCCTAGTCTTGAGTTTTGAGCAGCCCTCTCGTACAAATTAAAGCCCTAGTCTTCAGTTTTGAGCAGCCTTCCCGTACAAATTAAAGCTCTAGTCTTGAGTTTTGAGCAGCCCTCCCGTACAAATTAAAGCTCTAGTCTTGAGTTTTGAGCAGCCCTCTCGTACCAATTAAAGCCCTAGTCTTGAGTTTTGAGCAGCCCTCCCGTACCAATTAAAGCCCTAGTCTTGAGTTTTGAGCAGCCTTCCCGTACCAATTAAAGCCCTAGTCTTGGGTTGTTAGAAGCCTTCCAATACCAATTAAAGCCCTAGTCTTTGGGTTTGAGCAGCCCTCTCGTACCAATTAAAGCCCTAGTATTGGGTTTTGAGCAGCCCTCCAATACCAATTAAAGCCCTAGTCTTGAGTTTTGAGCAGCATTCCCCTACCAATTAAAGCCCTAGTATTGAGTTTTGAGCAGCCCTCCCGTACCAATTAAAGCCCAAGTCTTGAGTTTTTAGCAGCCCTCTCGTACCAATTAAAGCCCTAGTCTTGAGTTTTGAGCAGCCCTCTCGTACCAATTAAAGCCCTAGTCTTGGGGTTTGAGCAGCCTTCCCGTACCAATTAAAGCCCTAGTCTTGAGTTTTGAGCAGCCCTCCCGTACCAATTAAAGCCCTAGTCTTGAGTTTTGAGCAGCCTTCCCGTACCAATTAAAGCCCTAGTCTTGAGTTTTGAGTACCAATTAAAGCCCTAGTCTTGAGTTTTGAGCAGCCTTCCCGTACCAATTAAAGCCCTAGTCTTGAGTTTTGAGCAGCCCTCCCGTACCAATTAAAGCCCTAGTCTTGAGTTTTGAGCAGCCTTCCCGTACCAATTAAAGCCATAGTCTTGAATTTTGAGCAGCCCTCCCGTACCAATTAAAGCCATAGTCTTGAGTTTTGAGCAGCCTTCCCGTACCAATTAAAACCATAGTCTTGAGTTTTGAGCAGCCCTCCCGTACCAATTAAAGCCATAGTCTTGAGTTTTGAGCAGCCTTCCCGTACCAATTAAAGCCATAGTCTTGAGTTTTGAGCAGCCCTCTCGTACCAATTAAAGCCCTAGTCTTGAGTTTTGAGCAGCCCTCCCGTACCAATTAAAGCCCTAGTCTTGAGTTTTGAGCAGCCCTCCCGTACCAATTAAAGCCCTAGTCTTGAGTTTTGAGCAGCCTTCCCGTACCAATTAAAGCCCTAGTCTTGAGTTTTGAGCAGCCTTCCCGTACCAATTAAAGCCATAGTCTTGAGTTTTGAGCAGCCCTCTCGTACCAATTAAAGCCCTAGTATTGAGTTTTGAGCAGCCTTCCCGTACCAATTGAAGCCCTAGTCTTGAGTTTTGAGCAGCCCTCTCGTACCAATAAAAGCCCTAGTCTTGAGTTTTGAGCAGCCCTCCCGTACCAATTAAAGCCCCTAGTCTTGGGTTTTGAGCAGCCTTCCCGTACCAATTAAAGGCCTAGTCTTGAGTTTTGAGCAGCCTTCCCGTACCAATTAAAACCCTAGTCTTAGGTTGTTAGAAGCCTTCCAATACCAATTAAAGCCCTAGTCTTGGGGTTTGAGCAGCCCTCCCGTACCAAGTAAAGCCCTTGTATTGGGTTTTGAGCAGCCCTCCAATACCAATTAAAGCCCTCGTCTTGGGGTTTGAGCAGCCCTCCCGTACCAATTAAAGCCCTTGTCTTGGGTTTTCAGAAGCCCTCCCATACCAATTAAAGCCCTTGTCTTGGGTTTTGAGCAGCCCTCCCATACAAATTCAAGCCCTAGTCTTGAGTTTTGAGCAACCCTTCCGCACCAACTAGAGCCCTAGTCTTGGGGTTTGATCAGCCCTCCAGTACCAAATTAAGTCCTAGTCTTGGTGTTTGAGCAGCCCTCCCTTTTCAACTATAAGTCCTAGTCTTGGGGTTCGAGCAGCCTTCCAATACCAATTAAAGCCCTAGTCTTGGGGTTTGAGCAGCCCTCCCGTACAAATTAAAGCCCTAGTCTTAGGGTTTGAGCAGCCCTCCCGTACCAATTAAAGCCCTAGTCTTGGGGTTTGAGCAGCACTCCCATACCAATTTAAGCCCTAGTATTGGGATTTGAGCAGCCCAACGGTACCAACTTTAAGTCCTAGTATTGGGGTTTGAGCAGCCCTCCCGTACCAACTTTAAGTCCTAGTCTTGGGGTTTGATCAGCCCTCCCGTACCACTTTTAAGTCCTAGTCTTGGGGTTTGATCAGCCCTCCCGAACCAACTTTAAGTCCTATTCTTGGGGTTTGATCAGCCCTCCCGTACCAACTTTAAGTCCTAGTCTTGGGGTTTGAGCAGCCCTCCCGTACCAACTTTAAGTCCTAGTATTGGGCTTTGAGCAGCCCTCCCGTACCAACTTTAAGTCCTAGTATTGGGGGTTGAGCAGCCCTTCCGTGCCAACTAAAGCACTAGTCTTGGGTTTTGAGCCTCCCTCTCGTACTAGTCTTAGCTGTTGAGCCTCACTACCGTTACAATTAAAGCCCTAGTCTTCGCTTATGATCCTTCCCTCCCGTACCTGATGTGGTCGACGAACTTGCTGCTCTTGTCGCTAAATCTGATGGTGTCTGGGTCCCACTGTATCTCGAGACGGAGCAAGTAGGGGCAGTATTGAGCGAACCCCTCTATCACCTGGTCGATATGGACCTTGGTGGTCAACTTCAGAAACCAGCCATTAGCCGTGCCAAGAACGCAGATCCTGAAGTTAAAAGAATGTGACGTAGTAAAAAAAAGGTATTGTAAGAAGTAAGTGAAGCATTGTGAACTGTCAAAAAAAGCGTCATGAAATGTTAATGAAGGCATCTTGTAATGTTTATGAAATGTTTATGAAGGCATTGTGAACTGTGTATGAACGAATTGTGAAATGTTTATGAAGGCATCATGAAATGTTTATGAACGCATTGTTAAATGTTCATGAAGGTACATGTATCATGAAATGTTTATGAACTCACTGCAAACTGTTTATGAACGCATTGTGAAATATTTATGAAGGCATCACGAAATGTTTATGAACGCATTGTGAAATGTTTATGACGGCATCATGAAATGTTTATGAAGGCATTGCGAAATGTTTATGAACTGTTTATGAACGCATTGTGAAATGTTTATGAAGGCATCATGACATGCTTATAATTGCATTGTGAAATGTTTATGAAGGCATCGTGAATTGTTTATGAACGCATTGTGAAATGTTTAAGAACGAATTGTGAAATGTTAATGAATGCATCGTGAAATGTTTATGAAGACATCATGAAATGTTTATGATTGCGTTGTGAAATGTTTATGAAGGTTTCGTGAAATGTTTATGAACGCATTGTGAAATGTTTATGAACGAATTGTGAAATGTTTATGAATGCATCATGAAATGTTAATGAAGGCATCATGAAATGTTTATGAAGGCATTGCGAAATGTTAATGAAGGCATTGTGAAATGTTTATGGAGACATTGGGAAATGTTTATGAATGCATTGAGAAATGTTTATGAAGGCATCATCAATTGTTTTTGAAGGCATTGCGAAATGTTTATGAAGGCATTGTGAAATGTTTATGGAGACATTAGAAAATGTTTATGAATGCATTGAGAAATGTTTATGAAGGCATCATCAAATGTTTTTGAAGGCATTGTGAAATGTTTATGAATGCATTGAAAAATGATTAAGAAGGCATCATGAAATGCTTATGAAGGCATTGTAAAATGTTTATGAAGGCATTGTGAACTGTTTATGAAGGCATTGAGAAATGTTTATAAATGCATTGTGAAATGTTTATGAAGGCATCATCAAATGTTTATAAAGGTACCATGAAATGTTTATGAATGAATTGTGAAATGTTTATGAAGGCATTGTAAAATGTTTATGAAGGCATTTTGAAATGTTAGAGTGAGCAATTCGGAATGCCAATAAGTACTCAAAGGAATTTAAATGAATGCGTTGTGAAATGTGGGTGAACGATTTGTGCAATACAAATGAAAGCAATGTTAATGTTAAAGAAGGTAGGCAGAAATGGGCAGTATTGCACGGACCTCTCGACAACCTGGTCTATATGAACCATCATGTTTACCGTTACATAGGAAATACAAAAATATATATGTTTCCAGTGGCCGTATTCATAATGTTTCTTAGTGAAACAAATCAACTTAATGAAAATTCAAGAATTTTTAACAGCGAAATATTTTCTTTTTCTTTTTTCGTACCTTTGTCATATTTTTAGTGTAAAAACATTGCTAGTTTTCTTAAAATTCAAATGAAAGCATTTTTTCACTGAGTTGAATTGCTGACTTAACGCTTTATGGATACGACCCAGAGCAGATCTTGTGGGGAAAACACATTGTAAAATGTTTACGAAAGCATTGTGAAAATGCAACTGATCGCACAATAACCTAATTCTCATACATAAAATAGTTGCAGTTTTAGATTTACGAATGTACATTTTCTCTTGTCAGTGTATGAACACTTTTAGTTTACATACATTGTCTATATAGACGCGGTTTATTTGCATTTTAGGGTAATTGGAGTGACATCAATAATTCAATACTACTTAACTGCCATCACTAACCTTATTTTGCGCTAATCATTAACTTTATTACTGGCATATCTTTGCAAAATCAGATGCTAGTTCATATATTGCGAAATATAACTGAGCTTTTACGAATCCCATTTTAGGTAACATAATTCTACTCTTGTATTCAGTGTAAACATAGTTTAACAACCCTGATATATCTATAGTCATGCAAGAACGCAAGTAAAATCGATCTCAGCCTCTGTCACTGTCGTAAAATTCCCGCGAGAAATGTTCTGGTGTTATTGACAACAATAATGGGAGTATTTCTACCTACAGAATGTTGTAAGGGCCATCGCGATCTCACCCATGCATTTAGAAAACGTCAAAAAACAAAACGCGAAAAATATTTCCCAAAATGTTTTTTTTTCAATTTGTACAGTACTTAAAATAGAAAAATCTCTATGTAGTTAATGAAATATGCGCGGATGTTACTATAAATCTGGAGTTTTTTTTCTAAAGACAGACTTACAAAAAAAAGTGCACAGAAGTAAATGTCAAATCTCGCTTCTTTTTTATGGAATTTCTAATAAAAACATAATAGTTTTCCTATGCCATGTACTACAAAATTGAAAGGAACAAATGCGAAAATGTAACAAACAAAAGTCGCGTTTTTTCTTGGGAAAATTCATAAAGTGAGGTGTGGGATCGCGATGGTCCTAATAGTAGTTACTTACAAAATTGGTTCTACACGTTGAGAACATATTAATATATGATTATTAAATACTGCACAAACAGCAGTGTCAACATCGCAGCAAATCTGCTCATATCACACGGTTTTTACAATGCATTGCATATTCGCTATGTGACCATCTTCAACGAGTACCTTATGAGTATCATGAGTGGAATGCCGTCACCGAGGACCATCATGGTAAGAATTTTTATGACGTCAATGAGTACCATCATAATAAAAGATTGTTTGACGCTACCGACGCCTTATTTTGGTTATGATGAGAATCGCGTCATCGAATACTTGATAAAAATGGTATGATGCCACTAAGTATACGATGTTGTCGATAATGTATCGTGTTACATTACAGTCGAACCCCGTTGGCTCAAACTTAACTAGCTCGAATGCATCGTTGGCTCGAACTGAATGTTTAGCACCGATTTCTTTATACTGAACATAAGCATTTTCCCGCTTGAAATTTCCGAGGCTCGAGGTATCTTCGCCGGTCCCCTGGAGAGCCAACGGGGTTCGACTAAATCCTAACGTCACCCTACACGGTATACCTGATGTTGGTAAGATAGGGAATCACATTCAGCCAAAAGTTTTCCGTCAGTGTGGGTTTCCCGGACAAAACTAAGCCGCGAAGATTCCGGCCGTGCATTTGCAAGAACTGGTATATCGTGTTCTCCGATAGCGCGGGTGTCGAACTGATATCGATGGCGCGCAGCTGGCGGAACTTCCCCTTAGCCACCATGTCGCCAAGAATCTACCAAAAGAAATAACAAATGTGAAGAAACTAAAATCATTAGTTCAAGTGTATACCATTTCAAATATATGAGGCACATGCCTTACTGTATGATGTTATTGCACAGTGCACGCAGGTTTCTGCATCGCATGTATGAACAGGTATTTCTTCAGAAATCCTGTCAAACCAATTAAGAAACTCCATTAATAATAAAGAGACGAATATGACATTTTAGCTTAGATGATATAAACATTGTTCTTTTTTGTTTCTTATTAACCTAAATGAATAATGAATACTACGTAGTTACAGTACATATGCACGTGCTTTTCGGTTAAGAACTCGGAGTGCCCCACACTCAGGTAGATGAAAACCGGAATAAGGAGAAGGACGTTTTCCAGACACTCCATGGACAGCTGACCAACCAGTTATGTAAACATAGCTAGCCAATAGTATGTGTACATGTTTCTTGAAGAACTCCCTGTTCCTCACACTCATTAAGGTGAAGAACAGTTTTATGGAGAAGGACGTACCCCGAACACTCCGTGGACAACTAACCAACCAGTTGCGTTAACAAAGCTAGCGCATAGTACGTGTATATGCACCTTGTCGGTAAAGAAACAACACCCAGGTAGGTAAAGAACGTTTAATTGAGAACGTGTATGGAGAATGACGTCCAACCATTAATGTAAACATAGTTTGCCCAAATAACATTCACACGTACTTTGTCAGTGAAGAACTCGCAGTGGCCTAGACCCAGGAAGGTGAAGAACGGTATACGGAGCAGGACATTCTCCAAACACTCCGTGGAGAGCTCCGTGGATGTGAGATCTAGTTCATGCACCTGCGCCGTCTCCCAGGGAACTGCCACCATGTACTCATCTTCCACGCCTGCAAGTTATTGTGGGAAATTTATCAAGTGATATTTCATGACAAGACATTTTAATCAACAAAATGATGTGAAGCTCACGAGGGACAATGGTATTCGTGTTTAGTTTCTCCCGAAGAACAGCCTCAGTTGTATAATGAAAATTGGTCGTAAAATATTCAAATAAACCCGTTTCTTCATGTATGCCATAAAATCAAATGGACTGGAAATAGTGACTACATACCGGTGTGATGAAGAAGCAGGGTCTTCAGCTTCTTGCACCTCTGTACAAGGGTTTTGAACGACGATCCCTTGACCCTAAGACAGAAGTTCAAGGCCAGGCACTCCAGGTGGATACAGTTGGAGGTCAGCAACTCTATGTGCGAGTCATCAATGAACGTGATGCCATACATGTTCACAACGCGGAGATTCGGCGTGTGGGACTTGATTTTACCGATGTTTACCACCTCATATACATCTTCGTCCCCCTCACTTGAATTTTCAAATGATCCTACAAGATGAACATGTACATGTAGATGTGTATGAGTTAGGTTAAGTTAAAAAAGAAATACAATAATAAAACTAAATTTGAAAGACGCCAGTTTGGTCACCGAAACTTAAACATAGTTCGGCGTTTTAACTGCATCTATTTTAAAGGTGTCGCATGAATGTAACCCCATACTTCGCATCCATACATAAACTAAAACATAAGAGCGTATAAACTAAATAAACATGGTTATAGAACATATGGAAATGGATAATAAGACACATAATTTGAATTAAGAAATGAGGATGCTTTCTTTTTAGAATATAAAGGCTGATTACCTATTAAATGAAGAACTTGGAGTGACGAAAGGCAACTGTAGATTCGTCTCATGAAGCCCTCCAGAAATATAACTTCCGACAGACAGATGCAAAGACTTTTCAGATTGCATGGGAACGAATTTAAATCATTAAAATCATGCAGTTGCATGGCATTTGAAAAGTCTAGAGTCATATACTTCAGCGCAGGGCACTTGTTAGACAGTTCGTGCAAAATTGGTGACGTCACGAGCTCACACGGCAATTCGATGTACCTAAGACTTGGTCCAAATCGTACATTTATCAACGCAATAAGGTTCTCGAAACTGTTTACATGGAGACCGTTATACTCCGGTCTGAGGGACACGACCTGCCACAGTTGGTTGCTGTACGCCATGAGACGCCACTTCTTGCAGACTCGCGCAATTTTCCCCAGCTCTCTCTGGTGGAGGAACGAAAACGCGTGCTGGAGACATTTGTCTGGCAGACTGTCGATGGTGCATGTCTGAAAAAATAACGGGTTGTTTGAAGCAAAAAGTCAATCTTTGAAAGAAATTACACATGAACATAATCCAATATGCCTTTTTATATTAGGAATAGCAGAATCAGCCATCAATCATAGGACGTTGCCTTGTCTTATATTATATGACTATGGTTCAAACGAATTGATAAGCGTATAAGGTAATTGGGTTAAAGTAAATGACCGCATAGGAAATTATTGCAGTACTAGCCATTACTTATAGCCAACCCATCGAAAAGATACTCATTTAAGGAACTCGCACAGGTTTTATAGGATCAACCCATTGAAAAGAGACTCATTTAAGGGACTCGCACACGCTTCATAGGATCAACCCATGGAAAAGAGACTCATTTAAGGGACTCGCACACGCTTCATAGGATCAACCCATGGAAAAGAGACTCATTTAAGGGACTCGCACACGCTTCATAGGATCAACCCATGGAAAAGAGACTCATTTAAGGGTCTCGCACACGTTTCATAGGATCAACCCATTTAAAAGAGACTCATTTAAGGGACTCGCACACGTTTCATTAGGATCAACCCATGGAAAAGAGACTCATTTAAGGAACTCGCACAGGTTTTATAGGATCAACCCATTGAAAAGAGACTCATTTAAGGGACTCGCACACGCTTCATAGGATCAACCCATGGAAAAGAGACTCATTTAAGGGACTCGCACACGTTTCATAGGATCAACCCATGGAAAAGAGACTCATTTAAGGGACTCGCACACGCTTCATAGGATCAACCCATGGAAAAGAGACTCATTTAAGGGACTCGCACACGCTTCATAGGATCAACCCATGGAAAAGAGACTCATTTAAGGGACTCGCACACGTTTCATAGGATCAACCCATGGAAAAGAGACTCATTTAAGGGACTCGCACACGTTTCATAAGATCAACCCATGGAAAAGAGACTCATTTAAGGGTCTCGCACACGTTTCATTAGGATCAACCCATGGAAAAGAGACTCATTTAAGGGACTCGCACACGTTTCATAGGATCAACCCATGGAAAAGAGACTCATTTAAGGAACTCGCACACGTTTCATAGGATCAACCTATGGAAAAGAGACTCATTTAAGGAACTCGCACACGTTTCATAGGATCAACCCATGGAAAAGAGACTCATTTAAGGAACTCGCACACGTTTCATAGGATCAACCCACCGAAAAGATACTCATTTAAGGAGCTCGCACACGTTTTATAGGATCAACCCACCGAAAAGAGACTCACTTAAGGAACTCGCACACGTTTCATAGGATCAACCCATGGAAAAGATACTCATTTAAGAGACTAGCACATGTTTTAGAGGGTCAAAGACAAAAATAGATTGTGTGAAATGTAAACAAAAGCTCGCAACTTATGCCGAAACATATTCCAAAAATCACGTAAAGAGCTTATAATGTTTACATTTTTTAAAGAACAGCTAATGAAAATTGAATGAATTACAAATTCCAGTTAAATGTTTGTCATTTATTGATAAACGAGAGAAAAAGAAAACAATTAATTATTTGAAGAACGTTTGGAAAGAAATGTTGCTGACATAGTATCTGTGAAGAAGTCACTTTAATGGATTATGGAAAACACAAAGTAAAGGTTTAATAGCTATATAATATATCATAGACAGTGTTTTTCTGTCCCTTTTGGGGCCATAATTCGGCCATATTCCCCTCATGAAATAGAATAAAGTTTTCCCCTATCTAGATAAAAAAATCACCTTGTAAAAACATTACGTATATAATTAGGAGAGCATTTTCCTTTTTACAATTAGCAAATGTAGCAATATTATGCCATTCATGCATATATCGATTGGTTTGTCGAATAAATGGTTTGGAAACAAGTTGAACATTATATGAATCATGCTAGTATTGTATCGCCTTTTGGCCAAATCAACGCTATTTTTCCCCTTTTAAAGGGCCCCGCCACCATTCACTTAAAAGTGAAAAAAACACACTGATACCATCAGATTATAGAAAAGAACAATGTTACTATTACCACGATACCAAGAAAACAAATAATTGTCACTGAAGTCATTAAATTTTGAACACTTAAAAATACATGAAATTCATCTTCAAAGAAATGAGCATAAAACTTAGTATTTCTACCATATATGAGACTTTAGTAAACCGCAGCCAGTAAATATTTTAGCATTCACCAATCATTTAATATGTTTGCGTTTTCAGCTATCAAATACACGGTTACAATCTTGTTACAGTATCAGTAATTTATATCTTCTATAAATGCATTATTTAGTAAGTAGTTAAAGGTATATCACTCAAAATTTATGTTTGTTATACATGTGTACGTATTAATTTTGAATAAGAGCATCACTTTAAAGCATTTATAAGTATCACAAAATGAGTATAGATAGATGTACTTAGCTAACCTTTGAATTCCTAGATTCAAACAGACGCCAGCAGTTATACGGAAAGCTATGGCGTGTGGCTGGTTATCTGTGTTCGATAACATCCAGTATATATACCGTGACTAATTGGAAATACAAGCAAGTATATTCGAAGAATGGCTGGCAGCCTTTCAAATAATATAAAATATCATATAAGTTCCATAGAAGATACTGGTTTAGAATCACATATTCGCAGAAAAGCTGTTATATATGTGTTATAAATATGTTTGATTTATGATGATCAAAACACTAAGAGTTCTTTACATTGCACAAGGGCAGCTCCAAAATTTATTGTTAGAGGGGGCGAATCATCAATCATGATGCCATACATGTTCACAACGCGGAGATTCGGCTAGTGGGACTTGATTTTACCGATGTTTACCACCTCATATACATCTTCGTCCCCCTTAATTGAATTTTCAAATGATCCTATAAGATGAACATGTACATGTAGATGTATATGAGTTAGGCTAAGTTAAAAATAAATACAATATTAAAACTAAATTTGAAAGACACCAGTTTGGTCACAGAAACTACAACATATTTCGGCGTTTTAACTGTATCTATTTTAAAGGTGTCGCATGAATGTAACCCCATACTTCGCATCCATGCATAAATTAAAACATTAGAGGGGGCGTAACTTAGGGCGTAACATTTTGACTTGCGACCCTCCCTCAGAACCAAAATCAATTTGGTTGAAAGTGTCGACAGTTTGTATTAGAAATTTCTAGTTCGAAATGGTATATTTTGAGCGTATTTCTTTACTCTCTCTTGGGCGATTTTATTTCTATTATTTTTATTTATTTATTATTATTATTTATTTTTATTTATTTATTTATTTTATTTATTTTTTTATTTTATTTATTTATTTATTTATTTATTTATTTATTTTATTTATTTTATTTTTTTTTGGCGGGGGGGGGGGGGGTCCGCTAGTGTTGTAAATAATAAAGGCAATATAACGTTTATTTTAGGAATCGATCGACGTCCATCTTAGACTATAGTTTTCAGCACTTTCCCTAGTCCTTGTTCTAATGTATGATTCACAAGACGTTGGAATGCAGGTTCATACTGACATGAGCATTTATTGTTATTGTCACTAATTGCCTCACCTAAGACAACACTAGGTTACCAATGTGGCACCAATTGTTCGTGATCGTTCGAGATTTTCAACTGTAAAACAAGGTACTGCAAGGTTTTACAGTCCTATAAATTAGCTTGGTTTCATCGTATAGAAATTAGGAAAAAGAACAGGTTTCAACATTGAAAAATGATACGAAAGAAAATATGAATATAGAAAAGGAAACCATTAAGTTTTGAACACTAAGTACCATCAACGGGGTTGTATCCAGGTATCCAGGAATAGACATTAGAAGTGGCTCACTTCAAGGGTGCACATTGGGGCGTACGACCCCTCCGCCAGGAAATCCCAAAATATACTTCAAACAAGACGGGGGGATCCTCCATCAAGAAATATGTGGATTATTCTAAGCCAAAAATGATGCATTTTATGTAATTTATGCATACTTTCTTTACCATATTACCATATTGATATATTATGTATAAATTTTGGCCACTTATCTAGTTTCTGTACATAAATATTGATGGTTCACATGGACAATTTTAGGGCCCAGGGCGCGCCCCTCTCCCTTGGAACCAACTGGTGGTGCATATATAGGAGCCTGATAACAGTGATGTAAGTTTTGGTTGAAACTCTTGTCAAGTACGAATCTTATTCGAATCCTGGCAATGACATGTAGTGACCCATGGGCGTACGTACGGTAGGTATACCTCCAGTACGCCATAGCGTACAAATTCATTTCGGTTCCCCCGAAATTGCAAATTCGTAAATTATTGAATTCAAGAATAAACAAATAGAATTTCTTTTAAGATTATATTTCTCAAAAATCCCGAACCGAAGGGGACACCTCTCCCGCGGATAAAATATTACGATCAAACTTGTGTACGTTCGTACAATTCAAAATTCTACAGGTACGCCCTAGCTTGTTCACGAGTATCAAAACACCCAGCGTATTAAAAATATATCTCTGATCTATCAATCAATTATCTATCGCAGTTTTCGTCGTACATATTTCATATTAAGAAATATTATATTTGCATAAAAATACTAAGTAGCATTTTGATATACATAATTTATCTTCCCAGCTAAGTAAATCAAATAATCTCTTTAGTGTCAAGTTATATGGAGCAGAAAACCAAACGTACACTTATATATTGATGTATGATATCCGATCATTCATTCCTACGATGTGCTAGCATGCATCTTATTTGTGCAAGAAGTTGAAACTACGCGACTTACTGTTCTAAAGCGATGATAATTGTCGTCATTTTGTGCCGACGCTACTTGCGACGCATCTTGCGCCACCTCGTAGATGGTTGAATGAAAGTCCATCACTTACACGACACGAAACAATGCTCACACATCAACAAAAACACCAACAACAAGCGTGGCCTACATTACTCTAAGAATTCCTTGGAAGTCGCTAGGAGATCGTTACTGGTTATTGGAGCCTGAGTCTGTGAGTTGTGCGGGAATAAAACTACTCCAGAACAGACAGCTACTAGTGAAAACGACCGCTATCGTGTTATGCATAGCTCGCATTGGTATTTCTGATACTGTTTTATACGTGTTGATCAATTTCTTCGATATATGTCTTGCAAATATCATTCATTTAAAGATTCATGTAATAAGCTTGACTCTTGTTACACTTGACCATGTTAGATATTGAACTGTTATGAGAAATTTTAGTAAGATTCTACTTGAATTATCGTAGTTTTTCAACAACAAAAAAATCCAATATACACTTAACTTTTCCAATTGTTATGTTTTCAAATTTCGATATATTTGAAGACGGATATTGAAAATCAAATAGAGATGGCATACCGTTTCTATAGTTTACGCTACATTTTAGGCGCATTTAGACGGTATTTCGATCAAATATAATGAGGCTTATGTACATTTTAGGAATTTCGTTCATTTCATGAATGTTTTCCTCTTAGGAGATAAATATTTTTTACATTCGTGTGCAAAATAGTCTCTTACTATCAAAAAACATTAAATCTATACATGAGCAGTTAGAACGTATTTAAATGTTACTAAATTACCTCCCTTTCACTTAAAAAATGAAGAAAAGTTAACCGTTAAAATAATATCATCAGATATCATCAGTAAATGTCAGCGTAATGAAATTTTCCATACGTTATCTGTTGACCAATATTGATATTTTTATTCAGTTATATTTTTAACAATTTTACGCTTAAACACCAAGGAAGCTTAAAAGGCTTCACTCTCACAGATTGAACGTTTTGGCAACTTTTTAATTTTTTGTCTTAGAACGAGCCAATTTTTGCGAAAATTTATGATAAAAAAATTATGTTTAATCCATTTTTTTAAACCGCCATAAAAATCAATTTTCGACCAGATATATGAAAATCAACAATCTGATCTTTTTGTCAGCTACTTTATATCATTGGTTTGTAGATATCTACGAAAAAAAGGTCTTTCCAAGACAAAACATAAAAAAGTTGTAAAAATGGTAAACCTGTGAGAGTGCAGCTTTAAGAATATCTCATTGCATTTGCATTGATAGAAATGCGAGTCTGTTAAAATCTTCAAATCTTCAAATCTCGATATTTTGATTAACATGCATTATGACTAAAAAGCAATTGCCAAACTTCTTAAATGTAAGGGATATCCAGCTTTCATCTACTATATGCTTCAACATGTTTAATTACAAAATAAGATTTTATTGGTGTTGAATTTTATTCCAATTCTCTTTTAATTTAAAAGTCAGCAAAAATGTTGCACATGAATTACAGGACTGTTTGCACGAATTTTGAAATGTTTTTTTTCTATTTTTGTTTCAGAAAAGTATTAGGTTAAACAATAGTTCAGTGTTTTACCATGTTGTTTTTTAAACTACGACAGAGCCGTTTTCAATCGAAACCCCAACAAAATTGTACGTATATCTCGAAGCTTGCCGAAGATGGCCGAGTTGTTACGATTGAGTTGTTCTGTTTTGCTCTTCAAGTCAATTCAAGCAATTCTATCTATTACAGGTGCGAGAGAACATTTTAAGTGTTGAAGAAACACTAAAATCATAATGTACAAAGTAATATTGATATTCTGCTGATGCAGGGTGAACAGGAAATCCAAGCATTTGTGACTCCAAGAGATTGAATCTCGTTTCACAATTCTAATTCTAGATAAACAAAATCCTTCACCTATTTATTCACCCCTACCACACCCCCTTGAATGAGTACCAGTACTGAAACTTGCCAAAAAGCTAAAATAATATTATAAAAAAAGCAGTTTGGGATTCTTTGCATCTTGATGCCATATGTTAGGGGTACGTTTGCTTCGTCTCAGCGGCTAACATTAACAAGATAAACGTATATAGCACCAGTATATAAGAATAACTCCGTGAGATTCCAAGACTGACTTGGTTAGATATATATTGCTAATCGATTGTTACTGTATAGAGAAATAGAGAGGAAGGTGACTGCTTGGATTGTAAATACAATAGCAATAATACATTTTAGAAGAAAAAAATATCTCGCGATTTCAAAAAGCGTTTTATTAGATCTATATGAAATAAATAACATTTATGAGCCTACTTTGAACCATGATCTTAACAAATTAAGCGAGGTTATGCCACGCCCCATCATCCATTGCATAAAAGAGAATTTAAATTGTTCTTAAAATATGTATATTGTGATTTAGTAGATTACGTACTATGCCTCAACCATACCCCCTCCCCCTCCCATTACATATTATAGAATAATAATACATGTACCTAAATAATATATCTCAAACCGTGATATGGGGCCACGCCCCTCCCATTCCTTTCCATACAGAAATATCAAATCAAATCAAATCAAATTTTATTTTCAGTCGGTATGACATAACAGAGAAAACATTAGCTATAAATAGCTATTGACCGACTACATATATATATATATATATATATATATATATATATATATATATATATATATATATATATATATATATATATATTATTACAAGCATATATCTATATAAAATATTTAAGTATTAAAAAGATTGAATCTAATTAAGAATTAGCACATTATTAAGACAAAATATAGATATCACATACTAATACATATGTACATATAAAATATTAAAATATGTAAGAAATTGTACCTAACTAAAAGTAAATTAGCACATGATTTAGACAAAAATACAGATATCACATACAGTATACACATTTAAAAACTGGGATGCTGGCGCTAATCTTGACCGTAGTCTAAAAAGATCTTAAGATGAAAGATTATAAAAAAAAACTGAGAGGAAAAAATAGCACAAGTGTGCGTGTCTTAAAAGGATACTAAAACACATATCAGCTTGAATCAGATTCAAGATGACCTGATTAGCACCAGCCTCTCAGAAGTTGCAGCAAACATTTATGCAGTGAACATGCAAGCACATAAATATAATTTAAAGCAATAGGATATCTATGACAAAAGCACTGATTAGAAATAGATATGATTGATGTAATACAGGCCAAGTAAGCACTAAGCATAACTAAACTAAAAAGCATGGCAAAAAGCAAAGCTTGGCAAAAATCTAAGCGTGGCATAATGACAAAAACAGTCAGGGTAGAAACAAAAGAGGGGAAGGTTTAACTATGAAAAGCGCAACAAGAACACCTGCAACTCTGTCCGTTCCATGCGTCGACCAAACTCCGAAACTGACTCAGGTTTGTTTCGTCACGAAAATAAAATCATAAAATATAATTATTTTGATTTAGTACTATGCCATGCCCCCACCCCCATTCCATATTGTAGAATTCTTATATCTTTAAAAAAAAAATATTGTTGTGAATGCACCCTCAAAATTATTTATAAACAGTGGGTTCCGTTTTGCCTTTATACTGAAATTGATAATGGGTGCGACATGCCCGCATATCGGAGTTGTTTAAAATAGTCAGCATTTCTCAGGAATTCATAAATAGTTATAGATTAAACCAAATTCTGTGCATTCGAATGTGGCAAAACCTGATTGAATGGATTGAATATCACGCTAGTATTTAAAACGCCATCTAAGTAAAGGGAGGCAACTAAAATTATGTCGTGCATCTTTCTATGGAAGAGTTGTACCTCTTTGTTCTAATTTTCGATTTTTGTTGATAATAAAAAACACACAACTAGTTTGCTTTCCATATAAATACTTTTATAAATGGCATTGCAACACAATACGAATATAAAAAATCATACATGCTATTTACCAAAAGCTCGCATACTTTCAAAATAAATCAATGGTATTAAACCCTTTGACGACAACGCTGTTGTGCTTCGACAAAGTTTACTAAAAAATATAGTTTCTTATTTTAAGAACTTTGGTAAATTTAAAAAGTAATTAATCTGATAAATCAGCTAAAACATAGAAAAGTAACTATCTATTAGCTCAAGAAAAAAATATTACAAAGATCGTTAAAATCGCGAAAATAAAACACGAACTATTTTCTGCGAAACTTCTCACAGGTAGCTTTGCATGTTTACTAAGGTCAAGGCCGTTAATGTTTTCGTGGGAGAAAGCGTCTGCATGAAAAATGAAATTTGGACCCATTTTATCTCAGAAAAGTGACCGATAATGGATATCATACGTTGTGTAATCGTTTACATAGTTGTATGTCTGACATATGGGTCATTGGTAAGTTCAGAAATACACCGAACAAAGTCAAACCCTTCGAAAAATGGACTAAGGAGAGAACGTTCTTACGTGGCCGAATCAAATGATAAACTTGATTGTGAAAGCAGTGGATTCCTGTGTTATTTTAATACTAAAATGTTCCAAAATAATTATGAGACATGGTGTTACTCGCTATTTGGTGCTGCCCTGGTAGGATTGAGTGGCATATTTCCACTGCTAGTGATTCCAATTCAAGCTGGACCGTCACTTAGGCATGGTGGTGAGTGATCCCCCTTATACCTTTCACTGTTTCAGCATATAGCTACAATATGTTATGTAGTAATGCATACATTTTCTTGGAAACTTATTTGATTTAGTGAGAAGTCAGGGGCATACTTGAAGCATTTTGGTATGTCGCAATACTTGAGTGAGCTGTCAACATTTAAAGTTGTTTAATTAGCTTGAATTGTTATACAATTGTGAAAGCTGGTGGGGGTCCTCAACAGCTGGAATTTATTGAATAATACAGTACTGAAAGAACCATTTTTAAGCAACCTGAACGCCATCATTCAGTGAAATTGCAACAAAATGTTACCAGTTAAATGTAGCATGTGTTAACATCCCATTATCGTTAAATTTTAATCCTGATTTTGAATAAGCAAATTCGATTTCGGGGGTCCAATTTTGATTTTGTTCTAGCATATATTGATTTGTTCTAGCCAAGTGCACTGGAGTATGCCAAGGTATGCCCCTGGAAGTGATAAACTGTCACCAATTATTAAATATTCTCTTTTTTCACCTTCAATGATTTCATATTTAATAATTTACTGACAATGTCAACATAACTGCTTTTTTAACATCACTAATCACTGTTCAGTGATGATCATATCATTGAAACTAACATTATATTGGCATGAAAATGTGTAAGTCCTGAATGGATTTCTTAGAGTCTTTTTGCAATTTTTGTACTTGGCAGTTATAGGGACAAATAACAAATGCCAAAAAATATCCCTGAACATTCATTATAATATGGCAAGTCATTGGCCTTATCCAACCAATTATAGGAAATGCACTACCAACCAGATGGGGTATTTTGGCGTGCGCAAAATTGAAAAATGGCAAGGATATATTCCGCGATAGTCAGCACGTAGTACGTGTATCACCGCATTCACCTGCTGCTACCACTGGTCAGGCTTGGGTTTTTGCTAAAGAGTTACAGTACACTCAACGAGTTAGACCCACTTTCCTTGCTCACTCTGAGGGATAAAGTCGATGATCGCGGGTTTCCTCCGAGGGTAAAACTGTTGCCCTCGCTAAAATCCCTCCAGTTCCTCCGAGTGGCTGGCTTACCGCCGAGTTTAATATGAACAATAGCGTTGCGAATCGTCCGATTTTATGACCCCGCAGCGGAACTCCGAGTCTAATCAGATAAGCAAGAAATCATTCTTGTTTAGAAGTTATTTATTTTTATGCTTATGCACATTGTTAAGCGTAAAAGATTCTTACATGTACCAACGTACAATTTGTAGTTATGTCCGTAAACGCCAATTGAATATTGTCTTGAATTATAAACATTGAATCATTCATCGATATATCTACTAAGTTATTGCATCATAAAGCAGCAGACTATTTACACGATTCTGAACCATGACCTCTGACGTCAAGCGCGTGATCAATGCAATGTAGAATATACTATTTATTATTGGTGGTTAAAAATAGCTATGACGTTTCATGGAATTTTCCACAGAAAACGAGGCAAGAAGGCCTTCAAAACCATGCGCTGTGAACTTTGAACGCGTGTTTGACCTCCTGATTTTCCGAAAATGTGTAACCTAGAATTTCTCGGAAGAAATGTGTTTATCAGTCATTAGCAAAAACACGTTTATAAGATGCATGTGCAACTAGTGAAATACAACTGCATTCATGTGGTAAGCTAACTTCATGCAAAACGGGCAGAGGAAAAAGAATAATAGCAATTTATTGGAGCCGTTGTAATCGGTTGAAAATTTTAATAAAATAAATATAACTTTAGCGAGATTCTTATCTAGTGTCCGCCGAGTTTCGTGGAGTTAACCCCTCCGAGGAAAGCCGAGTTTGTTATTCTTCGGTCGACTGATCACCCTCCGAGGGCCTTAAATTCAAACTCCGAGGAAAGCGGACAGTCGATAAAATCATTGAGTTGGCCGCGATAGCAAAAATCCGCAGAGGGAAACGGAAAGTGTGTCTAACTCGTTGTGTGTACTGTATGGCAGGATACTGCACCCAGTCCTGTTTTGGTACCAGCCCTTCTGCCTTTATGGAGACAAGCATGGGCACCCTTCTGCCTTCATACAATTCAATGCTTTAAAAAAATGTATTAAGACTGTCAATAATTTCTTTCATTTTGATTAAAACTGATAAGAAGATTAGAAACACATACATTTACGTAATATTGCAGTTGAAACCTAACATTATTCTAATTAAACACAATGAATTCTTAAATTTTTCTGTCAAATTCATATTGTTCATTACACATTCTTCATAGCCCGTTACAATGTGCCCTTTTAACCCTTACTGGGTTATCACCCTGTCCCTTTTCTGCAACACCCTGTCCTTTTCTAAACTTGACTAAACCTAAGTTCAGATATCCATAACTTTCCAAAATTTAGTTGAGAATCCTTTTTCCTAAATTGTCTAGAAAAAGGTCTGGAAAGAAAATATAACTTGTCTGGTTATGTAAATTAAGTCTTTGAGCAAGCCTCAGACAACATGCTTTAAGACCTGATTTCAATATTAAACGATATTTCAAATGGGACAACTGCCAAACAATGCTTACCGAAACCCGCTTTTGAACATAAATCCTGTCTGAGTTCCTTGATGCAAAAGAATGACTTGAAAGTTTTCCTCTACCTCCAGACATTGTCAGTTTGGGAAAAAATAATCCACTCTATAACTCAAATAAATCAATTTCGAATGTCAGAAAACTGTAGTCACCAACTTTAAAAGTATGCTTAGCTGCATTCATACATGTACAAGTTTTGCTTGTTTATGAGTTATTGTAAGTGCCAACCCCAAGATAGTATGTTTCTTACTAGTAATGCTCACACCAATTATCATCAGCTCCAGTGCAAGCAAATCTCTTCTCTTGCAAGTTATAAGTTATTAGTGCATTCTCAAGTTGCTAGCAATACGTTTATTAGATTCTGATTCTACATATAGATATGCTTCTTGTCCATTGTTTTTGAAGCTTTAAAGTTATCTTAATTGAATCAACTGTGTTGATACTTTCAAATTCCTTAGAAATTCACTTGGTATGTTCCACTAGGGTTTATCCAAAAAATTGTTTTCACGTAACAAAGTGTTTTAAAAATTGACTTCTTTTTCTGAAAGTTTATACATGTACCTATATAAATATATATATTCTTATCATTGGCAAAAATGCAATCACTGTTTTATCCAGACATTTCGAATGAAAGACATTCTACTCATTGCCAGATAGCTAATTATCTTAATGATCTCGATTGCCAACCATTCCTGTGAGTCCCGTCAGGTACTTCTGTATGTTCATGAAGTTGTACAAATGTAGATTTCATGTGCTTACACACCGATGGGTTAATGTCAAACAAATTTTACTAGTTGTCTTAAATGATGTGTTTGAAAAGCTAAGTTATTCTTATTTGAAGTTTCTAAAGATTCCTTGCTTTTTTTCTGATACATGTATGCTTGCCATGGATGATCTTAAATTTCTAAGCTTAATTTCTTAGTTGACAGATCTCTCTCTCTCTTTTTCTCTCTATTTATAGAGTAAAAAATGTGTACAAAAAATGGAAAAATAGACTACCGGTATATAAATATAGTTTCTGTCCGTTGTCTATTTATACATGTTACATGTATGCAACATCATTTAGATCTAACATAAGTACATGCAGTCTTAAAATACAAATGAAGTATCTGGGCATCGTGTGCAAATGGTTTTGAAACAATGTATAATACATGTACAGTGTACCTAAGAATCAGTCTTGGATTAGAACCTGGGGAGACCCTTCTCATACAATGTAATGTCCTTACTCTCGATAATTAAAGCCAGAATGATGGAATGTTCTCCTATTGTACCATGACAGCTGGCATTATTTGTTTGTCTTGGGTGTTGAGATACAAAAACATGCACTGGTATGGAGGACGGAGGAATCTGGTTCATTTAGTTTTGTTCCTAAACAACAGCCTATCTGCCTGCTTACAGCATGTTGATATTTCTCCCACTCAAAGTTTTTGATAGATTGTTTCCATCTGCTTCAAGACCTTCATACTACTGTTTACAAATAAACTTGCTGTTTTAGCGCTTTAAAGAGATTTGTTTGTAACCTAACTGTTCTTTTGAGCATTATCTAAGGCTATTATGATTGAGTTGGCCGGTTGATGTAAAACCAATGCAAACTGTACATGTTTGCACGGAAATGTCAGCCTGCCTCTTTAGTAGTAAGTTAGTGGTGAAATCAAAGTACAGGCAAAACTCTTACACAATGTATGTCCAACTCTTTATCTCAATGTTTTTGTTATGTCAAACTTTTTTCAATTTTTTGGGGGTATCGTTATCTCGTATATTTCCCGAGGCACAAGCGACTACCAAATAGTGAGTTTTGACTGTATATTCTAAATTGCTGATAATTGCAGTTAATTTCTTTTAATGTTGATTGACAGGCTTTAAATTTCATGTACATGTATTTGATTTGAACTCACTTGCTGGATTTTTGATGGGCCATCATTTCATTAATGCATGAATTCTTGAAATGCTAAGTACATTTGCAAACAGTAGTATGTATATGACGATGTACTGCATTTTTATAATGTTCATAGAATTCAAATTTTCTTTTAAAAGTAATATTAACTATATCACATTTCACAAATTGTAAAAGATGGAAATTTAAGCTTACAAAATCTGCCAGATCCTAGTTGTGTATATGTGTTCTTTTTGTCATCATTAGATATTTATTTGAAATACATGTACATCATGTGTCAACCTGCACGATTACAAAAGCCTAAATAATTGCTTGGCTGGAGTTTTGTAAAAAATGTGTATGAGACTACAGAAAAAATCCAGTTCTATTAAAAGCTTTTAGCTTGTACCTTTGCTGGGCGTGGTACAATGTTGAGTCTACAAAATTATCATTTTTTTTTTTAATATGCATGAAAAACTTAATTTTCATAATTAAAATAAAAAGATTACAACCTACAAGTCTGAGTATATAAACAGATACATCACCAATAATTTTTTTACATCCTTTTCATGCTTTATTGCCAGTAAACAAATTATATTTTTACCATAATTAAGTGTTTGAAATGAAATTTTTACTGATAAATTTATAGTTTTGTTTAAGTGGATGGTTATTGATGGTAACAGATTAGTGTTTACTTTCATGTTTCAGCCAATGGGATCACCAGACTGATTATGATTTTATACGAATTACAATGGAAACTGACTGAGAAAAGCTCATTTACATTAAAAAATAAATAAATAAATAAATAAACCTGTTTTTTAGAGGCACAAGTTAAGGGCACTAACGACTCAGTGATCAAGAGAGACAAACATGATATACAGACCATAAACAGACCACCTACATGCTGTAGGAAAAAAATTAATTGTTAAAAATGTAAAAAAAAATGTTAGAAATGTAAGATATAATCTGGTTCAATTGTTCATTTATTTATAATGGTGACGTGAGACTGATTCAAACAAAATGCAACTTACTTTTTGTAATTAATTGAAATGATTAGTGAAAAGAAAATATCTATGATAGATAACAGCAAAATATTGTACATTCATTGTTTTTAAAAACAAATTGATAGCTGGTATGATGCAAGATTGAACCGGTTAATTTACCACATCAAAATAATCTTACAAGGACAACTCAAAAATAATTTTCTAGAATGTTAATTTACATCATGATTCTTAAAACTTTAAAATTAAGAGCATTTTGATGCCAAATGGTCCTTGAATTTCAAAGTGGAATCAGGCTGCTGTAACAATATATCATTATTTCAGCATTTTAATGGCACTTGGTCTAATGAAAAACATTCTTGAAGACAATTAACCAATTCGGCATTATTATAAGCTTATGCATAACAAATATGATTCTGCAACTTATCAATGCAATATCTAAGACTGATTATCGTCATCCGGAGTTTTTCTTTAACCTGAGTTGCGTATGCTTGCATTTTTTTCTGATTAGTGTATAAAATGTGATTATGTTATATGATTTTTTGGCAATTTTATTCACCGCCTGTGCCTTGCAAATTGGGAAAACAAGTAGACTTTGGGAAACATACAAAATCAGGCCAAAATAAATAATATTATGGCAAATATACATGTTTTCACATTTTTATGCATACATTATGCGGTGAAAGAGTAAGTATCAAGACGTTGTTTATTTTTTAAGAAACTCATTGCTTTTTTATTCAGTGTCGTAATCTGCATTTATCAAATTGGGAAAAATGGACATTTTTTTCGCATGGGGAAACAGCCTTAATAGAAGGCAGTTAATTGCACCACAAAAAAATCATTGGTATATTATTGTTTCAGATGCCATACAATGATTTCGTAATATCTTGTATTACAGGTAACTCTAGTCACTGTTGTGTGTTAAACTTAATTGATGTCATTCTGCACTTCTTATATAGCAGCAAACTTTTTACGTCTTTACATGATAAATTATAATCTTACAATTTAGTTTTCATTTAATACATCATTTTATGAAACTCTTAACAGGAAAGTTATAAATCTCAACCTTGAAAGTCTGCCTTTATAACCTTAGCCTATATTTTTAAATCTTTTCCTAAATGTTTGTATTAAAAGGCAACTCATGTAAGATCCTGTATTTTCGTTAATGTAGTTAGAAAACCACTTTGTGAAACAGATCCACATGTTTCTTGGAAAAATCCACCACAGAAAACAAAACATGTGGCAGTTTGAGGATTTTATGACATTTTATCTTAATTAATGGTTATATAAGACTTTTTTTATTGACAGAAGTGAACAAGTCTTTATTCTGATAAGAGTTTTGAAGTTTCAGAAGTTTTGTTTTGATGTATTATCTAGCATTTCTTTGTTTTCTAAATTTTGCAGGTTGTTTATTTATATATCATTTTGACAATGAAGTTTATGTCTGACTACCAAAATGAAATTTTCTGTCTGATGCTAAATTATAGTTTTGTTTTGATGTATATCTAGCAGTTCTCTCTATTCTAAATTTTGCTTGTTGTTTATTTATACATAAGTTTTATGTCTGACTTCAAAAGATGGAATTTATTGTCTGACTTTCAATGATGGGGACTTTTCTAGAAAACTTTCAAAGACTGACTTTTAATTATGTTTTTTTGTTGTCTGACTTTCAATGATTGGGTTTTCTGTCTGACTTTCAATGATTGGGGTTTTTGTCTGACTTTTAATGATAGGTTTTTCTGGCTGACATTCACAGACTGACTTTCAATCTTTCTGTCTGACATTGAATGATCATTCAAGGGTTTTCAGACTGACTTTCAACAACGAGTTCTGACATTCAACAACAGTGTTTGTGGTCTGCCACTCAGTTTCAACACTGGAGTTTCCTGATTTACATTAGGCGATGAATTTAATTGTCTGTCTGACTTTCAATTGTAGGGTTTTCTGGCTGACTTTCAAAGAGTGACTTTTAATTGTGGGGTTTTCTGGCTAACTTTCAAAGAGTGACTTTCAAATGTGGGGTTTTCTGGCTGACTTTCAAAGATTGACTTTCAATTATGGGATTTTGTCTGACATTGAATTATGTTGTGTTTTTTTTTGCTTGACTTTCAACGCTGAGTTCTGATTTTCAACATTGGCATTTTTGGTCTGGCTTTGAACAATGGAGTTTTTGGTCTAATTTTCAAAAAAATCCACACGTATAAGCTTAATTTTGAATGACTGCTATCTTTTGTTCTAATTTCTATATTACGTTTACTTGAATAAGTTTGCTTTGTGCACTTTAATTGTCTTTATGAGGTCACGTATACTTTTAAAATAAAGATAATTTATACAAATACTAGGTTATTGTTCATTTCTTACAAATTAAACAAAAAACAACAAGGGAGTTTATAAAAGCAACTGAATGAATGAGTTAATTTTATTTGTTATAAAGGAACTATATCCCACTTGTAGTTTAATATTGTTTAAACTGATTAAAGTGAGTAAAGATCTTTAAGGGTGACTGTCACAGCCCAATTCACATTGAATCGCTCAGTCATGTACACCAGTATACAAAATAGAGTGCCCTTATTAAAAGACTTGGCCTGATTGAACTAATGAACTATTAAGATAAATTATGAGATTATGTCATAAATATACAAAATATACAAACTTACAGACACTGGCCCTGAGTTCTTGAGCTGGCTGAACATATTAGTCCTAATAATTTCCCACCAATAACTGATCACTATCTATGACATCTGACCATTACACTAGAGTCAGTTAGTTCTTAGATGTTAGTACATCTGGCAGTACTAAGTTCAAGTAGATTGTACAAGTTAACAGAGGACCCTGTTGGTAATCTCAGCAGGGAGAGTGATTAGTAGCGTGATTTCCAAGGTGGCTGTCACTTTGCAGCACACATGTGGAAGTCATTATCTTTGCCAAAGTGCACACTGAGGTAACAGTCAGTAACTATGATGTTAAACCTCTTGTTGAAATTTCCATGAAATGTTATTTGCCTTTAAGATGCTCCAAGTCAGGTGTCCAAGAACTCCAGGTTCTTCTAGCAAACTTTCAAGCATTACAGCTTCCCCCCATTCCCACCCCCCTTCTTATAGTAGTTTTTAATACCATGCAAACTGCTGGACATTTTGCTGGATGTCTTCAAAGTCGTCGCAGAACATTTTCATGTTAGTAGGACAGCTTTCAGTAAACATGCAAACACTCAAGTTAGTTGTATCATTTGATCATTGTATATTTTGTGATATGTATATTAAACCTGGTAATTCTTGTAATGAAGTAAAGTGAGATCTTTTGAGGAAATAATTTTACTTAGATCAGCCCACGACACAGCTTTGATATATAAACATAAAAAAAAAATGACAGTTGTCAAAAGGCTTTATGCGGGATGGATTTTTCAGCTTTAGATAATTATCAGATTTTACTTGACAAAAATGTTGGACAAATTCATTGTTTGTCCCAGGTTCTTTGAAAATGCACCGGACAGTTTGAAAATCTACCTCATTGTCTGATAGTCCATGGTGTCTTGGCATACACTACGATAAGACATTCTTTGCTCATATAATTATAGATATCGGAAACATAGAGTAATTAACCTTGGCCAAAATATTCTTGAGTTGTTCCCCTTGATAAGCAGTGTGAAGGGCCAGCAGTGTATTTCCAAAAACGCATTTTTTAGCTCTACTGGCCAAAGGCCAGAAGAGCTTATGCGATGGTAATGTGTACGTAGAATGTGCATCCGTGCGTTCGTGCGTCTGTAAACAATTGCTTGTGAACACGATACAGTCTTCAGTTTTGATTGTATCTCGATGAAACTTGTACAGTATCTAGATTTCCATTAGAGCTCGGTTCCTTTCGAAAACCAGCAAGATCCGCCCATGAATGCCTAGATTATGGGCCATGAAAGTTTTAAAGAAATGCTTTCTATTTTAGCCAGGTCTGCATGAGCGAATTCTATTTTTAGCCAAGTTTACATGTACATGTAAATTCAAGTCTAGAGTCTAGACAATTTGCAAGACTAGGATTTTGAAAGACAATTTGCTTTTTGCTTCTGCAGTTGATTTTGTGAATTACTCTGCCATGTTCTTGTTGAAAGCCCAAGGCCATTTTTTAGCTTTAAGTTCTGTAGTTTGCATATTCATCTTAACAAAATTGGTTGTGAATGTTTAAGTTATGCACCTGGTGTCATTACTGGCCACACCCAGGGTTCACAGGTTTGGTAAACATAAATCTGGTAAGGTTTGAAAATCTTTTTGTGTGTTCGTGCATCCATCTCAGCACAATTGATTGTGAATGTTTGTTCAAATTGATCAATGTTGTCCTAGGATGCCCTTGACTTTGACCAACTTTTTTTAACTTTTAAAACTACAGAAATTTTTACTATGAGTACAGTTTTGAAAGCATTTTTTTTTTTTGTCGGATGACTTTTACTTTGCACATATTAAAATAGTTCATGCAGCTAATCTGCTTACAATACTTTCTGGGCTCAGATGTTGAACGTGCTATGTTTTCAGGTAACCCAAACACAAAACATAAACTATATGTCGGTTGCCTTTTACCCATACATACATGCTCTGGATTGATATGACCACAAAAGCCATGCCAGTAGAGAATAGGCCCTTTTAGGCCTCTTGTTTCGTACTTCTTATACCAGAAAGCACATTCCTAAACATTTTTTTATTAGATGCAGTGGATTAACAGTAGCATTAACCACCCCTTAACAGTACAGAGCTTCACCATGCTGGAGAATCAGTCTGTAGTATTCACAAATATGATGGTGCAGGTGCGCACAATTTCGAGGAAAACATAAGTGCATTTATAAACGATCCTGTATTTTTTATCAAAACCATGATGTGCATGGAATGTGTGTTAATTAAAACTTTCAAATCGTATCTTTTTTGTTACTAAGAATTAAGCATCGTCACCCAGGTTCTGAAAGTCAATAAAAAAAATGTCTTGATATTGACTATGATATTCAGTGGTTTTTGTCCACTTTTCAGGAAATGGTGGCGGATGCTCCGAGCCCTTTGATAGGGGAAAAATAGCATTGTTTTGGCAAAAAGAGAAACAATTCTAACATGATTCATATCAGGGCGTTTTCTATAGTACCCACGGATCCGACTATCGGACCCATTCCCAAAGCAAAATATAAGATATTTTTCCCAATCTTCAAAAAAAATCCCAATCAAAAAAAAATAATAAAAAAAAGTTTTTTTAGAAAGTCTTTTTATCTGTACTCATTCATTTTCAACATCCATATAAATTATGTGATGTAAAGTTTTTTTGATAATTGAACTCGGAAATCATTGATTTTCATCACATTCAGAGATCGGTACGAAATATTATCTGTCATGATTTTTTGCAATATATATTTACACCCCAAGGATTGATATTTGTTGGGTCTTTTAAAGGGAAAATAAACTTATATTAAATAATTTCCTAATTCGCAGGAAACTAGACAGCTTTTTCTTTTAACTGTAAAACTTCCCAATTTCGGCATTTTCACGTTGCAAATTTTCCCAAAATGTCAAGGGTCTTTTTCCCAAAATGGGCAGAAAAAGCCCTGCATATAATGTTCAACTTGGTGTGAAACCTTTTATTCAACAAACCTATGGATATAATCATGGATAGCACTTTATTGCTACATTATTGCTGATTTTTTTACCTGGGCAGGGGAAGAATATCCTTTTTCAGGAGAGGAAGGGGGCCCCAAAAAGGGATGAAAAAAACACTGATATTGAACGAGTAAAGTTCATGAACCAACCGTAAAGAAACTTTTTCTACTTTCTGGGGCAGTATTTACGAACAGTTTCAAGTTGAGTTCAGACTGAAGACTCCATATGGCAAAAACTTCATTTCCTTGTAATTTTCCTTTTATCAGAGCATTGATGGTGAAATTTGCTGAAATATATCACTATTTGAATGTTTTCCTATTTTTAGCTCTACTGGCCAAAGGCCGGAAGAGCTTATGCGATGGTAATGTGTATGTAGTATGTGCGTCCGTGCATTCGTGCGTCCAGGCGTCTGTAAACAATTGGTTGTGAACACGATACAGTCTTCAGTTTTGATTGTATCTCGATGAAACTTGTACTGTATCTAGATATCCATTAGAGCTCGGTTCCTTTCGAAAACCAGCCAGATTTGCCCATGCATGCCTGGATTATGGGTCTTGAAAGTATAAAAAATGCTATTTTAAGCTACCGGTAAGTCTATTTTTTGCCAAGACTACATGAGCAAAGTCTATTTTTAGCCAATTGTACATGTAAGTTCGCAATTGCTTGTGAAGGTTTGTTCAAATTATGCCCCTGGGATCATTACTGACCATGTGAACGTTTTTGCAAACAAGCATTAATGTTGTTCTCGGATATCCTTGACTTTGACCTTTGACCAACTTTTTTATTTTTAAGGCTACAGAAATGAAATTTTGATGATGAGTACAGTTTGAAAAGCAAATATTTCCTACCCTCAGAATACCTTTACTTGGCAAATATTAAAATAGTTCATGCAACTAATCTGCTTACAACACTTCCTGTCCTCAGATGTTTAACGTGCAGCGTTTTCAGCTAACCCAAATACTGAAAGTGAACTATATATTTGTTGCCTATTACTCAAACGTACATGCTCTGGATTGAAAATGACCACAAGAGCCATGCCAGTAGAGCATAGGCCCTTTTGGGCCTCTTGTTTACATATTTTTTTGAAAAGGAAATGGAATAAATTTTATTTTTTGCTAGTTCATAAAAATGCTTTTCTAAGTCGGCGTCTAGACTGTTCGTAATCATGGCCCCTGGACCTAAGGACACAATTCACAGCAACAAAAAAGATGCCCATTTACTGAAGGTTTAATAAATGAGCATTCCATGCACAGCATATTTCTCAAGATAATTAAAGAATATCTTCTAAAGTTAACATTTTTCTTCCTATATTATCTTCCTCCATTATATTCTCCATCATGTTCGCAGTCTGACACAATGTATATTCAGGTGTAGTTTAGCCCCTGAACACCACTGATTTATGATCAAAAGTGAGGTTTTCATTTCATCAATACACGAGTAACTTGTAAATCAATGATTCAGTCAATACCGTCAAACATAAAATAATGTATTTATTGTAACTTAACCGTGAACAAAACTGAAGGCTTGATTTATCTTTCCGATCATTGATTGGAGCATTTGATCCCACAGGTTATGGATGTCCTTGTGTCAATTTACTTTGCTTCATTGGGGAATGAATTGTTTCAATATAGAAACTGTTTTGAATCCGATAATGATCATGCCATGACTGTACTTCTTTATCTTTTCTAAACAGGTGTATATGGACATCATACATGTAGCTGTAAAAATGGAAATGAACTAATATTTAATGGTTTGTTTGATGTTTCCTGACGGACTCCCTTTTTAAGCCTCTCCTATGGTCATATGTGTTTTTCTTTTTCATTATGAAATTTTTAGGGTTAGGAAGTCAAAAATAAAAACATTTTTTTTATGTAAGAACATTATTGTCATCATTGGATTAAATGGCGTTACAGTCAGTATATCGGTGTTTGTCCAAATGGCAGTACACAGCTTTTTGATCTTCCTTGCTCTGAATTCAGTTTTTACTGAAATGTGGATTTTTTTAAGTCCCTCAAACCGTAAGAACTTTTTAACTATTGTCCAACTGTAAGACTTTTTTTATGATGAAAAAATAAAATAATTTGCATCTTTAACATGTCATCTTCCCCAAAATTGTATTCAAAGAACTATATTTTCATTCATGACTGAAAATTGCAGTTGCCATAAAAGTAGTATTGGCACCTGAGGTTTTGATATTTTCAACTTCCAAGCCTTCAATCTTGGCAGTAGTAATATATCTAAAATTAACTTTTGGACTTCCAAAGACTTAATTCGGGAAGTTTTAGCCCATTTAGGGATTCATATATTTTATAACTCATAATTTATCAAGCACTTTGCAATAAATGTTGGATGCAGTTCATCAGATTTGACAATTGCTTAATGATCTAAATTCTTACCTTTCGTGGTTTTGGTCTTTCCATTGTTTCCAGAAATATATTTGTAAGCTATTAATTTAGCACTGTAATAATACAGATCAAACTCCCAATCTTCTTGTATTTTCAGGAATTACTTAAAATTCAAATCCACTTTCACACATTACAGACTGCAGAGAAATTTATGAAATGGTTTTCTATCCTGTCTTCAACACT
Source organism: Mya arenaria (assembly GCF_026914265.1). NCBI lineage: Eukaryota > Metazoa > Mollusca > Bivalvia > Myida > Myidae > Mya > Mya arenaria. The sequence goes on from NC_069133.1 coordinate 15,515,337, forward strand.
GCTAGCATTGGTTAGCTCCTGTCATTTACGATTGAAATTTGTTTCTATTCCATTATCCTGTGCTATTATTTAATTTTTTGTCTCCTGGGTATCTGTAGCAGTTATTCCACAAATTATATGCTCTGTGGAGATAGTATATTCATAGAAGCAGATATTTTTTTCTATTTCTATTCTATTTTACAGGCTTGTGTCAGAAGCTATTCATAATTTACTTTCTGCTCAATGCCTATGGCATCTATACATGCATTGTTAAAATATGCATTTTCGAATTAGTTTTCCTGGCTCAAATACTAAATGATTTCCCAGTTGTACAACTCTTAATACCCTGGCAGCGAAGTAGTTTACCATGTCTTGCAATTGCCTCTGACTGGTCTGTATCAATATTTGATTGGACGCCAGCTCTACTTGTGACCTTTAATGGCCCTATTGGGTCATCTCTGAATCATTAATAGCCCGCAGGCAAATAAAGCCCTGGAAATTATCCCATGATAAGAATTTATTAAGTTGTATACTGATCGAGTATCATGGTTTTACAATTTAGTGTCAAAATTCTGGGGCATCATAAACAGCGGAAATTGAAAATAAAACTGCGCCATTTGTGGGCTTGGGTAGGTGGGGCATTCCTCACCCCTATTTCAGTTTCACACACGCAAAACTTTTAAGAGACTATGTTTGGTGAGTTACTGCACCCAAAACCTGAGTTATTGAAATTATACATGAGGGGTTCAGCAGGTGAAATAACTGTTTTGTACCATATTGCCCAAGACAATTTTCAAAAATAAGCATGCGTATAAGTAAAAGCACGAATTGACACTTCCACACGATATTTATGAAACTTCCACACGATATTTATGACACTTCCACGCGATATTTATTGCACGGTTAAACTCAGCCTACTTGTTACCGTTCCAATTAACTGCTTCTAAGATTTAACAACATCAGCCCTTATATGTCAACATTTTACTTAATACAGGACTAGTAGGAATATTGTTAGAAGTGAATTGCATTGATGAGATGAATGAAAGTATTAAGGACAGCCTTGACCGTAACAATTCTTTGAGGCAAGCTCTTTTCTCCCTTTAATGAAACAAGGTAGACAATAAATATTTTATGGAATTCTGAGGTTGTATTACAATGTATATGATAATGGATAAAATGTTCCATGACATCACCATTGCAATGTTTTATCAATAATCAGTTGAGGACGCTGAGGCCTTGGTTTGTTGCCAGTTTAAATTTTATTACCCATTTCCCCACTCCCGCTTCAGAAGGATAATGGCAATAGTGCCGGGCCCAGCCCTAAAATTGTCCAAGTAAACTTTTCATGTCAATATGGTTAAAAAAAATGCAAAGAATACACAAGAATCAAGCATTTGATAAGATAAAAATTAGGTCTTAGACTAAATCTACCCACGGCCCCAATTGCCCTCACAAAACCCAGTGCCCCCAAACCCCGGAGTTGCACTGACAAATCTTCGATCCACCTCTGAATGATTACAGTCATTCTGTTGTGCCAGTTTGTGTCAATCGATCTGTTCATTTCTTTTTTTAACATTTTGAAGCAAATCTTTAGAATCAAAGATTTTCTCTCCATGGGCATTTTTATTAAGAAATAAATAAATTAAGGCTTCAATTATGGAGATTATACTTTGATTACATTATCTTATTAGATGACGCCAAATTTATTAATCAAAGACTTGACATAAAACAATCATACTTCTTGAAGAATTAAAGATGGCGTCATATCCCTAATTCTACGAGGCAGTTTGGCCACAGCCGGCTTCATATGTTTCTTGTGAAAAAAATGTGAGTATGATAATGAAACATTTTCATGTGAAGTTTTAAGGGTTGCGTTATTTATAATTGTTCCAAAAATACGCAAAAGAATATGCAGGTAATTGCATTAAAAATGATTGCTTTATGATAAGCCACATTGCTTTTGTTCAATAAAATGTTGTCAGCAAAGAAGAGCCTTCGTCATTACTAATCTGTGAGTGACAGGTTCTTACTGTTTTCTTCAGGTAATGATGAAAAAAATAAGGAGTATTTCTTGGCATTGGCAAGACCAATCCTGTATCCTCCCTCGCAATGTTTAGATAAACTTACGGCTTCTTACCTGAGGATGATGGCAGATATTTCTTGTCTGTTTTTTTCTGCTTACAGTCTGCAGATTTTCCATTCCAACCTGTTTCTCTATTAGATTTTTTTCATTGTATAGATGAATGAATGAATGAATGAATGAATGATAAAGGGTTTTAGCAGGGTTTTAGAAAGGGCGGGGTTAATTTAATTTTCTTCATTAATTCAGAAAAGAGACTTGGGTGCTTAAAGGGTAGAAAGTCTACATTGTATCAGGCTGTGAAGAAGTTTAACATTATAAATTTGACAGAAATTGTAAACATTTGTATTTATCTATATCGTAGTCACATTAAATATTTTAATAATAAAAAAAATGACAATCTTTAGAATTTAATATATGAGCTGGTCTCCGTGTCTTGGGCAGAAGGGTGCCCATGCTGGTCTCCGTGTCTTGGGCAGAAGGGTGCCCATGCTGGTCTCCATTTCCTGGGCAGAAGGGTGCCCATGCTGGTCTCCATGTCGTGGGCAGAAGGGTGCCCATGCTGGTCTCCATTTCCTGGGCAGAAGGGTGCCCGTGCTGGTCTCCATTTCCTGGGCAGAAGGGTGCCCGTGCTGGTCTCCGTGTCGTGGGCAGAAGGGTGCCCGTGCTGGTCTCCATTTCCTGGGCAGAAGGGTGCCCGTGCTGTTCTCCGTGTCTTGGGCAGAAGGGTGCCCGTGCTGGTCTCCGTGTCCTGGGCAGAAGGGTGCCCGTGCTGGTCTCCATTTCCTGGGCAGAAGGGTGCCCGTGCTGGTCTCCGTGTCGTGGGCAGAAGGGTGCCCGTGCTGGTCTCCGTGTCGTGGGCAGAAGGGTGCCCGTGCTGGTCTCCGTGTCGTGGGCAGAAGGGTGCCCGTGCTGGTCTCCATGTCGTGGGCAGAAGGGTGCCCGTGCTGGTCTCCGTGTCGTGGGCAGAAGGGTGCCCGTGCTGGTCTCCGTGTCGTGGGCAGAAGGGTGCCCGTGCTGGTCTCCGTGTCGTGGGCAGAAGGGTGCCCGTGCTGGTCTCCGTGTCGTGGGCAGAAGGGTGCCCGTGCTGGTCTCCGTGTCGTGGGCAGAAGGGTGCCCGTGCTGGTCTCCGTGTCGTGGGCAGAAGGGTGCCCGTGCTGGTCTCCGTGTCGTGGGCAGAAGGGTGCCCGTGCTGGTCTCCGTGTCGTGGGCAGAAGGGTGCCCGTGCTGGTCTCCGTGTCGTGGGCAGAAGGGTGCCCGTGCTGGTCTCCGTGTCGTGGGCAGAAGGGTGCCCGTGCTGGTATCCGTGTCGTGGGCAGAAGGGTGCCCGTGCTGGTCTCCGTGTCGTGGGCAGAAGGGTGCCCGTGCTGGTCTCCGTGTCGTGGGCAGAAGGGTGCCCGTGCTGGTGTCCGTGTCGTGGGCAGAAGGGTGCCCGTGCTGGTCTCCGTGTCGTGGGCAGAATGGTGCCCGTGCTGGTCTCCGTGTCGTGGGCAGAAGGGTGCCCGTGCTGGTCTCCGTGTCGTGGGCAGAAGTGTGCCCGTGCTGGTCTCCATGTCGTGGGCAGAAGGGTGCCCATGCTGGTCCCGTGCTGGTCTCAATGTCGTGGGTAGAAGGGTGCCCGTGCTGGTCTCCATGTCGTGGGCAGAAGGGTGCCCATGCTGGTCTCCGTGTCGTGGGCAGATGGGTGCCCATGCTGGTCTCCATTTCCTGGGCAGAAGGGTGCCCATGCTGGTCTCCATGTCGTGGGCAGAAGGGTGCCCGTGCTGGTCTCCATTTCCTGGGCAGAAGGGTGCCCGTGCTGGTCTCCATGTCGTGGGCAGAAGGGTGCCCGTGCTGGTCTCCGTGTCGTGGGCAGAAGGGTGCCCATGCTGGTCTCCGTGTCTTGGGCAGAAGGGTGCCCATGCTGGTCTCAATGTCGTGGGCAGAGGGGTGCCCGTGCTGGTCTCCATATCATTGGCAGAAGGGTGCCCATGCTGGTCTCAATGTCGTGGGCAGAAGGGTGCCCATGCTGGTCTCCGTGTCTTGGGCAGAAGGGTGCCCATGCTGGTCTCAATGTTGTGGGCAGAGGGGTGCCCATGCTGGTCTCAATGTCTTGGGCAGAAGGGTGCCCATGCTGGTCTCAATGTCGTGGGCAGAAGGGTGCCCATGCTGGTCTCCGTGTCTTGGGCAGAAGGGTGCCCATGCTGGTCTCCGTGTCGTGGGCAGAAGGGTGCCCGTGCTGGTCTCTGTGTCGTGGGCAGAAGGGTGACCATGCTGGTCTCTGTGTCGTGGGCAGAGGGTTGCCAATGCTGGTCTCCTTATCATGTGCAGAGGGGTGCCCGTGCTGGTCTCTGTGTCGTGGGCAGAGGGGTGCCCATGCTGGTCTCCATAACATGGGCAGAAGGGTGCCCATGCTGGTCTCCGTGTCATGGGCAGAAGGGTGCCCATGCTGGTCTCCATATCATGGGCAGAAGGGTGCCCATGCTGGTCTCAATGTCGTGGGCAGAAGGGTGCCCATGCTGGTCTCCGTGTCGTGGGCAGAAGGGTGCCCGTGCTGGTCTCCATGTCGTGGGCAGAAGGGTGCCCGTGCTGGTCTCCATGTCGTGGGCAGAAGGGTGCCCGTGCTGGTCTCCGTGTCGTGGGCAGAAGGGTGCCCGTGCTGGTCTCCGTGTCGTGGGCAGAAGGGTGCCCGTGCTGGTCTCCGTGTCGTGGGCAGAAGGGTGCCCGTGCTGGTCTCCGTGTCGTGGGCAGAAGGGTGCCCGTGCTGGTCTCCGTGTCGTGGGCAGAAGGGTGCCCGTGCTGGTCTCCGTGTCGTGGGCAGAAGGGTGCCCGTGCTGGTCTCCGTGTCGTGGGCAGAAGGGTGCCCATGCTGGTCTCCGTGTCGTGGGCAGAAGGGTGCCCGTGCTGGTCTCCGTGTCGTGGGCAGAAGGGTGCCCATGCTGGTCTCCATGTCGTGGGTAGAAGGGTGCCCGTGCTGGTCTCCATGTCGTGGGCAGAAGGGTGCCCGTGCTGGTCTCCGTGTCGTGGGCAGAAGGGTGCCCGTGCTGGTCTCCATTTCCTGGGCAGAAGGGTGCCCATGCTGGTCTCCATGTCGTGGGCAGAAGGGTGCCCGTGCTGGTCTCCGTGTCGTGGGCAGAAGGGTGCCCATGCTGGTCTCCGTGTCGTGGGTAGAAGGGTGCCCGTGCTGGTCTCCGTGTCGTGGGCAGAAGGGTGCCCATGCTGGTCTCCGTGTCTTGGGCAGAAGGGTGCCCATGCTGGTCGCAATGTCGTGGGCAGAGGGGTACCCGTGCTGGTCTCCATATCATGGGCAGAAGGGTGCCCATGCTGGTCTCAATGTCGTGGGCAGAAGGGTGCCCATGCTGGTCTCCGTGTCTTGGGCAGAAGGGTGCCCATGCTGGTCTCAATGTTGTGGGCAGAAGGGTGCCCATGCTGGTCTCAATGTCGTGGGCAGAAGGGTGCCCATGCTGGTCTCCGTGTCTTGGGCAGAAGGGTGCCCATGCTGGTCTCCGTGTCGTGGGCAGAAGGGTGCCCGTGCTGGTCTCTGTGTCGTGGGCAGAAGGGTGACCATGCTGGTCTCTGTGTCGTGGGCAGAGGGTTGCCAATGCTTGTCTCCTTATCATGGGCAGAGGGGTGCCCGTGCTGGTCTCTGTGTCGTGGGCAGAGGGGTGCCCATGCTGGTCTCAATGTCGTGGGTAGAAGGGTGCCCGTGCTGGTCTCCGTGTCGTGGGCAGAAGGGTGCCCATGCTGGTCTCCGTGTCGTGGGCAGAAGGGTGCCCATGCTGGTCTCAATGTCGTGGGCAGAGGGGTGCCCGTGCTGGTCTCCATATCATTGGCAGAAGGGTGCCCATGCTGGTCTCAATGTCGTGGGCAGAAGGGTGCCCATGCTGGTCTCCGTGTCTTGGGCAGAAGGGTGCCCATGCTGGTCTCAATGTTGTGGGCAGAGGGGTGCCCATGCTGGTCTCAATGTCTTGGGCAGAAGGGTGCCCATGCTGGTCTCAATGTCGTGGGCAGAAGGGTGCCCATGCTGGTCTCCGTGTCTTGGGCAGAAGGGTGCCCATGCTGGTCTCCGTGTCGTGGGCAGAAGGGTGCCCGTGCTGGTCTCTGTGTCGTGGGCAGAAGGGTGACCATGCTGGTCTCTGTGTCGTGGGCAGAGGGTTGCCAATGCTGGTCTCCTTATCATGTGCAGAGGGGTGCCCGTGCTGGTCTCTGTGTCGTGGGCAGAGGGGTGCCCATGCTGGTCTCCATAACATGGGCAGAAGGGTGCCCATGCTGGTCTCCGTGTCATGGGCAGAAGGGTGCCCATGCTGGTCTCCATATCATGGGCAGAAGGGTGCCCGTGATGGTCTCAATGTCGTGGGCAGAAGGGTGCCCATGCTGGTCTCCATGTCGTGGGCAGAAGGGTGCCCATGCTGGTCTCCATGTCGTGGGCAGAAGGGTGCCCGTGCTGGTCTCCGTGTCGTGGGCAGAAGGGTGCCCATGCTGGTCTCCGTGTCTTGGGCAGAAGGGTGCCCGTGCTGGTCTCCGTGTCGTGGGCAGAAGGGTGCCCGTGCTGGTCTCCGTGTCGTGGGCAGAAGGGTGCCCGTGCTGGTCTCCGTGTCGTGGGCAGAAGGGTGCCCGTGCTGGTCTCCGTGTCGGGGCAGAAGGGTGCCCGTGCTGGTCTCCGTGTCGTGGGCAGAAGGGTGCCCGTGCTGGTCTCCATTTCCTGGGCAGAAGGGTGCCCATGCTGGTCTCCGTGTCGTGGGTAGAAGGGTGCCCGTGCTGGTCTCCGTGTCGTGGGCAGAAGGGTGCCCATGCTGGTCTCAATGTCGTGGGTAGAAGGGTGCCCGTGCTGGTCTCCGTGTCGTGGGCAGAAGGGTGCCCATGCTGGTCTCCGTGTCATGGGCAGAAGGGTGCCCATGCTGGTCTCCGTGTCGTGGGCAGAGGGGTGCCCATGCGGGTCTCCATATCATGGGCAGAAGGGTGCCCATGCTGGTCTCAATGTTCGAGGGCAGAAGGGTGCCCATGCTGGTCTCCGTGTCTTGGGCAGAAGGGTGCCCATGCTGGTCTCAATGTTGTGGGCAGAAGGGTGCCCATGCTGGTCTCAATGTCGTGGGCAGAAGGGTGCCCATGCTGGTCTCCGTGTCTTGGGCAGAAGGGTGCCCATGCTGGTCTCCGTGTCGTGGGCAGAAGGGTGCCCGTGCTGGTCTCTGTGTCGTGGGCAGAAGGGTGACCATGCTGGTCTCTGTGTCGTGGGCAGAGGGTTGCCAATGCTTGTCTCCTTATCATGGGCAGAGGGGTGCCCGTGCTGGTCTCTGTGTCGTGGGCAGAGGGGTGCCCATGCTGGTCTCCGTGTCATGGGCAGAAGGGTGCCCATGCTGGTCTCCATATCATGGGCAGAAGGGTGCCCATGCTGGTCTCCGTGTCATGGGCAGAAGGGTGCCCATGCTGGTCTCCATATCATGGGCAGAAGGGTGCCCATGCTGGTCTCAATGTCGTGGGCAGAAGGGTGCCCATGCTGGTCTCCGTGTCGTGGGCAGAAGGGTGCCCATGCTGGTCTCTGTGTCGTGGGCAGAAGGGTGCCTGTGCTGGTCTCAATGTCGTGGGCAGAAGGGTGCCCATGCTGGTCTCTGTGTCGTGGGCAGAAGGGTGCCCGTGCTGGTCACCGTGTCGTGGGTAGAAGGGTGCCCATGCTGGTCTCAATGTCGTGGGCAGAAGGGTGCCCGTGCTGGTCTCCGTGTCGTGGGCAGAAGGGTGCCCGTGCTGGTCTCTGTGTCGTGGGCAGGAGGGTGCCCATACTGGTCTCCGTGTCGTGGGCAGAAGGGTGCCCATGCTGTTCTCAATGTCGTGGGCAGAAGGGTGCCCATGCTGGTCTCTGTGTCGTGGGTAGAAGGGTGCCCATGCTGGTCTCCGTGTCTTGGGCAGAAGGGTGCCCATGCTGGTCTCAATGTCGTGGGCAGAGGGGTGCCAGTGCTGGTCTCCATATCATGGGCAGAAGGGTGCCCATGCTGGTCTCAATGTCGTGGGCAGAAGGGTGCCCATGCTGGTCTCCGTGTCGTGGGCAGAAGGGTGCCCATGCTGGTCTCCGTGTCGTGGGCAGAAGGGTGCCCATGCTGGTCTCCATGTCGTGGGCAGAAGGGTGCCCATGCTGGTCTCCATGTCGTGGGCAGAAGGGTGCCCATGCTGGTCTCCGTGTCGTGGGCAGAAGGGTGCCCATGCTGGTCTCCGTGTCGTGGGCAGAAGGGTGCCCGTGCTGGTCTCTGTGTCGTGGGCAGAAGGGTGCCCGTGCTGGTCTCTGTGTCGTGGGCAGAAGGGTGCCCGTGCTGGTCTCCGTGTCGTGGGCAGAAGGGTGCCCTTGCTGGTCACCGTGTCGTGGGCAGAAGGGTGCCCATGCTGGTCTCAATGTCGTGGGTAGAAGGGTGCCCATGCTGGTCTCCGTGTCATGGGCAGAAGGGTGCCCATGCTGGTCTCCGTGTTGTGGGCAGAAGGGTGACCATGCTGGTCTCATTGTCGTGGGCAGAAGGGTGCCCATGCTGGTCTCAATGTTGTGGGCAGAAGGGTGCCCATGCTGGTCTCCGTGTCATAGGCAGAAGGGTGCCCATGCTGGTCTCCGTGTCATGGGCAGAAGGGTGCCCATGCTGGTCTCCGTGTTGTGGGTAGAAGGGTGCCCGTGATGGTCTCCGTGTTGTGGGCAGAAGTGTGACCATGCTGGTCATCATGTCATGGGCAGAAAGGTGACCATGCTGGTCTCAATGTTTTGGGCAGATGGGTGCCCATGCTGGTCTCCATATCGTGGGCAGAAGGGTGCCCATGCTGGTCTCAATGTCGTGGGCAGAAGGGTGCCCATGCTGGTCTCCGTGTTTTGGGCAGAAGGGTGCCCATGCTGGTCTCTGTGTCGTGGGTAGAAGGGTGCCCATGCTGGTCTCTGTGTCGTGGGTAGAAGGGTGCCCATGCTGGTCTCCGTGTTGTTGGTAGAAGGGTGCCCATGCTGGTCTCAATGTTGTGGGCAGAAGGGTGACCATGCTGGTCTCCATGTCATGGGCAGAAGGGTGACCATGCTGGTCTCAATGTTGTGGGCAGAGGGGTGCCCATGCTGGTCTCCATATCGTGGGCAGAGGGGTGCCCATGCTGGTCTCTGTGTCAAGGGCAGAAGGGTGCCCATGCTGGTCTCAATGTCGTGGGCAGAAGGGTGCCCATGCTGGTCTCCGTGTTGTGGGCAGAAGGGTGCCCATGCTGGTCTCCGTGTTGTGGGCAGAAGGGTGCCCATGCTGGTCTCCGTGTTGTGGGCAGAAGGGTGCCCATGCTGGTCTCAATGTTCGAGGGCAGAGGGTTGAGACCAAAAAAGGACAGGGAGCTGCATGAGCACCCTTCTAAAACCCTAGCTAAGTAATTTTAGATGCTGCTTAGTTTTGCTATTTCAGTGGCTTAACAAGTTTAACATAATGGTAGACATAATATTTATAAAAATAAGCAAGTTACAAACGTTGATTTATTATTTTCTTATTTGCAATGTTGTGTGTTTTTTCAGCTCCTGCTGCACGCTTGAAGTTACTGCTGAGTTATGCTGTTGGAGGTCTGCTTGGGGATGTGTTCCTACATTTACTGCCCGAGGCCTGGCAACACCTCGATAAAGGTGGGGGCAATGTGCAGTTTAAAAATATATATTTGCCTGTCTGACCAGGTGGGTAATGTAGAGCACACAATTCTTTTTAAGCCAGTTTGTTTCCGTCCATACAAGTAGTGTTTTGCAATTCCTCTATTACATGTGACAATATGCACAAGCCTATAGCATGATTAGGAGTGGAATTTAACGATTTAAGGCAAGAATTTCCTCTTAAAGTTGTAATTTGCTGGGAGATTTCGACTTGTCTAATGGTATAGGTGTGCGCCTCTCACGCAAGAGGTTTTGGGTTTGATCATCACCAGGGGTACTTTCACACTCAAAATAGGCACCAGTACTGGTTTCTGCTCTGGAAACAGACTCGAATGTGATTCTATAAGCTGTCAGCTTTCGTCATAATCAAGCTTAAAGAAATTGGAACAAACTAATACTCTACCTTTAGATAAACTCTAAAGGCTTGGCTATAGCTTTTGGTAACGTATTTGAGTTAAACTTTGAGAAAGTAAGACTTTAAAAGTTTGTGCCGTTTTTTTTTTCAACCTGGCTCACCACAGGCAAAAAGCTTTCATGTGTGAGAACTTTTGTGAAGTCACAAAGAGGGTCAATCAATTGCTGAATATATCTGATACAGAAATTAGCTACTTTTTGATGCCTGTTTGACAATTTTGTTTTAGTATCAGTTTGAAGGCCTTAATGATTGTACTTTGATATTTCAGGCGGTCATGACCATGACGCCCATATTCGACTGGGACTGTGGGTAATCGCCGGCATGCTCTCCTTCCTCATCATTGAGAAAATGTTTGCTAAGGAGGGAGAGTTTGACCATGTAAGTCTTTAATATGTTACTTCCCTTTGTTTGTACATTTGTATATAGTCATTTCTCATCATAGTGAAAATGTTTGCCATGGAGGGAGAGTTTGACCATGTAAGTCTTCAATTTATTACTTCCCTTTGTTTGTATATTGTCATTTCTCATCAAAGCGTAAATGTTTGCAAAGGAGGGAGAGTTTGACCATGTAAGTCTTCAATACATTACTTCCCTTTGTTTGTATATAGTCATTTCTCATCATAGCATAAATGTTTGCCAAAGAGGGGGACAATTGACTGTGTAAGTCTTCAATAAGTTACTTCCCTTTGTTTGTATATACGGTAGTCATTTCTGAAAATGTATGCCGAGGAGGAGTTTGAATATGTATGTCTGTAATCTGTGAGCTCTCCTAGTGTGGATGTCTGGTTTTCAAAGATATTTTTTGGAGGTATTAGATAGCCATTATGTTGTCAGCACCATCATCAACATTTTCTGCAAAAGCTTTTAACTTGGCTCTATTTTCCGTAGATCGCCAAAATTGAACTATACATACTATATACCAGAGTATTACTTTGGACTAATTAAAAGTCAACTTATTTGTCTCATGTTTGTCCCTTAAAGATAAAATATTGATTACATTAAAATATGCTGCATCTGGTTTTCATGATTTGTATCAGATATGTAACCACTTCATGATTATTGTTGTGATGTGAGCTTTCAACTGACATGATTATATAGTTTATCATAATAGTGGACCTATTAACTTTCATGATATACATGTAGTAAACTTTGCATATGACACAAATGATTAAGAATATAAAAGTTTGTACAGATGTAAATTTAACATGATGCATATGGGAATCTAGCTCCACCTGGTTACTTGTAAAAGGTTGTTTATCAGAGGTGGTCAAAGTATTCCATTGGATTATTAAACCATGTGCAATTATATATTGGCAAAATATATTACCCTACTTGGTGAATTGAAAAGTTGAATGACAACCAGCGTCCCTTTAATTTGGTTGGACATTGCATTAAATATCTTAAAAAAAGACACAACTACAGTTTTGAAAGATGCCCCACCTTTTGCAATATGTACAATACCTTATTTATATTGATTTCCGGTCTCATAGACAATCACACAGATATTTGTCCCCGGTAAACCACAGGCTAAATAGTCCTTTCAGACAAAGTTTGCTTTAATAAACTTCATATTCAGTGATTTTTTTTCATCTGAACTTCAACTGTTGCTGTGTGCAACCGATTGTATAAAAGTGGTTTATTTTTGGTGAATTCAAAGTGAAATTTTTATTGATTGGTCTAGATTTATCCAAAATGTCTTTTTAACCAATCAAATTATTTGGTCTAGTCATGTGACCCATTCTGAATCAGAATGAGAATCTTTTGGTGCTGATGTATGGGGCATGTGTGTGACTTGAAAACAAAGTGTTGAGATCTTCTATTTCAGTTGGAAGATGAATGTGAAGAAGCAGAAGAAGAAATGAATCACCATGACAACCATATATCCACACCCACACAATCCCAAACAGACAGTGTTTCTAATAATACAAGAAAGAGGGCACATTTACAGAGCAAAAATGGTGACACGGTCGAACATAAAAAACAGAATGGTTTAAAAAAGAACAATGCTGACAATATTTCAAACAGCAGTAAAAGTGCTTCAGTTTCTCATACGGAGGTAAAAGAAGAAAGTATAAAGGTGAGTTAAGTAATTGGTAAATTTAGGCTTCAACTTGACCCTTTTACTATTTCGCCCTCAAAGAAATCCAACCCACAAATAAGCTCTTTTTCTAATAGCTCCATTTACAGTTATGTTGTATTTTAATGCATTTTATATCATTCCAAAGAATGATGATGGCTGATTCTAATATGAAATATATATGGCCTAAAGTACACCATACAAAAAATTATTCCAGTCTGTATGTACATGTACGTGCCTTATTTCAATTCATATCAGATGATGGTAAATGGTGTACTTTGTTACCTTTACCAGCAAGAAAACTGATTTGATGTATTATATTTGATACTATTTTTACCATAATTCTGAACCTAAAACCCTTTTAAATGTTTCCAAATCAATATGTGGTCATAATGCTTCGAATTCAAGTTATTCAGCCAATAGTCAAACTTAACCTGGCTCATTTCCATCCATTTTGTTTAGTTTTAACTTATTTATTTGACAACGATTGTGAAAGTTATTACCAGATTATAGTAATCACTCTCATTAGAAGATGTTATTTGAAAGTGTGGTCTTTGTTGTTGGGGAAAACAGGAGGAGAACTCCGAGGAAACCCACTTGTCCGGTTTGTTGATCACAAACCAAGGCTGGGAATCAAACCCAGGTCGCCTGGCTGAGAAGCAAGTGAGCTAACCACTGCAGTAACCAGACAACCTTCCATTTTGTTGAAATGGGTTGACATATATAATGCTTGCAATAAATTGAAAAAAATACTCAAGTTTTACAGAAATGAGCATGATGAAGTTTTATTACAAGTATCCCTAGGTTTGCTCAATGACAGAGTGAACTGAAAGCGTTGACCTTTTTATGTGCATTCTTTATTGATTAAGATTTGATGAGGTTAATGAACTGTTAAGTGTTTAAAGATACTGGGATTATCTTATCAATGAGCATAGGACAAAATATCGTAAGGTTGAAAATTCTGGTCCAATATTACGTCAGTGTTACAAATAAACTTGAACGTTTTGCTTGCAAGTTCACATGAACATGTTTAAATGACTCTACAACTATTACAACAGATATGGAATGTTCTTACTACACCGAAAAATTGATTTAAAAAAGCCATTGTAATGATACCATTTTTGTTAAGATGGCCCCACAGGTTTTAGTTTAGACTCCACTAAGTGTCATCAACTGCGTGAGGCTGATGACAGAAAGCATGAGATGGGCGTACGGTGAATTTGCAGGTGGTTAAAGGGGCTAGACCCAAGATCAGCAAATACATTATTTCCACAAAACAAGCCAAGAATTGTCTATTTGAGCTAGTATTTGGTCGAAAATACATTATTTTACATGATTTAAAATAAAATAAAAAAAATTGCTGTCTCAGCTGGGTTTACCTGTTTAAAATAAAGCGAATAATGGTTTCCTAATTTATGGTGTGTATATTTAGCACACGAATGTCAGGTGATTACAGAAATATACACTGACTCTTTTTAAAGTTAACAGTAGTAGACAAACCTAGTAAATTTTGAATTGGAAAACTGCGTAAAAATTGAGAAAGATACATGATCAATCAGTAAGTAAGATTCAATGCATTGTATACAACAATATCAATTTTATGTAAGTTTTTGACAATTTTCATTTTTTCTTGCAATTGTATCATCTGGTGTCTAGTCCCTTTAAGGATTGCTGAGAAAACTTGTGTATACACAGCAGTGACAATATGCACAAAGGCTGCAAGGCCCATATCTCTGGCATTTATCATTGAATTATTCCCATTGTTTGACTGAAAAAACAAACCAACAAACTTATATGTGTTTTGCTCTATATATAGCACTCTTATTTTCACTTATACTAACATCTTCACTATTTCATGAAGCAATACATTGCTTTAATTACATATGACAGCGTTTTGTATAATCATAGTGTAACAAATACTGAACATCGTAAAAATTGGTGGGAGCTGAAACAAAAGAAAATGAAATAACAGGTCTTAAAATCAAAGCAATCTAGTGGCACCAGTATTCCTATTTATATTTCTACTGTTAATAACCATTGTTTGATGTCTCCAGGTGAGTGGGTACTTGAACCTGGCTGCCAATGTGATAGACAACTTCACCCACGGGCTGGCTGTAGCTGGGGGCTTCCTTGTCAGTAACAAAGTAAGAAATATCTCCTCTACGGATTCTGATTTGATTGTTTAGAAAGCTTCTGACAAAAATGACTGCCAAGATGGATGGACAGAAATCCTGCATAGCCTGGGGGTGGGGGGGGGGGACATTTCTATCTTAGTGTATGTTGTGAATGTCTCCATCTAAGCCAGTGCCATGCATGAACCAATGAATAATCCTCTTGATAAAACCAATTAACGACATGGATATGTGGCTGTTCACTAGAAGGTTTCTATACTATTCTATCAGAACCCATGAGCGTAACACAAGTAATTCATATGTTAATCAAGAAATCTTACCTCTACAAAATGAGGTATTTCATGCTTGTTTAATAATGGCACATGTCTCATATCTTTTGGAGAATTCTGCTATTTCTAATGAAAACTTACCATCGTGATTTCTGTAAATAGAATTTTAGATTTTTTATTAATTTTTTTTTAAATTAAGATATTGTTTTATTACAGAATAGAACTCTTTGATGAAAGTGTTCCAGGGTATATTATTTTGCAATTTATTGTCTTATCATAGAATGGAACTCATTGTTGAAAAAGTTCCAGGTTTTATCATGGTGCAGCTTCCTATTTCATGCTAGTTTTGGGTGAAGTGCATCTGTTTATGATTGATGGTGTGTTTCTGAGTGCCTTTGGCAGACTAAAAGAAGACTTAAGAAAGTTTAGTACCAAAATAGATGCTTAAAAAGATTCATTGATGAGGCCACAGTTTATAAATAGCTTGAATAACTGTACCTGACCAACAAACAAAAATACCTGGGACTGGAGAAAGTTTTTAAGCCAATCAGCTTATCATTTAATCTTGACTATTTGAAGAATATGAAGGGGCTATACTACTCAACCCAGCCTCAACGTCAAGTTATAGTTTTAGGGCAAGTTGGCATTTTCACTTACTTAGGTACAACACCAAAATCTTTTATTGGATTCACTTCATACTTTACACAGTTGTTCATAGCCATCAAACATTTAGGTTGAAACACTCCATATTATCCTAAATACAAATAATGGCCCTTGATTTAATTTTGTTCTGCCTTTTTTTTCTTTCCTTTTTTTATAGATTTTGACAGGCACATATATAAGTAATGCATTTATTTCTTAGGTCTATGAAGCATCATATTGTCGAGTGCGCTGTCCTATGACAGCTCTTGTTTTCATTTTTAATAACGGAATAAACAGTAAAGAAGGTAAAAAATACCCTACCCTGACATTTTGAGGGCAGGGTAAGCTCCAAAATAAGATTTTGAATTGCGGCATTATTTTAAATTTACTTTTGTTCAGCACTACTTTTTATCCTATTTATAATGGCAGTTGTAATAATTATTGATTAATTTTGTTTCATTTTCTATTGATTTTCAGGTGGGTTTAATCACAACTCTGGCCATATTATTGCATGAAATCCCCCACGAGATTGGAGACTTTGCCATTCTACTGCGTTCTGGCTTTAATCGATGGAAGGCTGCAAAGGCTCAGGTAAGTGCAGTTTTCAAGGTTGAACTTATTTCACTCCCAAGATAGCAAACTTTCACATAGAATTCAATAAAATATTGATATTGATATGTTTATGCACTGTGCAACTGTTAGCTGGTAGGTGAAATATAGGATAACCGTAAAATGTGTGTTTTATATATTGTTCTATATATTTAGAACTTCTCAAAAATAAATTTATCATAATTGTGTTTGTAACAGACTGCACAAATTTCGTTATATACATATTGTATAACCAGTTACATGTTGTTTTGAAGGCAAGGTTTTCTTTCATATTTCCTTTTCATAAGATTCATAATTATACTAACAAAGCTTATAGATCTTTTTTTTTCTTGTTAAGTTTAAGAAGGTATCAGGACGAATCAAGTTTGTTTTTAAAGGAATCAGGTTTGGTTTTGATAATTTTCATACTTGATGGAAAGGAATTGTGTAAATAAATTAAATAGAACTGTTTAACTTTTTTTTTTGCAAACTTCATGATTTAACATATAATACAGTTGCTGACGGCCTCAGGGGGCATGCTGGGAGCTATTACTGCGCTGACAGCTGACTCCGCCCAGAGTGCAGGTATAAAAAAGTGAATTTATCCATAAGATGGGGCAGGGGTCTGCTTATTTATTGATGTCACTGCCTGATCCGTGGGTGTCGGCCCCAGTGAGAGTTTCAGTCATGTTGCATGATGGGGCATAGTGTACAGATAGACTTTACTGCAGGTTAAAGCAACTCTGGCCTTGAAAGCTGCACTCTCACAGATATACAATTTTTACAACTTTTTTATTTTTTGTCTTGGAAAGAGCAAGTTTTTGCAGTAATATCTGCAAACCAGTGATATAAGATTGCTGACAAAAGATCAGATAGTAGATTTTTCATATTTCCGTTCTAAAACCGTTACTAACCGTTTAAGGAAAATGCACAAAACATCAATTTTTGAACTTAAGTGTAAAATTCTGTGATCTATTTTTTTGTCAGCAGTCTTATATAACTGGTTTCCATGGATTTTCGCAAAAATTGGCTCGTTCCAAGACAAAAAATAAAAATGTTGTCAAAACGTTTAATCTGTGAGAGTGCAGCTTTAATTTGCTCCGGTGTATAGCAATAAGTATTTTTAAGTCATGTCCATGAAGCAGGGGATCTAACCTATGAATCAAAGACTGGCATTCAAGTGTCTAACTGTTAGACCAGGCATGCGCCAACTTACTAGGTATTAAATATGTACAAGTTCTTGTCATTTTGAAAAAAGCTTTCAGTATAAATTTAAAAAAACAACTTTTTGTTACAGTGAGACATCAATTTTGTTTCACCTCAAAAACAACAAAAGATTTAAATTTTCACCCATGGTTTAGCCACTAGTGGAAAACATTACTTTCTGTTCTCATTTGATAAAATTAAATTGATTTTTTACTGAAATAAGCAATTATCCTCTGTATTTTTTTGAATGATGTTGTGTAAATATAGCTAAATTAAAAAAGACTAATCATCTTCATGGCACACATCTTTTTATCAACAAATTATAGCCTATTCTAACTGGTTTGCGGTGTTTCAGGGGAGAGCACTGCATGGATCCTGCCGTTCACATCTGGAGGCTTCATCTACATCGCCCTAGTAACCATTGTGCCCGATCTCCTGGAGGAAAGACATCCTAAGTATGATCAAGTGGCCTATTATTTAAAGGAATAATTAATCGTAACTTATTCCATGTAATATCAAGTATTGCTAAGTTTTCAGTTCATGGAGCACAAAGTGCTCAAGGTAAGCTATCGTGGTTAGTAATTTGTCTGTTGTGTGCCGTGCATTGTCAATAATAAAATATTTGTTTGTTTACACAATTTTAGACTAATGCTTTTGAAAATTGATCTGAAAGAAAATCGTGATGAAATCTCAACAAGTTTGGAAAAGTAAAATGATCTTAGAAACACAGTGTTCACACAGTAGAGGCTGCTTTTCATGCACTGTAATGAAAAGTAACTTGGTCATGCTGGGTGTGATTTAATACTAGAAAGACCTACATCTCTTACTTAAAGGTCAAGGTAACACCTTGAGGTTAATGATTATTGAATGCTATATAAATGCATGTAGAGTGTAGGTGGTTGTGTCTGGGCTGTAACTATGTCATGCACTGGGAATTTTGAAATAACCTGGCCCTGGTGTTTTGGCATGTCACTTGCAAGACCCATGTCCTGCAAACCCTGATCCAACAAGTAATCTAAAACAATGTGTGGGCACATTAGTCTAATTCAGCCAAAATGGTAGTGTCCTCTGGTGAACTAGAACTGTGCAAGACCCAGCTTGAGCTTGGTATGGAGGGAGGACCGTTTTTGGGGTGTGTGGGGGAAGGGGATGATGGGTGAAAAATAATAATATTATGTTTGGCGAAACAAAACATTTTTTGATAGGCCTAACCAGTGTTATACAATTGTCTGCTGGAGCGTTGAACAATTTTTCATCTATTTTAGCTATTGCCTCTATTTTCAGGGAGTCAGCAAAGCAGATTATATTTCTCATTGCCGGGGTGGCTACCATGTACTTGGTGTGTCTAGTGCACTAGGAAGAAAGGTCTCCAAAACCTTGTGTAAAACTGTGCTATAGAAGTGTTCAAGTCATCAAAGAAATGCCATGTTCCCGAAGAAACTAGTCCACGATATTAGTTAGTGTTAATCCCGCTGCGTCAAAGTCCATGAGAAAATTGTGTACTGGATTCACAATTATATTTTGTATTAGGAAGTCTGACGATGGTCCCCTGGTTTCAGGGATCTTTATTATGTCCCTTTGTATTCATAAATCGTGTTTATACTCATTTACTAATGATGCATGTTGTGCTTATTGGTACACACCAGAATTACGCCAAGGAGATCATTTGTTTATATAGGAAGTCTTCCTGATACATTGTACTGTCAATCAGGGGCCATGTTACAGAAGCATCTTAAGTTAAAGCTGTACCTTTTCCTTAAATGGAATATGTCCTTAACAGTAACTGTTTTGTATCGCAGGTAGACAGTGTTCTGCTCAGCATAGATTCTGCAATTAAAATATGGACACTTATGTTTTTAAATGAAAATGATGAAAACTCCATTTTAAAGAATTGATTATTTTAACAAATATAACAATTCATAACAAGTCCAAGTTTTACTCTGAAGTTAAAATATGTTAAAAAATAAGATTCTTCTGTAATACGGAGCCTGTTTTTAAACCATTATATGCAAACAGTTGATATTTTAATAATATTATGTTGTATTGATAAACTGTTTTTAAACCATTATACGCAAACAGTTTATGTTTAATAATTTTTGTTTTTTCAGGTTTAGGTTGTTTTTCTATTAGAATTGTTCTGGTTTTAGTTCATTTATTAAAACATTTTTATGTTGTTGTTTTTTATAGAATTTGCTTGTCATAGCATAAATTATGTGCTGAGAAACGTTTTTGTGTTTTTTTAAATATAGCTCTATGAAATAGCAATTTCAAAAAATTATAGTTATGAAGTATAAGCCTGATTTTGTTCAACTAAGCACATATCACAGTACGATTTTTTAAGTAATTGAAACAATTTTGATGCATCTTTGTATGCATTTTACATTTTCTATGACTCTACATATTGTTTTAGGATCATAGAGCGCATTGCTTTATAGTGTTGTCTATTTTAAGCTCGCCTTTTCTTTTTTAAAAGAAAATAACTCGAGGTATGGTGAAGGCCATGATGTCTTTGTCAACCACAGTGTTGGGGGTGTGCAAAAACTTCAAAAATGGCAGTTACTCAAAAACCATTCATGATATTCAAATTGAACCTAGTACACCTGTTGCCAGAGACAATATGCACAGGCCTTAATAATGATTGAGTCATGCCCCTTTATGATTGAATCTTAACAGATGAGCTTTAGTGTTCACTCCACTGCCCTCTAATTGTTTAAATAACTCCAAGTTATTTAGGTATTTATAATTTATCTACTTATTTCTTCATTTAGGTATTTATTGTGTATCAGTTTATTTCTTCATTGGGTCAAAACAGACACGTTTGTTGAAGGTGCTAGTTATTATATTTTTTTATAAGAAATTACAATGTTTTCCATCCATTCTGATATTGTTATACTGTGAGATTGCTGTAAATATGTTAGGAAGAAGTGGTGATGGCAAAACAGATCTAAATGAGCATAAAAAATGGAAGCACTTGCACTTGGGACAGTTTTGCATTCACTCTTCATATAGATTGTGTAAGTCTTTAGAGTAAAAGAGACTGTTATTTTTCATGTTGGTGGTCCGTGCATGATGCTTATTATATGGGGCCATCATTACGACCAGTCTCAAGTCTAGAATCAGAAGGCAAAGAAAAAGAATCATCTTTTTTCCATTTGTTTAACAAACATAAATGAGAGTAATCATACATTTTCGAATAGGTATAAATTCAGCAAATTTTACTATCCAATTTCAACTAGAAAGTTTCAATGAAATTAAGATATGCAGTTTTGCCACTTGAGTCTGAACTCAGACTTAAGACTTGAGACTGTTTGTAATCATGGGCCCTAGGACTGAGAACTGAAATGAGCTTGTATTGTTGTTATTTCAGGGTAAATGTGTTCCAAATTTTACTTTCATTGAGAAAACAAAGTTTTATGCATCTCATTTTGAGAGTATGTTTATAATGTTGTTGATGATGTATGTATGTATGGATATCATGTTTAATTCTATGAATTATTGAAAATGGCAGTGTATGATTATTCTATTGTCGATGATTAATCTAGATGCATGTTGGATAATTTATAAAAATATATAAAATGACTAAACGAGTATACATGTTCATTTTTGTGGTAATCCTATTTAGATGCTGTACATGATTTTTATGGCGCACAATTTAGATTATTTTTTTTTAAGTGCTTTATCATGTTTAGCTCATTTGATTTTAATGAAAAATACAACAAAATCTGATGAACAAGTACATATAAAGACATTTACCTTTATTGATAAATGTTTTTAAATAAATATCCACAAGGCTACAAAATCACAGGTTAAATAAAACGCAAAATATTGCGTACAGTTTATACCTGTACCTGAATCATAGCTTTTTTTGCATTAACCCAATTCATCACCCTAGTGCAATAACTCCATTACTGCATATAGAAATAGAAGCAAATATTGAGTTCTTGCACTATAAGTACACGCTATATTGTGCGCCTTTAAAGTGTATGGGAGTTTGTTTATAGTGTTGGCAATAATTTAGTGTTTGAAATTATGTTTTGTCCAATGGGATGGCAGTATTTTTCAAATCTGCAATATCTTTTATTTTTGAAGATCAGCAGTCAGCCTCATTGATTTCTAGCAGGTAAATCAGTAGATTTACATGGGATGGGCCAGTAGACAAAATATCATTTCGAACACTATGCCAATTACTGTTTGTCAATATGCATTTAATAAATAAAAGTGGTCAGCCGGAACAAGCTTACTGGGCATAACCATGTTTAAGGTAATCCATCCATCACTTATACCAAAAAATTTCTTCTGGAAAGGTTTCATTTTAAAGTTATGAAATGTTCCATTTGAATATTTTTAAAATTTCACCGAGAGCTTTTTTTATAGACATGTGCTAATTATGAAATAAATTAATAAAATTGCTATATAACCATAGTAAAAATTTGTTTCATCACCTTCCTTTAAGGTATGATCTTTGTTGATGTCTATATATAATATCATTATCATAATAATCTTGATGTAAATACCAGGGGCCGTATTCAATAAGCATCTTAGTAAATATTTTTAACTTAGTAAGAATTTCGTAATTTTTTACAACAATTGTTTTATATACACTCTATTTATCATCAGATTTATTCATATGCATTTATTATTTAGACTATTTTCATTTTGTTGGTGTACAAACATTGTTCATTTTCTTAAAATTCAAAGTTGAAAAAAACATTTTTTTCACTAAGTTGGAATTTGTTACTAAGATGCTTATTGAATATGGCCCATGAATGCACAAACACATCTTTACATTCTAATGATGGATGGCTTACCTTAATCTAATAAATGCATATTAAGGAACACTAATTTATACATATTTCTGTTATTAAATGGCTGTGAGTGTATGTTTATAATTATGGCACTGATTTATCTCTGTATTTCTGCAAATTATATAAAATCGCTGTGATATTGCATTCAAACATGTTTACTTGTTGCCAGTTGCCGTAACAGTGCATTTGTCAACATTTTTACCGCTTGCCGCTTGCCATGACATTGACCATTATTATATAGTAAATAGTTCAGATGCAAAATATGTTATTTACTTGTTAAACTATTGATTTGGTAAGATGGAATTCTGTTGGTTGTATGTAAGCTTGCCAGTATGTTAGTGGTTGATGTGTCTTGCATATTTCTATAATACATGTATACACTGAACTTGTAAACTGTAAAATACTCATTTTCGTATGTACATATTCCTTAAATCATTTTATGCAATTTTAGCAGGGGCTTTGATTCTTATTGTTTTTGTGGATTATGTAAGATTTTTGGCTTCTCCACATTCATAATATTTTGTTTGTTAGGCCACAATAAATAAATAGTTTGTTTGGGTTTTCATGTCCATCTCTCTAAAATACCAGTAACCAGATTTTTTTTAGCCTCTCCATTGGTGATGATTTTTTTTTCCAATATGGAAGTAATGGGTTAAAAAGAAAAAAAAAGTGAAAAAGACAAACTACCTACCCACCTAAAAATGTGACCCAAAAATGTCAAGCAAACTATTTATAGATTTTTAGCATTGGAATATACATATGCATTGTACATGTATGATTTTTTTGAATGTTTTTATCAGATAATTTTCTTCTTAAAAATTTAACACGTTTTATGGAAACATTACTTTACAGTAAATGATTCTCTGTTTTTTATGAAACAAATTGTGAATTACCGGTAAGGTGTTTGACCCACATCTGAAGATTCCAATTGATTTGATTTACCCTGACATGTTAAATTTTAATGTATAGTGACCCCATTTAATTTTGGTATCAGGTACTTAAGAATATTGCTTTTTGATGAGTAATATACCATCAAAACCAGTTTGCTCGATATCCCAGGGACCGGCCAAAATGCTTTGAGCCTTGCAAATATCAGTCAAAGCAGGATTGTTTACATAGAGTAAAAAAATTGGTTTTTGACATTAAGTTCAAGCCAACAAGGAAATCGAGCCAAGTGATATCCACAGGGTTTCGACTGTATGTAAGATTAATGACAAGAAAATACAGTTAAAATGAAGACATTGCAGTAAATAATTGTGTTCTTTATCTCAAATGAACTTTTTATGGACATAAAATCATCTATTTGTGAACATTTTAAGGCCGAATCAGTTTGTTTGTGGTACTATGTATAAAGTTTGGTATCTTTGTTTCATATTCTTTCTCTACACATTAAACGTTTTCAAATGATACCAAAATAATAGAGGGGTCACAAGGCATGGACAATTAAGATATTTAAGTATACTTTCCATGCAATTAAGTATAATTGTCCGTATTCAATATAATTCTTATCCTTATCCTTAAATATAATCCACTGATTCCATTCAGTTGATTGGTCAGTTATTTTTACAGGCCAATCAAAACACTCAGATTGTTCTCTTAAACTTAAGTGAGATCTAAGTTTGTTACTGAATAAGGCCTCAGAAACTTTGTCCCGTCTCTCTCTGCTCAGTTCCTAATCAAAACTTGTTATTTTATCTATTTGCTTCCAGAGTTTGCAATTTTTTCTCAACATTTGTGCAATATATTGTACCTTTATTTCTTTGAAGCTGGTATAGTATGGCAGTTATTTACTGCCACTTTATAGTTCATGAATCTTTTAATGTTTTATTTTTTCATTGATTATGTGTTCACATATCTTATAATTCTTTTTTGCTTCGATTATGTATGGTTTTGTGTTGAGGTGAGGGTCACTTTAAGTCAGCATTAGGATTGTTCATGAGCTGAATATACTGTATGCAATTGGTCGGCATTTCACAAAGTACATTTTATAAGTATTTAGTCACCAGTAGTAAACACAGTCACTTGTGTACAGTAGGGCATGTATTTATAAAACATTTTAAGTCATTTCTTAAATTAAGTCGAATTCTAAGCTTAAGTTAGTGTTTTAATTTGCAAAATTTTGTACTATATCCTTTTTTAACTTTAAATAAAGATTAGTGTATTATGATTAATTATGAAAATCATTTTATCTTAAACCCAAAAACTTTGAAGGATGTGAAGATTAAACAATTTTACTGAAACAAAAATATAAGGCTTAGCTTGATCCTGTTATAAGGGACTTAAGATGTTTTTTAGAAACTTGAGCCTGGATATTCCATCGTCAGTAATTGAAACCATCTAAATTCAGTTTGTTCAATGTAAACTCATATGCATATTACTTCATTAACATTCAACCTAGAAGGTTATAGGTGATATAATAGATCACTACATCGCTTGAAATCCAACCATATTTTAGTCATTGAATATGCCATAATCGTGTTTATATGCTGAAATCCCTGACAAAGCTACCATATCAGTAATTTAAAATGAACTTGTCAATGCTTATCCTTTCAACAGATAGAATGGAGATTCTTTCCATCAAATTTTGAAGTGTAAGATGCAGAATAACTGTGGCTGCTGCTCGGTTGTTTTGTGCATACACAAGTTGGGATAACTTTGTCCAGTGTTTTCTGAGTCATCGTAACCATCACACTTTTATATCTGATCAATAACTTTCAATTACATGTTGTATTCTGCAAACTTGGTATATACATTGGCATAGTCAGTAGATGACTCCTATTGATTTTGGGGTCAGTAGGTCATGGTGACTGTACTGTACTAAAAAATAGTGATGGGTGCTCTGACTGGCGACACATTGGATTCATGGAATTCTATATTTATACATGTATATTACTTTCTTGAAATTTTCTTTCAAAGATTTATAGACATGGTTTACTCCATCATTTACACATCAGTTGAACTGTTTATTAAAGATGCTTTGTTTGAATGATATAAAGATTATTCATGTTATAAGCACCGAGTACGTAAGAATTGACAATAATATTGATGTTATCACTACTAGCAATTGGTATCGCTTACAGCTTTCAGTTTGATTTTGAGATACTTTCCTAAGCAAAATTACTTTAAATTGGAATTCAATCCTTAGGAAAGATTCTTGTTAAGTGAGAGGTAAAATAGATACCTATCATATTTTATCACGACTAGCTAAACAGTGTGACTACACTGTAAATTGTTTCAACTTCATGTTAATAAGTATCTTTTCATGTTTAAGAAACACTGACAACCAATTTGTATGTCACATTTGAACTAGTTTCTGTTCCTTTAATAGTGAACACTTTACATAATCATTTATAATATGCATATCGACATCCTGGTTTTATTTCATTTTGTGTCAAATAATAGAAGTTGATGCTTCTTTATATTTTTTATTTGTTTACATCATTTTGAATCATGACAACAAGTTGATGTTATCCATGCTATTACAATTACACCAATCATTATTGAATTTATGATGAAATAAAAGAAAGGCTGCTACATCTGTGTTGTTTTGGTGCGGTGTCCTTGCTCTGGGCGTCTGTAAACAATTGCTCATGCACGCAATAAACTTTTCAGTTTTGTTGTATCTTAATCAACCTTTTACAGTAGTAAGATATTCACGAGAGCCATGTCAGCTTATGAATTACTGGATTTTGTCCCTTTAAATGCCCGACGAATTTTCTAAGGGGGACAACTTTGTACATAGTTGTGTTTTATTGTAGTATTTGTCTCCCTTTGAAACATGGTTTCATTGCTCTGAATTGAAATTTATCATAAAAACCATGCCAGTAGATTATAGGCAATCATGGGCTTCTTGTTTATCCATCCTACGGTATTAGTGTATGCATGCTCATCTGTTCGTTTTTTTAGCTCGTCTTTCTTTAGAAGAACAGTTGAGGTATTCGTATTGTAATAGCCGTGCTCACGTTGGCGTGGCCTAGGCCAAGGCATTATCATAATAATTATTATGTCACATTGGCTAAAACTCGAAAACTGTTCAAGATATTCGAATGAATCTTGATACACATGTACCGTCGTACCCTGTGTCCTTCCTCAAAATCTGGCTTCATAATACGCATCAAAACCCAGTGGGCCTTCCATTTTGCTCAAACTTTCAAGCCGGAAACGTCATGGATTGGTGTATTGGTTCAAGTCGATTGCATATTAGAGGTCAAAGAGCTTAAAATCTCATGATCCGGCAGTGGGTAGAGCAAACATATTTGGTATATTATAGCATTGACAAGAAATCCTCTACCAATCTTGTTCAAATAGAGAACCTGGAGTCAAAACTGGCCCAGCCTTAGGACCAAGTTGCTCTATACAGATTTTTATAGGAAAAACTTTGAAAATCTTCTTATGGATCACAATGTCTTCAGCGATATTTGGTATAAAGCATGGTCAAGTAGTCATTTACCAAGTGTGATGAAATGGTGCAACTGGGGTCAATAACCCGCCCTTAACACCAAATGTTTGATGTAGAGGTATGTATAACAAAATATCCTGAACCACAACGACTGCAGTTGAGCCATCCAATGGATAACATTGTTTAGTGGTCTACTATCTAATTTGTTCAACTGCTGACGCTGGGGTCAAAGCTGGCTCCACCCTAGAGCTACTTGTTTTTATTGGATATCATAGCGAAAATGTTGAAAATCTTGTCATGATCTTAATTGATAAGAGTTGAGTTAGTTGTTATAATATAGCATTGTCTGCTAGTCCCCTATCCAATCCTAACGCCATATGTATCACCGGCATAGAAAACGACTTTAAAATAGTGTCCAAAACCACATGGCATTTTAAAGTGCTTTACGATATGCTCTCATGATTTATGGAGATTTACCAGAGAAATTAAAATGATGCTTAAATGTTTGAAACATTGTATAATAATTCCATTTTTTTTTCTGTTTTGAAATGTTAGCCCGCTCCAAACTGCTGTGACACCATTTCTACCAAATTTTGTTTAACGTACTTCATGCTTGATACATTTAACTGCTGAAAATATTCACACAAAACTTCACAATTGTAAAGCGCGTCGAAGCGCTCATAACTCGAGCTTAAAGTTAGGATAATTTTCTATGAGATTACCGGCCCAGAAGTCAATACAATGTATCTTATATCCAAGGTTTTAACACACAGTTTTAGCGGTGAATCCGTAGTTTTATAACTTGTATGTCATGACGTGTACAATACAAATGACGTCATATTCGCGACTTGTCATCGTGTCCAAGTCAGTCGCAAATCCGCCTCATGGGGTGTGGCGATATTTTTCGTTCTTGTCTTTCGTTGAAGAAAACGAAGAAAACCAAGAAAGAGCGGGTCTTAAAAAGAAATGTACGAGCAAAACAGCTAGGAAATTGCGTAAGTTATTTTTTTACATAAATATGCGGGAATAATGCGAATAATGAACTGTAGTTTGTTGACAATAGTCAACCGCCTGATTAGCTCCCTTGCTTAGAGTGCCCTGCTAGTACTCTGATGACCATGGGTTCGAGCCCCACTTGGGCTTCAAAGTACAGTCGAACCCCGTTTGCTCAAGCAGGAATACTTACACTAAGTTTAAAATAAACGTTCCTTATTGAAATTCATTACGAGCGAAGGAGGAACTCGAGCCAACGGGATACGACTGTACGTAATCTTTTGATCTAATGGGCAAAATGAACGTCAAAATGTAAGTCGTGTCTCAGTCGGTCGTCAGTCAGTCTGTCTATTTCCTGTGGGCTGGTTCCCCACATCAGCTTCTATTAGACTGGTTCATTAAAAGTAAATAAGTGACTGGTTGTCAGATCATAACAAAAGGTTACATTCTTATCTAAAAAACAATTTTCGTAGAAACTGATTTACTCCGTTTTGCATCGAATCGTAACACTTTATATGTAAGTAAACATCGTGCTGTGATATAATATGTACATTATTTCACAGTTCGATTTCGGAAAGGAAAAGTAGGCGTGTCGTGGGAGTTGCCTCCGCCAGCTAGAGACGGCCAAACCCCAAAACCCTGCCTCAACAGCGATGGGCGTATTACTAGAACGGTATATTTATTTGTTATTTTCTGAGGGATCTGGTTTTAGGTAATACTGAATTTTGCTCAAATGTCTTTTCTGGTTAGAAATCAATACAGGGGACGTATTCATATTGCATCTTAGAAAATGATTTCAATTGGGTGCATCACTGTGTTTTTTTCTGAAACTTGAATATAAAGAAAACTGAAAATGCATTTACACGTCCAGAATTATACAAAATAAGCAAGAATAGTTCCAAATAATGAAGGCAACTAAATAAAATTAATGAAAAATATAGGGTATTTAAAATATTCGTTGATAAAAAATCGAAATATTTCACTTACAGTCAAACCCCGTTGGCTCGAACTCCCATGGAACGGCGAAAATACCTCGAGCATCGGAAAATTCGAGCCAAGCGGGAACCTTTACCTTCCGTATAAAGAAATCTGTCCTATAGATCTAGTTCGAGGCGACGAGGAATTCGAGAGCCAGGCGAGTTCGAGCCATCGGGTTTTGACTGTACTAAAATAGTTAAACATTTTCACTAAGAATACGACCGTCTATTTTGAGAGGTTATAAGGTTGGATCACTGGAAATGCTCGAACCTAGAACCACTTGAGGCGTACATATCGGTCATAAGATCCCCTCGTTCACCCTTCTAGCACAGAAATTGTCCAATCCGTGTAAAATTGACGTATTTGTCCTCGTTACCTTACAGCTCATCCGAGGGCCAGCAGATGGCTCCAACCTCTCCGACACCGAGGTCAACTCGGGTGACAAAAAACGTACAGATATCATCCAAGAGCGGATTGAGAAGCTCAAGAAATACGACGAGAGAAAGTAATATTTATACATGTATTTGTGAACGTAGCAATTCATATATTTGTCTAAGAAGTTTTTTTCTGAATTATTTTTACCGACAGAAACGACTTGAGTGCCTTACCGAAGGTATTGTACATGAAGCAACGATTTTTGTCAACTTGTATTTATTTTCGGAGACGCTTAACTAGATTTTCATTATCCACCCCCCTAATCAGAACTAAGAACCTCACTCGAGCTCAAAGTCTTACAATAATTTTCACCGATTTCTATTTCCAGGCAGGCCGTTCTAGACCGACGAGCAGAGATTAAGGAGAAAAGGGAGGAACACTTGAAAAAGAAGCGGAATTGGCGGAAAAAAAACGTCCGAGGTTTAAAAATTACCCATGTTCACCGACCCCAAAAAGCTTCAAAAGAAAAGGAAGACGGAGTCCCAGGCGCTGTTTACGACCATGAGGATGATTTTCCTAAAGCCACCACCTCCAACGCCGTTGTCGCTATCTTCGCCACCGCCATCGTCTCGTCGACAGGGGGCAGTTTCAATATATTTGTTATGCTGATGGGAAGGTCTGGTGGGAAGATTGTAAGGTGACTGGTCGGCTCGCGGTCGGGTGCGCCGATCTGTCAGTCAGCAGACGGCCACTGCGAACTGACCGCTAGGCCCGGGGCCTCGAAGTATCGGCTTCCGGGTTTGACTGGGGTGGGACAGTTACATAATACAGTCATTTAATGGCGACTTTACAATTTTGGTTTTATGAGAATCAATTCGGGGGGGGGGGGGGGAGGGGGGTATATAGCAGTAATGTCAAGTTGAAGGGGTGTGTTATTGATTTGATAGGGGTCAGGGATGGGATGGAGGGATATTAGGGATGGCAACGAGTACCCGAGTACTCGATCGAACGTCCGAGTACTCGAGTACCAAATCACTTCTCGAGTACTCGGAAAAAAATAAAAATATCTATAAAAATCACCAAATACACAATTTACAGACAAAATATCAGATCTGGTTAGTTGCCAAGAGGACAATTTACTATCACTCTAATCCCCGCTGTGTACACAATTGACCTCAATCAATTAGTTGACAATTGTTGTGATAGTTGCAAACTGTCAACAAAAGACCCCTATTTCAAATAAGCACTGATGTCAATTAGCGAAGTTTTGATAGCGGTACTTTCACCTACACAATTATATTGTATACCAATTAGAGACCTTTCACCAAACAATGGACGCTAACGAACGAAAGAGTATCGACCGTTACGAGAATTGATTTCTTAATGGGCGTATTTTAACTATTTTTGCAATGATTATCACAATTGACTGGTTGATATTTTAAATCAAGAATTATGAATAGCGTTTTTTTTACACCGCCATAAACCCTGCACAGGTATTCTAGTTATAGACGATGGGGTGGTCTCGACATGTCAGAAATGCCTTACAATTAGTAAGTAACGCCACGTACACAGCCCGGCTGCCCACCGCTGGTCGGCTGGAGGTTAGCCCGTAAACATGACAAAAAACAACAACACATATTTAACAAAGAAACATAACACTATAAACATTTATCATTTTCCCATTGTACTTGTTCTGGTAAAAAAGATTTGGGTATTTTTTTGTTTATTTTTATAAATACTTATTTAATTTAATTATTTATTTTGTTCACTGTTTTGAAAGATAATACAGTCATAAAGTGTCAAAGATTGTAAATTTCGCTTATTTATCCAAAGTCCACTAGCGGATCCGTAGGCAGGGCGCATCCGGCAAGCGCCAGCCTGAAATCGTACAATAGGAAAATAAGCCCAAAATGTAAGTTTGGTTTGTAGTCACCAAGCCGGACAAGTGGGTTTACTCCGGGTACTCCGGTTTCCCCAACAACACAAGACCACACTCTCGCGCAACATCGTGCCAACGAGAATGATTAATATAAGTTGCCGTAGCTTGTTTCACATTCGTTGTAAAATTAAATAAGTTTAAACTAAGCCCGAAACGCATCATTTGTAACTAAAAAATGTTAAATGTTTATGGGGAGTACTTCCCCCTGTCAACACTTTTGACAATATAAATAAGTTCCCAATTTAGTTTGGAGTTTCCATAGTTATATTTAGCAAATGTCAATTCTAGAACGAGGCTGCGGAAAGACCCTCCATTGGCGCATAACGCCATTTGACCAGGAATCCATCTAATTTCACATTATTTACAAATATGAAGGCAGTGAAATTGAAATTGAAATTATTCTTTTTTTGTTTGTTCATAATGTATTTTCTTTCTAAAAATGAGGAATTTCAGAGGCTCATTTGGGAAAATCTGGGTCCGCCGATCGTACTGGCTACATCAAAGTAGGGTTACAATGCCCCGCCTATTACTTTAGCGAATGGTAATAATAGTTTACTACAACTTCTAAAAAACGTATTTTGGTAGCATTCGAATATTCGATCGAAAGAATAAACGAATATTCGAATAACAATTGTTTCGTTTACATCCCTAATAAATACTGTTTCTTAGGGAGGGGCGCAGGTCAAAAGTTTACGTCCCTTAGTTCCGCCCCCTCTTACATCAAATCACTGTACCGCCCCTGATCCTGATGGCAAAAACCTATGGCAAATCATTTTCAAAGAATGTTGATCCAACAAATATAACCCTAATGCATATTCGATTCATGACCGCTTTCGTTTCGTATTTTATTACAAATTCTGCCATCATTGTACAACTGGTATTTGTGATTATATTTTACTGTGTGTTAGACATTAAAAATCCTCATAATGTTAAAACGTTTTCTTTCATTCCGTGACAAGGTAGATGTCAACCGAGCTTTGTTCATTAGACAAAACATAATCTCAAACACTATAGTGGTAAAAAGGGTTATTAGTATGCATGTTCCAAATATTGGGCAGAGCGTCTGCGACAATCAATGCCCATGTATTTTGGTTTATGAGTACTTACAACCTTGAACCATTACCTAGTTGACAACACTATTAATATTTTATCTACACTATAAGCATTAAGTGGTAGACCACAGTTGAGTGTTTTGCCCAACAGTAAACCACATCAAAGAAGAAAGGTCAACTAACAGTTGACAGGAGGAAAAAAAACAACTGACCAGTCCATCATATAAACATCTCAATTAATCACTAAACTCATCTCTAGTCATTTTCTAAGCCAGTGACAAGCGGCCATTTGACAGATTTACTAGGTAAAAAGACAACTTAACGTCGCGTCCAGTGCATTACAATTAGTAAAGGAACGGCAGCTGCTGGATATATTTTATTTCATTCATGTAAATGCACTTTCAATTTTAGCGTAAACAATGTCGGCTTAAATTATAAATCCCATAAAGATATCATTATTTCACAAAGTTAATATTTACAATGGAGTTATACGTTTTCATATTTGGAGTATGTTGTCTTCATTTGATAAACGGGCAACATGTAATGCCGGTAAGTTATATATCATATTTAATACATAATTGAATAATACCAGTATAACCCACGATTTATTTGATTATTTATTTGTTAATATTACTTGTACCAGTTATTCAAAAAAGTAACTCTTTATAGAATGAATAAGAGTTGTTAGTATGCACTTACAAAAATAAATTGTTTGATTAGCATTTATTTTGTGTACATAAATACTAAAAACCTTTTTTGGGATCAACATAATATGGTTTAAACTACCCACTAACTGTGTCAGCCACCGTTCATATCTACCGCTTCACCTTATTAAAATCAATAACGACTTATTTTCTGAAATAAATGTATGAGAAAACTTGAAAAAAAACTTTCATCTCATTTGTCAACATAAAATGTTATCCACCTATTTGTATAGATGTATATGATATCCCTATAATCCTGTTATTTGAGATATATTCCATTTACGTTTTGATTTAGACATTGATCATTTATATTTTTGAAACATTTTTTTCTTTTCTGTTATGTTTGTTTTGTCTATACTTTTTCCTTGTAATATGCCGTGTATCATAATGACAATATTAATGATTTTCTATTTCATATCATGTGTTGTCAAAAAACTGTTATTAACATATTTACGACAATAAACAATCAGTCTGTCTGTCTGCCTGTCTGAATTAAAGTTGGAGTTAGACGGCTGCATTCGGCAGACAATGACCAAATACAAGAACGAAGATTTATTATTAGTTTAAACATATTTATTTAACAACGATTGTGAAACAAGTTTTTACAACATTATATTAATCACTCTCGTTGGCACGATTTTACGAGAGAGTGTGGTCTTGTGTTGTGGGGGGAAACCGCAGAACCCGGAGGAAACCCACTTGTCCGGCTTGGTGGCCACAAACCAAACTCACATGCGCCCAAGCCGGGAATCGAACCCGGGTCGCCTAGGTGAGAAGCGAGTGCGCTAACCACTGCGCTAACCGGACAACTATGATTTATTATTAATTAAAAATCGACCGAAAACGCAAATTGTGTTATGTTAATAAAAATAGAACATGTTCATCCATGAGTATTATACATATAGAACATGTTCATCCATGAGTATTATACATATATAACATGTTCATCCATGAGTATTATACATATAGAACATGTTCATCCATGAGTATCATACATATAGAACATGTTCATCCATGAGTATTATACATATAGAACATGTTCATCCATGAGTATTATACATATAGAACATGTTCATCCATGAGTATTATACATATAAAACATGTTCATCCATGAGTATTATACATATAGAACACGTTCATCCATGAGTATTATACATATACAGTATAACAACAATAAGCAGTAGAAACAAATACTAACCAGTATTAAGAAACGATATGTCCATGGGATACGATGGAGCTCCATTCGCTTGATTCGCGCCCCGAATCATGCAGGCTTATATTTTTCATACAGCGTATTGTTGCTAAAAACGGTACTAAACGTTCAGGGTGATGCTTTGGAAACACAAATGTCTTTGATATTTCAAATTTCATATCAATCCCCAGGCCATGACAGACAAAGCGCCCATAGAGTTGCACCATATTTTCGTTACTTCCCGAATCCCGGGCCGACTGGAGGCAAGCATATGTTACACCGCCATGAACCCCGCCCAGGTCGTCTGGACCATAGATGAAGGGATGGTCCCTACACGTGAGTAACGCCTTACTCAGTAATTCATACATTCATTACGCCTCGTCCTTACCCTGGGGAGACTGGAGGTAAGCATAAACCCCGCACATGTATTCGGGTTATAGACGAGGGGATGGTCACACGTAAGTAAAGCCTTATAATTAGTAAGTAACGACGCGTCCCCATCCCGAGACCGGCTGCCCTACCCAAGGTCGGCTGGAGGTTAGCGGTTTTTTTACACCGCCACAAACCCTGCACAGGTATTCTAGTTATAGACGATGGGGTGGTCTCGACATGTCAGAAATGCCTTACAATTAGTAAGTAACGCCACGTACACAGCCCGGCTGCCCAGTGCTGGTCGGCTGGAGGTTAGCCCGTAACCTCTAAAAGCCCTTCTGAACTATAGACGAGGAGAGGGTCCCTACTCAGATACTCCGAAAGTGAGGACGCACTACAAAGGTTACCAATCATCAGATAGCTAATCTAAATGTTATTTCAGTTATGAATTAATCTCAAGTCAAGCTCGAGCCTGTGTAAAATGAAATACTGCGGTCCTTATGAGACGCACAGAGAATGCGCCCTTGGTGGGACTCGAACCCTTTACCTTTTGGCTGAGAGGAGGACACCTTTTTACCGTTCAAACGGATTTTGTGTTTAATTTATCTTTTATTGAAACAATAAAGCCACAATACCAAAAAGGCCTCGGAATCTTATTTTTTACTGACAAAGCTGCAGTGTTATTTTATTCAAATTGCTGTACGTATATTGCACTCAAAATAATTATTATAATAAGTTATTCAGTACTGTTTACGAAGAGATAACAATTGTGGTTAAAAAAGCGATCTATCTTTTAAATTCACGACTTTATTTGCGGTAAAGTTATTATTTAAAAAAACATGCATGATAATGTTTTTACTCGTACATGTAAATGTATATACAGTAAAACCCCGTTCGCTCGAAGTCCCAGGGACCGTCGAAAATACCTCGAACCTCGGAAAATTCGAGCCAAGCGGAAACATTTATCTTCAGTATAAAGAAATCGGTCCTTTACATCTAGTTCGAGGCAACGAGGAAATCGAGCCAACCGAGTTCGAGCCAACGGATTTTGACTGTAATTATGAATGTGATTCAATATAAACGTAGATATAAGACAGACAAAGATATTTTATTATGTTTCAGTGCTTAGTACCGAGGCGGAGCAGCTAGAAACGGTACACGCAAATGGGACGGTGACGTCATTAGTACGGATACCCGCCAACATGCCCTTCTCCCTCATCCGCTTTCATATCGCCTGCAAGACGCACTCGTACCGCGTACATGTCGCACTTGACGTCAAACACGGCATGCCAGACACGTTCGAGGCGGTGAACCAGTTCTCGCTGTTCATTCCGCCGACAAGCGAGATCGGTATTAGTCCTAAGGGCGAGGCTAGGCTGCACGCTATGGTGAACTCAACCGGAACTACGTTCAGGTTCGGTATCATGCAGGCGGAGATTGCCCTCTATAGCAAGCGTCCGAACGACATTGCGCACAGCTACTTCCATCCCAGCGCTGCCTACTCCTTCCTGCCAGGCGATGAAACAAGTCCCATTCGCCTCAACAAAATCGCTCAGACAGCTACGGAATACCACGCCGATGTTATACTTAATTCGACGAAGCTGTACAACCAGGGTGCCATAGTGTCAGTTATGGGGGCGTGTACAGTGGCGGGGCCCACCATCATAAAAAGGTATGATCAGAAACTTGTCATGTTCCTCAATCCAACTAGCACTGCTGAGCCTGTGACGTCATTCACCCTAGGTTTCTTGGATGAGGCTTACGATATACTCGTGGAGAAAAACAAACACGGTCTTATCCGCTGCACTTTGATTGGAAACCCGACGCCGGAAATAATGCTCCACAAGAAGACGCCCAGCGGCGGCAGCGTGCGGATCACGGCGCCAAACTACTCAACACATATGGAGTACAAGACGACGACGGTGTTCCATATCATTAACGCCAGCGAGGCGGACGTCGGGGAGTATTACTGTCACGCAACGGACGGCGTCAGAAATGTCGAAACACAGACACATAAGCTGGGTATTGTAACGCCGGAAATGGAAAACCAGGCCAAGGTTTTATAAGCTATTGCTGCTTTTGCCTCGGATTTGTATATAAGTCGTTTATTGTGTTGAGAACGCTGTAGTGAACGCTTCAGTTGTTTGACTCTTATGCTCATACATGTATTATCTGCGATTCAAATATTAAATTTTAGTTCGAGTCTTGTGTCAAATGTTTTTTTTACAAAAATGCCTTATTCAATACGATGTTTCCTCCGTATGGAATGACGTAAGGTATACATGAAACAATTTTGTCATTTTAGCTAGGTTAGGCATTTGTTACTCTCCGATGCGTCCCGGGTTCGTTTCACAACAGCATTGTGTTGATAATATACACTCGTCATATCCTCGGGGGGGGGGGGGGGGCATTTTGAATGGTGCCCTCACTCACCCATGACTCCAGTGTTTTTAACTAAATTTGTTTTGTTTTTTAATTCAGTACCCACTAATGCACTTCAAATATACATGTAAACTCATCACGTACGTGAAGTGAGTTCTACTCATAACTATAGTTACAATGTTAACATAAACGACAACCTAATCGTTGACAGTTGACACCAAAGTACTCCTTATTCAAGCTTATGCCAAACTGGTGAACCCTGTGACGGAGTCACCTTTCAACCAAGATGCATAGTTTAAACAATTTTGGTACAGGGCCACTAGCAAATGCATTAAACCATGTATAAAATAGGATAATTGTTTGTTTCAGTGTAAGATCGCAATTCATTATATGGTTTCCACTAGTTTATAGAGATTTTATCAGTGAAACAAAATATATATATTTCACCGTTTTGAACAGTGAAGTATAAATTTGATATTTTTCACTGTTGTTACATAATTATAAGCCCGTTCTCACGTACAACTCGAACTTTAGCATGCTTTGGGCTTGGAAACAATTTCAACGACGTCATTTCCGAAATAATGTTACGTTTGCAAGCAATTTGGCTCGCTTTTGCTATGATAAAAGCTATTTAAGGAATGTTTATGAACATGTTTGCAATGAAATAGGAGATGATAATAAACTTATAAAATCATGGAGAACTTTTATCCGAACTCGTGAACATATATTTTTCTTTTAATCAAATATGATAATATAAAATAGAATTCAATTGTACTTTTTCTATAATAACAGTTTAAGCACGAATTATTTTTAAATTAACAGTGCACGAATACATTGGCCAAATTACACTGGTCGCCATTTACTGAATGAATATTTGAACGGTCGAAAGTAAAACACAGATTTCCCTCTATATAATGAATTTTTGTGTTTATTTTTATGTAATATTTGTAATTTGCGAATCGGAGTTTGAATGAAGTTTTATTTC
The DNA here is from genome assembly GCF_026914265.1 of Mya arenaria. Taxonomy (NCBI): domain Eukaryota; kingdom Metazoa; phylum Mollusca; class Bivalvia; order Myida; family Myidae; genus Mya; species Mya arenaria. Next base: position 15,552,510 of record NC_069133.1, read on the forward strand.
GCATAACACACGCATATATCGAGACTTCTAATCCATAAATTCCGGGTCGGGGGCCACTCTATTTTGCTTCTGCATGGAATCGTATCGCAGGGAGAAGTCATCGATACTGGAAGACAAGGGAACGAGCAATAATTCAAGGAACAAACAACACAATCAGCTTGAAACATAACTGCATACATAATAGTATGCAATTTGTTTATGGCATATATATAAAAATATCAGAATCAACATTCGGGAAAGTAATTATTCGGTAGTACATATGCATAGGTCATATTCCGCGTATTACAAATTTAAAACTTTTTTTAAAATAAATTACTTGAAATGCATGAACTATAATTAAAATACTTAACTTATTATGTTTAATATATTTTAATTGACGTTTAAAATGAAATTGTTGATTACTTACTCTTCGTCCAAAGGATCTTCGTCCCTGAAAAAAAACATACCAATATCATAAACACATTTTTTAAAACATATATAGTCTATAAACATATGTTTAAAAACATACGAAGATCATATGCATATGTTCAAAAACATACGAAGATCATATGCATATGTTTAAAAACATACATATATCATATGCACATATTTAAAAACAAAAGTCTAACAATTATACATAAATTTTCATATTCAGCATATATATACTGTTTGTATCTGCTTTGTGTCCATAGTCACTAAAATCATCTTTAGTCTGAATATGAGACAGTCAGGATAATGAATTTTAAAATGTTACAAACAGCTTTTTCATAATTGATGTGTACATTATTGCAAGATATGTATTTCTAAAGAGGTGCATCATTATTTTGTACCATTATTGCTCCTGAAATAGCATTTTTACAATAAAATTTTACAGTCTCAAACTCAATCATGAAATTTAAAGGGCCATAACTCCTTTATATTTTTTTTTAAATAAATATATTTGAGTTCGTTTTGACGTAAGCTTTAAATGATAAATCACGTGACTATACCACTTTAAATCATTGGTCTTACTCTTTAAATCCCTCCTGTTTGTCCATCCGTCTGTAATACTTCGACAGCTTCATACAAAGCACCATGACCGGGATGAAAAATAGCAGCCCCCATCCAGTCCCGAACCAAAACGCGTTCTACAAAATGACAAAAAAATATATCGACCTTATATGACAAGGTCAAGGTCAGCGTCCTGACATTACTAGGTCAATGTCAGCGTTAGGTAATTACTAGGTCATGCTGAGCGAAGTTACATGACCAGGTCATGCTGAGCGAACTTACATGACTAAATCAAGGTCAGCGTCCTTACATGACTAAATCAAGGTCAGCGTCCTTACATGACTAAATCAAGGTCATCGTCCTTACATGACTAAATCAAGTTCAGCGTCCTTACATGACTAAATCAAGGTCAGCGTCCTTACATGACTAAATCAAGTTCAGCGTCCTTACATGACTAAATCAAGGTCAGCGTCCTTACATCTTCAGGTCATGCTGAGCAAACCTACATGACTAGGTCATGCTGAGCGAGCTTACACGACTAGGTCATGCTGAGCGAACTTACACGACTGGGTCATGCTGAGCGAACTTACACGACTAGGTCATGCTGTGCGAACTTACACGACTAGGTCATGCTGAGCGAACTTACACGACTAGGTCATGCTGAGCGAGCTTACACGACTAGGTCATGCTGAGCGAGCTTACACGACTAGGTCATGCTGAGCGAGCTTACACGACTAGGTCATGCTGAGCGAGCTTGCACGACTAGGTCATGCTGAGCGAGCTTACACGACTAGGTCATGCTGAGCGAACTAACACGACTAGGTCATGCTGAGCGAACTTACACGACTAGGTCAAATAACGCTCTGCAATCTTCAATATGTTTTTTTGGTCATGTTTTACCAGTAAACATACCCTTTCATATTATACAAAGGAATTATGTGGTGAGCAGGCAACGAAATTTAACATTACGGCCAATGCCATGATACAACGAAAACCTTATTTATACATCGAATACCATAAAAATAGTTATACAATTACTCGGAACACACACCCACATACAACATACCAATGATTCCACCATATAGTTGCAGACAATGGATACGAAGGAGTCATAGACATTCCATATTGGAAGGCACAGTCCTATCTCGTTATACACCTGAAAAACATGGAACACTCCTGGGTTAAGGGAACAGAAATGGTTTTAATGACATGCACTAGTAAATTCACTTTTGAGGGCTGTCCCTGTAGTTTTCATGGTACTTTTTCATTTGGATGTTAATGCATTTTCATTTAAGTTACATGGACTTGCTCGATATTTTAGTTGTATGCAGATTCGGGTTGTTTTAAAGTGCTCTGTGTTTATTATTTATTAAGTATGCTTCATAAGTTTACTGATTTTCACATAGAAAGTTTGTCGTCTAAATTAAATGCATTTGTGAAGAAAACTATTACATTTCTGTTTCTGGTATAGAATCATAGACATATGTCAGTCGGTCGATCAATGGCGTTGTTTCACTTCGCGTTGCTTGTTAAAAAAATACACGAGAAAGCATATGGCATGGACGCAAGCAACTTAAATGATACTCCCCAATAAATCAAAAGACTAACATAAGAATCTATATTCATCGCTCTGAGATGCTGGAGAAAATGAAACATACCATGTCCAACACTTTGTCAGCGAATTGTTGTATATAGTTGATGATTCTGTCCACAAAATCTTCTACAGCCTGGAAATACATGTGAATATTTCGTGTTTTTTATGCTAAAATATATACCTTTTATGTGCTGTCACTCACAAACAAGTTATTGTGTCTCAAAATTCATTAACATTGTGTTTTGTTTTGTTTTTATTTAGCAACACGAACAAATATATAGTATAGCAATCAAATTTTCAAACTAAGCACTAAGCACAAGTTGTCTGCCTTCTACCCAAGAAAACGTGGATTCGAGCCCCATTTCAGTCACATGTTCTTGGATAAGAAAAGAACACGTAACACTAGAATCTACTAATATAATCAGTTTCAAATAATGAGCCGAGCATGAATAGCTTTGTTGACGTTAACAACAAGTTACCGGCCTTTGGAGGAAATAAAAGTTTATAATATGCACATAGTAATAAAAAAATATAATATTTAAATGAAATAAACACAACTGAAACACTTGTCTCAAAATGTGTAGGAACCATTGCCGATTACAAGTGTTTCCATGAAACTAACAGATTAGTCACGATTTGAAAGTAGACAACGGTGATGTTAAGAACGTTGTTGACTTAAACAACCAGTCCTATAGTTGTCGTACTACCTGAAGTCATAAGCAGTTTTTAGAATTTTAGGTACACATTAAACTAAAATGAATGTTTACGTCGGTGAGTACGCCGGTGATGTTGTTCTGCAGCTGGTCGTCCGCCTCCTCCGCCGTCAGCAATGTGGCGTTGATTGCCGCCTGTAACATTTATTGAATAAACAATGTCAATAAGCAATAACGCTGTCATAGGGCAGGTATGTGATAATGCAAAGAACCCAGGATAACATTTGAATGCCGCGAATTTTGTTAAAGCATGTTTTTGTATGTCGAATGCCGTATGTTCACCAAATTTCACCCAACTACCGCTTCTTATCATACTAATGTCATACAGTATTGTTAAACGTTAACATCTCCGTTGCTTTAGTCCCACCGAGGTGTGCGTCTAGTGCGACACAATCTAAGGAAGGTTTTTTTGGAGGGCGATTCCGGTGTTTCATACACCTCAGTTGAATCGAAGAATCTATGATGCAGGAGGTGTGCGTCCAGCAGCGATGACATTTCTAGTATATATTGACTCAGTCAATTGTAACCACGGCCCCCAGGTTCATGGGTATACCGGGGGAAATTGGCCGTGTTTTTACCTTTCAGGTGGCCCCGCAGTGCCGGGGGAATTTGGTGGATTTGTCTTCGCGCCAAAAATAGCAGGGAATGGTCCTTACCTAGGGTCCCTGGGGTGCGGGGGTATTTGACGGAGATTTTACCAGCAGTTCGTCCCCGCTGGGTGGCGATTTTACCCGGGCTTGGCTGGACCAAAAGTCAAAGTCCCTGCTATTCCCCGGATCTGGGGAGGTAGGGTGGGGGGATGCGTGGTTACAATTGACTGGTGCATAACTTCTTACCTCAAGACCATTCAGATGTGTTTCTAGAACTGACATCGAGTCTTGCAGATCACTCTGAAAAGAAGTAAGTGTTATGAAAACTACAAGGCGCGTGACAATCAATTACAAATAACAAAATATATCCTTGTCAGTGCAGTAATATAAAACAACGACCTAGCTAATTTGTCACTATGTCGTTTAGTGTCTTAAGCATATTCTGTTAGGGATTGTTCCGACAGAAATTGATAATAAACAAAACAGTTGTTAGGTTATTAAAGTGACACTCTTATTCAAAATCAATACATATACATGTATAGCAAACATATATTTTGAGTGATAAACCTTTACGTACTTACTCAATAATGCATTTATGTAAACAATTATTGACTGATAACAAGATTGTAACCATGTATTTAATAAATGAAAACGCAAAAATATTAAATGATTGGTGAATGCTCAAAGATTTACTGTGATCTACTATCGTCTCATAAGGTAGAATACTGTGTTTTTTCTGCATCTTTCTTTCAAATCAAACTCAGTATCCTTCATAAGAACCATTGTTTTCCACATTTATTCATCCTTTTTGGTATATTAAAACAATTGTATTAAAAGTGGTAAATCCTATATGGGAGTAAGAATGCATCTTTAAATGTAAGCGCTAACCTGCGCAGTGGTAACATCCGGGTATGTGACGTCACGAATGGTTTCCATGTCCGTGATGTGGCTGTCCCAGTTCGTCTGCAATAAATGGTAACGTTCAATTAATTCAAAAATGAGGTCCAAGCTTTACCAGTTTCAATGATCCTCAACGAGAGTAGTCAATAACACAAAATGTCTTGATTAAATATTAAAAGTAAATTTTGAGTCTTGTTTCCAATGAGTTTTATTGAACATTGATGTGTTTATATGATACAACATAGTAATGGCAAATCCTCACAAAGCCTAGACATAAACTAATGGTTTGTTCTGTAAAAATGCCAAACTTTAGAGTAAAAATGTTCTTAGAACGCACGTAAGCGGCACCGGAGCATGAGTCCCGGATGACCTCCATGGCGGATATAAGCGTGTCGAAGTCTATATCTACGGCGCTCTGCCCCAACTACAAAAGAAAACAATTAAAATAAATAGCATTGTCAGTAGAGAGGTTTAGAAACACTTCCTGTGTGAGTATGTGCACATGCGGACTACTTTTTGTGCACTACGTCATACATGTATGTGTACATTGTACACGTTTAAAATGACAATACACTATAACAGAAGAAAGTGACTTGCACACGTATCAGCGAGCTTACTACAAATAAAATATTAAAATGCACTGGTGCAAACGAAGATACCACAGGGAAAGTGCATTGTTTAGAGGTTAATACACGGCGTAGCCGGGCCGTTGAGTGATAATTGGCCCGAGTGACTCATAATGGCCAGAGACGTAATTTCCTTACTACGCTCCTGTTTGCCTTCCTTTAGGATTTTAATAATTAATCTGTTCTAGCAGATAATATAATTTTGATTATTTACTTAAGAAATTATTTCACAGTCGCCAAATTTGATTTTAAGACAAAAAAATGAATTCACCTGCGAAGGTCTACGGGCCGCAAACTGATAATCGATAATCGGCCCGGACCGCAAAACTGATCGCTGAGTCATGCAAATAATCGCGGAATCCCTGTAAAACTGTGTTACTATATATAGTAACATATGCATTAAGTGATTATCAGCGTAGCTTAACGTCAACCTTTGAAAGCGATTTGAACACTCAACACCTACACGTACAAGTACACGTACAGATAAATGTACACGTACACATAGAGCTAAACATACAAGTACATATACAGTTACACGTACGGCTACACATACAGCTACACATTCAGCTACACGTACAAGATCATAAACAGCTACACTTGTAAGTAAACATACAGCTACATATTCATCTACAGTACTCGTACATCTACAATTAAAGCTACATGTATAAGTACACATGTTGCTACATATACAACTACATGTAGAAGTTTAAACGTACACTGACGCGTACAACTACACGTACATGTACACATACAAGGTGTGTTTAACAACATCTCTATTAAAAAGCGTCTGTGCCGTAGCTCTCCGCAATCTTAAAAAAATACAAGCCGTGTTTACCCTTTGTCGGTATTTCACAGAATTTGTTTTCAAATAGACGAATACACAGTTACATTTTTTCATTAAAGGCCTAGTTAAATCCTTCTATAAGTGACCACCTCCCCCCTCCAAAAAATAAATAAATAAATAATAAATTCTTAAACTAGGCATATAAATGCAAAATAAAACAGCACATTGCAATTTTCTATTTACAAAACACATAAATAAAACGTACCGTAGAATTGATTGCAGCGAAGTCAATGTCCCCTAGGCCGGAATCCCGGAGGTCAGTAAGGGCGGTCTCCATGTCTGGAGTGAGGATGGAAAACGCCGACAGGTCGATGGTTGACGTCATATCGCCCATCTGGTCCTTCATGTCTGACGTGTACTGAAAACAAGCGGTATGCATCCTCGATCAATTCTTGAAAAAGTTCCATTTTGCACTCAAACAAAGGTCATGCCGACAATGTAGGGTAAAGATGGTGTTTTCGTTAGTGCAGATGCCTTTAAAAAGTCTAAATACCATTTTTACCATATGTTCTGACATTTCTTAAAGAAATATAAGCAAAACGTACGAAGATGTGAAGCGTCAGCCATATAGCTCACTTCGAACAGCGTCGCTGTTGAGCTAGCTTTTATAGCGACGAGGTTGTGTTGTCAACAACGAGTCGAAATTACGGGGTCAAACCCCAGTTCGGGTATACACTCTTTCTTTGACTTTAACGGTGACAAAAGTAAGTCGGTAGCGGCTGAATGTAATGGGGCGGCAACGTGCGGTAACGGAACCTGTACAGGTCAGTACATCCAGGTTAAGGGGGTTCCGGTCCGGTCCCAAAAGAGGTAAAAGAGGGAGAAGTGTAGTGTCTGCCGTATATGGTCTCGCTGTTGAGCTAGCTTTTATAGCGACGTGGTTGTGGTGTTGATTGCGAGTCGAAAGGTACGGGGTTCAACTTCAACAATAAGTTGATACCAATTACGTATGTGCTAATATACAGCTTACGTTAGTGAAGTTGAGGTATTGTTCAAGGGGCAAGAGCTGGTCCAGTGCCAATAGTTTGAAAGGGGCTTCGTTCGCCCTACACCCGCTGTAACAGAAAAAGAGGACACACATTTCACATTTCACATGAGAGGCTTAACAGAACGGTGCGGTGGTGCATTACTCATCGGGTCTAATTATAGTATCTCTACAGTAAGTGTTTGCCCTACATTTTAGCCAATCAGGGACGCTAGATATTTTTCAAATGTTTAGTTTCTCTTTATGATAAATTCAATTGCTATAACTGCGCATGCGCATATAGCCACGCCTACTGCTTGCAAATGCATGGTCACATTTTTCAGTGTCAATCAACGCTGATTTAAATGCCGTCACAATATCGGGGGGGGGGGGGGGGAGTTATTAACCACGGTCTCTTCGCTGCTTTCTTAGGTTACTTATTCACGAAGAAATTACTTAATAAACTCTAACCCATATTTGCCCCTCTCATATTGCATGAATATTTTACAATTACGCCTGTCAAAAAGTCCTGTCAATCACTACATGACCACCACCAAAGACATTGTAATACATCATTTAATTAAACCATTTATAGTGTTTTATTGTGATCGTTGTCACGTGATGCCTTACAGGAAGAAAGAGTAGAAGGAGATGTCGATGGACTTGTTGCCATGGAGCAGCTCGCCAAGAGACATCCCCGCAATGTCCCCCTTGTCCACGAACTTGAAGGGAATAGGAAATGGTTAATAATAGTTTGCTATACTCTACATAATGCACAAATCAGGCAGGAATTTCTCGAAGTCTTCCATAATGACACTCAGGAGCGACCAATAGAGCAGCTCCTGTAGGGTCACCACGCTGTCGCCATTTCCGAAACTGTGAAATGGTAAATTGTCTGCCTTGCCGAGACCTATTTCGATGATTCTCTTTAAAATTATGACACTTAAACAGATTACTTTAATTTTTCATTTCATTTTTTGCTTTATTGGTACTGGATGCTCATTAAAGATTCGATTAATACCTTAAATAGTGATATACGGTAGGAACTCGCTATGTCGAACTCTGTTATTTCGATGTTCTAGATATGTCGAACTTTTTTCGATTTTTTTTACTTTTTGTAGTTCGGTTATATCGAATGTTCGGTACCTAAAAGTTCTTCCCGAAGTCCAAACGACTTCGACATAGCGGGGTTCTGACTGTATCAATACAAACGAATGATAAAATCGCGTGAGAAAGTAAACAACGATTTACTACTAGAATACAAACTTTAAAATGCAATATTAATTAGGTTTATAGTCTATATACGAATGTAAGCTTACGTCTCTGAACATGGAGAGGTCGCTGAGGGGCTGACATAACTTCTCCATGTTACCCCCGATGATAAAGGTCAAGGTCGTCAACAACATCAGCATCGAGCCCACGACAAACATCATGATCACGGGGCTGAAGGTTTATCGCAAGTTTACATTAAAGATGCACTTTTACTCCCAAATAAGATTTATCACATTTAATACAATTGTTTCAGTATACCAAAAAGAATGAACAAATGTCGAAAACAATGGTGCTTATGAAGGATACCGAATTTATTTTTAAAAAATGTGCCGAAAACTCGGTATTGCTACCTTAAGGGACCATAATAGAATGCAGTAAATCTTTTAGCATTCACCAATCATTTTTTATTCTTGCGTTTTCATCTATTAAATACACGGCTATAATATTGTTAATAGTAATTAATATTTTCCTTAAATGCATTTTTAGTTAGTAGTTGAGGGTGTATCACTCAAACTTTATGTTTGTTTTACATGTGTATGTACTGATTTTGAATAAGAGTGTCACTTTAATACTATTGGTCCGTTTGATCAGAACTGTGTTAAAGCAAACAACGTTCTTCCTTGTGTTTTTGATGCAAATGTCCGATCAAAAAATATTTGGTTCATTCGTCAGAATCGATCACCATTAAAATGATGAACAGAAATTTGAAGAAAAAAAAACTCGATTGATATACGCCCAACCAAAAAAGCAAACACCCGTGTCAACTGGTATAGGCGTTTAGAATCACGTACATTATGAGTAGACATCCGCCTGTGTTGGAGAGGAATCCTCTCTCTGTGGGCAGCTTGTCAGAATCCTGGCCCAGGCACCCGCAGCAGATCCCCAGAATGGCGAGAAGAACTATCACAGTAAACAGCCCCGACAGGCCCCAACCGAAATATACCCTGTATAAAAGACCTTAGATTAACACATGTCTTCTACCATATGTTACAAAATTATGATCATCGAGAAAAGCCTCCACAGGAGCTTAAATAAAAAAAATACGATCAAAACACGATCCACGAGAATATGCCCGATAGGACCCAGCCGAAATATAACCTGTATAAAAGAGCATATATCTTCTACCAGGGCCCATAATGAAAGAGGAAAGAAGAGCTTTGGTTAACATATATCTTCTACCAGGGCGAATACTAGTAATATGATCATCAAGAAAAAAAACCGACGGGACCAAACCGAAACGTACCCTGTATAAAAGAGCATGTATCTTCTACCACGGCCCATAATGAAAGAAGAAAGAATAATTTCAATGTGCAATTATTTGGAATAAACGTACCTATACGTATCGTATCCTGCCAACATGCCGAAGAAGTCCTCAATACCCGACGCAAAGCTCCCTAAATCAACCGTCTGAAACGGAGAATGTCGCAATTATTCCATGTCTTTGACAATCGGGTTAAAACGGCACATTTAATTTCGGTTGTTTAATCACTCGGGTTGATGTTCCAGAGGTGAGCTAAACGGTTGCTTGTCATTAGCATTAAATTGATAATTAATGATTACTTCACCCGCTCCTTGTGTTTTTGGAATTATACACGAGCGAGAAACGCGAGTTGTATAATTTCACTCGTGAAGGTTGTTTGCATTGCTATTTCGCCTTTTCCACAGGGGTTTGACTCGTTGTTTAAAAGCAATTCATGACTGTAAATACTGACATAAACAACGAATTCGGAAAAAAGGGTGTTACCCTCGGATATGTACGATTTTAAGCCTTACGATCTGTATTGGATCGGAGCCCTGCCCCATTCGGAACTCCTCGGCCATTTTTTTCAAAAACAACCTCGGATGTATTTGGACGGTTTACATACGCTGCAAGTAGATCGCGTAGTAATTTTATTTAGCAGTTAAACTTTATGTCTTAACTCTTGGGAATCTTAATTATGTTTGCAATAATACACTTCACTGGTTATCAATTTAAACTTAGATCAATAAATACAACTCGAAAACACTAAATTTAATTAACTATATAATTAAAAAAAATACGAACTTCTTCAACTGATGTACTGGCATACATCCGGGGTTGTCAGCATTTGTATATAACATGCCTTTAATATACTATTTCAGCACAAACACTAAGTCACTGTGCCTTGTCACAAAGCTTGTTCATTAACAGTTCTACAAATCCAAAAAGAGGGGAAAGGTATCCTTCCATGCCAATTACCATACATTATATATAAGAAGGAATAAGAAATCCTCGTACCAAAGAACACACCAGAATAATTGAGACTTACCCCGTTTAATGATTCATTGAGTTGATTTGTCATGTTCTGTATAACCACTGTGAAGTCGTTCATGGTGCTGTTGATAGCTGAAAAAGTTCAACAACTCGGAATTAGTAAGAGAAAAATGAGATCCATTAAATGTGGCGATTGGAAAAAAAATTAAGTGCTTGTTTATTAAAGAGTGACCACTGTCAATTAAGGTTCAGTCCGTTGGACTTATGAGACACCTTGGTTAATGAACATCGTTAGTCCCAATTTCTGTCATATATGCCAAGTGCATGGCAGGATTGCACTCGATACCCATTATTCAACAAGCTGCTGTGCTAGCTCCTAGCGAGGCTCGAACCTTCGACGGGCGGGCGGCCTAACTTTTTTTAAAGAAGTAACATTTGATTAAACATCTACATATGTCAAAGTACCTGAGATTCTCATATTAGGAACTCGGTACTCACTAGTTCGTATATCGGCGGTGCTGTTGCTGACCAGACTTGATACGTCATCTACTCCCGCCTCAGCCTGAAATCATGTATTTCAATTTTCAATTCCGGCGAAATCGGAACACTTCGACCATTTTCCATCGAAGAGAACCTCGGATGTAGGCCAGTGCATTCGTAGTAAAAGTTGTTCGTAAAAATATTATAGATACTATTAATTAATTGTTGTGTTTAAACATTCAATTTGTATAGAGTTGTTTGGGTTGATTTCCAGTGAAGTGTATTATAGCAAAAATAGTAAAGAATCCGATGTTATTTTCGATGGAAAATGGCGGAGGGGCTCCGATTGATTTTGGTGTTCTACAGAAAATGGAGCAGCGAGTCGACCACGCAGGCTCTTAAAACGCTTGTAAACCATTGAGATTCATGTTTGACGAACATTTCAAGAATGGGCAGAGTGAGCCATACCATGGGCTATAGGTGCATTGTCTGGGCTAAAGCTAAAATAATCTGGACCTGTATTTCGTGACTAACGTCCTTGGGATCATGATAACGAACACACTCAAGTCCAATTCTAGACTCAGACTGTGAAAAGCACTGTTATCAAATTACGAAGAATCATTTTTGTTTCGTTCGTATCATAAAACTAAAATGTGAATAATTGTACAATTTCAAATAGTAATAACATTTGGAAAATTTATTATCAAAAACACAACTAGAAGGTTACAATGAAGGGAAGAGTTGAGTCTGAAAACTGACTCGAGACTGTTCGTAATCCTAGCCCCTGCTGGGTCTGAGTTTAAGACTCAAATTCAGAAAAGCAAAATTTTGATTTCTTTATAAAATGCTGTGATAGGAAATAGGACGGTAAAATATGATGTATGTGTTTCAAATAATAATTTTCATTCAGGCACACTTTTTTGTAAACATTAGTTATATTATAAAGATTTTAAAACATTTATGAATTCAGTTTTCTAAACCGGAGTCTGAAACTCCAGACTCGATATGTTAATGAATATAAGACCTTGCGCAGAGCCTCGGGTCGATGACGGAGTATACGTCCGTCATTTACGATATAGTTTAGAACAAAATCATGTATTTGTTACCTTTAAATAAGAAAATTGTGATGAATATGCAGCATTTTGCTTTCATGATTAAATGAGTTATTATCAGTATCTTTTCAAAGTATACCTCTGTAGCAATGCGGGTAAGATTCATGGCCACGACAGCGTCGACTTGAGTTTGTACTGACGACAGGTCCGGGAGCTGAAATGTCCAACCATACGTTTCAGTAATAGATACAGTACGCACAGACGTAAGAAGCCTAGGTACTCACCTATGAACATTTAACAATTTCTAGTCCGAAATGGTGCCTTTTGTGCGTATTTAATTTTTTTCTTCTCCTGAATTGAAATAAAAAGTAAACCTGGACGATTTGGATTCGCTAGTGACTTAGGCATGTTTAAAACAACTAAAACCCCATTTGCCTAGAATAGCATTTGGTTCACAATTATGTTAACTATCAAGCATGGATTCATTGTATAATGTCTGGTCGATTAGTACTAAATACCCTTCTCCCTCTTATAATAGCTGTGGCACCTCTTGACAAAGTCTGAAGTACATGTTTGAAATAAATGAGAATAAAACCTTTGGGGATCAAAACCTACCTTGCACAAAACACATTTCAAATGCGTAACTTAGATTATGTTTACAAGTACCTTTTTCACCAATTGGCAAACATTTCCTTTTTTTAACATTTATAATATATATGTCAGATCGTTATGGAATTACTTCTTATTAATACACCCTTATCATAATTAAACAAAAAAAAAGAATACGTGAAGGCCTTACCGAGCTGAAGTCCGCGGACCCTGACTTAAGAGGGGTCGTATCGAACGTGTCACAGGCGGTTTGGCAAGCGGCACCGGAAGTGGAGCACGATGACGTTGTGGTGTCGATGTCCGTGCCTAGGTCGTTCATGGCGGTGGTCAGGGCGTCCGAGGCCGCCACAAGGGCGTCCGTGTCCGTACTCACCTGTGTCAGAGCTGTGCTGATGTTATTGACAGCTGGAATAAGCGGAAAATAGTGTTTATAATATTTTGCTTTACTTCACAATTTAGTTTATTCTTCAGTAAAATCCCTATATGCGACCACCCCGTTTTCAAGACCACCCCGCTAATGAGACTATTTTTTTTAGAACCGATCTGTTTCATCTATAATTCAAAACTGGTGTTCATCTTGACAGGGACATAAGAAAGTTCCCCTGGTGTGGCTCAAACCAGCAACCGCTTGGGTGAAAGGCGAACGCCTTACCCCTAGACCTATTTCACCCTGATGGAGATCGCACCAAGAATCTATTGGTTGAGAGGTGGACACCTTAACCTTAGACTACTTTCACCCTGATGGTGATCGATCTAACAATCTATTGGGTGATAGGCAGACACCTTAAACACTAGACCACTCTCACCCTGGTGGGGATCGAACCAATTCTCTCTGGTGAGAGGCAGACACCTGAACCACCAGATTACTCTCACCTTGGTGGGGATCGAACCAACACTCTCTGGTGAGAGGCAGACACCTGAACCACTAGGCCACTCGTGAGTGTTTATCAGCTTCTTGTATAATATATCTATAAAATACTATCAATGGTGAAAAAATATGTTTCATATCGAACGACATGTTTTGTTTGCAATTTATACCTGATGGTGCTACGTTATGAGCCATATGCAAAAACATTTTGTCGAACAAATATAAAACTGCCTTTTTTGACATAATTGACATATCGAAGATGAATTCCATTTCATATGTTTTTGTCCATGCTTGATACTATTCGAAGAAAAGATGTTAAACGGTATTGTTTTAGTTTTTTGTGGTTACGGAGATGATGTTCATAATATTAAATCTTAATAGACTATCTGTTCTGTTATATATAATATCAAAACACAACTATATGATCAAATGTAGCAATCACTCACTGGCGTCTAGCGCGAGAACGGAATCTATGACGTCATCAATGTTCAGATTGTCAAATATAGCGTTCTCTATCACAACCCCGAGATCTGAAACAAAGTTATAATTGAAAACAGCAACAACAACGCCCCAAACAAAATTAACGACAAAAATGACGTCTAAACAATGTACACTAGTTTATAAAAATGTTTTCACAGCTAAATATAATCGAACCACCTCGGCCATTATCCAACAGAATTATCTAACTCGAAGTTTGCCGGAGATTGCCGAATTGTCACGATTGAACCAAATAAAGCTTTATCTGACAAAAAAATGGAATTTTTTTCAATTTGAACTTTGCTGTTCCCATGTAATATTCTATGTCATGATGTAACGTTGTAAATATCGCACGTGCATTGTTGATGGTGTTGACAAAATGTGGTTACAAGTATTTATGGATGAGAAACATATCATTTATAATTATACTCTTGTGTAAGCTTCGTGAATAAAAAGTTCATAGTTATGATGTATTTGAATTTAAGGTATACCTTCTATGTCGTCCAGAATAGCCTGGGCTACTGGAGAGAACATATCGCCAGATATATACATGAATTGCTGAAAACAAATTAAACAGTATTATTATTTTATAGTTAAAAATCTCACGATAAGTAACTATTTAATATCAATGAACTTGTCGAACGTTGGTGTTTTACCGTCGATATCAAAACACCTGTATATATAATGTAATTATTTTTACTACTGCGCGCAAATGAACATAGCATTTGAAAGTGCCGGAGCATTTGATGATTTTGGCTTTTGAAATTCTGAATTTTAAGAAGTGCGAAAGTAATTGATAGCACTGAAAGGCTGTAGGCGCGACAAGCCCTGATTTTACTTATTTTACAATTCTGTTCACAGGCAATAACAACCGCACCCAAAAACTTTTGAGTAGCCCCAAATTTATATAAACGTTGCAATCGTATGAATGTATTCAAATAAAGTGGTATTTTAATTATCTCTAGTTTAAACCGCATAAAACCATACCTTCCATATTGTAACCCCGGCGCATAATGTTTTAAAAAGAAGATCTGCCGGTACCTGATTTCGATTTTCGGTACTAAAGTCTGTTGGCCTGCAGCATAAAGCCTTTAACGTATTGTACTTTGCATGGACCGATCATAATGCAATAACGGACCGATCCGGAAATTGCCGAAAATAATTGTATGCCCGGCGTGTACCTCGAGAACGTTGTTGAAGTAGACCTCGACGTCGTTCAGATTGGTAACTAGGTTGTTTTCTGTGTACTCGATGGCCACCGTGAACCGACCGTTCGTCATCCACACACAACCTGCAGCTCCGCTGAAACAAAAGCAGAGAGAGTGGGTAGCGTTTATAATAGAACGGCCATGCTTTATTTAAGTTAATGTACTTTTTGTTTCGCTTCATTCAATTGCCACAAGGGGGTATGATATGGTCAATAAATTCACAACCTCTTCTCCGCTTCACCCAAGAAGTTGTTGGTGCGATCACCGCTATGGGTAATTTCACATGGCCACTTAAAATGGACACTGGTACTGGTTTATACATAAGAAACGGACTCGATAGTGATTTGTACCATATATAGCAGATTAAGATCCAAAAACTTTTAAATAAAATCGCCAAAAAGAAGACAAAGTGATTACGTACGCCATAAGGACGACCATCATGAAGAGCGCTTGCGCCAGGCCCATCCTCTTGCAGTCTTCATTAGAATCGTACGTCTGAAATTAAAGGAAAAATGAATCCGACTTTGTAATCATGTGACTCAGATACACATTCTTAACCTAAAGTCAGTATCGAACTGTTTCTTTCAGAGACATGAATGTCACTAGCCCATGTATGAAAACGACAGTAAATTGCTACGTTTAAGTAATTGTCACGTTTAAGTCCACAACTAATTTGTTGACAAACCAAAGCAAACATTATTGTGTATTTTTCTTCCCAATTTACATGAGTAATTCCGCCTTAATTCCCTTTAATTTTTTTTTTTTTTTTTTTTTTTTGGGGGGGGGGGGAGGGGTATTCATCATCAAGTACTAACTCATGATACATAGAAATGAATGCTTACCGCTTTTAAATCCCCGCCGCAGTTGCCACAGCAACACCTACAGCAGCAGATACAGCAGCCACACAGTGGGAGGAAGATAACGAAGAGGAGGCCGATGGCGAAGCAGCTGGCAAACCCCACAGAGTACTGGACCAGCTCCATGTAGTCCTCACCGATCTCAAACGTACCGTTAATCACCTCGCTGAATGAGGGTCATACACAAATAGTTGGTTGGTTGTAAACAAGTAAGTTGGCTGTTCCATATGTGGTCTCTATTAATTAATTACAATGTAAAAAATCCAAAAAAAAAGAATCTAACAAAATGTTTAAACTCATAAATAACACCCTGAGGGTCAAAGGCGATTTACCGATTTCGCGAGTGAAAAAATTCCTTCATAAAAAAAATATCGAGGTGGTCGAATGATAGATCTAGTTCCCTCTAGTTATTTGGAAACAAATCTTTTCTTGTTAAAACACGTGACACCCGAGGGGTCAGGTTGAAATAAGTTCTTTCCTATTATAAGGTTCGAGGGTATCCATCATCATAATTGAAACCATATCATGCATACATGTATATTCGATCTAATTTAACATCTACTACTGCAGATGTACACTACCCCAATTGGCTCGGTAATTGAACCAAAATTGAACAAGAAAAAAAACTAAGTTTTTTTAACAATTATCATACCTGAGGACGCCAAAGGGAAAGTCGTTGGGTTGGACAGTATCAATAAAGTCACGTGCAAAGGCAAATATCATTCCAAGGCCGCCGTCATCGTACGTCGTGTTAGTCACGTACGACTTGTTACCTGTGGATATGATATGTAATTAATAATTGGGTGTGAAACTACTTTATAAAACATTAACAATGCATTAGTATCAGGAGTCGAAAATAATCCCTCAGCTACCATTATCTGATGCATTCGGAGCTCCTCGGCCATTTTTATCGAAAACAACCTCGGATGTATTTGGACGGTTTACATACTCAAAAAGTGGTACGTTTAAGTCCGCTGCAAGTAGATCGCGTAGTAATTTTATTTAGCAGTTAAACTATATGACTTAACTCTTGGGAATCTTAATTATGTTTGCAATAATACACTTCACTGGAAATCAACTTAAACCTAGATCAATTAATACAACTCTTAAACACTAAATTTAATTAATGATATAATTAAAAAAAATACGAACTACTTCAACTGATGTACCGGCATACATCCGAGGTTGTTTTCGATAAAAAAAGATAGCCGAGGTGTTCCGAATGCATCTGACGTTATATTCATGATTTACTGTATATTCACATTGTAATCTTCAAATCGCTGTGTTCATATATGTGTCCATAACAATACGGATTTGCAGTATAAAAGAACAACATACAGTACACGAAGTTGTAAATGTACGTTCTCCTTAAAGATCTTGGTCAATGTCAGTCTGAATCTGCCGATTTTGCAATGAGTATTAATAACATGAGTATTAGTTATCGAAACATACAGAATGGAACGATGATACATTTAATTTTTTTTTTATAAAAACAATACTTTTCTTATCAAACAGCCCACATCCAATATTTTCAAACAAATTTTAAAAGTAAAACTCTCAAAGTTATTTTGATTTTTGTTTAGTTTTGAGTGTTTAACAGCATCTTTTTTAATTGATATATCAAGGCGAGTAATGTCAGGTGCGTCCAGCTTTCCTGGTTCATTGTTTGGGGGTGAAAAACGTCCTCGATTCGGTGAGTATTAACATTGTTTTCGAATGAAGAGCAATTTCTTGTTAACGATGACACTTGTTTTAGATGAAAATCATGTCTGTATTGAAATATTTTGTGAAAACAATGCACGATCTTACTAGGCTTTCCCACGCGTATATATCTGATACGCGTATGTTTCATATTTCGTGATCATCAAACTCATATGAGAACGCTCGAAGTCATTTTAAATAAACAACCAATGAAAGAAATGCCACCTATTTTATTTACAATATTAATTTTCAGCACAGTAGGCAGAGTCTCATAGTATGGCTGGCGTTCCATTAAATCAGCCTGCATTATACATGTGAGATTTTTGTTTGCCTATATATTTCAATGCATTTCAATTCACTTGCAGCTTAAATGGGAGGGGGCACAAACGCCCCCCCCCCCATAATTGTCCAAGATTACATTTTGTTTTAATAAGAGAAAAAAAGGTATTAAAATACGCCCAAAATGCACCATTTCGAACTGGAAATTGTAAATATTTTCTCGGGGGAATACCTTCAAACCATCCTGCCAACACTTTACACCAAACAAATTTCGGTTCTGAGGGAGGGGCGCAAGACAAAAGGCTACGCCCCTGAGTCACACCCCGTGATGAATCTGCCCTTGCAATTATACATTGGAACATCTGCGTCCCTCACTGTATCATAACCGAGGCGAGCCAACCTCAACAACTCACCTACAGGACAGTCGACGAACTTCACCGTGCCGTTGTCGTACACCGCATTCCCCCATTTGTCCGTTATCACTGCGTTCGCGGAAGTGACGTCATACGTTCCTAACAGGCATACCAGGAGACATAATCCCACCAAAACCGATCTTGTTTTGTTACATTTCATTTTTTAACTCATTTTTGTATTCCCTCATTATTCATCTTTATACTAAGATACGAAATACATTAAAATGCAAAAGTCCATGATTGATGTGTTATTATTCCAAATTACAGTCTTATTTCGTAAACAATAATTTTATAAGTATAACAATTACTTAAAACAGTGATTTGTGTTCTTAATCGCATGAACGAAATCAATGTTAATCCATAATTGGGCTGTTGCCCTAATCCGGTCAACAGCATTTAATACGATTATTTCTCAATTACTGTAACACAATTGTACATAACCTATATATCATACTGGGCACTATGCTATTAAACTAAATACCATTTTACTTGGTCTAATAGTTATGCTTTTTTTGGACAATTTTCATATCATTGCATATCGTTTCTAATATGTATCCATTCGTTCTTTTTGGATGTCTTTTCTCCTCAAACAATTTGTCTGAAGAAACTTAAAAGCTAAGTTCAGATTGTCGAAAGTAATGGCGGATAGCAACTGATAGAGCCCGCCTAGTAATGGACGCTGGTTGGTCAATTGGTCGACTTGCTGGTTTGATATGCGGATCGCGTCAAGTTGTCAAGATATATGAAATAGGGTAGACGTGGGGAAGGAGAGAGTGAGGGTAGAAGAGGGGACGGCGAGAGGAAAGGAGAGTGGAGAAGAGGGGAAGGAGAGGGTAGACAATGAGAGGGAGAGGAGATGATATAAAGGGAAATTTGAGAAACAAGAAGTAAGGAGTGAAATTAGGAGGAGAGAAGAGGGGAATGCAATAGTGAGAGGAACGGAATTAAAGAGTGAGAGGAGAGAGGTAGAAGAAAAGATATATGAGAGAGGGTATAAGAGATGAACGACGGAGGAAAGATGTAAGGATAGAGAAAATGGGAAGGACTTAGTGAGAGGGATAAGGAGAAAGGAAATAAGGAGAGAAGAAAGATGAGGGGAGAGCAAAAGAGGACATTGAGAATGGAAAGCCAGACTCGAAAACCAGCACCGCTAGTTCCCTGACAAAAGATAGTTATTAATCATAATATAATATTTAGAGGCTTAAATTGCAGATTTACATTACACTTTCCGTTGAAATGTTTTCTTTATAAATGAACGTAGTGGTACAAAGAAAATCTACATGTTATAATATCATAATTTTAGAGCTTCATTCTGCAAAGACAACTCTTCAAAATAAGGTCAATTGTCATATTTTAGCAGTGAAGAAATATGTTTCTGGACTCCGGTTTATTGTCTTCATTCTTTGTATATTATAAAGAGATATTCTATTAATCCATTGCGGGCGACTGCAGCGGCCCGCTATATTTAATACGTGGTGAGTAAAAGGTTTATGGAGACTTAAGAACTTGGTTGAAAATATGCGTCTCTTTTTCCTAAAACAATCAAGAACTTTTGAGCTGAAAATGTAGACACAGTCAATCTTTCCCTTGAATACATGAGTTGTCGTTCTTACCATAATGATTGTCTCGTCATTAAATAAACGGTGTTACTATTGACATTAATTATGTAGACACAGTCTATTTTTTTACAGAATTGTCTTTCGTACGTTTGACAAATGCGCGCGAGTTTCTGATTTTCGCAAAGCTGTGTGAAGTTAGCTAAACATACGACATTGGACATTGGACATTCAAAATCGAATGTTGTGCTGGCACGTCATTGGACATTGGACATTCAAAAAAGAATGTTGTGCTGGCACGACATTGGACATTGGACATTCAAAATCGAATGTTGTGCTGGCACGACATTGGACATTGGACATTCAAAAGTGAAAGTCGTGCTAGCACGACATTGGACATTCAAAATCGAATGTTGTGCTGGCACGACATTGGACATTGGACATTCAAAATCGAATGTTGTGCTGGCACGACATTGGACATTGGACATTCAAAAGTGAAAGTCGTGCTAGCACGACATTGGACATTGGACTTTCAAAATCGAATGTCATGCTGGCACGACATTGGACATTGGACATTCAAAAGTGAAAGTCGTGCTAGCACGATATTGGACATTGGACATTCAAAATCGAATGTTGTGCTGGCACGACATTGGACATTGGACATTCAAAGGTGAAAGTCGTGCTAGCACGACATTGGACATTGGACATTCAAACGAGTTTTGTTTCATTGGAACAAGTGCTGAAACACGCAACAATTAGGTGTCAGAACAAAATATATCAACTTGCAGGAGTCACGATGCAGAGAGAGACGCACTATTGTGCAGTACTTCAATCAGAAACCTTTGGAAACGTGTGGTATGACGGGCTGGTCGGAAAGCTAGGTCCATTACCACACGACCTGCACACTTGGACACCGTCTCACGCTATTTTTTTGTCAAGTGTAGAAGCACTCAAGTTTATTTCTTTCTCAAGAATCACATTATGTAGCCTATTAGTATCTTCCATGGCCGAGAGTGTAAGATGGGTTCAGCCCAACCCGAGCGTAGGGTCTTTTGCGGAAACGAGGTTTACCTGTTTCCGCAGAACACCCTGTGCGAGGGTTGGTATGAACCTATCTTACACGAGCGACTATGGTAGATGTTTTTCTCTCTCACCGCAGTTAAACAAAATAATGTAAAAATGTATTTTATCGCTGGAACTTTTTTGTGCGTAGTGAAAATAATGTGCGCATAGATATATGACAATTCCTGGTTGTCATAGATATTCGCGCAGTGATTCAGATTATGTTAATAGTCAAATCGTTCTTTAAATAGTTCTGGATGCAGCAAAGTGAAGGCAATAAAAAAGAGTTCCATACGGGTACTTGTTTATCTTTGCCCGTTGGGAAGATAAGAATTTCACGCATGGACAAATGTTTGAATCTACTTTTCTGAGGTGGCAGATATATATATATCCGAAATCTTTGACTGGTGATAAGGCTGCAATTCTAATTTGTCCATTCAAATTATTGTGTTAAATAACGACATTCAACTTGGCTTTCATTTTTTAAAATATGGTTTATAATAACGTATATCAGTCTATTCGTAGTGACCAAATATTATTTAGGCATCCTATGGAAGTGGTAAATATTAAGAGAAAAAATATAATGAAACGACAACCAGTATACAAATAATGATTGTTGGACATAGGTCATTTTTACTCATTAATTATCTGTCAGGAGTACCCGTTAAATTAATACCAAAATTATATGGGATCCCCATGCATCAAAATGTAGCATTATCGCCAATGGTTTATGCATTGACAAGTTTAGCTGTGTGTATGTTGCCTTAAGTCACATCCATGTCCGACAATATTATACATTTGAGGTACCTAACACATATTTAACAAAGAAACTTGTATTTGAAAGTCCGCAACATTGTTATTGAGAGTTGTATTAAAACAATCCTTTCGATTGATATACATACATATTCCCATGTAAATGCAGACACATTCATTAATGTAATATAATTATTCTAAAGCTCTGTAGATAAACACATACTGAAGTGCACATTTGTTGGGTTTATATAATTATTTGTGCTTTGTTTCCTCTCAACCCTTTCAACCATTGTCAGTTCTGCCCAAGATGCCATTTCCAATGGCTCTGGTGTCACATTTTACATGTATAAATTGTATATTCTGTAAAACCTATAAGAACTTATGTCGTATGTGATGAAGACGTCATTTTGAATTCTTTAATGTCGATGCGATTGATTATAAAACGCTTTGTGTAATTCTGTCGTCTTATAAATATCAAAAAGGTTTATCGAACATAATTATTTCATATAAACTTTACCAAATGAAGACGACGTAGCATGTTCGACTAACTGAGTCGATAAAAAAACAAGTCGACAGGCTGGAATAGGTTACTTTATCGACTCATTGACAATTTTTTTGTGTGTTTACGTAAAACCAGATAAAAAAGATGTACGGACGATTACATTTATACTTGTAGGAATCATCAATGCATGTCTATATTTTCCATATGTCATTATATACTGTGGATTAATTATCTTCACTTCCTTTATAAATGGTACTAGATGTGTAGCAGTGGTGTGTAAACAATTAAGCTTATTAAATATATGCCATTTTGAAAGCATTATCACTGTTTGTCTACATATAATCCACGACCATTCATAAGTATATTCATTTGAATCTTTCTATGCATATGTGACACCATATATATCTGAATCATGCTTAAGTTTCAAGTATTGCGATGGAATCGTCATGACAATGCTCTGTTGGTGTTGATAAATTTTATAATGGTTCATTGCTTTGTGATCTCTGACCCTTTCCAAATAATTTCAAGACAATATCTCAAACAAACAAAAAATCCGAATATTGCATGCCATCAAAATTAATTTAAAGTCGGTAAAAAAAAAACATTCATTCATAAAACATGTCATACATTGATTTGAATGTGCTAACTGCTAGCACGACTTTCACTTTTGAATGTCCAATGTCCAATGTCGTGCCAGCACAACATTCGATTTCGAATGTCCAATGTCCAATGTCGTGCTAGCACGACTTTCACTTTTGAATGTCCAATGTCCAATGTCGTGCCAGCACAACATTCGATTTTGAATGTCCAATGTCCAATGTCGTGCTAGCACGACTTTCACTTTTGAATGTCCAATGTCCAATGTCGTGCCAGCACAACATTCGATTTTGAATGTCCAATGTCCAATGTCGTGCTAGCACGACTTTCACTTTTGAATGTCCAATGTCCAATGTCGTGCCAGCACAACATTCGATTTTGAATGTCCAATGTCCAATGACGTGCTAGCACGACTTTCACTTTTGAATGTCCAATGTCCAATGTCGTGCCAGCATGACATTCGATTTCGAATGTCCAATGTTCAATGTCGTGCTAGCACGACTTTCACTTTTGAATGTCCAATGTCCAATGTCGTGCCAGCACAACATTCACTTTTGAATGTCCAATGTCCAATGTCGTGCTAGCACGACAATCGTTTTTGAATGTCCAATGTCCAATGTCGTGCCAGCACAACAATCGATTTTGAATGTCCAATGTCCAATGTCGTGCTAGCACGACAATCGTTTTTGAATGTCCAATGTCCAATGTCGTGCCAGCACAACATTCGATTTTGAATGTCCAATGTCCAATGTCGTGCTAGCACAACATTCGATTTTGAATGTCCAATGTCCAATGTCGTGCTAGCACGACTTTCACTTTTGAATGTCCAATGTCGTGCCAGCACAACATTCGGTTATGAATGTCCAATGTCCAATGTCGTGCCGGCACGACAAACGTTTTTGAATGTCCAATGTCCAATGTCGTGCCAGCACAACATTCGATTTTGAATGTCCAATGTCCAATGTCGTGCTAGCACGACTTTCACATTTGAATGTCCAATGTCCAATGTCGTGCCAGCACAACATTCGATTTTGAATGTCCAATGTCCAATGTCGTGCTAGCACGACTTTCACTTTTGAATGTCCAATGTCCAATGTCGTGCCAGCACAACATTCGATTTTGAATGTCCAATGTCCAATGTCGTATGTTTAGCTAACTTCACGCAGCTTTTTCGCAACGTTTCTGGCGGGTGGTGCTAAAAGCCGATACCCGGTATCCGGTATCGCCCGGTACCCGGTACCACTTTTCGATATCGGATTGTGTGCTACCGTGATGTTATCAGATGACTAATCTCATTATGACATTGCCGCTTTTTATTGCCTTTTAAAGATGTACGTGAAGTTAGCGGCCTAGCGGCCTAGCGGCGTGAAGTTAGCGGCCTAGCGGCCTAGCGGCGTGAAGTTAGCGGCCTGGCGGCCTAGCGGCCTAGCGGCGTGAAGTTGGCGGCCTAGCGGCCTAGCGGCCTGGCGGCCTAATTATATTTTCTATTTCCAAGCAATTTTTAATGCGATTTTTTTAAACAATGATAAATCAAGGTTTTTTATTCATATAGTTACATAGCGGCCTTAAATTGTTCTAAATCTATTCAGAATATTTTTCTTTACCTTTTATTCTAAAGCAATTTTAAATTAAGTTTATATGCACAAATTATCACTCTGAAGCGTTTTTCAACTTTTTTTCAAAAAAGTCGATCGAGCACTTCAGCGGCCTAGCGGCCTAGCGGCGTGAAGTTAGCAGCCTGGCGGCCTAGCGGCCTAGCGGCCTAAAATGGTTTCCTATTTCAAAGCATGTATACATGCATTTTCTTCTAAAACAAGGACATATTAACTGTTTGAATGCACAAATTAACACTCTGAAGCGTTTTTCAACTTTTTTTCAAAAAAGTCGATCGAGCACTTCAGCGGCCTAGCGGCCTAGCGGCCTGGCGGCCTAGCGGCGTGAAGTTAGCGGCCTAAAATGGTTTCCTATTTCAAAGCATGTATACATGCATTTTCTTCTAAAACAATGACATATTAACTGTTTTTATGCACAAATTAACACTTTGAAGCTATTAGCGATTATCAACAGTTTTTTTTTTCAAAAGCGTCGATAAAGCAGTCAGCTATTTCAAATCATAAAACACTCATGTTCTTCTAAAACAATGATATATTTATTGTTTTTATGCACAAATTATCACTCTGAACCGTTTATCAACTTTTAAAAAAAAGTCGATCAAGCACTTCAGCGGCCTAGCGGCCTAGCGGCGTGAAGTTAGCGGCCTAGCGGCCTAGCGGCCTGGCGGCCTAAAATGCTATCCCATTTCAAAGCATGTATACATGCATTTTCTTCTAAAAAAATGATATGTTAACTGTTTTTATGCACATACTAGGCATGTTCACATGCTTTGAAAAGCTGACTGCTTGTTCGACTTTTTGAAAAAAAGGTTGATAATCGCCTCAGAGTGATAGTGTGTGCTTAAAACAGTTAATATATCACTGTTTTAGAAGAAAATGCATGTATACATGCTTTGAAATAGGAAACCATTTTAGGCCACTAGGCCGCTAGGCCGCCAGGCCGCTAACTTCACGCCGCTAGGCCGCCAGGCCGCTAGGCCGCTAGGCCGCTGAAGTGCTCGATCGACTTTTTTGAAAAAAGTTGAAAAACGCTTCAGAGTGATAATTTGTGCATATAAACAGTAAATATATCATTGATTCAGAAGATCAGGCATGTTTAATGCTTTGAAATAGCTGACTGCTTAATCGACTTTTTTGGAAAAAAATATGTTGATTATCGCTAATAGCTTCAAAGTGTTAATTTGTGCATTCAAACAGTTAATATGTCATTATTTTAGAAGAAAATGGATGTGTACATTCTTTGAAATAGGAAACCATTTTAGGCCGCTAGGCCGCTAGGCCGCTAGGCCGCCAGGCCGCTAACTTCACGCCGCTAGGCCGTTAGGCCGCTGAAGTGCTCGATCGACTTTTTTGAAAAAAAGTTGAAAAACGCTTCAGAGTGATAATTTGTGCATAAAACAGTAAATATATCATTGATTCAGAAGGTCAGGCATGTTTAATGCTTTGAAATAGCTGACTGCTTAATCGACTTTTTTGAAAAAAATATGTTGATTATCGCTAATAGCTTCAAAGTGTTAATTTGTGCATTCAAACAGTTAATATGTCATTGTTTTAGAAGAAAATGCATGTATACATGCTTTGAAATAGGAAACCATTTAGGCCGCTAGGCCGCTAGGCCGCCAGGCCGCTAACTTCACGCCGCTAGGCCGCTGAAGTGCTCGATCGACTTTTTTGGGGGAAAAAATGAAAAACGCTTCAGAGTGATAATTTGTGCATAAAAACAGTAAATACATCATTGTTTTAGAAGAACAGGCATGTTTAATGCTTTGAAATAGCTGACTGCTTTATCGACGCTCTTAAAAGAAGACTGTTGATAATCGCTAATAGCTTCAAAGTGTTAATTTGTGCATAAAAACAGTTAAAATGTCATTGTTTTAGAAGAAAATGCATGTATACATGCTTTGAAATAGGATACCATTTTAGGCCGCTAGGCCGCTAGGCCGCCAGGCCGCTAGGCCGCCAGGCCGCTAACTTCACGCCGCTAGGCCGCTAGGCCGCTGAAGTGCTCGATCGACTTTTGTGAAAAAAAGTTGAAAAACGCTTCAGAGTGATAATTTGTGCATGAAACAGTTAATCTAAATTTGTTTTAGAATAAAAGGTAAAGAAAAATATTCTGAATAGATAACAATTTAAGGCCGCTATGTAACTATATGAATAAAAAACCTTGATTTATCATTGTTTAAAAAAAAAAAACGCATTAAAAATTGCTTGGAAATAGAAAATATAATTAGGCCGCCAGGCCGCTAGGCCGCTAGGCCGCCAACTTCACGCGGCAAGGCCGCTAGGCCGCCAGGCCGCTAATTTCACGCCGCTAACTTCACGCCGCTAGGCCGCTAGGCCGCTAACTTCACGTACATCTTTTAAAGATATCATTATCGGATAAAGATCTCTGTTGTTGGCGGTATGCTTTAGGTTAAGGAAATAGTTTGAGTTATTTATGTCTTATCCCGAGTAAGCAAGAGACATATTGATTTAGTGCTGTCTGTCTGTCACAAAACTTTGTCCCCTGTAAAACTTAAAGTTGTACTGGAACCGGGAAGAAGTGTTTAATATAAACTGTAGTTGTGCATAGACTAATGTTTTACCAAAATAGGTCTCTTTGAATTCCTTCATAGCCTTGACTCGACATCAGCCATCACCAACTTCAAAATATTTACATGGTAGATATGTTTGTGGGCCCGCTGTGATACTTTGTATCACAGTTTTTCTTGTTCAGTATTATAATGACAATGGATTACCATAGCGCGATTGACCATTACAAACAAAGGTGCGAAAAATGGCCATGAATGAAACAAGGTTTGAAAATACGTATCATACCGGCAGTCGTGTAAAACTGATCTTGCTACGCCAACTTGTAAGTGAACATTATGTCATTTCGGAAAATACGTCGTGGAAATTGTGTCAAAGCCCTGTGAACGCTAACGTTTGTTTTGGCAGTTAAAGCAGGCTAAAATATCTTAATTATTATTATCTAAACACTGCCAAATACCAAATTGTTATTACACTGTTTGAAACAGTGAAATATCCTTTTAATGTCACTGATTTATGTATATAATTCACCGGAAATCACAATATGAATCTGTTTATTAGACAGGAATATCGGATTTATACTTAATAGTATATCATTTGAAATGCTTTTAACAGAGCAAACATCCGCTCCCCCTCTCTGACTTTTTAAAACAAAATGGCTGAGAAACTAAACATTACTTCTTTGCCTTGGCGAAAATTTATAACATGGTAAATATGTATACTAAGCACTGTTTTCAATGAACATGCAAATGCATTCTCTGCCGTATAAGAGTTCAAATTGGTAAAAAATAATAGGATAATTATGTTGAAACATTAGGCCTTTAAGAACATATCAAAAAGTGTTGTTTTTCACTGAATAATGAAAACCTAAATGCTATTGCTACAGTTCATAGCAAGAAATAGGCCACTTAGCCAACAGGCCGCTTTCTTCAAGCCGTTAAGCATTTAAATTGGCGAAAAATGGTTCATTTTCATTATACTTTCGTTAAGAAGATGTCAAAAAGCACTAGTTAGCACTTTATTTATGAAAGTTCAAATATTACTGCTACAGTATATCCAAAAATATTACGCCGATAATTTCACAGCGCAAGGCCAAAAGGTCGCTATGCTGCTATCTTCAAGCAAACTTGGCCGCTAGACCGGGCCAATAACTTCAAGCTGCCAAGCTGCCGACTTCATGCCGCCAGGCCGACGTAAGGCAGCTAACTTCAAGCACACAAGGCCGCTAGAGCGCCATACCGCTAACTTCACGCCGCCAAGCCGCTAGGCCGTCAACTTCATGCCGCCAAGCCGTGAGGCAGCTACCTTCAAGCTCACAAGGCCGCTAGACCGCCATACCACTAACTTCACGCCGCCAAGCCGCTAGGCCGTTAACTTCATGCCGCCAGGACGTAAGGTAGCTAGCTTCACGTATACAAGGCCGCTAGACCGCCATACCACTAACTTCACGCCGCCTAGCCGCTAGGCCGTGAACTTCAAGTCGCCAGGTCGTAAGGCAGCTAACTTCAAGCTCGCAAGGACGCTAGACCGCCATACCACTAACTTCACGCCGCCAAGCCGCTAGGCCGTCAACTTCATGCCGCCAGGCCGTAAGACAGCTAACTTCAAGCACACAAGGCCGCTAGACCGCCATACCACTAACTTCACACCGCCTAGCCGCTAGGCCGTGAACTTCATGTCGCCAGGTCGTAAGGCAGCTAACTTCAAGCTCACAAGGCCGCTAGACCGCCATACCACTGAGTTCACGCCGCCAATCTGTTAGGCCGTGAACTTCATGCCGCCAGGCCGTAAGGCAGCTAACTTCAAGCACACAAGGCCGCTAGACCGCCATACCACTAACTTCTCGCCGCCTAGCCGCTAGGCCGTCAACTTCATGCCACCAGGACGTTAGGCAGCTTGCTTCACGTACATGCACAAATGATAAATTGGCTGTGAAGTATGTTCAATTCACTCCAAACGATAAGAATAAACATTCAAGTGGTGAAGAATTTCGTTCCAAAGTTGACACACCGCAGTTATAAATTATGTTTATATATTACATACTACCTGTCCTAGTTGAATTGCTGTGTCGATTTTACGCACCAATCAATTGTTACCTCGCTTCCCCAGGTCTAGGGATATACCGGGGATAGCGGGGGAATGGGCCGTGTTTTTACCTTAATGTGGCCCCGCAGTGCCGAGTGAATGTTGTGGGTTTTTTTTCGTGCCCGGGGTGCGGTGTTCTACCTGGGATTGGCTTGACCGAAAGTCAAAGTGTCCAGGACCGTCGGGGCGAGGGGTATGGGGGGCGTGGGGCGTGGTTACAATTGACTGATGTACTATTCATAAAAGGTTCATAGATTTTTAGATTTTTATCATTACAATGAAAACTTTCTATAACAATGCAAGAAACTGCGAAAAAAAGAAAATGTTAATAATATTGACATGGAATTTTTCTATCATGTCTCAAATAAACTCCTGCTGTTGGCGACAATTAATATGATCCTCTAATTTTCTTTTCACTACTAAATTAACTCTATTTTTATTCATTTCCTGAACAAGTAAAGTGTTTACTCACCGTACATGAATGATCAAGCTGCTCGCTTGGTACATGGTCATGGTTGAGCGATTTATAGATTATGATGTTTATCTGCTCCACTTTTTTCAGGTCTTTCTTATCATAATACTTATATCAGTGTTTGTTTAAGCCTGACATATTATAGCTCTTCTTCATTTGAAAGCTATAAGCATATATTCACCAGTGACCTAGGTAAGGTTTAAGCAGAGACATACCGTGGATGTTAACATGATGGCGCGTCTCATTCAGACACTGAGCGTTCTTTTCTGTGTGTTTGGGAATGTTTATACGGACATAGGTAAGCTTAGAACTATTAGATATTTGCTAGCATGCAATAACAACAATTATACAATGAACCCTTAACATAGTATTGTACGTTTTCTTAAAAATACAATACAAGAAAATTATTCCTACTACATCTATTTATTATATACCCATCATAAATTCACACGCAATACATATGGCAAAATACGGTAGTCCGTATTCCACTATTAGGACATCACATCATAACAAGTATCGTTGCGCGATGTTAAAATGACGTCAATAATGCGTCGTTAAATGACATTTATTATGAAAACATGTGGCTTTTAAGTGATCTTACCAGTAATGAATATAATAAAACGGTTATTAGTACTGCGTTTTGATCCGGAATGTCGTATTAAACTCTCGTGGATTTTTGCAAATTTTGATTCAACAACAATCCGTTGTTAGAGCGCCATACCGCTAACTTCACGCCGCCAAGCCGCTAGGCCCGAATCTGCGAAAATCCACTCGAGTCGAATACAACTCCCCGGATAAAAACTCAGTACTAATAACCCTGTTATACTAAACGCAAATCATATTCGTTAGGCATACAAACGATTGGTGTGGCAAGTTTTGGGGATATGATAAAACAGTTTTCGGTTACGGTCGGGTCGTTCTTTTTACAGAATGGTTGAGAAAGAAATACTGTTAAGGTTTTCTTAAATGATATTAAGTATTTCTTTAACTGAATAAAATTATGGACTGTTGTTGTAAATATAACTTATATAATGAATGAATTGCGTGTTTAATGCATTATCAAGGATATGAACGCAGTTGGGCTGGTAAAAGTACACATGATATCTGGAGTCCTTCACATACTTTAACCAGGCCAACTGCGTTCATACCCCGATAATGACATCAATCATGCACTTCATTCCTTAAAACACTTAATTGTACAGCTAAACACAAGAAACCTGCCAAATGACATTATGAAGAAGAAAGTTTATTCAAAGAAATATATCACACAATACATATTTGAAATAGGCCAACATGACCCGTGATCAAAATATATGAGACAGACCAACGTAATTTTGATGTTGTTGTTCAACCAACTAGACTCAAATACACCGCTGTATATCTTTAAAGTACTGTACCAAAGAACATTGCTGATAACTATCTAGACTCAAGAACATTGCTGTATAACATACAAGACCCAAGAACTTCGCTGTAGAACTAAAACAATACAAGCACGTTGCTGTATAAATAACTAGACCCAAGAACTTCGCTGTAAAACTAACTAAACTCAATAACATTGATGTATAACAAACAAAGTCCAAGAACTTCGCTAAATTACTAACTAGACTCAAGCACTTCGCTGTTTTACTACTTATATCCAAAAACATTGCTGTATAACGAACAAGATCAAAGAACTTCGCTAAATAACTAACTAAACCCAAAAAACTTCACTGTATAATAAGCAAGACCAAAGAACATTGCTGTATAACTATCAAGACCCAAGAACATTGCTGTATAACTAACAAAACCAACGAACTTCGCTGTATAACTTAAAGCACCAAGAGCATTGCTGTATAACTAGCAAGACACAAAAACTTCGCTGTACAACTAACTAGACCCAAGAACATCGCTGTATTACTAACAAGACCCAAGTACATTGTATTCTGGCTATCTAGACTCAACAACGTCGCTGTATAACTAACAAGCCCCAAGAACATTGCTGAATAACTATCTAGACCCATGAACTTCGCAGAATAACTAACAATACCAAGGAAGTTCGCTGTATAACTACCAAGACCCAAGAACTTCGCTGTATAACTAACAAGACCCATGAACATTGCTGTATAACTATCTAGACCCAAGAACATTGCTGCATAACTAACTACGTAGATCCAGGAACTTCGTTGTATAACTAACAAGACCCAAAAACTTCGCCGTACAACTATCTAGACCCAAGAACATTGCTGTATAACTATCTAGACCCAAGAACATTGATTTATAACTAACAAGACCCAAGAACATTTCTGTAAAACTAACAAGACTCAAGAACATTGCTGTATAACTATCTAGACCCAAGAACATTGCTGTATAACTATCTAGACCCAAGAACATTTCTGTATAACTAACAAGACCCAAGAACATTGCTGTATAACTATCTAGACCCAAGAACATTGCTGTATAACTATCTAGACCCAAGAACATTTCTGTATAACTAACAAGACCCAAGAACATTGCTGTATAACTATCTAGACCCAAGAACATTGTCGTATAACTATCTAGACCCAAGAACATTGTCGTATAACTAACAAGACACAAGAACGTTGCTGTATAACTAACAAGACACAAGAACATTGCTGTATAACTATCTAGACTCAAGAACATTGCTTTATAACTATCTAGACCCAAGAACATTTTTGTAAAACTAACAAGACCCAAGAACATTGTTGTATAACTATCTAGACCCAAGAACATTGTCGTATAACTAACAAGACACAAGAACGTTGCTGTATAACTAACAAGACACAAGAACGTTGCTGTATAACTAACAAGACCCAAGAACATTGTCGTATAACTAACAAGACCCAAGAACGTTGCTGTATAACTTAAAAGCCCAACAATATCGCTATATAACTAACGAGATGAAAGAAGTTCGCTGAATAACAAACTAAACATAATAACTTCGCTAACTAGACCCACGAACATTGCTATATAACTTTAATGCTAACTCTTTATTACATCAAGTAGTCTAATTGAAATCTATGTTCATCCAATCAATCTAACGTAACCATTCCTGCACCACTTATCAAGCATAAGAACATTCTTTTTATTACGAAAACACATTGAACTTGCTCATAAAAATAAAAATTGCACTAGAGTATATATAATAGATTTAAATTAAGATAGCGTTGTAATACATTCATATTGATGCATGAAATGAGCTTTCCGGTCATTGAACATTTCAGGTTACTTTTGGCACATCACTGACTTTCACTACGATTTTACGTACTACGGGCGACAACTGTCGTGCAACCCAAACGCCAAACCGACGGAACCAGGGAAGTATGGGGACTTCTGGTGTGACTCGCCCTGGGCACTTGTCAATAGTTCCGTCCAGGCGATGGCCAAACATCGAGCTGACGTGGACTTCATACTTTGGACAGGGTATGCTTAAGTCGGATCAGGTCGTGTGACGATACAATGTTAATCGTTGTCAATCGGAACACCTCGGCCATTTCCGCCATACGACGAGCCTCGGATGTATGCCGGTGCATTAGTAAAAGTAGTTCGTAAATTTATTAATAATAATATTAATAATTCTAGTGTTTTTACATGCAATGTTTAAACTTGGTTCAACGTGATTTCCATTAAAGTAAATTATTGCATAAATAATTAAAATTGTTACGTGTTAAGTCCTGAGGATTAACTGGTAACTTGAAATTACTACGTGATCTACTTGCAGCGTAGTTAGATGTAAATAGTTCGGACAATGTAAACCGTCCATATGCATCCGAGGTTGTTTTCGATGGAAAAGGGAAGAAATGCTCCGACTGAAGCGTTGTATTTGTTCGTCTGTTTAATGATAGTGTTCGCATAAGACTATAAAATATCTTTTTTCTGTTTCTTCTCATGTATGTATCGCAATTGCCTTCAGTTCAGCCAGCCTACTAAAAGGAAAACAAAACATATGCAGTACAATTATTTACGGCATCGAGGTCTTTACATTTATTATATAAACTTATAATTAAAAAAAAAATAACCATGGCCAGAGATGTTAAAAACAGTGTATAAAAATTTGATTAAACGACCAAATTTTGTGTTGAATAAATACTCTATTTGGACCGTAAAGTTTTAAAATTTAGTTCGGGTAATCTCAATGTGGCTGGAACGGTAGTCACTTCTATAACTCATGCCGTCTCTTTCAAGCTGTGTCGATTTGAAGCAAAAGGCACAAGCCGGGTCAGTATTCACACTGGCACCGGATTTTCAAATCATTTTTTTTTAAATAAAAAAAAATCTTATAATTCCTTACTAAAAATTAAAAAACCGAATATGTGAAAAAATATTGAAATATATATATATATATATATATATATATATATATATATATATATATATATTTTGATATGCACTTTGTACTGTATACTATACTAACATGGTATTGAACGTTTCTCTACCCGGGTCACGTAATCATCTTATTACTCAGTTCAAAAGAACTTCTGCAGATTAACAGCCATCGGAATTTAAGAATATGATATCTACATTTATCTTCCGAACACTCCACCTAAGCCCGCGAAGAAATTTGCCTATCATACGATTTTTTTTACTTTATTCTCATTTTACTGTTTTCCTAGTTTTTCAACCACTCTTGACTTCCGGTTTTATTACTGTTTTTCGTCCAATTTGTAACATGCGATTTGATTGGTCGATTGAAAAGGCGGCTTATTTAAAATCTCAAATCGTTAACAAATTGAAATTCTAACATTTTGGCCCTTCTTCTCCGTTATCAAGCAAATCATGAATGAAAGTCCAAATGAAATATGAAGTTGCAACGATGCAAAGCAATGTATGATATAATAACTGATTAGCTGAAGAACTTCATTTACATATTGACTTCATTGAAGTTTATGGTAGCATATTACTGCCGTAAGATAACCCGATAACGTTCGCCAATTGTTTCGTGTTAACCACTAGACTTTTGTGATTAATATCTAGATATATAGTTCATATTCGCGAAACTTTTCGGTATGATAAAACACTTAAGTTTATATTCTTCGGTTTGATATGAAGATGTTCTTTGCATCATCTCGTTTAATTCACTAATGTACATGTATATTACTAGTTTACTTTTAAACACATGTGTCAGTTGTTTATTTTGGCCACGGTGAGGCTTATAAATACTCGTTCATGTTTCTTCTATTAGAGATACAGTTCTTCATACTGGCAACGAAAACTTGAACTACACGATCAACGCTGACATCCTAGATAATGTCACGGAAATTATAGACAACGTAATGGGCTCCGTTCCTGTTTTTGCAACATTCGGTAACCACGACTACTATCCCAATAACCAGTTTCCTCCAACCAACAACCTGCTGTACAACGATACGTGGGACAGGTGGGGTGCCTGGATAGGGGATGTCACGCAGGAGGGGAACTTTAGGAAAGGTTTGTTTTTGAAATAGTCGTCAATGTTGTGTGTCTAACGTTAAGTGTTTGTTATACACCAGTCAATTGTAACCTCGCCCCCCCCCCCCTCCCCCCAGGTCCGGAGAATACCGGGGACTTTAACTTTCGGTCGAGCCAATCCTGGGTAAAATCCCCGTCCTTCGGGGACAACTGCTGGTAAAATGCTGGTAAAATCCCCGCCAAATGCCCCCGCATTCCGGGGACATCCTAGGTAAGGTCCATTTCCCGTTATTTTCGGCGCAAAAACAAAACCACCGCATGCACCCGGCACTGCGGGGCCACCTGGAAGGTAAAAACACGGCCCATTTCCCTCGCTATCCTCGGTATACCACCGGACCTTGGAGGGCCGTGGTTACATTTGACTGCGGCATTAGGCCTTAGCCACGTGTTTCTAAACATGGCATTCGGTTAAATTCCGGCTACCGGGTTGGCCTTATAGATTTTTTTAAAATTTAAACTTATTTCATTTACAACGATTATGAAACAAGTTATTAGACCATTATACTAATCACTCTCGGCGGCACGATGTTACGCGAGAGTGTGGTCTTGTGTTTTGGGGGAAACTTGAGTACCCGGAGGAAACCCACTTGTCCGGCTTGGTAACCACAAACCAACCTATAGATTTCATTGTATTATTAAAATATATTCGAGATTTAGGTTGTTTTCCCGTTACCGACCAGTAAATGATACAAAATTGGACATTTGCAATACACTATTTTTTTGTGTGCATTTGTGTTTGATATTTTTACAAAGTTCACTTATAATTTAAAAAGGATGACTCCGTGGAACAGAAAACAAATTGTATTATCTTTCAAATTTATAGGAGCATATTACACAAAGAAGACGGACCATGGTCTGAGGATTGTGGCATTAAACACAAATCTGTACTATACCTCGAACAAAGCGGTGTTGGGCTCGAACGATCCGGGGGACCAGCTGTCCTGGCTAAATCAAACACTAGCAGAAGCAAGACGAAACAACGAGCGGGTTGGTTGCAGCTTGTTTCATATAGCTTATTTCTAAATGTACTACTGATAGGGTAAATGGCTAAGCATTTCAAGGTTTTGAAACATTCAAAGATCCTGGTCTTTGCTTCGCCGAAAACCACCTACTCACTTCTGAATCTAGTGGCAACATATAGGGCCTATCAATCGACTTCACACATCAGAGAAAAGCCGTCTGCCTCTGTTCGCGATTTGGCTTTTTTTCTTTTACCTATCATATGCAATTAAATTTTGAAGAGGCTGGCTCATTTTCCCCCAACACCGATACATGTACATGGGTTTCACTTTAAAAGGCCAATTTAATCGTAGCTTTAAATTACACTTGCGATAAAACTCGAACAAAACGGTTTGAACAGCTAAAACTCGCCTTTCGGGGCAATATGGCATTGCGATCATGTTTCATCGTACTGAATGCCGAGCACGTTCTGCTGAGCTTATTTGCAAATAATAGTAGTAGTTCATTCCATTTTCCTCCAGTACGATTTCTATGTCATTGTTATGTATTTGTATTCTCATACATTAATCACATCCGAATTAAGACCTTCGACGACCTTGAACTACTTGTATTATTACATTTGTACATGTATACGTTCTTACTTATAATTACACAACGTCAGTTAAAGTGACACTCTTATTCAAAATCAATACATACACATGTAAAACAAACATCAATTCTGAGTTATACGCCATCAAATACACACTAAATAAGGAACTTATGGAAAATATTAATTACTATTAAGAATATTATAACCTTGTATTTAATAGTTGAAAACGCAAAAATATTAAATGATTGGTGAATGCTAAAAGATTTACTGTGATCTACTATCGTTTCATAAGGTAGCTATACAGTGTTTTCTGCACATTTCTTTCATATTAAACTCGGTATGCTTCATAAGAACCATTATTTTTGACATTTATTCATCCATTTTGGTATATTGAAACAATTGTATTAAATGTGTTAAATCTTATTTTTGAGTAAAAGTGCATCTTTAAGCTCGATGGATATGAATCACGATGGATATGAATCACGTTCGTGTCCGTTTCATTTAAAGATGCACTCTTACTCCCAAATAAGATTTACCACAGTTAATTCAATTGTGTTAATATACATTATACCAAAAAGGATGAATAAAAGTCGAAAACAATCATTCTTATGAAGAATACTGAGTTCAATATAGAAAAGGTACAGAAAACGGTATTTCTACCTTATGAGAGGATAGTAGATCACAGTAAATCTTTTAGCATTCACCAATCAATTTATATATGTTTGCTTTTTTCAACTACATGTATTAAATACACGGTTACAATCTTGTTATCAGTAATTAATATTTTCCATAAATGTATTATTTGGTAAATGGTTAAGTAGTATCACTCATAATGTTGGGAACAACATAAATTCAGAGAAAATGAAAACTATGTCGGGTGTCCCTCAAGGATCAATACTCGGTCCCTTACTTTTTCTAATATACATCAATGATATGCCTTTAATTTCTTC
Organism: Mya arenaria; assembly: GCF_026914265.1. Classification (NCBI taxonomy): domain Eukaryota; kingdom Metazoa; phylum Mollusca; class Bivalvia; order Myida; family Myidae; genus Mya; species Mya arenaria. The sequence goes on from NC_069133.1 coordinate 15,590,272, forward strand.
CAATTCATGTATTGACTTATATGCAGATGATTCCACGTTATACAAAATAGGTCCAAGTATATTGAGCATTCAGTCAGATCTACAAAAAAGTCTTAATAGTGTGAGCTGTTGGTGTGAGACAAATAATATGTCAATCCATCCATCAAAAACCAAATGTATGATTCTATATACTAATTATAAGGCAAAACATGCATTGCAACTTGAACTATCAATAGATGGATTGTCAGTAGAAAACGTGAAATGTCAAAAGGTCCTCGGGGTGCATGTTGATCAGACATTGTCATGGCATACACATGTTAAGACTGTAGTGAATAAGCTTAATTCAAAATTGGCACTTTTAAGAAGAATTGCATATTATTTAACAGACGAGATGAAATCATTGTATTATAATGCATATATCATGTCAAACATGGAGTACTGTTGTAGTGTCTGGGGACTTACACATTCCTCAGATACCACAAAAATCACTAACATTCAGAAAAGAGCGATTAAGCTAATAATGAAGTCGGGAACTAGCCACTGTGGAAACATGTTCAAACAGTTTGGGTTGCTATCTTTTGAAGACAGGTGCTATTATCATCTCTCATTACTTGTTTTCAAAAGCATGAATTGTTTGACTCCTTCGTACTTCACAGAATTGTTAACATTTGCCAAAAATGAGCACTATAACTTGCGTTCTTCAGAAAACAAGGATCTTTTTGTTGTAAAACCTAGAACAAACTATATCAAAAATACATTTGCCTATAAAGCAATGAACATTTGGAATAATCTTCCTACATACATAAAATGTCAAGATAAGCTACCAGCCTTTAAACATGCATTAAAAGGCTACTTATTGGCAAAATAATTTTATCACATGAACAAAAAATCTTGACACTTTATTTAAATCACATTATAATAAATAGTTCATTGTTTACATGAATTGTGTTAATGTACGTATATGACATTCTTGCAACAACTTGTAATGGATACTACCAAATATGTAAATATATTGATTGAATGTGGTTTTACTGAATATATCTACATTATTTACAGTATGAAATTATTGCAATTTATAATCATCATATTAAACTGAGTTGTGTTTGTCGAAGAAATGTATGATAGTGATAGTGTGAATGTATGTTTTGTATGTTGCTTAATATGTATAGTACATGTGTTTTTGTAATACTTTTTGTGTGAAGGCCATGCTGGAAATAAGTAGTATGCCTGTAATGATTGTACACTTAGTATGTAACCTTCGTTAAATAAAGTTGTTATTATTATTATTATTATTATTATAATGTATGTTTGTTATACATGTGTATGGATTTATTTTGAATAAGAGTGTTACTTACATGTACATGTGTTAATTCTTAGAAATGTTGAGAATGAATCGAATTTAACATGTTGGTTTTGTCCCTTACCCCGGCTTACCCGGTGCGTTCTATGTTTATATCAACAGGTGCTGGTAACCGCCCACATTCCTCCTGGCCCGCACACTCCGAGCGATACTTGGTGGATGCACGAGCAGTTCCACACACCCTTGGTTGAAACTCTACGACGTTACACAGACGTCATTGTTGCCATGCATTTTGGCCATGACCATGCAGATGGTTTCAAAGTACTGTCAGGTAACTCTGGTAAGTCGATTTGAAGTTTAATATACACACTGGTTATTCTTTAACATAAATTGTACTTTGACCTCCGATACGTATCGATATTGCTCATTCATGACACAGAATACTGTACACGTACGTAATATAACTATTTGCCTTATAGCTGCAATCTCACAGATTGACCGTTTTGACAACTTTTATTTTTATTTTGTTTGTCTTGGAGTGAGCCAAAATTTGCGCAAATGTCTGAAAACCGGTGATATAAGACTGCTGATGAAAAATCAGATCGCAGTTTTGATCATTAACGCTCAAAAATTGATGTTTTATGGTTACAAGCGTTTCATATCCAATATGACTGGTTTGAAAACACTGATGCAAAAATCAGCTGATTCTACGACAAAATGAAGATTGTCAAATATGTCAATATGTGAGAGTGCAGCTTAATGGTTTCACCTTTTATCTGATCTAAATTTAGTAGGAATTAGTAAGTTGAAATTTTTACGCGTGTAAATATTACCACTTTAACTTGGAAGTGCTTTCATCAGAAAGAATCAATGACCCATATAATTGTTTGAATGTGAACATTTGCAGGTAACCATAAAGCGCCTATTTTCATGGCCCCTTCTGTTACACCATGGAGGTATATAATCCCCAACGTAATTGGCCCTGCACACAACCCTGGTATACGGCTAGTGAAGTATGAAAGAACTACGGGAAGACACCTCGACATCCAGCAGTATTACCTTGACTTGGAGAATGCCAACAATAACGGATCAGATATCTGGGGACTCGAGTATACAGCTACGAGTGCATACGGAATTGACGACTTAACGGCTGAAAGTCTTGAAAAAGCAATCGAGAAAATAAAGAAACCGGGAAGTGAGGAGTTCAACCGTTATGTTCATTTCCACGATGTGAGTCCTCCTGTCCTCCTCAAGGAGGAATGTGATCATATCTGCCATGGAGTTATCGTTTGTGGATTCACTCACTTTGATGTTGAAGGCTACGAACAATGCAAAACCGATATGACATCTGGCGCTGGAAAGATCAATGTCAGCGTGATGGCGTTTTTGTTGATATATCATTTACTTCGCTATTTACAGTAACATAAGCTGAACTCATATACAATTGTTTTATAGTCATTGTACCAAAGGTAAAGAAAAATACCGTCATTAACTTGGATAATGCTTCCGCATAATCTGTTTACTTTAAGATGCTTACAACCAGTGATAGATGACAATGTTCAGTTTTCAAACTGAAAGTTATTTTTCACATCTGTATAGTCTGGATTTTGTTTTTATTTAGTAAACAATTTAGGTAATGCTAGATATGATGAGGCGTATATAGTTTTAATTTTGCTTTTACTGGTACATGTTTGATCGAATGTAAAGCTGAGCGCTGGAAATCCATTTTCCATCTAAAACAACCACGGATGATTGTCGGTAATCTGTAGAAGTAGTTCGTAAAAACTTAAATATTATAATTAATTAATTAATTGTATTGTTTTAACGTGTATTTTGAATTACTTAGTTCAAAATTGATTGCCAGTGAAATGTTTTATTGTATAAATAAAGAGTAAAGTCATAAGGTTTAACTGCTAAATTGAATTCACTACGCGGTCGTTTTCCAGAGTAGTTAAGTGTAGAGAATTCTGACATAGTAGATCCTTTATATACAGGTCAAACACCACTTATTAGATTTTCTATATATTCTACAGTCAATTGACCAATTTGCATGAACGATAACAATAAATGTTAATGCTTCACGACCTCCAACACCATATATAGGGAGAAAGCTCCACTTGTGTATTAAACATTAAACAACGACGTTATAAAAGCTACGATTCCCATAAGAACAATATAATTGGTTGAACGTTACCACCTGTGTAGCTAGCTTTATTCTGCAGTGTTATAAAACTTAAAAGTGAACAATTATATTGTTGAGATAAATCTAATTACTGCGCAATTAATGCTGAACCAACAAAGATTTGGACTTCGTAAACTTTATAATGGAAAACAAGGAAATCGTTCTCCTTTCCTCTTGTGATAAAATTCTTCTGAACTTCACTTTATAATGGAAGGCAAAGAAATGTGAAAATTTGTTAGCAGTCTTCAATAAAAATGCGTTTTTATTTTGATTATCTTTAGCTCATACCCTTCTTATACATGTCGCCAGTATAGATAGTTCGGTAATGCAATGGTTTAATGTAGGCTCGCCCCCCCCCCCCCCCCCGGGGGTATACTCGGGACAGCTGGGGAAATGGGCCGTTAAATACCTTCCAGGTGCCGGGTGATTGCGGTGGTTTTGTCTTCGCGTCGGAGAATGGGCCTTACCTAGGGTCCCTGGAGTGCGGGTGCATTTGGCGGAGATTTTACCATCAGTTCGTCTCCGCAGGGCGGGGATTTTACCCGGGCTTGGCTGGACCGGAAGTCAAAGTTCCTGCTATTCCCCGGACCTGGTGGGCGTGGTTACAATTGACTGGTGCATAAGAAACTCAAGGAGTTTAGCATGTACATGTGTATACTACCCGCTAGAACAAGCATGAACGATGTAATAGGTGACATTGTGGTGGCGGTCCCGGTAGTGAAACCCGCGCGGACAGTCATTGCTTTCGCTGAAGTTGCAGATCAAACGGTGAAGCCGCGGGTCTTGGATGAAGTACCTGCCAAATAGGTGTGCGGTGCCTCCGCACCTGTAGGACCAATCCTCCACTCTTGAGTACCGAAAGATGCTCCCGAGCACCAGCGCCGCAATATGGTAATGTACGAGTCAATTGTAACCACGGCCCCCAGGCCCAGGGGGTATACCGGGGATAGCCGTAGAAACGGGCCATGTTTTAAACTTTCAGGTGGCTCCGCTGTGCCGTGTGCATGCGGAGATTTTGTCTTCGTGCCATAAATACCGCGGAATGGGCCTAACCTAGGGTTCCTGGGGCGCGGGAGCATTTGGCGGGGATTTTACCAGCAGTTCGATCGGCACTGGGGTGGGGGTTACAATTGATTGGTGCATACACCTTACAAGCACAGAAGAACATATTGTTCACAATCTAATTAAAATCGTATCGTGACATTCACTTAATTTCATTGCGTTATGTCACATAACGTCACGGTCAAGAAGCGTGTATTGGGGATCTGAAAAAAATGGATTGTTCATGGCGTTGATATAAAAGCAAAAGGAAAGCGATGAGCGAGTCATCGACGAAACTTATTGCTGAACTATCTTAATTAAAACTTATGTTTTTGTATTTAATTGCACCAGCACTCCAACTACAAGAAGATACTCCAGATTATATGTCCATTCTGTTTGTAAGTTCAAGGATACTGTTGTGCTGGACGTCAAATATTATGTGGGCATGTCTCCGATTGAAGTCTTACTTCAATACATTCACGGACCCACATATCTGCAAGTAAATTAAGTTTGAGTAAGATATAATTCAAAATGACGTCAACGTTGTATACCGGTAACTGCGGAACGTAAAAAGCTTATCTAAAAACCTTTCTTTTTGTTCACATTTTATACGAGCTAAGTCATACAAAAGAACAGGTAAAGCCCAAAGTTTCAGGACTATTATCGCTTTTTTCTAAAGCTGCTAGCTTACAGATTTACCATTTTTGCAACTTTTTTATTTTTTTGTTTGTTTTGGAAGGAGCAAATTTTTGCGTAAATATCTGCAAACCAATCATAAAAGATTGTTGACAAAAAATCAAATGTTAGATTTTCATATTTCCGTTCGAAAAATAATGTTTAATGGCTTCAGCCCTTACTAATGGGTAAGACAAAATGCATAAAAATCATTTTTTGAACTTAAATATATAAAAATCTGCGATCTTATTTTTTGTCAGCAATCTTATATAACTGGTTTCCATAGTTTTTCGCATAAAGGCGCGTTCCAGGACAAAAAAAATGTCAAAACGTTCAATCTGTGAGAGTGCAGCTTTAAGATGTGCTGATAACAATTTTGGTATACCACAAGCTATAATATGACGTCACAAAGGCTGAGTCGCAAAGCACAATTTGCTCTCGGTTTATATCCCACAAAGGAAACGTTAAGTTGTTTTTATTTCTTAATATGTTTTCTTCTTAACAGACTCGTCCTGCTGTGTTGGCGTTGAAATTATAGTTCGTCAATGAATAGAAATCATATGGTCGATGTTATTCATTTGTAGACAAACCCATCGTCGGCAATCATGGTGCTCTATTCCGTTATGCACCAGTCAATTGTACCCCCCCCCCCCCCCGTCCGGGGGTATACCGGGGATAGCCGAGGATGGGCCGTTTTTTAACCTTCCAGGTGCCCCCGCAGTGCCTGGTGAATGCGGTCGTTTTGTGTTTGCGCCAAAAAAAGTTGGGAATAGGTCTTTATGTATACCTAGGGTCCCTGGGGTGCGGGGGTATTTGGCGGGGATTTTACCAGCAGTTCGTCCTCCGCAGGGCGGAGATTTCACCCGGGCTTGGCTGGACCGTAAGTAAAAGTTCTCGCTATTTCCCGGACCTGAGGGCGGCGTGGTTACTTCGTAAATACAGTGGGACAACTGACCGGCAAAATCACGTTTTCATGAATACGCATGTAGCAGGGGAGACAATCCTTCTTCCAATCATGTTCGCAGGTTACACTATACATGTAGTATTCTCTTCAATAACTCAGTAGCTTCCATAGGCGAGTGGTCTAGATTACTGTCAAAACTATTGTAGTGAAAAAGCCGAACGGGTGTAGTTCCAACTTTCGCCAAAATTCATTTTCTACGGGAAAACATTATGAGTGTATGTGCATACATGTGTTTATCCGCATTCGGTACCTTGCGGATTCAATGAATCAGTTTCATCACTTGGCAATTTACTGAATGGTTAAATCCTTAACATTATGGAATTTATCGCCGTTGACATTATCTATGCAAGTTATGATATATATATATAGACAGATATTTTTTAAGTTTACAATGAATAAAATAATTTGTAACATTACATGAATAAACTTTCTTGAATATGGCTTTTATGAAATCATATAAAATGATGATGGCACTATCACTTTTGTTATGAAAGTAAGTGCTATTCATCAATTAAAAATAGAGTATGTGTGAACACTATGAATTATTTGGACAGTGTTTTTTGGGGGTTTTTTTTACCTTCAAATGACTTTGACCTTCATGCTTCTAAAGAAATAGACATATTATTATATAAGTATTACCCATGTTTATATTTAGTATTTACTAACATAAAACTGTAATATTTGAGCAGACAAACACATTGGCAAATAATTTACAGGGGTTTCAATTACCCCACCCACTTTAAACGAACTGCCGCTATTAGAAAAAAACCACATACATAATAACAAACTATATTCAAAATAACATCATTGAGGCTTGCATTATGACAATGGATTATTGTAAGCATAATTTGGTAATAATTATTCAATAAAACAAAAATAAACGCAGGTATTTGGTCCCAAAAAGGTATGTTTTTGTCATTTCAATGTAAAAAGGCTTAAAGAAGGTAAATAATAATTAAATACAGACAATTCTAAAGTATTAGAAAATGTATTATCATAAATTAGAAAAAATAATACTACTAAGAATTTCAAAAACTTCATAATGAGATGGATTTTATATGCAAGGTGGTATTTGTTTTAATTTGGGGGCCATCTTGGTGGCTATCTTGGACTTTGCTTTTTGCAAGAGAGATTTTTCTGCCAACAACACTTTTGGTAATTGGGAGACATCCTCCTACACATCAGTAACACAGATTTTGTATAGCAGGCCTTCACTTTAAGCAATATGTTGCCATCCGACGTAGCAAAATGACGTAATTTATCACGTGGTATACACACATTTGTTAAATGGCTTCTGTACTATATCATTTACTCATTATCAATGATACACAACTAGAACATCGATAAGGCCATAACAATTACATTTGGTTCGGGTTACCCGACCCTATCTACGAAATAGGCGCCAACCGTGACGTTTTATAGTCAGTTGGGGTGTTTTAAGTGTGTGTTTAATACGTAGTTTATATTTTAAAAGCTTCATGCAGAAGATTACTTTTACACCATTGTCCAATGATGACAATAACGTTCTTACATAAAGCTTTATAAAAGAAAAAAAGCCGACCTACCCGACCTTTTTTTGAAAAGGATCTAACCCTAACCAAACTATTTTATTTATAATAAAATAAACTTTCGATGAATCTCAACGTATATACTTGTTCCATTTGTTCCATTCCATTGTATTAAGATAATAACTATTTGTTTGTATGTCCAGAAACAAGTCTGCCTCATTAGCGGGCAAAATAATGACAAATTTAAAATAAAGGAAAAAAATCGATTGTCATATTACTGACAAAACTACATGCTTAGAACAGGTTTGCCGAAGTTTTTTTTTTTTTTTAAAAAGGTCACTGAAAGAACCGGAGTAATGGTTCTTTCCGCCAATTAAAATTGGTGAAGAAGTCATTAATAGGTTTTAAGATCGTGTGCCATCTTATTCTACACAGCGCTGGTTAAACTATACGGATATCATATGAATTATTTCAAAATACTTTGTTATTTAAGAAAAACCTATGATAACTCTTCCAAATGTAATCAGCATGCTTACTATGTTTGCGTTACTGATAAGACATTTTATTAAATACACAAACTGTATGTATGCATAACTTGAGGAAAGAATTACTTGAGTGATGTCATTATCGGTATATGAACGCAGTTGGGCTGGTAAAAGTGGGTGGTGTCCGAAGGACTTCACGCGTACTTTAACCAGCCCAACTGCGTGCATATATCTGATAATGACATCAATCACGCAATTCATTAGTTATATTTACAGTTGGTAAGAAATGAATGACGATAAGTGATATGTATCATTATCGGGGTATGGAATCCTAGTTATTTTCACTTGATGAGCACTAAATAAAGATAAAATGCGTAGTGGAAATATTTATATATTTGAAAGACTACGGTCCCTACTTCAGTGGTGAACTATAAAACTAGTCACATCTAGATGGTAAATTAGTTCATGGTCAAGGGCAACACTTTCAAAGGACGTTTCAAGGGTAATCTATCTGATGATACACGTAAACGTGCACATTGTGAAGAGTAAGCACTTAAGAAAACGATCGCATCCGGTACATCCCCAACCCCATCTAAATGTTCAGTGCAAAATCGAGTTTTCGGGGCGGCATCTGATCAGAGTAATGTGGTTACTTTTATTACAATGAGTTACATGTCACCAATGTTTTTAAAAACACATGTACATAATAGACATATACATATACAACAATAACAACAACAACAACAACATAATTATCAACATCAACAACAATATTTTGATCTTCTATTGAGAAAAATATCTATTAAGTACTCATAAATGTCAGTGTGGCGAAGAATCGACCAGTCGCAAGCCGTAAGTTGAGCAATAACACGATTATATTTTATAAATAAATGAAAGCATACGGTTGCGTTATCCAACGAAACCCCGCCAAATGACCTCGACAAGTTGCATTTACTGCTTTGACGACCAGTAAATTACGATATATCGTATGTCTTTCTTTGGCAAAGGATTTATTACCATATCTTTCATACCGTATTTAGCGACTGGTAAATTACGATATCTCTCATATCTTTCTTTAGCGACGGATTTATTACGATATCTTTCATACCGTAGTTTGGCGACTGGTCAATTACGGTATCTCCCATGTAGCACGTTGTAGATGAATTCTAAACAATGTGTGCATAACAAACGACAGTTCAATTACCATAACCCTCATGTAACACTCTTAACATGAATGCTAAACAATGAGTGCGTATCGCACGACTGTTCAATTACCATATGCCTCATGTAACACTCTTAACATGAATGCTAAACAATGAGTGCATATCGCACGACTGTTCAATTACCATATCCACAGACGTCAACGCTTCTGTATTTTCAACAGTGTCCTTTAATCGAAAGAAATCACTATGGGGCTTGAAAATGCAATCCGTCATTTTGCACTCAACAGAGTGAATGGTTCCAATGCATGCAAGTCTGTTTACCAAACATTCCGCTGATCTGCCAGTAAAAGTGACATGTCTTAATTCCACCATTTCAACGGAGTCGGGTAAACCAAAGTCCACGGAATATGTCGTTGAATTTATGTATAGCTCTGTTATAGTTAATAAGGCAATTGTTTTGGACAATTTATCTGGTTGTTTGCAGAACTGAACTTCAAGGCATTTCAACTGATCACTTCGATTTTTCGCCAGGGTTTTAAATGTAGTTCCCTCTGCGCTGGAGGTGATGTCTCGAATATGTAAGGAATCCAATGTATCTTTCGGTAGCCTAAGAACGGACATTTGACCTCCAATATCTAAACACTTAAGACGGTGACAAGCTCGTAGATCTAAGGTTCCTAATTCTTGAAACTCTGAAAATGTCACCCGCACAATCTCCAGGGTATTGTATGCATTTTTGATAATAATCTGAAATAGTTTGCTGTCACAACAGGGAACGACACTGAATCTTCGAATATTTCCGGAATGTTTTGCCAAATATTTCATCACCGTCGTTTCTAAGGTTTCACTGACGTTTTTCAAAAAGCATATCTCAATGTGTTTAGCTTTTAATTTAATCGATTTCCCAAACATACTGCATATGTAAAGAGATTTCAATTGTCGGCATTCCGATAAATCTACACATCTCACGTTTTCGTCGCTGAATACTTTCGTTCCACCAAATAACGCCAGAGATTGCAGTTTCCCTTTATTCATCGAAACTAGTCTTTCCACCAAAACTTTGTCTGCAGGATCGTAGCTGTCACTTTCACCTTCAATAAAATGCAGTAATGGCAATGTGGTTTTCGAGTGGTAGTTTTTCAGACACTCTTTTTGACCCTTTATTATCATCATTTGCAAAGATTTGATAAATCGTTTGCGTTGGATATATGATGTACTTTTGTTTACTATTTCTTCTGTAAGATTTTCTGAAATGCTCAAACACAGTTTTTCTGCGCAATCAGGACGCAAGCCACATATAAACACAAAGAAACGTGTACAGCTAACTGGACTTTGCATATTCTTGAAATAGTCATGCAAGCGTCTTTTATATTCTGTCTGGTTTCTATCATTTGCAACCAGAAACAATCCTGCTAAAAATTCTTGAAATGACTTATGCAGGAAATTGTAAAACACTTTTCTCCTAGGAACACAATTTGGAATTTTATGACACGACAGTATCCCCGTCCCTAAAGCCTGCTTCAAATCTCCCACTTCAATGAATTGCAAGACATAACCTTCGTCAAAATGCAATATATTCTCGCTTTCTTCAAAAATCATGTTTAATGCTAAGCAGCCCATTTTAGACAGCAGTTCAATGTGAGATTGGCAAAATCTCTTGCCTTTCAAACACTGCAGCTCCGAATAAGATGTATCGAGGAAATTATTTCGAATGCCTTGGTTTTCAACAGCCACTTTACTCGACCATTCAAGAAGCATATCAACAACGGTGGCGTACATTTCACAGTATGAAAGGCCAAACTGTTTTTCCTCACTCCAAAGACAAAGTATTTGTAGAAGCAGAACCGGAACTTTGATTATTTGATACAAGTTATACCGCTCTATAATCGAATAAAAGGTGTCGCTATCATCCGGCCTATGCTGATTCAAGCAAGCAGCAAACGTTTGAACAGCCGTGGTGTAGTCATATATGCCCTCTATTGTTACTAATGAATCTATCTGAGTGTGTTTTACTCTGATTTCAGACATTTTCCATGGTCTTGTCGTGAATATCTCGGTACAATTATCTCTCAATCTTGTGTTTGGTGCATCTTGATAGATCAGTCCACAGAAACAGTTTTTTGGATGGAACCATTCGTCCAAACCATCGATGATCATAAGGCACTGCTCTTCCGAAAGAACTTTATTGAGAAATTCATCGGTATACTGGCTAGATAGGCAACGCAAAAGATGCGTTTTTATCATAGCGTCAACATCACAAAGACCTAGCACATCCCTAAGCGGTATGAAAAACACAAATGAAAAGCTGCTGAGGAAGTTCATATCAGCGAAGAGGGTGTTTTCACAGAATTGTTTTGGAGCTGTGGTCTCGCTGGCCGGGCGTGGACTATTATTTGTTAATCGAGACCACTCTAGTACGAGCTTTGTGCAGAGAGATGTCTTTCCTATTCCTGATTCTCCGACTATGTAGATACTCTTTGCTGGTTTCGAATGTAACGAATCTCTGTAAAAAACGTCTTCCATCTTTAGGACGCGCGTAGATCTTTGGCTGAATGATTGGGTAGAATTATTCAGTTTCGGGAGTTCGGTGACTGTAAGTTCGGGAGGAATATACAAATTGTCAAATGTCCCATCTACTTCAGGGGTCAGAGGACAAAGGCTTTTTGTGCGATACCTCTGGTCGTAAAGCCTAGTGAGATCTTGCTGCAAACCTGCAAGAAGAAATAAGTCTCTATAAGTGCTGACAAACATGTACTTTACAAGTAGGCATTTTGGTTATGTCTGAATATGTTAGCTAGAAAAATCACTGTCATACATGCATTTGTGGTACTCGATGTATCTGTTTACGTATGTAGCTTTTTTCCTCTCATATTCATGCAATGTCCAACAAAAAATGGAAGCGAAAAGGTTCTAACTATTGTTTTAAAAAATGAAGCAGATAAAACTTTTTCACTTGACTCCTTTGAAATAAAACTATTACAACGCGTATTTGAATGCTTCTTCCGTGTATACCTTTATATATGACCTTGCATTTATTCCTGTTTATTTGATGAGTTATTCATTAATGATTTTCCATTGAGGATGGCGATGTGACATTGAATTACCGATTATATAAATGATGCATACCATTCAGACGTATAGCTGAAATACTAGATCTTTAGAGCACTTCCGGAACAAAACTGGATACATTTGTCTTTGTTAAATAAGGAAGTTTTAATAGTTACATTTGTCTTTGTTAAATAAGGAAGTTTTAATAGTTAGAAAGAACAATACCATGTATGTTGTATTTACAAAGAACTTTTGTAAATTTATAGCTGCTAAATCTTATATTCATTTAAAGATTCAGGGTAGATGTATAAATTAAGGTCTGCCAATATCTTACATTCTTTTAATGTAGTAAAATCCTTGGTTTTTTCCCTAGTTCTTATCGCTTCCAGTTCGCTAACTTCATTTCTAATGGCTGTGCAAGTTTCGAGAGCAATATCCGAAACGTTTCCACTAAAACAGCCTTCTTCTGATTTCAGACAGGTTTTGAGATTTTCTTTGATATTGTCAGAAAATGTCAATAACTCCATCTTTGCTTCCGAAAGTTCATGCTGCATATCCGAGCAAAACTCGAGCGCAATGTCCCCGGCAACATTTCGGCACAATATTTGCCTCTCTTCTTGGTATCTTTCTCTAGACAGCACTTGAATCAGATAATCATCAAATTCGTTCGAACTTCCTGTAACGCTTTCAATGTCGTTCGGATCAGTTTCACACTCGGTATCGTCAATGAATTCTATGTTGTCAAATTGAACATTGTTGACGATTTTCTTTGGTTCCGTTTCATGAGAAGTTAATAAAACGTTCGTCGGATGAATATCATTCGGTTCAATATTGATAGACAATAACGAGTCGACGACTATCATTGTTTCCCTTTCAACGAAAGCTGATGAAGATGCATTCGGTGGATCAATAAGCTTTAGTTCTGTATTGTCATACAGTATCGAGTTTTCAGTTTCCTGGAATGATAATGTTGCATTCGATGGATTAATAACTGTTTTTAGTTCAGTACTGTCAGACAGCAATGAGTCGATTATTAGCTTCAGCTCCGTTTCATGGAATGCTGATGAAGTAGCCTGCTGATCAATCACTTTGGGTTCAGTACTGTCAGAAAGCAATGAGTCGATTATTAGCTTCTGTTCCGTTTCCTGGAATGCTGATGAAGTATTCTGCGGATCAATCACTTTGGGTTCAGTATTATCAGAAATGTTCTCCGTTATTTTTTGGAGGTTCGTTTCATGGAAAGGGGCGAACGTTTGGTTGTCCACGTAATCCATGCTGATACAACTGTTGTTATTAATCACTGTTTGTTCAATTAATATTAGAGCAAAACATATTGCCGTATATTCCAATTTTTACTCCTTTTCTGTTATCAACCAGATTATACTCCGTCACTTGCAAAAGCTGGATGTCCTGTAAAGTTATCATTTGAATGGCTTAAGAAGTTCCCGATCATCTAGTGTTAACATCCGCCTTCTTGTATCTTTAAAAGTATATTGTTATTGTTTTAGCAGATACTTAAACTTGTGAATAACGTAATAACAACGAAATTGAATGTTAACCTTCGGTAGACCCAATATTGAAGTAGACTCACTGAAGCATAATGCATGTGCATGGTTAAATGATTAAGATATTTACCGACCGTTTGTGTTTTCTTTTTGAAAGCAGCATTCAAATCTTTACAAATTTTATAATAACTACGCAGCAAAATTTATTAAAAGAAATCCTCATGTGCAGACTTTTTAAAGCTGCACTCTCACAGATTGAACGTTTTGACAACTTTTTTTTTATTTTTTGTCTTGGAACGAGCCATTTTTGCGAAAATCCATTGAAACCAGTTATGTAAGACTACTGACAAAAATAAGATCGGAGGTTTTTATATCTAATTTCATAAATTGATGTTTTATGCATTTTTCTTAAACCGTAAGTAACTGGTTAAGCCAAAAAACATTAGTTTTCGAACATTATGTGACCGAACTAAATTCATCAGTATACAAAACATCTTAAAAGCATTGTGTGTTATCTGTACATCTCATGATATGTAAGGACACAAATATTTTAAAGCTTTAGTTAGATTTAAAAGATAACAATCTCGAAAAAAATAATGGACAATGCATTATATGTTTGGTGGGTCTTCCAGACAAAGTTAAAAATATGGATGAGCAATGTATATGACTTGTATGTTCTAGTTTTCTCCAGACAATGTTGAGAAATAAATGAACGATGATTTTGAAACTCAACGATTATGTTTAATCTTTTTAAAATAAGTTTTTTTTAATTTGTTTGATCATTATAGTTTATGTCTTTTTAGTGAAATAAATACTAAAATAGACCAAACAAAGCCAAATTACTGTCAGTACAGCCTTTTGAATAAATAAAGAACTTTAAGTTTTGAAATCTACAATGTCAGCGAATGTCAGTTATTTTTGATTTCTCAGGAATAATTATTCATATCATGTTTAATCTAAAATTATTTCAGTTTATACTCGAAACAAGCAGAATTATGCACGCACAGTCACCCGTTATGGAGGTGCATTATCACATTGGGAGCTTTGACAACATACATGGATTATGTAAGATCCTATCAGCATAGTCTGAATCTTTTAGTTTTCAATTCGAGCATGAATTACCATGCAAATATGCCAATAGTTGGACAGAAAGTTAAAGGATATAATCATTATTTAATATTTATGCATTGTAGCCATGACTATATTGTGGAGTTTAAATGACGGTTCAATTTCATTGAATGTAACAAGAAAACACACATGAAAATATGTTGCTATTGAATGTTTCACAAACAATAATCACCTTTAATTGTTTCTAAGATCAAAGACGGAAGGCAATGTGAAGTGCAGTTCACAAGCTTAGGATAAGACCTTTTTCAAAAGCTCCTAAAAGCCTTGTGTTTACTAGTAACTGTTTAAGCCTTAAAACATTAATTTTCGAACAGAAATATGAAAATCTACGATCTGATTTTTGTCAGCAATCTTATTCCATTGGTTTGCAGATACTTACGCAAATAATTGCTATTTCCAAGACAAGAACTAAATAAAAAAGTTGTAAATATGGTATATCCGAGTGTGAGAGTGCAGCTTTAATGCTGTCTTGGTATAATAAGCATCCAAATTAGGAATTTACAAACAAATTAGAATAAAATCCACGTTACATCAAACTTGATATCTTCTAGTGTAATTTAAATCATGATAACATGGTAAGAATTTTAAGGAAATAGAAGGGTATTTACCTAGTTGTAGAGTAGTCAATGCCGTCATGCATATCCCGTGATAATGAAAAAAAAAAACGTCACATGGTTTAAAACCTTGATAATTTTATTTGAAACCATGTTGAGCGTTTTGATAGTATGACACTTTGATTATTTAAGATCTAAACAAAACAACTCGAAAATGAGATCACATAAAACAATTAACTTAGATGGTAAATAGCTGAAATTCATCTTTAATTCGTACTAGGTGATAGAGATCTTCTCAGCTCTTCAAGGGACATCACAGATGTCATACTTAGTATACAACCATATTGGAACGAGATGGATACGATTCGTAGCAAACGCTAATGTATATCAAACTTAAGAGCGCCAGTCTCATATGATAAGAATGCAAATAGTCGTTTGTAGTTCCTACATATCGGAAAGGTAAGCGAATGTTTTGATTTGTTCGGTTTATAATTATCGTAGATCAGTCACGTACAATCTTAACTCATTCGAGGATATTCGTACAACTGTCGTATATGACTTTGTGGTCGTCTGTAGGTCATCATGGCTGGTTCCTTTACCCCTGTCTCATTGTCGTGACCTTTGTCCCGACGCGCCGCTATACATTCGAAACCCCTAGGCCATTTTTATCGAAAACAACCTCGGATGTATTTGGACGGTTTACATACTCAAAAAGAGGTACGTTTAAGTCCGCTGCAAGTAGATCGCGTAGTAATTTTATTTAGCAGTTAAACTTTATGACTTAACTCTTGGAAATCTTAATTATGTTTGCAATAATATACTTCACTGACAATCAATTTAAACTTGGTTCAATAAAAACAAAACATGTACCGGCATACATCCGAGGTTGTTTTCGATAAAAATGGCCGAGGAGCTCCGAATGGCCGCTATATACTCGACTCCGAGCTCACCACGGAGGTCCACCATTGTCCGCCCGGTTAGCTCAATCGGTAGAGCGTTGGACTCTGAATCGGACAACCCGGGTTCGATTCCCGGGCGGGCCAGGTCACTTCTGTTGTGATTGGTTATGAAATCCTTTCTACGACCATTCGCACTGTACCACTGCCCATGGCATGTACAGAAGTTGTCAGTTCCTTGCAGAGGTGAAGGCACCTAGTACTGGTTCTTCCCAGGATAGGTGTGCGGTGGTCGAACTGTCACTCTGGGACCCTTCAATGTGCTGACGCCGGGACCCGGAGTATAAACTACTAACACCACCACCACGGAGGTCACACACTGTCTGAGAAAAATGGTCATAATGATTGAACAGGGTTATTTGACATATCTACAATATTTCAGGCTAAATATACGAGTATTTTACGACATCTCTTTGATACCAGTTAGTATGTTACTTACTAAGTGGAATTCGCAAACCATAACTAGAAATGATAAAGCTGTATTCTCACAGATTGGCCATTTAGACAACTTTTGTTTATTTTTTGTCTCGGAATGAGCCATTTTTTGCGTAAATGTTTGGAAACCAGTTATATTAAAAAAGTGGATTATTTGTTTATTATGTGTTTCATAGTGTACTAAAACACATTTTTTATGATTCTCGGTCCAAGTAATCACCCTAGGGACCAAATTGCTCGAATCAGATAGCTTGACTGGCCAAAAATGCGGTCCAAATATCAAGTAACTGTTAGCTATATCGGACGGCTGTCGGTGTATAATTGGGCAGAAGGCATTACTGCACCGACTGGATTCATTGATCTGCAGTGCCTCTCCTTATCAGACCTCTAAAACATTAATTTAATTTATAAGTTGATATGAATTGTTGTTTTTTTTACTTTATTTTCTAAGTTCAAGCTGACTCCTATTGTATGCTAAGGCCAAACAAAGTCCTTTGTTACTATATAGTCCAAACTCGTTATGTCGACTTTGTCGGGACCTAGGAAAAAAAGTCGAGATAACGAACATTCGACACATCCGAAATACAAAAAGTATAACCAATCCAAACACATACTGTATGAGTTTGATACATGTCCGACATCCAACTTGAATTGAACGGTGTTTTACGGTCGTGGAAACAGCAAACGTATCATTTAAAAATAAAGTGATACAAAAATGAATCATTTGTGCCAAATTTATTTTATTCACGTTTATGGATTACACAAATCAAATATTAAACCACAATTGCATACACTTGTATATTGTAAGAAAACGGCAAAGCCCATATGTAATGCCCGTTTGTGTTCTACATTGTACATGCAGTATAGAGAAATTACTTCGTCACGTATTTTTCAATGTTGTCGAATTTTTACGATGATGTCATCGTCGATTTAAATTGTGCGTTTCAATGTATAACTTGATCAACAAAGGACTCTGTAATCAAAACATAAACAAACACCCTTAATTATTCACACTAACCCATTAACCTCCAATTATGAAAGTTTGTTATTTTGACACGCACGGTAATTTAGCGACATTCCGCAAACCTCCATGACAACTTTCGGACCTACACCTCGATCTACCTAAGGGACAAGGAAAAAGTGTGAAATTCGACCACTGGGACTGAAATGGGAGGTCGACATAGCGAAAAAATCGACATAGAAATCGACGCATTAGCAGATTTATATATATTTTCGCGAAAATAGGTTATTTTCGTATTTTAGTCATACCCCCGTAACTCAACCCGTTTTTCAAAATCTGAACACCTCGGCCATTTTCCATCGTCAAACAACGGTGAACCATAGTAATAGTTTGTAAAATAAAATAAATATAACAAATTGTACATGGTGTTTAACGTTTAATGTGCATTTCTTTGTTCAAATTGATTCCTAGTGAAGTGTACTAAGAATAATGTCCTTATGTGTGGCTACAGTTGACTGGTGCATTAACCTGTGTGTGAAGTACCACGCGATAAATCACGTCATAAATGCTACGTCGGAAGGAAAAATGGCCGAGGTGCTCCGATTGCTGTTTTCACTGACCATTGTATTTTATCGTGTAAAAATAGTGTAATTCTAGAAAAATGTCAAACATTATATATCTATTAAACGCGAATGCTCACGATAGTCATAATTAATAAGACACCTAAATATCAACCAGGAGAAAGTTTCTTTGTTATTGATCCCAGATATCAAGCAAAAATTCTAAAATTTTGTTTTTTTAACAGCATATATGTACTGGTACATGTATCTATATCTGTTCAGTTACGTAGAAGGACCACTTCTAGCACATTTCTACGAGGGAGGGGTTCTAGTAGCGCTGTGGGGGAGCTTTTTTAAAGCCCTCGACTGTAGTTGCGCACACACCACTGTCTTCCAGGTGGTTCCAATTTACAAGTGTTTCCACAAAGAATGAATGTTTATACTGTTCAGTGCGAGCAAATGGGATGTTATATGAACGTGTGTTGTTTGAAACACGTCTATCTATTATATTAGAAGTTAAATAATCCGTGTATGCCTTTACTTTTATGCAGCGCTTATTTGATTGTTTAGTCAGGTAAAGATCAGGGTCCACTGCCGGCACCATACCCCCTGCTATCTTGTAGAGCATCACCAGTCTGTTAGATACACGGCGATCATGTAGGGGGCTAAGTTCCAGTGTGTTAAGCATTTCTGTCACACAGCCTTCTTCCTTGGTCTTGTAGTTGTTTAGGATGAAACGTGCTCATAGGCGTTGATTTTTTTCTAGTTTATCTATATCTTTCTTCAAGTATGGGTCCCATGTAATTGAGCCATATTCTAATTGAGATTTTACGAGTGAAATAAAGGCAGTTTTCCGGCATTCTAGTTAACAATGTTTCAAGTTATGGCGAAGGAATCCAAGTGTAGAGTTAGCCTTTTTGCAGATGATTGCTATGTGGTTAGACCATGTTAAGTCATTTGAAATAAGTAATCCAAGGTAATGGTTAGAGTCCACGTGTTTCAGTATAGTATTGTCGAGTTAATAAAAGTGGGATGATTTACTTTTGACACTTAGAATATAGCATTTTTTTAGCATTAAATTTCATGCCCCATGTGGAGGCCCACTTTTCTAGTTCTGATAAGTCTTTCTGGAGTTTAATGTGGTCTGAAGTGTTCTTTATCTGCCGATACAACAAACAATCATCCGCAAAGAGTCGAACCTGTGATTTGACGCTCAAGGGCAGGTCATTTATATGGCAGAGAAACATCAGCGGTCCTTGGACTGTTCCTTGTGGTACTCCTAGCGGAGTCTATACGTGTATGTATGTATGTATGTATTTCTTGCGGTCAAGGATAACCCGTGAAAGTGCAAGCACTTATTTCCAACGGGGTCCTTTGTTTTTTGCTGAAGGGACAGCACGCTGAAGAGACAGTGGTGGGATACAAGGAAGTGCGGGTGCGATACCCTAGCTCTTTTTCGAAGAGACCCCTTGGTTCTTTTACGTGCTCGGTGTAAAGCACCGACACACGGGGTACAACTTTCCTGGGTTAAACCAGTACTGAGTACAACACTTTTCCAAGCACTACCCTTTAAATGCCAAGCGCCAGGCAAGGGAGCTACTTGTACCAATTTTTAACGTCTTTTGGTATGACGCGGCCAGGGATCGAACCCACGACCTCCCGCTCCGTAGGCGGACACTACTGAAGGGACTTCTACTAGGCCACGGAGAATTTAATGTAATACTATTTTATATACTAAGTTGATATCACTACTAATTACCTGGGATTGTTATTGGTCCCAGTAATTACATATCAACTTTTATTCTACATCAAAAGTAAAAATATAATTGCAAAAGAATATTGGCTACAGAATATTGTACGTGGACTACCAGTGATTTAGCTAAATTTGTTGTCTGCTACCAAATGTTATGTGCCACAAAACATCAGTAACGTAAAGAACTCTTCATTTCATTTCTGGCAAGGAAAGAACATGTAAGGTGAAATCATAAATCTTGAGAAAGATGCACAAGATATTTATATTGATTATTATATTTTCATTGTTTTATGTTATTTGAAGGTACAAACATTATAGATAATGTTGCATTTTTCGGACACTTATTTCGGATAATTATTTTATTGAAGTTTCTTGTATCATTTTTCTGCCATGTCCCAACTGCGTCACATCCTTTTGGCATCGTGGTAAAATGGGCAAATTATAATTAATAATCATAAAGTTATTGTGAAAGAAACTGGGGTTTTTTCGGACTGGAGCAAACATTCCAAAAACAGGGATGATAAAATTCCGGATTAATCCGGAATTCCGGATTTAAGGCCTCACGGATCGATTTTGAGATTAATGTAAATCCGTTGAGTTTTTTTCTAGGGGGGAGGGGTACAGGGAGCGAATCGAGCTCAGTTCGAACAATATGGGTACGAAAGGTGAGTTTTCCGGAAGCGTAAAGTCGGAAATTAACGAACCTATTTACGTCTTTGCAATCGAGCTATATGATTGGTTAAGATAGCATTAGGTGATTACGGAAATTACCGATGGGGCTAGAAGACAGTATCCGGATGGTCGTATCCGGATATGACAGACGACAAAGACGAATAAACGGGTATTGGAAAATTGGAAAAAAACGACCACCACCAACTTTTAAAAACATCGATTCGTCGATTTAAAGGGTATATTTGCCATTTATTTTTAAGAGAAATTCCCGAAACGTTTCTTTTTAAGTTAATAGAAAGTGATCAAACTGATTATGAATTTTGCGCATGTAGCATTATTTCGGATATCCCGATTCGGATTGTGTCATAATAATCGATTTTTTTTTTACAAATTTTATTTGGCCGATTGAAGTTTACGCTGTAAACTGTTTCTTTATTATTCTCATAATGTTTGAAGCATTGTTCTCAATAAGAAGTGGCTGTTGACCATAACGGGAGGTTCAAATGAAAATTGGTTTGGTTCAAATTTAAACAAAAAAAATGAATAAATATTTTTTAGTAGTAATACATATTACGTAGAGGCAGTCATTTATTTTCTATTTGAGACAGTTCAACAAAACTTCTTGAGGACCCAGTCTGAGTGAGATTTAAATTCTATAGTTGTATTTCCAGTTATGTTGATGGTTACAAAAGTCAGGGATGAACAGACACCTCAGCCAGTGCATCCAGTTGTTCCTGTCAATGACTGACAATTCAATCCAGAGGCCATGATACTGGGATTTATGGCTGAACATGCTCCCTGGCACCACACCACAGTAGTGTGTCTTACTTAAGACACTTGCCAAAGATACAAAAGCTCTCAGCGAATTAAAACTTCAAAGGTGTACAGCATCATACAAGATGACTTACGGAGTGGCTAGCCATTTCAATGATGAACATGTGGAAGAGTTAATGGATCTCGGTTTTGTTTCAACTAAGACAAGTCAACAAACACAATGAGAAAACTGTTGCAGCTATTTTTCTGCTATAGAGAAAAAAATAGTGTTGAGACATTTGGCCTCCTTAAAAATCACTAGGGCTGATTCTGAATCAATTTTCATAGAATTTGAAAGCCTGTTTGAGAGACTTGAACTGCCGTGGGATAATCTAGTTTGTGTTCTACTGGACTCATGTAACACCATGAGGGGAAAAAATCTGGCTTAGGGACCAGAATACGTCAAAGTCCACCATGTCCACAACGGCTACGCTGCCAAAGCATTTAAGTCCTGTTTGGATATTACTTGGAATAATATATATAATAATTAATAACACTATATTCTCATCAAATGTGCAGAAAATGGAATAAATACTCTTTTTATGATACATAAAAATTGAATAATTAACACTTTTACAATGAACATTTGCAAGCATGATAATCGATATGTTGTTCATTATTATAAATCAAACATCCCACAGTGTAGACTGTTCATACACAGGCATTTGATCATAGCCAGTTGAGTTTTATGGGAAGTGGACAACTGAACCAAAATGTCAGGTACATGTCTAATGCCTGTGACTTCAGGTAAAAAAAAGTAATTTTAACTTTGTTTAAAGACAAAGGTGTTAAACTTCACTGCTAAGATTCCTGATAATTGTTCTGATTGTGGATGTCTCGTGTTGTACATAATTATATCTACCAAACCGAAAGGTGTACTCCTTGAACACTATTCTAAGGCAAAAAAGGGTATTAGAATCCTTGAAATACGGAAAGCTTCGGGGGGCTTCACCCCCCTTGTCCCCCACCAGGGCTTTGCCCTGGACCCATCGGGGCCTTCGGCGGCCCCCTGAACCCCACGCAGACATTTTCAGGATTGGCAACTTGGCTCTGTTATCATCCCTGAAAAAGCTGCATATCAGACATCCCCCCCCCCCAGGTCCGGGGAAATCGGCCATGGTTTTACCTTCCAGATGGCCACGCAATGCCAGTGAATGTGTTGGTTTTGTTTTCGTGCCGAAAATAGCGGGGAATGGGCCTAACCTAGGATGTAACCTGGGTGTGGGAGCATTTGGTGGGGATTTTACCAGCAGTTCGTCCCTGCAGGACAGGAATTTTACTTGGGTCTGACTGGACCAAAAGGCCCCACTATTCCCCGGACACAGGGGGGCTGTGGTTACAATTGACTGGTGAATAATCTGTCTGTCTGTCCATCATCCAGGTGGTTTCCAATTTTAGGTCAAACATTTCAAGTTCAAGGTTGCGGTGACCTTGAGCTGATAAACATCTTTGCTTGATGTTTCAACATCTATCAAAGTACAAGTTCACATTCTTATTAATTCTATGTCCAACAGCGTTCTTTTTATGGGCAGTAAATCACCCTTCAATTCATGTTATGGAAGGTACCGTAATTCACCTTAAGAGTTCGGACACCCATAATTATTTCCAAAAATAATTTATTTTGCGTACCTAATTTTCGAACAACCAAAGGTCATCAATCACAACTTTCACAGTTACTGTAAACAAGTTGCACAGAAAACGATTATATTACGATAATTATAGAATTAATAAGAATGTGAACTTGTACTTTGATAGATGTTGAAACATCAAGCAAAGATGTTTATCAGCTCAAGGTCACCGCAACCTTGAACTTGAAATGTTTGACCTAAAATTGGAAACCACCTGGATGATGGACAGACAGACAGATTATGCACCAGTCAATTGTAACCACAGCCCCCCTGTGTCCGGGGAATAGTGGGGCCTTTTGGTCCAGTCAGACCCAAGTAAAATTCCTGTCCTGCAGGGACGAACTGTAGTCCAAATAATTGTACGTTGACGGATCTGTTTCTTCATCCTTTTGTCGAAATTAAAACAATAAAACTTTTTGAATGGTGTTGAAAAGTGATAAGTGTTCGGTATTTGTACTGTAATTCACCTTGAGTTCAGACACCTTAAAAAAAAAAAAAAAAAAATTCGCTGTCTGAATTCATAGAAAATTACCATTTTTACATTTTACATTTTATGTCCGAAATAAAAATAAAACCTGCCTTTTTTCTTCATGTTTTGCGTTTTACTACTTATTAATTTATCTGTAGTTTTCAATAGTTATTTATTAACGCCTATAAGTGTAAATCCTTCATCAAGTTAATTAAAATCCCAACAAACACGAGTTTACCGATTTACACAGGCATTATGAATTAACACCTTTTATAGGCTGCAGATCAAACAGTCACACTGTGTGACGTCACATAACTCACAGTTATACCAGGGCTTTTTCTGCCCAATTTGGGAAAAAGACCCTAGACATTTTGGGAAATTTTGCGTCGTGAAAATGCCGAAATTGGGAAATTTTACAGTTAAAAGAAAAAACTGTCTAGTCTCCTGCGAATTAGGAAAAGATTTTATATTAGTTTATTTCCCTTTATAGAACCAAAATGGCTGAAATATCAATCCTTGGTTGTAAATATCTACTGCAATAAATCAATCATGACAGGTAATATTTCATACAGATATCTGAATGTGATGAAAATCAATGATTTCCGAGTTCAATTATCAAAAAAACTACATCACACAATTTATTAGGATGTTGTTAATGAACCAGTACATGAAAAAAAAACTTTCTAAAAAAACAACAAAAAACATTTTTTATTTTTTTTTACTTTTGATTGGGATTTTTTTCTAAAGATTGGGAAAAATATCTTATATTTTGCTTTGGGAATGGGTCCGATAGTCGGACCCGTGGGTACTATAGAAAAAGCCCTGTTACCCTCAAGGGATTCGGCCAACGAGGATCTTGTGGAAAGCAGATTACCGTACCAGTAAACACCACTACATGTACAACTTAATTGGTTTCTAACCATCCTAAACAATTTATTGTTCATAGAAAGAGGAAGTGTGATATATTTATTGGAGGATTAAAGAAACAACAAGGGCAATCAGGGGATTAAGAAAACAAAGACATGTCATGTTTGTACCACATTTATAGACTGTATGAAGCAATAATCGTACAGTTATACTCATTTAAATGTGATGAATTAAAGTTAGAAATGCAATACTGAGTTTACAATCGAAAACACCACGCAGAAACATTAATCTCACATGTATAACATTGTCCATGCTTTCCACGAGATCCTCGTTGGCCGAATCCCTTGAGGGTAACAGGGCTTTTTCTATAGTACCCACGGGTCCGACTTTCGGACCCATTCCCAAAGCAAAATATAAGATATTTTTCCCAATCTTTAGAAAAAAATCCCAATCAAAAGTAAAAAAAAAAAAAAAAATGTTTTTTTGTTGTTTTTTTAGAAAGTTTTTTTTCATGTACTGGTTCATTAACAACATCCTAATAAATTGTGTGATGTAGTTTTTTTGATAATTGAACTCGGAAATCATTGATTTTCATCACATTCAGATATCTGTATGAAATATTACCTGTCATGATTGATTTATTGCAGTAGATATTTACAACCAAGGATTGATATTTCAGCCATTTTGGTTCTATAAAGGGAAATAAACTAATATAAAATCTTTTCCTAATTCGCAGGAGACTAGACAGTTTTTTCTTTTAACTGTAAAATTTCCCAATTTCGGCATTTTCACGACGCAAAATTTCCCAAAATGTCTAGGGTCTTTTTCCCAAATTGGGCAGAAAAAGCCCTGGTATAACTGTGAGTTATGTGACGTCACACAGTGTGACTGGTTGATCTTCAGCCTATAAAAGGTGTTAATTCATAATGCCTGTGTAAATCGGTAAACTCGTGTTTGTTGGGATTTTAATTAACTTGATGAAGGATTTACACTTATAGGCGTTAATAAATAACTATTGAAAACTACAGATAAATTAATAAGTAGTAAAACGCAAAACATGAAGAAAAAAGGCAGGTTTTATTTTTATTTCGGACATAGATAAAATGTAAAATGTAAAAATGGTAATTTTCTATGAATTCAGACAGCGATTTTTTTTTATTTATTTTAAGGTGTCTGAACTCAAGGTGAATTACAGTACAAATACCGAACACTTATCACTTTTCAACACCATTCAAAAAGTTTTATTGTTTTAATTTCGACAAAAGGATGAAGAAACAGATTAGTGCTTTAAGTTTAAATTGGATTAAAGACACATTGAACACAAAATAGCATAATAAAGTTGATTGGTATAACCTGCCAAAAGTCAACCTTGCAAAAAATACATGTACATGGATCTTAATTACACACTTAACTGCCAAGTTACATATTGTCATGTACAAAACGTGTATCACCACAGTATACATTCACTTCTTATAATACTTTGATACATTTTTTTTTTCGAAGGCAAAGGTATCCAAATATATGTTTTATTTAAGCGCAGTAGTGGATTAGAAGGAATCGACAATGGTTAAATAAGGGGCAGAATGGACCAAAATATGTGCAAGCAAACTGCTTATAGCATCGCTCCAAAATGATATTATAAGTTAGGGGGCTAGAAGGTGACCAAATATGAGATATATGGGGCGCAAAAAAAAACATGTTTGAGTTCGACCTTTGCTCACACTTGATGCCCCATATAGACCCTCATTAATAAATTTGTGGAAAATGTTTCTTTTATTCATCAGAATAAAAAAAAGACGCCATTCTGGTATGATATAAATATTAGTGACTCGGGTAGGAAAAATATGGGTTCACCGTGGTGACCAGTCCTGGACCAATGGTGGTGTGTCATTCATGTTCGAGGCATGATATATATATTGTTATCCTATCATCTACATCTATTTTAAAGTCATAACAAAAACCCCGGTAGATATTGTGTATTGCTGCAATTACCGGAATGATTCATTTAAGAGTATCACGCAGAGTGTAATACAAACATCATATATTTGCGAACATTACACTAGTGTGACATAACTTGATCTCATTTCACCCCACTAATTTGGCATGAATTTATTTTATTTACCAAAAAATGAATAAAATCTCGTCAAATTTGTCATGTGATCAAAAAATAAATTTATTATTGTTACCTCGATATACAACATACATGTTATGAAACTTGTTACGGGAAAAGTTAAATAGCCCAACAAAAGCTTGCATGATAACTGTTCCTAGTCTTGTTCTATAATTTTTTGGCAACTCATATGCAATCCTATGTTACTAGAACTAGATTTCCAGAAGAGTGTTTTTACAGGGCATTTGCTGTTTATACACATTTGCTATATAGCTGGTGACATCATTTTGACATGAATTTTTGTCTTCTTGTGTTTCAGATATTCAAATTTAAGAAATGTGGTAAAATGGAGAAGTATTTCCTTACTCTGCTTGTGACATTGGAGCAGGAGACGGCTATCAGAGATTTGTTTTCAAACCATAAATGGGAGTTAATCTTCTCAGGTATGATTTGGTTGGGCACCATATATTTTTATATGTATATTTTGACTTTTTATTTGAAATGATGATCGTATTTAAAATCAATACAAACACATCAAGTTGAAGCTTTATCACTCAAAGTTTGTTTGTTTATGGAGTGCCCATCAATGTAACAGTTGGACATTGACATTGGACCTACTGACCCAAAATCAATAAGGGTCATAATGCTGAATGTGACCAATGTGTATACCAAGTTTGATGACTCTACAACAATTGTTTTAAAGATGCACACTTATTTAAAATCAATACATACACAATTACACATGTATAACATACAAATTTTTAGCGATAAACCTATAACTGCTTATTAAATTAACGAATTAATGTATTTATGAAAAATATTAATTACTGATAACAAGATTGTAACAGCCGTGTTTTTAATAGCTGAAAATGGACAAATATTAAATGACTGGTTGGTCCTAAAAGATTTATAGTGATCAACTATCATCTCATAAGGTAGAAATACCTTATTTTCTGTACTTTTATTTTAAATTCAACACGGTATCCTTCACATAAGTTGGATTGTTTTTTGTATTTATCTTCCTTTCGGTAAATTAAAACAATTGTATTAATTGTGATGCATCTTATTTGGGAGTAAGAGTGCATCTTTAAATGATAAAATGAGGTTTTATTGAAGATTAAAATTGTTATGATAGACTTCTAACCATAAGTGGGTGTTTATTTTTTCAGGAATCGTATTTAGTGTGTGTGTGTGTGTGGGGGGGGGGGGGGTATGCTCCATACATGTACATGTGTTGATCTTATACATCTAAGAACAAAATTACTACATTAGACTTTTTTTACATTTTGATCTAAAGGTTTAAAATTATTATAATTTTCTATTTCTGCCACTGTAGATGCGGAAAAATGTTGGCAAAGACTTCAGGGTTGGGAAGAGAACTCTCAATCATACCCAGCAGCTCCTGTTGGTGTTACCTCCCCTGGAGAACTAGCCAGTGTTGCAGGTTAGTCTTGTTGCAAAAAAATATTTGAAAAAAATATTGTCAAAGTCTTGATATTGTCATTTGGAAATTGCATTAAAAGAAAACTTAATTTTCGTTGATTATGAAAGAACTGTTAAAGTGACACTCTTATTCAAAATCATTACAAGTCATTTACATGTAATGTATAACAAACACAAAATTTGTGCGATAAACCTTAACCTACTTACTAAATAATGCATATATGAAAAATATTATTAATTGATAACAAGATTGTAACCATGTATTTAACAGCTGAAAATGCAAAAATATTAAATGATTGGTGAGTGCTAAAACATTTACTGTGGCCTACTACAGTCTCTCAAGGTAGAAAAACTGTGTTTTCTGCACCTTTTTTTTCACCCCCCCCCCCCCCCCCCCCCCCAGTATCCTTCATAAAAACCATTGTTTCGACCTTGATTCACCCTTTTTGGTATATTAAAACATTTGTGGAAATTCTGATTTGGGAGTAAGAGTGCATCTTTAAAGGTATTAATTTAAAATTTACAACTTTGAGCAGTTAAAGACAATGAGTTCACAAATGTGAGTTGTTTTCCAGCTTTCTTATGGAAGAGGAAACTACTCAAGATTAATAAAGAAAAATACAGCTTTTCTCGCTGATTTTGGAATTGCCATGCCAATTTACTTTGAAACAGGGGAAACTCGAGTACCCGGGAAAACCCACTCGTCTGGCTTGGTGACAGCTAACCAAACTCACATGCTTCCAGACTGGGAATTGAACCTGGGTCGCCTTGGTAAGAAGCAAGTGGGCTTATGATTGCACTTACCGGACAACCTAAACTCATTTGCATTTGGTATATCAGGTATTACCAGTATGACATAAATTATATAAACTCTTTTCAGTGCATTTGATGTTGATGTAATATAGAATACAATTGTGATTATCATGAATGTGATTTAACAGTGGATTCTAGCCGGTCTTATGGCTCCGGGGACCAAAAAAATAAAAATAATAATAATTTAAAAAAATGTAAACAGGTTGCTTTTTGGTTGTTACTTTATTTGTTTTTAGTATGCACACTTAAGTTTGCTTCAAATGTGAGGTCAGGAAAGCTCTCAAATGGGCTTCTAAAAGCTGGTTTTTCTTTTGCGGCATGGTCACAGCTTCATCTCCCATCGAGGCACTAAAGTGCCAAAGCCCATCGCCAAAATGTTTCAGCCCTTTTGCAGCTAGGTCAATTACATCCCTGATTATTAATACTGTGACTGTCAAACTGCATTGGCTTAAACTCCCAGGGACGTGCGAAAATACCTCTTGCCTCGATGAGTTCGAGCCAAGCGGGAATGCTTACAGTATATAGAAATAGGTCCTTGACATCCAGTTCGAGCCAATGGGGAAATCGAGCAAAGTGATTTCAAGCCAACAGGGTCGACTGAACAACAATTCAAGTCACTGCATTATTATTTTGCTTACATGAGTATTTTACATTGAAACATAACGTATTATGATATATTTCAGAAAATGAAGAAAAGGTCTACCATACACTTGAACAAGCATACTTGGGATCTGGAACATCGCCGGAACAAACAAATGTAGCAGAGGATGACTGTAACAGTGGTGAGATTTCTGCCGTCAAAACCATGACACCCTTACAGATAGACACATGCTTGTCGACATTGGAACACAATACTGAGAACTATGATAAGAAGACTCCTAACTACAATATGGACACTGACACAGACGTCAATGATGACATGTCAGACCAAAGTTTCAAGAGGGCAGCTTCAAAAATAAGGTTAAAGACCTTTAAGTTTTCAAAGAATGGCAAAAAGGCTGGGGTAAAATTGAAAAAGATTAAGAATAGTAGGAAACTTAAAAGAGAAAATGGAATGAAATATTCCTGTCTTGATTGTAGTAGAAATTTTACATCCAAGGGCCATCTTGCAACACATAAAGCAATAAACAATGGACTTTGTTACTTTCGGTGTCAGTATTGTGAAAAAATCTTCTACCGAAAGTATAACTACCAGTGTCATGTTCGCACCCATACACATGAACGTCCGTACATTTGTGAACATTGCGGTAGAGGTTATGTCACTGCTCACAAGTTGAACTTACACAAGAGAGTGCATACCGGCTACAAGCCGTGTGTATGTGAACAGTGTGGAAGGGCGTTCCATAACCTCAGCGCCCTCGCCAAGCACAGAGAGTACCACCACACCTGGAAGGAACAAAATCTCAAGTTTACCTGCGATATATGCAACACAAACTTCAGCAGCGATGCTTATTTAAAATATCATAAGAAAGTCACGCATTGCCTCACACGAGAATTCCAGTGTAGCGAATGCGAAAAATTCTTTAAAGCCGAGGAACATTTAAAATACCACATTAAGTTTACCCATGCTGTGAAAGCTGTGTTTCGGTGTAACTTCTGTGACAAAACCTTTAAATCACCGTCATCGCTAAGAAAACATGTCGAGCGACACAACACAACCAGGGAGAAAAAGTTTCAATGCACGCACTGTGATAAATGCTTCTACGAGAAGTACAAGCTGGAACAGCACGAGAACATTCACCTAGGCAGAAAACCCTTCCAGTGTGACATGTGTGAATATAGCTGTGCATTTTCTGGTAATCTCTCCAAACATAAGAAAATACACCTTAAAAGTAATCCATAGGGTTTTTATATATACATGAAATTGGGCTTTTTATTATATACAAATGCAGAAATAAGGTCAGCCATCCATCAAAAAGATATGTTAGTGGATTTTAGATATTAACATCAAGATCAATTATGTGTATCAATATGGAATACAATTTTGAATATCACCATAATGATGCCACTATTTTGATAAGATATATTAAAGGGAGGTAATAACAGCAACCTTAGACCATTTTTTTTAAAGCTAAATATTCCTTATACATGAATTCCATTGGGAGCAGATAATTGAGACCTTTACAAGACATTTTTTAACTATCGATATGAATAAACAAGTTATGGCATTTTAAAGTTGACAATATCTGGCGGCTTTTATGAATTTTTGCCCTGATGAAATCTTTCAGAATGATTCGCTTACTCCGAACTCATTTTTCACCATTTTTTCATAACTTTTGTTGAAGCAAAGTTATATTGATGAAACATGGCAGTCTTGTGTATTTTTTTCTTGTCTTTCCATTTATTCTACTTTACAAACTCATTTGTTTTTTAAGAAAAGGCTTTGTATTGAAACTAAAAAAAAACGTCTGCTAAAACAATAAAAAAGAATATTATATTTTATTAGTGCAATCAAATAGGTAGTAAAACTGGCACACACATAATTATTATAAATCGACTGGAATATTGAAAAAAATATTTTTCATTGATAACATTACTTCAATAACATTAAAACAAATAATTGTAATACTTATACTAATATATCATTATCAATGATATTCACATTATATTTAAATAAAATAGCACTAAATCACAGAAATCAATTTGTCGTCACCATCTCTGGCAATAAGATACAAGTTACAATAAAAAAAGCACATACTAGTGTCACATGACATTCGACTTAAAACCCCCAACTATATTCTTGATATTTAAGATCAACTGCACAGAAGTTAGGAAAAAACCACTGTCTTCCAGAGTTTTTAGCCTCTGGTACAAGTCAACAACACAAGATAAATTCTTTGTTTACTTTTTGTGTGTCTTTTTAAGATGGCCACATGAACATACTAGCAGTACGACATGGTGCCATAATGTTTACTACAGCTGTAGTTCCAGTAACCTCTTTGACACATGCTGGGTACCAGGCATCTTGATATGCGATGGCAACATAGTCATTCTTATGAAAAGACTGAACTGTAGTGTCAAGATTGCCTCAGATTCTGCTTTGTCAGGTTTCTAGTCAGTTGTCTTACTGAACTTCTTCCTCTTGTTCTTCGGTTCAACTTGCATAGTGTTAAAGGTTCACGTTTTAACAGCCTCTCCCTAGCCATGTGTGCCTACCGCAAGTCACTACCTTTTATAAATATGTCCTTTTCATTCTCAGGTTTTTCAACTAACTAACTACTATTTCAATCATCAACAGAGGTTTTCAATTAGAAAGTATAAATAAATGTTGATGACAGCAGTTCCGTCTAAAAATATGAGACAAAATGATTTAATGATGCTTGAATTAAATATGCTGCATATTAATGTATCCCTTTCTGTTATTGACTGTATCTATTTGATTCATAGTATGTTGCTTATAGGTGAACTTATGTAGATAAGTTTTATATCTCTGAAAAGCTTAATTCTTACTCTTTAACTTTCACGCAATGTATTATAAGATAAATAAACAATTAGCTACTGCACATTTATCGCTATCCCTGATAAAATCTGGTTTACACACACAAGCTATTAGAAGTTCTACAGCAGTGAGGGGGCTTATCAGTGATTAGTTCTATGGCAGGTTGGGTAAAGAAGTGTTACATATGAAAGTCATGAGCACTGTTTTCTTTTAGTTGAGAGAATGTCAAGTCCTGTTCAGGTAAAGCTACCCATCGCAGACACAGGAACTGCACTCTTCATGTGTGTCATAATTGCAGCACCGTCATTTGTGGGTATGTCGGAAAATAGTTTCTTTAGATTGTCCTGAAAGATTCTTATTTCATTGAAGTTGTTATTTCCTCGTGCGATGTAAAGTAGGGCAGAGGACTAATGAGCTTCTGTAGAGGGCTTGTTGTGGCAGGTTGGGCAAGTCCCATCGTCCAGGATCTTCTTGTTTCTTCAAACTGGTATAAGAGAATATGATTAGGAAATTATGAAACATAAGTTTCAGGCAAAAAGAAGGTAAATTTGGCATCATTTTTTATTATTTTTAAAAATGTGGTGTGATTTTTTTTAAATGTGACAACAGTCTGTGTTAAAACTGTTTTTGGATTTATATCTATTAAGTATTCAATATTTTTGATGGAGCATTTTTTGGCTTCAAAATAAAAGATTTTGTCGTGCGTGCAACAAATATATTAAAGTTTGTGCACCTTATTGATTTTTTTTCTTGTGCAAAGAAATTTTATTTTATTTTATTTGCTATGGCGATCCAGTGTCTGGAAGAATTTGATTTCAGGGAAATCAATCAAAGATAGTAAATATTGAAACGGTTTCAATTCTGTAAAAGGAACTTACTTAGCTTGTCACATGCCTGGTACGAGTACGCACTCTGGGCTGCAATGACAGTGATTTCCTCAACGGTTGTTTCATCTGCGTTAAAGTCAGCATCATCAGTAGATGGTATTGTTGTCACGTCAATGGGGATATGTTCCTGGGGGAGGAACTGTAAAAGAATAGAGTTTCATTATGTAACATGATAAGTCTTAAAAATAATAATAGTTTCCTGTGCCATGATCATTTATTATTTTTTAAGGTATCTGACACCCAACAGAGCTAACTTTCTGGAAATGCCATAGATCGTAATTTTAAAATTTGTTGAGAGGTGATGTTATATATATATAATTTTGATTTGTGTTGAAGGTACAGCTTGCTGATTACAAATATGTAGCGTAATCAAGTTTTTGTTCCAAGTTATAACAGTTTGTATTTTTGCTCTTTATTTAGCTAAAATATAGGATGTCAAAAATAAATATTTTTAATACTTTGATTATCATTTATCATATATATTCTTTCAAGTCAGCAATATAATTTACCGCACTGAAGTAGGAAGTTTCGAATGGGCTAGTACAATCCATTTTCAGTCTGACAAGCATTTTCCATGAAGACTGTCTCCTGGAAATGTCAATAGGGAACCACTTGTATATTCTTGTTCTGGCTCAGATTTTGCTTTGTCAGATTTCTGGTCAGTTTGTCAGATTTCTGGTCAGTTGTCTTACTGAACTTCTTCCGCTTGTTCTTTGGTTCAACTTGCATAGTGTTAAAAAGTTCATGTTTTAACTGCCTCTCCCTGGCCATGTATGCCTTTCACAAGTCACTACCACCACTTTGCACAGCTTTTATAAATGTGTCCTTTTCATTCTCAGGTTTTTCAACTGGCTAATTGAAAAGCTGTCGCCTATTCTTCTTTATGAGTTGAAAACTAAGTGGGTATGGAATCATGCATTCTGCCTTCTTCATTGGTAGCTGTGTAGTTTCCTGAATTGGTGCTCACACCCAAAGTTGGCCATGTGGGAGGAGTGGGTCCTTTGTTAGTCCGATTTCGATGGTGTCCTTGCATAGTTCCCACCTTCAAGAAAGTCCGCAGTACCGTGGTTTTGGTGTCTTCATTTGAGCATGACTCAATTTCATTGTCTCTCCATTCACTTAGTAGTTTGTCTGCACATTTCTTTAGTAGCAGGCTGGTCACTCATGCTAAAGTCTAATTTCTGCAGAGACTGCCACATTGTTTCAATCTCCAATAACTCTTGAATGTTATTCTGAATCAACTTTGGCACGTTCTACAAAGTGTGATTTTGTAACGTTATTTTGCAGCAGTCTCAGAAACTACTCTTTTAAAACCTAAGCTGACAATTTCACCATTGTCCAAAAATAATAATAATAATAATAATAATAATAATAATAATAGTAATTATAATACTACTACTACTACTACTACTAATAGTAATAATAATAATAATAGTGATAAATGATAATAATAGTAATTATAATAATAATAAATAATAATAATAATAATGGTAATTATAATAATAATAATAATAATAATAATAATAATAATAATAATGATAATAATAACTTTTTTTATGAAGATAACACATTAAGGCACATCAGTATCTTGTTTACATTTTTTATATGGTCTACAACTTTGACCAACTAAAGTATTCCCTATTATTAATACAGACCAAACCTAGCTTACCATTTAGTCTTAGGAATGAACATGTGAGGTCGTTTAAGTAGCAGTTCACAAGAACGTCTTTCTTCTTCAACAGCTGGTCTCGAACTCCCCAAGATCTGTGTGCGCTCCAGTGACGTCAGCACTTCATGAGTAAACAGATCAAAGAGTGCACTCGCACTACACTCAGCCCCTGTTTCTTTTGTTAGGACAGCACCGGGGTTGGTTGAAGACTGATCAAGATCACTGCTAGGGCTTGTCCAACCAGGGAGTTGAACGATCCACTGACGACTACATCAGTAAATATTTACTTCCAGCACTTCTGGTTGAGGCTACTTGGAGTAACCAACTGCAACTAGGTGTTGTGGGCTCAATTTTTGTAAACCTATCTTCTTCACCTCCCCCTCCCACCTAGTAGAAGAGGAAGGTAGCAAATCCTGTTTTTCAGGATACTGCATACAGCCTCCTACCATTGGTATACTCCCCAGATGTCCAGGTGTGGCGTGGCTTGCCTTCACATTTCCGAAGTATGGAAAGTCGGTCTCCAGGAGGAAACGTGATTCATCCTTGTTCTGCAAAGCTTGTATGGCGTTTTCCCCGGCGTTCAAGAATGAAGTAGTATACACAAAGTGGATATTGGGAAAGTGACTACTCCACTGGTCCACCGCATACTGGCTTCCAGAAAAGCAATGAAGGTGGATCCGCTGCTCAGTGGGGATGCAGCCTTTTAGTTGAAACAAAAGCTGCAACATGTCATCCCAGCATTGCGATTGTCCCACCTGTTATGGGGTACCAGGACATGATCTAGGCGAAGATACCTGAGGGCCCGATGGAGAACAGCATGTTGGATCCTCCATGTGGATGGCTGTGCAGTGTAGTCACTGCCTACTTCTCCCAAGGCGGAAACACCCGATAATGCCAATGCTGCTTCGAAAGTGAACCAATCTTTCTCCGTTAATTTTGCAGCATGTTTGGGGTGGATACCAACAGCTATCACAACACCTTGCTAAGGTAGTCAATCCACCTCTAGCTGAGTAGGGTAACTGTTCATATCACAGAAAACCGCTACTCCGCCAGTTACATTGACCTTGAGTGAAGGGGTACAGGGTGCCGAGTTGACAAGGGCCTGTAAATCATCTACCCCCATCTGAGCCCGTTCCGCTGTACGGTCAGCATGGAAATGGCTGTCCCATGCCATGGGGTTTTCCAAGCACTCCACAGTTGGAAAGGCCTTCCTCAAGTCCCCTACTTTGGACTGGTTTAGTAGACTGCAGATGACAATCTGAGCTCTCCAGTGGAACAATAAACCAGGGGTTGAAATAAGGGACAAAGAAAGCACCTCCGGATAAGGCACTTTAAGGGCATTACAGAGAGCCTCTACCGAGGCCTTACTCCTGTTGTTGAATTGGACCTTGTCTGCCCTAATTTGGCCCGCAAGGTCAATGAAATTAACCAGACTCAACTGCATGGCCTGTATATTCAGGACAGTAAGGTGCTGCATGGTCACCTTTTCGGTGACGATCTGCTCCTCGTTGAAGATCCCTAGAACATGAGCCTCAAAAGCATGGGCCCTGAAAGAGATTGCTCCGCATCCTGCCACACAGCACATGTTTCCTACGCGCTGCTTCTAACTGACTGGCTGCCGAGCTGGATTCACACGCCCTAGACTCCTAGTACCGGAATCAATAGGCTGTGATCTGGGCTGGTAGGACCTTTGAAGACCAGTCTGCCTCCAGCCTTCTGGGGATCTCCGATGCTTTTCGGGCTTTTGCTGCCTCTTTGCAGGTTGCTGCCTGGAATGGGAATAGTCCCAAGAGGAACGGTAAGAACTTGAACCCGAGCTACGACGCGAAGAGTCCCTAGAGGAACGATGCCTTGTCTCAGGCTCTTTCAGGACTTTGTGCGGAAATTTCTCCTTTAGAGCAACCTTAGGGGCAACCTTCAGTTGACTTGTAGCCGGGACATTTCTTACAGGCTTCCTGCGTGGACTTTGGCGTGGGGATGGCGGCAACGGCTCCTGAGCTTCCTCAGACATCTCAGCCAACAAAGCTTCCTCCTCTTCCTCGGCCATCTCTTCTGCTGCACTTTCTGGCTCTGCAAGGTTCACGAGGACCTGCTCAAGGAAGGATCTTCTGGAGACGAATGTCCCTCGAGGGGCCAGCCGGCATCTCGCTGACAGGCTCCTGTTTGTGGGGGACCTTGCAAATATTTTCATCTACCCATTGGTCTGACTGAAACTGCAGATCACAAGCTTCTGCATACACGGTCCTCAACCACTGTCTTTGATTCTGGCTCTTGGCAATGGCAATGTTGCTGCAACAGGGCCATTTGACGTTCTGTTGATAGCCCGGAGAGACCAAGTTCCCTTATTAGGTTCCGACTAGCTACCAAGGTCTTTTCTTTTCCCCTGCTTGCTCCAAACTTTCTCCAAAGTCAGTCCCTTGAAAGCAGAGAAAATACCGATTGCCCTTTGACCCTGATTAAAGAATAAAAGGGAGCTATTGCTTAGCTCTACAGGTCTTGCACCAGTACTGATCTATGTCTAGTGCCTCTGTTGCTGTAATGTTGACACAGGCACCATGTAACCACTCAAACCCGCCACACTGGATCATGAATCTGTCTTGCCATGGTTGGCGACAGAAGCAATATGGCATATGCTCCAAGTACTCTTCAAACTAGGAGATAGGTTCAACATCAAATTGTCTCCCTTACATTGACAACAAGACTGGAGGAGTAATTCCCCTTATTTATGAAAACCCTATTCATTAAACTATATACGGACTGATCTGTGCATTATTAACATATGGTGAGGTATCTTCTGCTCTGTCATCTGCTTCCACCTGAGGACTGGACTGCCATTAACGGAACCAATCCTACGGCTGCCACCATTAAAGTATTCCCTATTATTAATACAGACCAAACCTAGCTTACCATTTAGTCTTAGGAATGAACACATGAGGTGTTTTATTTTGCAGTTCACAAAAATGTCTTTCTTCTTCAACAGCTGGTCTCGAACTCCCTGAGATCTGCGCACGCACCAGTGACGTCAGCACTTCATGAGTAAACAGGTCAAAGAGTGCAATCGCACTACAGATCATACAAATACAGTGTTTAACAATTATATCATACCTGGTAATAATCATTACACCTACACGCAAATTACTAGTATGCAAACAATAATCAGCAATTCTTATAATGCAACAGACATTTAATATAGAACTATGAGTATTCATTATTCAATTATTGATTTTTAATAAGGTTTGTTTTATGTTGTATTTAATTTAGAGGCTAATGGAATAAGAGCTGGAATAGTGTTCCATACGTCTTTGGATAAGTAAGAAAAAGATTTCTTACCATCATTGGTTTTGTATAAAAGTAAATGGACAATTTTTGTGGGTAGTGGACCTTAATGAGTATTTTGTATTGTAGTGAGAGCAGTGCCCAAAATCTTTCACCTTCTGCATTGATGTACCATCCCTGCTTAATCTAAAGCTTTCGGATTTCTTGTATCTGACAGCCATGTAGCTTTTTAAGAAGAAGTGCCCCTCGTCGACAATGTCTTGAACACAAGTTTTACAAGTTAATTAAAAAATATGCCCATATGGGCATCAGTATTACAAACAAAATACACAATGTATAAACATATATTTCCATATTTAAGTAATATAAAACATACAAGTAACAGCAAAACTTGAACACATGTTTGCACAAACACATTGTTTTTGTTAATTAACGTCCCTATTGTCGTCCGGATTGGCCACAACGACATGCTTCCCTTTCTTGGTACAATGAATATTGCCATTCGAGAGTATAAATTCGAGACCCAATCCTGTTTCTTGAGGTACTCTCTGAGTTTGGTACGCAATGGTGTTAAGCCCTCAAAAAGACCGGTCTGGAACATTGCCCTTGGCCACCTTTATATTTATTATTCAGGTTCTTCTTGTTCTGAAATACAGCAGCAACCGACTGACGTGATATGAATCTGACAATGATTGATCTTGTCAGTGATTTTTTTTGGTGCAATTTACTGCCTTCTAAAGGCTGTTTACCCTTGCTAAAAAATGTAAATTTTTCCCCAAAATTAATAATTTTTTCCCAATTTGATAAATGCTGATTTTGTTTGTGAATAAAAAAAAATAATTTCTTGAAAAATAAACAAAATCTTGACAAGACAAATTCTTTCACAGCACAAAGTATGCATTAAAAGGTGAAAACATGTATGGTTGCCATTATATTTGCTATTTTGATCTGATTTTGTATTTTTCCCAATTTGGACATTTTTTCCCAAATTGCAAGGCACAGGCGGTAAAAATATTTCCAAAAATAATCACTGCTTGTATCAACTGAAACTGCGGCAGGAGGAGCCAATACGATGGCAGACACTAATGTCCTTTTCTTGGAATGTATATGATCCTTCTGCTAAGACTTTCAATAGAATTATGATGTCAGCTGTCAATGATATTCCATCAGTAGGTTTAAAGTTAAAAATCCTAATTTTCTTTCTGCGTGTCTATAATGTTCCAGTTTATTGTTACCATATTTGTTTAGCCTTATGCTTTTGATCGGACAATTTCATCTTTGGTAACAGACTTTTCCTCAATGACTTTACAGAGGGCAGATGTTATTGCTGGGAGTAACACTGAGCAAGTTCTTTGGCAAGAGATTTAAATTTGCTAGGTTGTTTTCCATCATCGATAGAGTCAGTCCATAATCTCATCAAATAAATCTTCCTGGATCGCTTTTCGAAGCACCCTGGTTACATCCTCTGCTTGTATTAATTGACGGTCATTTTTTGCTTTACCTCTCCCTGATATTGTTCCTCGACTGACTCAAAGGGTTCAATAACAGTTTATACAATGCATCAGCGCAAACACACACTAATGGAGCTTATAAATGCACCATAAAACAAAGATTGTTCCTGGTGTTTAAGTTCAGCAACATGCGTAGCAGACGGTTGTTAGTTTTGATCGGCAGATCTCAGTTTTCAATATCACTATGAAAAAGGTGTTTTGCAACTATCTGTATGGTTGGTTTGTCTTTTACAACAGCTATCTCAGGTCCAAAAAGATCAATAATACAATATTTGAAATTATTCCTCTATCATCTTCCAAGTTTGACTTTGTAACATTTGCATTCCCTTTTATATTTCATTTTCTAGTAGAATTTCAACATTTTCATCTTCAATCTGAACATCTTTCATTAGGTTTTTATTTGGCAGCTGACTTCCACATATCTTCCTTATCGTATTTCTGTAATAGCTACTAAGCTTCTGTGCATTTACTTCCTTTTTCTGATCATCTTGAAGTTTTTTGTTTTTCAAGAAAAGACATGCCATTTTTAGCTCGACTATTCGAAGAATAAGGAGAGCTATACTACTCAGCCAAGCGTCGGCGTTGGCGTCACCCCTTGGTTAAGGTTTTGCGTGCAAGCACACATAGGTAAATATCTCAGCAACTACTTGAGGTATTGCATTGGGACTTTATACAATGGTACTCAACCATCAAACCTACTTATTTCACCAAGTTAGGTAACTCTGGTTTGCATTTAATGCAAATAATAGGCCTTTATTATTCGACTTTGAAATTCTGGTTAAGGTTTTGCGTGCAAGCACACATAGGTTAATATCTCAGCAACTGCTCGAGGTATTGCATTGAGACTTGATACAATGGTACTCAACCATCCAACCTACTTAATTAACCAAATTAGATAACTATAGTTTGCATTTAATGCAAATAATAGGCCATTATTATTTGACTTAGAAATTCTGGTTAAGGTTTTGCGTGCAAGCCCACATAGGTAAATATCTCAGCAACTACTTGAGCTATTGCACTGGGACTTTATACAATGGTAGTCAACCATCCAACCTACTTAATTCACCAAGTTAGATAACTCTAGTTTGCATTTAATGCAAATAATAGCCCTTTATTAATCAACTTAGAAATTTTGGTTAAGGTTTTGCGTGCAAGCACACATTGGTTAATATCTCAGCAACTACTTGAGGTATTACATTGAGTCTCGATACAATGGTACTTAACCATCCAACCTACTTAATTAACCAAGTTAGATAACTCTAGTTTGCATTTAATGCAAATAATTGCCCTTTATTATTCGACTTAGAAATTCTGGTTAAGGTTTTGCGTGCAAGCACACATAGGTTAACATCTCAGCAACTACTTGAGGTATTGCATTGAGACTTGATACAATGGTACTCAACCATCCAATCTACTTAATTAACCAAGTTAGATAACTCTAGGTTGCATTTAATGCAAAAAAATGCCCTTTATTATTTGACTTAGAAATTTTGGTTAAGGTTTTGCGTGCAAACACACATTTGTTAATATCTCAGCAACTACTTGAGGTATTGCATTGAGTCTCGATACAATGGTACTTAACCATCCAACCTACTTAATTAACCAAGTTAGATAACTCTAGTTTGCATTTAATGCAAATAATTGCCCTTTATTATTTGACTTAGAAATTCTGGTTAAGGTTTTGCGTGCAAGCACACATAGGTTAGTATCTCAGCAACTACATGAGGTATTGCATTGAGACTTTTTACAACGGTACTCAACCATCCAACCTACTAAATTAATCAAGTTAGATAACTCTAGTTTGCATTTAATGCAAAATAAATGCCCTTTGTTATTCGACTTAGAAATTCTGGTTAAGGTTTTGCATGTAACCACTTTTAAGTCAATACCTCAGCGAATACATCATGTATTGCATTGAAACTTTACACACAGACTCCCAACCATTTAACCTTCTTATTTAATCAAGTAAGATAACTCTATCTTTCATATTATATAATTTTTGCCCCTTTATTATGTGACTTAGAAATTCAGGTTAAGGTCTTGCATGTTTGCACACACAGGATAAAATCTCAGCAACTACTTGATGTATTGCATTGAGACTTTATACAATGGTATTCAACCATCCAACCTAATTGAATAACCAAGTTAGATAACTGTATTTGGCAACTAATGGC
The DNA here is from genome assembly GCF_026914265.1 of Mya arenaria. Taxonomy (NCBI): domain Eukaryota; kingdom Metazoa; phylum Mollusca; class Bivalvia; order Myida; family Myidae; genus Mya; species Mya arenaria. The sequence continues at coordinate 15,632,240 of NC_069133.1, forward strand.
CGTTTTTTATTACACTTAAAAATTCTTGTTAAAATTTTGCAAGTAACCACATTTATGTTAATATCTCAGCACATCATGTATTGCATTGAAATCTAATCTAACAGTGATCCATGCATGTTTCGCCAAAACTTTTCAGTCCTTACACTGAAAAGCGGCGGAATAGTCGAGCGCGCTGTCTCTGTGACAGCTCTTGTTTCATAGAAAATTCATCATCTTTTGTAACATTATAAGCAGAAAACTGACCTACGATATTCTAGAGGCTTTTGGTACATCTTCCTTTGGAATGCAGTAATTGTATCAAGTTGCTCAAGTTTTTGTTGATGTAAGGATATCTGATTTTGGATGTCATTTTGTTGGGGGGTTTTCGCCATTAGTTCTGCTTTTTCCCATTAAGGTTTTGGCATGACTTTTAACTTCCGTCTTTCTACGTTAACATTTTCCGCCGCCATTTGAAATTTTTCAGGACTCTTCTTAACTCCATTCGCAGCTGTGACAGCCAAACTATCACTATGAAATTCAGTCACGGATTTGTACTTTTCTCTTCTTGTCCATTTTTTCCTGAGTTTCAATTATTATGTTGATACACATTGTAAATGTATCTACATTTTGAAGTTTGAGATGAGGTCGTAATGAACATATCCACTCAAATTGTCTGTTTGATTTTCATTGCATACTTGTTTTAACAAGGTGTTGTGGTTGAAGTAACTTCAACCACAACACCAGGTGTTTAAGTATCCCATCTGGTATTGCATTAAGACGGTTTAGAATACAACCTACATTTACTGCCAATGAAATTGCAGATAAGCAATCATAGAGTACTATTATTAGCTTAATATCATTTAGAATTTCATCTTTCACGGGTGTTTGAAGGTCCACCTACTGCCACTCATCAGATACACAATCCCTGCGCTACGCTCACTCCGCCATTCTTAATCATCAAGATTTTAATTCAGGTCATCTAACTATTACTTAGTTAAAAGTATTTGGCTGCGAGATTGATGTCCTTACAGAACATTCCAGGATGATCCATTGATGGTCACCAATGCTGTTTGGAAGGGTCCATTGTGACTGTTTGCTGCCTGAAATTTCCTAAAGAATATAAACTATATGTTATATGTCATGTATACTGCTATTTATGGTCTATAAATGTTAACAATAGAACAAAAATGCAAATACAAATAATGTATAAAATTGCCTACCATTAAAACAATATTTTTACTATCATGATAGAGCAAATTTATTATTTTATTTCTTACATATGTTCATAACATATTGCCTATATCAAAAAATCTTAATGTGAAAACTTAAATATTCAAACTTAACATTTTGTAGCTTTAAAATGAAATAGCATTTTGTATTAATGATAGATGGACTACCTTATGTATTAAGTTAATATGTATGCATATAGTTATATAAATTTGTAACTGGTGTTTCATTCATGAAATCAGTCACCCTCACAGTATTTACTATAACAGATACATGTCTACAAAAGAATAATATCTTACTGATTGTATACGTTTAAAAAATATACATTTAAATATATATATATATATATATATATATATATATATATATATATATATATATATATATATATATATATATATATATATATATATATATATATATATATATTAATATATATATTAACCTGTTTGAATGACTATATCAATATGGTAATATATACAGGATCTTTTTTTCTAGAGAAATGTTTGGTATGAAAGTTTACTCTTTTATAAACTTTTATCATGTGTTATAAAATTGTATTCATTCATTGATCATTGCAAATGGAATGTTGATAAGATTGCTTGCAAACTGTACCAGGTAGAGATAACATGTTTGATTTAAGGCTGCACTGCACTCTCACAGATGGACTGAATTGACAACTTTTTCTATTTTTTGCATTCGGATGAGCCAATTTCAGGGTAAATGTCTGAGAAGCAGTGATATTAGACTGCTTTATACAAAGAATCAGATTGCAGTGTTTCATATTTGTTCGGAAATTGATGTTTAATGCCATAAAAAAGCTTTTAGCCACAAAACTTCAATATTGGAACATAAATATTAAAAACTTGGATCTGATATTTTGTCACCTGGCCCCAATTTCTCGAAACTTCTTATGTCCATTATAGTTTAATTAGCTTAAGAAGTTTCGAGAAAATGGGACCAGTTTTATATCACTGATTTCCAGATATTTACACAAAGACTGGTTTATTCCAAGACAAAAAAATAAAAAAGCTGTCAAAACAGTCAATCTGTAAGAGTGCAGCTTTAAGGTTGTCCCTCCAATATTAATACCAAAAATTGCTACTGGTAAAGTTTCATTGCAAAGTTACAAAATGTTGTGTTTGAATATTTTTAAAGTTTTAACCACCAGTTTTTTATATAGACATTCTGGGTTTTTTTAAAAATAGAATTAATATAATTGCTTTATAATCTCAGTAAAATCTTGTTTTGTAAACTCCCTTTGATATATCCTATCATAATAGTAGTGGCATTATGGTGTTATTCAAAAAATTGTTATTTATACAAAAATAACTGTTTATTAATATAAATTAAACATAGCAATGATCTCGTTGCTAATTTTAAAACGCACTAAAACATCTATGCATCCTAATAAAGGATGGCTTACCTTTAAGGGCAATAGCCTGCAAGGTCACTGTGTCATAAGCATTTGAAGCAGGGCCTCAATTCATTAAAGTATCATGGTTTCAATAAAGGAGTCAAGGCGTTTCTTGCTTTCTACTCTAAAATCTTAAGAGACATCACCATGGCAACATGTTGTGAGTGCTTAAGTTCTTCCAGTTTCTTCTCTAGGATTGGGCATATTAAAATCGCACCGTCCGTCCGTCCGTCCGTGTGTCCGGCTCAATAACTCGTGTCCGGGCTGTAACATTTCCCTTGTATGGACAGATTTTAAAATAACTTGCCACATGTGTTCCACATACCAAGACGACGTGTCGCGTGCAAGACCCGTGTCCCTACCTCTAAGGTCAAGGTCACACTTAGTATTTATTCAAAATGGAGTGCTGCATATAGGACATAGAGTATAGGTTGTCGTGTCCGGGCTGTAACTTTCCCTTGTATGGACAGATTTTAAAATAACTTGCCACATGTGTTCCACATACCAAGACGATGTGTCGCGTGCAAGACCCGTGTACTTACATCTAAGGTCAAGGTCACACTTAGTGTTTATTCACAGTGGAGTGTTGCATATAAGGACATAGAGTATAGGTTGTCATGTCCGTGCTGTAACTTTCCCTTGTAAGGACATAATTTAAAAATAACCTCCACATGTGTTCCACATACCAAGACGACGTGTCGCGTGCAAGAACCGTGTCCCTACCTCTAAGGTCAAGGTCACACTTAGTGTTTATTCACAATGGAGTACTGCATATAAGGACATAGAGTGTAGGTTGTCGTGTTCGGGCTGTTACTTTCCCTTGTATGGACAGATTTTGAAATAACTTGCCACATGTGTTCCACATACCAAGACGACGTGTCGCGTGCAAGACCCGTGTCCCTACCGCTAAGGTCAAGGTCACACTTAGGTGTTAATTCACAACGGAAGCTGCATATAAGGACATAGAGTATAAATTGTCGTGTCCGGGCTGTAACTTTCCCTTGTATGGACAGATTTTAAAATAACTTGCCACATGTGTTCCACATACCAAGACGACGTGTCGCATGCAAGACCCGTGTCCCTACATCTAGGGTCAAGGTCACACTTAGTGTTTATATACAATGGAGTGTTGCATATAAGGACATAACAGTGTAGGTTGTCAAGTATGGGTGGTATTTTTTTGTGCTTATAGGCAATTTAAAATAACTTGCCATATGTATTTGACATGTAAAGGCAAAATCAACTTTTCATGTACTGACCTTGTTCATAGGTCAATGTCACATTCGGGGGCATTCGTCACATACTGTGACAGCTCTTGTTTTATATTTTATGTTAGATCTGAATTAATTGAATTGTTAAAAAAAATATTGGTTTGAAAAACTCTCCGAAAATAAAGCAGAGATAAAAGTACCATGTGACTGTGTTATATCATGCTCGAACAGTTTGTTTACCCATTATTTTAAAAACTACTTCAATACTTTATTTAATATCTGTACGTATGTACATGTATTATTTTATAGATTATTACATTGATTTTTTTTCACATATCAAATATGTGTTGTTTATTATTGAAGGAACCAAATACATCAGCCTTGTTTATATTTATTTCTACAGGATTTTGTACATTTATTTCTTTAGCCGTGTAAACATTGATTTCGTAATATACATAATGTACGTTGTTTTTTGTTTACATTAATGCACTTAAGAATTAAATTTGAATGAACAAAAGTCCCTAGTAACTTATATTTGAGCGATAAAACAAAGGAGGATTATGGTATCAACATGAACGTCCTGAACATCCGAAATCGTCGGTTTGTTTTCCACAAGTAACACATGGTGTTGTTATTTGTTCTTGTCCCTGGCTTGAGCCAGATGTCGCAGTAACAGGCGTCGAGGTTTGTGTTCTATCTTAAAGACGGCTTAAGAAAGTGGTCGTTTGTTCATTGATTTACCAGGAAAAAAACTATATTGTCCCATAACATGTACTCTCTTTTCTACACAGCTTTTAGTTTTGGGAAGTGTGTAGCAAAATAGGATTGTATTGGTATTAATAAAGGCGGCAAAGTAAAAGTCACGTGGCTTCCTGTTTTCTCATTATAATGGATGCTGATTTAAAATCATACACAATATACATGTGTTATAGTGAAAAGACAATGCTTTGCGGCGTGATAAAAACAGCAGTATAAGCATTCCAGCAAAGCCGATGATTTTAACGTGACATAAAAGGGCTACTTGCTGTCTAGTGTTACCGTGATAACCATGACCAGAGATCGTTTTGAGCTCCTGCCCGACAGTAAATCTCCGGTAGAGGACCAGTGCTGTAGACATCTACGTACAGTGTTCAGCACCCATCCGTGTCTGTACTGCTTCGTGTTTATAGCCATATTGGTCCTTGACCTCGCGGAATGCACCAACGATTGGCTGTTCTTGAAAGATATTCTATTTTTAGAACAAGGTCTCGTGTATGGACCACCAAGGCGACTGGTTGTCATGGTGCTAGTTTTGACCACAGCCATTGGTTCATTAGCAATTGTTTTCGAGATTTTCAACATCTCGCGAGAGTTTATCACCGGCACACCCTGGGTTGACCTTGACCTTTGCTCGGCTATTGTCGTCTGGTTAGATGAGGTACCAACACTAACAGTGAATTTCATTATTAGCTTATGCCATAACGAACCCATAAGTTACTTTCAGCTAATCAAGGCGCTAATTGTAATCGTTTCTGTTGTTTTAAGAGTGGTTATCCCTCTAATTCGGACGTACTTGGAGAAAAAGTCGACCGTGCATTCGACGCCAAAGTTTCGAAAAACAATTTACAAGGGCGTGAATACGATTGGTTTGTGCGTTGCGTTGTCCGGGGCGTCGGCAGTGTTTATCTTTACGCATGTTATGGCCGCCGACGAAGGCAAGCTTCAGTTCCGGATGCCGGATGAGATATGGGGCGGCCAGTTTGCTTACGACCAATACTTCAAGAATGTCGGCGTATTTTATCAACATGAAGGTTTGGTTGGAGAAAACGATGAAAACTACTGGCTTAAACTTGCAAACATTGAGGAATTCTTAGACATGGATACTGTCCATGTAAAACTGTCTTACACCAAACAAGCTGGACGCATTGATAAGTTAGTGTTGCATAGCTACAATAGTTCTGCTGAACGCTACCGTGAATGTTACATTTGGATAAATGAGGACTATGCCTATACGAAATGCACATTCGATCTAATACCAGAGAATTCCAACCAAGAAAAAGTGACATTCAGATTCAATTTTCTCAGACCGCAGCTACACCTCATTCTTGGGGATATATCTTTTAATGCTAAATACCAAAGGAGCAATATTTGCTATAGTTTATTCGGAAATGACACTAAACTCCTTTTAAACGAAACTGGAAACGATGAACCTACTCAGATGGGTCGTCTGCTTTATTTGAAGTTGGATACTAATCTACTCTCCTCTCACCGGCTCGTGCTGTGGTCACAGAGCGCGAACCAAACGACAAATTACCGTTTGTTCAACACGAGTCACGTGCTTTTGGGAGCTGAAGAGATTTGGCATACGGGCCTGTACGGGTGTGAGTGTACGGGAAAACGGGGCCCAACCTTTGATGGAACTTTGACTGTATCCTGCTGACATGTTTTACTTACTTGCAAATTTGTAAATTAAACTATTAAATAACACTAAAGTTCCATTAACATGATAATTGTGATCACTAGTGGATTTGAAATTGTACAATTCTAGACTAAAAATACCCCCCCCCCCCCCCCCCCACCTTCCCCATACACAGATTCGAACCATATATACATTGTATTTCGGTTTAGCGGCATGGGGCATATGTACAAAAGTCGCGCCCTTTTTAACGCCAAATCCTGGACCCATCCCTGGTCGGAGTGATGTTCTTAATTATAAAATCTTGGTCAATCTCTAGTAAGGACCATGAGGTGGAACTAGGTCAGTTGGTCGTTCGAGATGTATTTACTATATGAGTGTCGTACAACTTGGTCAGAATGGACTATATATGATCTAGGTCAGTTTTGAACGACTTGTCTGAATCAAGTGTCATTGGTCGTTTCTGATGCAACAATACGCTTGTAGGTCAAATATTACTGTACAAAAAAAGGGAAAATCTAGCGGAACCACATTTTTAACCAGTCCGTATGAGACTTTTTTTATTATCTTTGTGAACTAAAATAGGTCACACTGTAAAACATTCGAACACCATTGTAAACATTGTATTGGCCATATTTTCTTCATGAAACTAAGAGTTAAGTCCTTCGAAGTTAAAGGTCATGTTAAATATTTGATATTTTTAGGTCACAAGGTCAAACGTTCGAAATTCTCGTTACATTATAGAAGCCACATTCGATTAGGGGTCATTTGATATAGGGTTTTAAAGTAAGCCACTATGACAAACATAAAAACACTGTTAACACTCTAGCTGTCACATTTTCTACTCAAGAAAGTACCTTAGAATGGTCATTTTTTGACATCTATACCAAGTTTGATAACGTCATGATTTTTCATGAGCCAGCTCAAAGACATGCTAAGTACACTTTGCATACGACAGGGGACGTAACTGTGATTATATATATTGAAGTTTAGAGTGTCACTCTTATTCAAAATCAATACATACACATGTATAACAAACAAAAATTTTGAGTGATAAACCTTTAGCTACTTACTATATAATGCATTTATAGAATTTTTTTACTGATAACAATATTGTTACCATGTATTTAATAGTTGAACACGCGAAAATGTTAAAATGATTATTGAGTGCTTAAAGATTTACTGTGCTCTACTATCGTCTCATAAGGTAGAAATACCGTGTTTTATGCACCTTTCTTTCAAATTAAACTCGGCATCCTTCTTAAGAATCGTTGTTTTCGACATTTATTCATCTTTTTTGGTATATTAAAACAATCGTATTAATTGTGTTAAATCTTATTTGGGAGTAAGAGTGCATCTTTACGCATTCAGATAACAGTTCAATAGTTGATCTAAGATGTTAATAGGCTGTAAAGCATGCGATTCGAAGATGTATAAAATAACTGCAGTTTAAATTTGTTGTATGTCTATCTAGTATTTCAAAATATAAAAGACGATAAGACAGATCTGAGTTGTAACGACTATAGATATTCGTTTTAAGTCCCCCAAAGTTTTTTTTTTATGTGTAAACACCGTATTCGTTGCACGTTACATTTAACCACTCGTCATTATGACTGAATATTTACATATATATGTAAATTGACATTCGGAGCTTCTCGGTCATTTTTATCGAGTTTTCGAGAAAAATGGCCGAGGAGTTCCGAATGGTAAATTGAAAGTGATATTACAGCTGTACTCACAGATTTACCGTTCTGACAACCTTTTTAATCCCCCGCCACGGAGTGGGAGGGGATTTTAGGAATGCACTGTCCGTCTGTCAGTCTGTCTGTCTGTCTGTTTGTCCGTAACATTTCGTGTCCGGGCTATAACTACTTATGCATTGATGGATTACCAAATGTTGTCCTCATTGAGACAATGTGCAGTGACGTTGAGCCGGGTCCATACCTCAAAGGTCAAGGTCACATGAGACATTAAAAGGTCAGAGTAAACATGCTCGTGTCCGCGCTATAACCTACTAATGCATTGATGGATTGGCATATTACTTGATACACATGTTGTCCTTATTGAGACAATGTTCAGTGACCTTGACCCGGGTCCATACCTCAAAGGTCAAGGTCACATAAGACATTTAAAGGTCAGAGTACACACGCTCGTGTCCGCGCTATAACCTACTAATGCATTGATGGAATGGCATATTACTTGGTACACATGTTGTCCTTATTGAGACGATGTGCAGTGACCTTGACCTGGGTCCATACCTCAAAGGTCAAGATCACACGAGACATTTAAAGGTCAGAGTACACACGCTCGTGTCCGCGCTATAACTTACTTATGCATTGATGGATTACCATATTACTTCATCGAAAATACTTAAGGCTTGCTATTTCATCGATGTTATAAATCAAGTACTCATATTCCTTCTTTTTTTAACCCAACTAACCTTGTCATTGATCTTACCTACACTACACACAATATGAATAACTTTAACAAATATCCTTTTATAATATGTTCATATATCCAAGAATATTTAGGTTACCGATCAAACAACTTGTATTTCCTATATTCCCACTCTTGACCAGTGGTAGTGTACAATTTTGGTCAGATTCAACGCACCAGTCAGGTTGCGAGAAAACAAAATATACTAAAACAACGGCGGGGGATATAGCTGTCCTTTGGACTGCCTTGTATTTTTTGTCTTGGAATGAGCCAATGTTTGCATAAATATAAGACTGCTTAAAAGAACAGATCGCAGTTTCTCATATTTGCGTTAAACAATTGTCGCTTTATGTCTATAATGATACTAACGCTTTAAGAAACATCCATAAAACATCAGTATTTGAACATAAATATGAAAACCTGCGATCTGATTTTTTTGTCAGCAGTCTTATATCACTGGTTTCCATGGATTTTCGCAAAAAATGGCTCATTTCTAGACAAAAAATATAATAAAACAGTTGTTGAATCTGTGAGAGTGCCACATGAAAACATCTTACTTTCGCGCCTATTTATTCAACAAGTGTATGGAAACACATGTTTTAGTTTTGGCCTATCGATGTACTTTTGTTTTATATATTACCTTGGCTTGCCTCATACTGTGGGAGGTTTGTATCCGCTTCGTCGAGTCAACCGTTGAGTGGCGTATTGATATTCAGACGGCCTTTCTCAGCTGAGTAAAACTCGTTCATTTATGGAATATTTATAAACGGTATGCTTTTTCTCGATATTTTCTTTATTAATAATATATATATTTAACCCTTATTGCGATAGGATTGATTTTAGATTATAGAAAAAAAAAATATATATACTTAAAACTTATGTAATTGTAACACATTTTAAGCATCTGTATTGTATTGTTTCTGTTTATGGTATATTAATTGTGACATAAGCTCAAGCGAATGTTCAAGTTCAGTGTATACGCAATCATTATTGCAATCTGATGAATACTTCTAAAACGAGCATTTTGTAACAGGCTCTTGTCGCTGAAAACATATAACGGAAAAAGCGTTACCATGGCACCACCCACGGAACAACCAACGGTATGTGATATCTTAGCTTATATTCAGATTTAAGCCACATTAGATGCGCTTTTGATGTATTAAAATATTTAATAAAATTTGAAATGAAATTATTACATTTTTTTATTCATTTAAAGGTTCGATTTATACTTGATCAATATTCAACTGATATGCTTCAATAACAGAGAATCTATTTTCATGATAATACATGTGCACTCTCATATTCAGTTTGTCGTCTGCATAATAAACGTGTGGAATTGAATTTCATTGAAATTGCACGATACTTAGTTATCTCCTTGTTTTAAACGTAATGTTAACACTAACTCTATAAAGGATTGGAATACACTATAACTAGATAAAAGGGTAACCGGTGACAGCGGGATTCGAACCTGCGTCCCCTATAGTTTGGACACGATGATTTAACCGCTAGGCCAATGAGGCATCTGGGTAACTTAGTGAAATGCTTCGAAGTTTTAACAAAGATTATCTTAAATACCCTCTAGTTCAATAATAGTTATGTATATGCCTTTATAATTTTGATTTTTTTCTTGCTTTAAGTCGAGCACTTGCAATGACCGATACATACGTACGGAATTGGTCCGGGCTGTATCTTGACCATGTATTATATAATTTCAAAAAAATAACACACTTGCAAGGATGAGATGGCGTTTCGTGCACAAGATCCATATCTGCTAGTCAAAGTCACATGTTGAAATGATCCTTGTCCTGGCTGTATCTTGACCATGCATTATAGGAATTAAAAACAACATTGCCATGAAGGTAAACTATGAGGTGGTGGCTTGATGCACACTAGACCCAGGTCTGTACCTCAAAGATCAAGGTCAATGTTAGAGGTCAAATGTTGAAATGATCCTCGTCAGGGCATTATATTCAACATGCATTAAATGTTTTCAAACAGAATGCTTGGAAGGTTCACCGTGACGAGGTGATCAGCACCTTAAAGGTCAAGGCCACATCTAGAGGTCAAAATTTGACCTCAAAGGTCAAGGTTAGAGGTCAACGGTTGAAATGATCCTTGCTCGTATTGTTCAACTATTGCCCTTAAATAGAAGAGCATGATATAATATATGTGTCAAATGTTGTTATTGAAATGGACTCGACATGTTACCAGTTGGCGTCTAGTTTCATGTTACCAGTTGGCGTCTAGTTTCATGTTACCAGTTGGCGTCTAGTTTCATGTTACCAGTTGGCGTCTAGTTTCATGTTACCAGTTGGCGTCTAGTTTCATGTTACCAGTTGGCGTCTAGTTTCATGTTACCAGTTGGCGTCTAGTTTCATGTTTTTGAGTATAAAAACATCCCGAAATTTAACTCATGAAAAACTAATGGTTTCACTAAGTTGAAAAAATGAAAAGATTCTTAATGAGTACGGCCAGATGACGTATTGTGAATTAAATATATAATAATAATAATTCAAATCCCTAGTGTAATGTACCATCAATGATACAGTTCATTTTTATATCTTTATAATATGTAAAACGATCCTTACGTGAATTAAACACGTATAATCATGTACCGTGTAAAACTGGTGTAAAGTTGGGACATTTATATGAATCATACGACATTCTCTACATGTAGGCAACACCATTCTCATTTACGATATATAAAATTCTTGATAGCGACTGTGGCTCTAAAACTTAATAAAATATGAGGGTTTGCTGCTTTTAAGTCATAGTTAAAGGTAGTTAGTATGTAACAAAATGGTTCCATCATGTCTTTTGTGTAAGTACATACTTACAACCTTTAATGTCTTCAGTGGTCTACAGTTTATTTTGTAAACTCCCCACTAAGTGGGCCAGCCACTGTTGATATCTACCAATTCAACTGATTTCAATAAAAAAAAGGTTGACTGCTGATTTACTGAAAGAAATGTTTTGCAAAATTGAAGTATACTGCCTCCGTAGACAAAATAATATGTTGACCACTAACATTTCTTCATGTTATTTATGCCTGCGTCAGGAAATTACTTCTGTCTTTATTAAAGGGAAATTTGTTGCATGATATATTGTCAGTATTTTTAAAAAGACATGCTTGCCCATTTAGAGTACGATTTGTATTGTTATTTACTAATTTATGGTCAGTTGAATAACTTCCCCCCCGCAAAACGATGCTTTAGGGTAATCCATTCATAAAAATCCTACTGGTCAAGTTTCATTTTACAGTGACGAAGTGTTAATTTCTTAAAGTTTTCACTGAAAGCGTTTTTGTTTATATACATTATGTTCTTTCATTCGGAACTCCTCGGCCATTTTATCGAAAACAACCTCGGATGTATGCCGGTACATCTGTTGAAGTAGTTCGTAAAATTTTGAATTATATCATTAGTTAAATGTAGTGTTTTAGAGTTGTATTTATTGATCTAAGTTTGAATTTATTGTCATTGAATTGTATTATAGCAAACATGATGAAGAATCCCAAGAGTTAAGTCACAAAGTTTAACTGCTAAATAAAATTACTACGCGATCTACTTGCAGCGGACTTAAACGTACCACTTTTTGAGTGTGTAAACCATCCAAATACATCCGAGGTTGTTTTCGATAAAATGGCCGAGGAGCTCCGAATGTATGTTCTTTAAGAAACAAATAAGTACACTTGCTAGAATACAATCCTAGAAAAATGTACGTTATTACCTCCCTTTAATATATCATTTTATAACAGAAGCATCATCATGGCGTTCGTTATTCAAAAAAATGAGTCCATGCAAAAGTAATATTATTGGTAATCAGCCCCTTTTAAATATAGAAATAATATTTATGTTAATATTTAAAATGCATCTTCGCATTCAAATGATAGATGGTCTACTTAAAAGGGATTATGAATAAAAAAAATGGACTCGCTTATGTGTTTTCTTGGTAAGGCATCTGAAACACTTATTCTATCACCATTTTACTCTATGATATCGAAATTGCAGGAAAAAATAAATACAATTACAGTATATAAAGGTAGTTTGGTTTTAGTGGGGTACAAACTCAAGCCAGTAAAGTCAAGAAACAATAATAGAAAGACGTCGCCTTCACCATTAGGCCACCATGAATTATACAAAAAAAGAAGATATTTTGACCTTTTAAAAGTCACGTGATAATGTCAATTAACCAATCACGCAGCTGGGAATCGCTCATTGTCGTTATGTACGCGTATGAAAATTATCGTCTTTTAAAGACGATATTTTAGCAAATATCAACATGTTCAAGGATTCAAGCTTTCGGTATATTAGTTTTAAGTTAGCACTTCTTATGGTTGGCCACACTTTATTTCGTCAAACCAAAAGTGCATTTCCAAAACATGAATGAGTCCCTTCAAGATAACCGGATATTTCAATAAATTGGCATTTGTCCAAGTTCCTTATCGGGAATGAAAAAAAACATTTCCAATAGTTTGCAGTCCTTTCATAACATCGAACTTTCCGCGATATCTTTTCTGCACGTACGTGCGCATAATTCATTGAAACAATGTGATAAGACACATAACTGTACATAAATGCATACACTGCACCTAATTCCTGTTTAAACATCGTCCAGGATGTAAGCTGAATGCCCTGTAGCTGTTTGATTATGTTCTGTCACGTCAACCTACGTGTGCACATTTTTAACATTGTTTAGCTGACGTTATGAGTCTGCCTTTTTTGTCTAGAAATATAATTATACATACATGTAATATTAAACCTGTATTAAGAACACCTGAATACCTGAGAAATATCATCATTTTAAGACTCTGTCGATCGATTTGACAATACAGTCGAAACTCGCCATGTCGATCTCTGTTATCTCAATTTTCTGGTTATGTCGGGGTTTTTTCGAATATGTTGGGCGTATTTAAAGACATGTTTTGTATGTCTTAAAAAATGTTAGTGAATAAGTATAGTTTATAAATGATAATTGATTGTTTTAATGTAAGGCGGCCGTATTTTTTACCGAGTAACTTGTATTTCATGAGTTTCTTTGCCACGAGTCTTGATGCAATAATAACTTGGTGTTCACGAGGTGAACTATATGGCCATCTTATAATGAAACATCCCATTTTTCTGTTCATCATATGCCTAAAAAGGTGCAAAATGAGAGATTTTTTTTTAAGAGTAAAGCGCCCCAAATTATATGCGAACGTACTGTCAGTTGAAATTGTGTCCCGGCTGTGTGCGCGCTAACGTTTGTTTAGAAATAAAACCGAGCTCAAATTTCAAAACAGTGAAAAATATCATATTGTTATTTTCCTGGTTGAAGTTAAAGATATACCGAAATATGAACCCAAAAAGAGAAAATGAATAACGATACTATCTTTTTTGTTTAATGGCCAAAAAATAAATAAATAGGGTCGAGTATAAAAAAATAGGGTAGGTATTATATTATGATATATTTTTGCTACGATTCCAGGTCGTGTCGGGAACGAAGGAGCACGCGTTGTATCTATGGATCGTTCTCCATGGCAACGCGAATGCCAAAGAGGTTGCCAAGGTGAGGCCAGTAGATACAGAGACATCTTGGTTTAAACAGTATTTATTTATATGTTGTTGATATATCAGCATATAACAAGTATACAAGAAAAAGAAAAGGGAAAAAGATTGAAGAGATAGCTTAGAAATAATATTAAGACTTCTCTCATTCAGAGACATCTTGCTGAAATGTTCTCGTATTGTACACAATGTACAAGACCTAGGCCGTTTCCTCAACTTTCAAAGGAACGGGATTTTGTTGAAAGCCTCTCCTATGAACGAAATTGCTCCTCTCCTAGGAACTAGGAACGAAATTGCTCCTCTCCTAGGAACGAAATTGCTCCTCTCCTAGGAACGAAATTGCTCCTCTCCTAGGAACGAAATTGCTCCTCTCCTAGGAACTAGGAACGAAATTGCTCCTCTCCTAGGAACGAAATTGCTCCTCTCCTAGGAACTAGGAACGAAATTGCTCCTCTTCTAGGAACTAGGAACGAAATTGCTCCTCTTCTAGGAACTAGGAACGAAATTGCTCCTCTTCTAGGAACTAGGAACGAAATTGCTCCTCTCCTAGGAACGAAATTGCTCCTCTCCTAGGAACTAGGAACGAAATTGCTCCTCTCCTAGGAACGAAATTGCTCCTCTCCTAGGAACTAGGAACGAAATTGCTCCTCTCCTAGGAACGAAATTGCTCCTCTCCTAGGAACGAAATTGCTCCTCTTCTAGGAACTAGGAACGAAATTGCTCCTCTTCTAGGAACTAGGAACGAAATTGCTCCTCTCCTAGGAACGAAATTGCTCCTCTCCTAGGAACTAGGAACGAAATTGCTCCTCTCCTAGGAACGAAATTGCTCCTCTCCTAGGAACGAAATTGCTCCTCTTCTAGGAACTAGGAACGAAATTGCTCCTCTCCTAGGAACTAGGAACGAAATTGCTCCTCTTCTAGGAACTAGGAACGAAATTGCTCCTACTATGAGTCTTTATGAAGCGGCGCCTTACTCTTGATTAGTTAAAACTTTTTACAACGGTTGTGAAACAAGTAATTACAACATTGCACGCATAATACTCACTCTCGCTGGTACGGTGTTGCGCAAGAATGTGGTCTGGTCTTGTTGGAAAAACCGGAGTAACTGAAGGAAATCCGCTTCTCCGGTAGTGTGACCTAAAACCAAACCCAATTGCGCCAAGGCTGGGAATCGAACCCAGGGCGCCTTGGTGAGCCAACAACACAACTTATTATTGTAACTGCATTACTAGAACATTTATAATTATAACGATTGTGTTTTTCAAAAAGATGCTAATCAACATTTGCTCAATCTTGAACTTCCAATCATTGACGTATACAGTCGAACCCCATTGGCTCGATATCGCTTGGCTCGATTTCCTCGTTGGCTCGAACTGGATGTTAAGAACCGATTTCATTTTACTCTGTGTAATCATTCCAGATTGGCTCGATATTTGCGAGACTCGAATCATTTTGGGCGGCCCCGGGGATATCGAGCCAATGGGTTTCGACTTAGAAAAATACAATATTTGAATACATTTATATGATTTAATATGTCCATTTCGTCTTTCAGGCTTGTCAGAGCCTGCAGGCTTGTGTTAAGGAGGCGAAGGGCAAGGACAGCGTCGATCTTGTTGCAGGGGTAGCCCTGGGACCAGACTTCTACAAGAAGGTTTGTAATTGGTGATTGGTAATAGTAAATCGATTTTCACAATGACTAACGATTAAAGATGCTAAAGAGTCCCTAAGTGTCCATGTCAATAAAATGTTTCAGTACGTTTAAATATAGATAGTTATGTAGAAGTTTTATTCTGAAGTCAAAATGGAAAATTATCTCTTTTTTTTTGCTATTATCACGGCGACTAGCGCTTTAAGATTCACATAAAGCGTGCTTTATACAGCTAAAATATTTGTGCATGAGACAGTATCGTTAAAAAATGCTTTAGTGTCTCTCATTGATCAAAGAACAAAGACAAAATGCTTGTTTAATCTTTAAATATGTTATCTGATTCAAGTTTATGTCCACTAGCGGATCAAGAGCGGGTGGGGCGCACCCAGCGCCCCAATTAATCGTCCAAGTTCAGTTCTTTTTATTTTAATGAAGGAAAAATAAGGTAATAAAATACGCTCAAAATGCTGCATTTCGAATATGCAATTGTAGAACTTTCTTCTCCGAGTGCCCCAACTCCCTGTCAACACTTACAACCAATTATATTTTGGTTCTGAGGAAGGGGCGCTATAAAAAGGTTACGCCCTAAATAACGCCCCCCCCCCCCCCTCTAACGTCAAACTCTGGAACCGTCCCTGATGTCTAACTAAAAGCACGCGGTATAAACATATAGATTAGAAGACAAACACTAGATGGGCGAGATGCGGAAGTGTTACAGTGTTAATTGCTTTGTTCCGACATATTTCTGTGTTTGCTACATTTCAGCTCGGTAAATCTGCAAAAAAAGATTTCTGCTATAAGGAGAGGTGTGGTGAAAAGGGGAAGCTACCCAAATCAGGTAAACATTAAACATGGTTCTTAAAGGCGCACAATATAGGCCGATGCAAAAAAATAATATTTTATTTTAATGCATTACCATAATTCATTTTACTTTAATTTAATATCAAACAAAGAAAGCCTATGATTTGTGTACAAATAAAAGGGTATTACTAGCCTTTATAAAAAAGATTTTTAATCATTAGCTTCGTGGCCAAATAAATCCCCAGTTAAAAGGCGCCAAAAGGTCGCTAATATTTTTTTTATCTTTTAACTTGCTTGGTTTTGGTAAAATGAGTTAAACATGAAAATGCATAAAAATGGAATCAGTTCCCTCATTTAAACATATTGGCATCTTCCCCATATGCATTCTAAACGTAAATTATGCCGTCATAGCCAACGAAACTTATTGATGACAATATAAACCATCAGTGTTTACGCACATGCCTCCGCAAATTAGGTCGACGGACGGATTTCGATATAATTATTTAGGAAGCTCTGACGAAAACTACCGCAAAATTTAGTTTCCATTTATTATAAGTCCCTTAATTGTGTTTTTGTGAGGTGCGTACGGGTTTGGCTGTGCACACCGACTAGTAAACAGGAATTCGTGCCAATACTAAATAAGTTGTTTATTTTTTCTTTCCTAAAACAATTATTTCGGCAGCCTAATATATTTTCAAAAATAAGATTATAAGTATCTTCCATGGCAGAGAGTGTTAGATAGGATCATTCCGACCCGAGCGTAGGGTGTTTTGCGGAAACACGGTAAACCTCGTTTCCTGTGCGAGGGTCGGGATAAACCTATCTTACACGAGCGGCTATGGTAGATGCTTTTTCTCCAATCTCAGATAAACAAAATTAAATAAAAATGTATTTCTTTTCTATAACTCTGTTGTGCTTAGTGAAAATAATTGCGTACGGATATGCGATAATTCGTGGTTGTCATGGATATTCGCGCAGTGATTCAGAGTATATAAATGGTCTGATCGGTCTTTAAATAGTTCTAAGAAGATTGAAGCATTATTTCTTGAAAAGTGCGTGAAAACTGTTTTCTGGTGACATTTGAAGCGAGAAATAATTAACTAGCGTTCTAAATATTGCCATAAGACAAGGTTGGGAGAAAAAGCATCTACCATAGCCGCTCGTGTAATATGGGTTTATCCCGACCCTCTCACATGAAACGAGGTTTACCGAGTTTCCGCAAAACACCCTACGCTCGGGTCGGACTGAACTTTTCTTACACTTTCGGCCATGGAAGATACTTATAATCGTTTTTGAAGAGGTGAGCTGTTATTTGTTTGTCCCTGTCTGTAGCTGGAGACGTCTTCGTGCATGGCAAATGTGACAGTCAGGGGAAGCTGTTCAAGCTGTGCCGCACGTTCCTGGCGCGAATGCCCGCCGGAAGTATCAAGGAGTACGAGGACGTATATGGCTTCGTGTACGAGAGCGGACGGGACCTGTCGGGGTTCATTGATGGTACGTTTTAAAATAAAATAAAGCATTTGCCCCCAACATCTCAAAACATCTTAAACACCACCGGTTTAAGTGTTGTATTTCATTTAGCAATTTTCTAGTGTATACTTAATAATTTTACATAACAAAAATAGTTAATCAGTGTTGCATTTGCAATAATTTCTTTCCTTATTCTCAAAACTCTTTCAAATGAGAAATTTACACAAATTATATTAACAAAAAAGTGAGCTAAGCTTGATCCTGTTATAAGGAACTTCAGCCTTTTTTATAAATTCGGGGCTAATAGTTCCGGCTAATCCGAAAGTTAGCATTTAAGCTCGTCCTTTTTATTTAACCAAATATCAAGTTATTGCCGTAGTGTTGATGCCGTCGTGTGTATTCGCCAAAAAATAACTAGACAACTGTTCAAGATATACGGCAGAAACATTGTTCATAACAATATGACAATTTGTTCAAATGAAGAAAAACTTTAGACTTCTCAGCCGCTTCGAGCGCTTACCAACCTTCGGACATGACAAAAATCATCGATAAAAGATGCCTTATAGTATGATTTCTTCAATGTGTTTCAATTTCTTCCAAACTTCTTTCGTTCTCACAGATTTACCGTTTGGACAACTTTTTATATTTTTTTCGTCTTGGGACGAGCCAATTGTTGCGTAAACACATGCAAACCAGTAATAAAAGACTGCTGACAAAAGATCAGATCGCAGATTTTTATATTTCCGTTCGAAAATGAATGTTTTATGGCTAAATGCGTTACTGACGGTTTAAGAAAAATGCATAAAACAACAATTTTTTAACTTAAATGTGAAAATTTGCGATCTGATAAATAAAGATGTAAAAACGTTAAATCGGTGAGAGTGCAGCCTAAAAAGGTTTGTCACGGCTGCTGTTTTACCAAAATCAATGTACGACAGATTTGGGGAAAAAATGCCACTGCATTGAACAAAATATAATTTTGAACACTAAGTCAAGTATAGATGATTACTTAATACATTGTAACAACACGACGTGATATGAAGGCATCCTCTCCTATTTAACAACCCTTTAACATGAACTCCTCATTTAATTATTAAACTAAATACGAGGTAGCTTTTCAATCGATAGAAACCTGATACATTATTATCATGACTGTCTGAGCAAGTTTTCGAGATGGAAAAAAACTCCTTTTTCAAATCAAAGGTTTTCTTAATGGATTTTAATTACTCAATTATTTTGATACACCTTTGTCAGCAAACTTTAAATGTTTTACCTGCCAACAGACTTGTACTGAAGAGAACAACAAGCGGATTGACACGCTTGTCCGTTTTTCTACGTTGATGATTCATATATATGCTTAATTCAATGATTAAACATCTGTTAGAAAGAGCTCTTTTGTGTATGTCTATTTAATAATGTGACAGAAAATTCTCTTTTCTGCCGATAGTAAGAGCAACGTTATTAAAAATGGAATAACAGTCGAAACCCGTTCGCTCGATATCGCTTGGCTCGATATCCTCAATTGCTTGTTCTTGTTGTTAAGGGCCGGTTTTAGCTCACTTTATGTAAGCATTCCCGCTTGGCTCGATATTTGGTATGTCCTTTTGTATGTATATTGGCCGGTCCTCGGGATATTGAGCCAACGGCTACCGACTGTATTTTAGGCTTGGATTTACACAATTCTGTTGAAATGAGTTTATGTGTCTTGTTGTTTGGTCTTTATTGATAACAGTTAGTAAACTACCTTAGTTTAAATAAAGTTTTCAAAAAAAGGATAACATATTGTGTGTTTCTTTAACTTAACCCTGAAAGACAATACGAACAAGTACATTTTCTGACCGTGTTCCAGGGACGGCCAATGCCAAAGAAGACGGACACAGACGGGAAGTTGCCATAGAGAAAGAGACAGGCGGCAGCTACCTGGTACGTACAGAATCATAACGTCGGACGTATGCCGGTATAAATGAAGAAGTAGTTCGTAAACTTTTGAAAAAATGATCAAGAGTCAAAAGACTAAAGTCATTAAGTTTAACTGCTAAATTGAAATAACTACGCGATCTACTTGCAGAGTAGTTAAATTTAAAGATTTCTGACATTGTAACCGTCCATATACATCCAAGGTTGGTACTTAAAATACACATATATAAACCATGCTCATGGCGGATCCGTGGTCTTGTGGTAAGAAACTTGACGGTCAATCCAGGGATCGTAGGATCGATCCCCGCCTCAGCACTAACACAAATAACCTTATTCCGTTAATGACGTTAAACGGCTTTCAAATGAGCCAGTGTTATTCGCTGGTGCACATTTAAAACAGAGTAGCTCTAGTCAGGGTAACATCCTTGCACGATGGCCCACAACATAACAAGACTAATACTTTGGGTCCCACGCCGATGGATGAATTTCCCGGTGACATCGTTAAATAAGCGTACAAGCCCACGCTCTAAAATTCATATAATGGTCGCGCTTGTGCACAGATGAAAAGAGACGAGAAATACAAGTAGCTTCTTGGTACAAATGAACGGCTTGGATTCTATATATTTCCATTGAATGTTAAACATTCAAAGTGGAATCTTCTAAGAATACCTTCTTATGTGGCTATTTAAGACAAGCTTAAATGTAATTGTTATCCATTTTTGCTAGAAATTTGCAGTTTTCATAACCAATGATCGATAGGTTTGCTGTAGTTTTTTTTATTTAATTGTAATCCCTTTTTCGTTTGCAGATAACACAGATATGGAAACACGACTTCGACAAGATAACCAAAACAAACAGTATGTTTTCCTTTTATGGCCTTCCACAATACGAAGAGGGCGGGGAAAGCTTAAATGTAAACATGTCAAATTTTAGTTTTTGATTAGTTGGAGATACTCTATTTTTCAAGGGTAGATCATATCTCCCTTGCAACATGTTCTGAATAAATATCATGTTAACCAGGATTTTATCGAAATCCGTGCTATTGCAATGAGGATGTCTTTAAAAATGGTGGGCAGGCACACGTGCCGCCCGGGCGTCGAACTTTCCACTAAACAACCTAAGCTAGGAGTGACGTAGTGGTGATATATAGCAAGCTTATGTGAAGACGTGCCTGGGATTTTTGGGGTTTGCGGGGTCAAGGTCACTATAACTAAAATAGAAAAAAGGTTTCCGCTGTAAGACTTGAGTGTTAGGAGTGACGTATTGTGATGAAACTTAGTATGTGTGGACTGTCCTATGGATTGCACTTTGGTTATGTGCGTTTAAGGTCAAGGTCATTGTTACTATTATTAGAAAAATGGTTTTAATTCAATAACTTTATTTCGGAGTGACATATTGTGATGAAACTTGGAATGTAGGAAGTTTACGCGGATACATACTATGGAATTGCACTTGGAGTATGTGAGGTCATGGTCAAGGTCACTATAAGTCAAAATAGAAAAAAAAACGGTTTCCGGCCAAAAACAATAGTAAGGAGAAATGTGATGAAACTTGCCATATGGCAAGTTAATATGGAGAATAACCTTGACTCGCAATTGGGTTAGGTGGGGTCAATGTCAAGGTCACTTTAACTAAACATAGAAAAACGGTTTTCGCTAAATAATTTAAGTTAGGAGTGACGTATGATGATGAGTCTAGGCATGTGTAGTAAGCGCATGTGCCCAAGTAACATGAGATTGCATTTTGGGATTGTTGGGGTCAAGATCAATGGCAGGTTTCTGCGCATAAAGGTTAGTTAGAAATGACAGTTGAAGAAGTAATTCGGTGTGTAGTAGACGTCATGAGGACATTTGCTGTCAACAATCTCTTATTACTTTTTCATGATATCTTTGCAAATAAGAAAGATATTGAAAAACGAGTGACTTAAATTCAATTCCTGGTAACACATTGTATATGCAACGTACAAGCAATCAGCACAAAGCCACAGCAGTTTGTCGTTTGGATGATGCTAAACATTTTGAAAAAAGCAACAACAAAAAACAACAACATTTGTTTGTAGAACTTCTACAATGTTTTGAGTGCCTTTTGAGCAAAAAAAAATATGTTAAATTTATTTTTTCGTATGATTTGTCAACAACTACGATATGCATGAAAATGTGTGTTTATAATGCTTGCTTATATATACTGAACGAAACTTAAAATTGTATTTTGGTCTTTTAAACCGTCTTATACATTGTGGCGATTTAATCTATGAACAACTGTCTTCTATAATTTGTATGTACACTATGGTTACTCTAATTAAAACGGTCTGTTGACAGGAACAATCAGTATAATATAAGATGCGAAAACAGTTGTATAGACTTCCTTAATGTGTATTCTTCATACTTGTACTTTGATCAAAACTGTAAAAATCATACAATTAATACGAAACCATTATCTTCAAGGGCAAGAATTATCCTAACATATATGTAGGAAGTAAGTTGATCTGTTGAAAGACTAAATCGTGACTATATAACTCTATAGGCACTTTCCCTACAGCGGATTTCTCCAAAGTTGGCAATGTGGGATAAGACTTAAGCCCTGCCAATGGGCACCGGTTGATCCTTTTACTATCGTACTGGGAGTGGTTATCCATCAAACGGCTGAGAAGATTGGCTTGGATAGGATCCCGATTAATGTCACTTAAATGTTAGGGTTTGCCCTACATTTTCAGCCAATCAGGGGCGTTTTAAATGTTGAGTTTCTTATTTGTGAATAATCTTTACTAGTTGCTAAAGACGACTCTTCATGATTAGGTAAATTGCTATAAATGCGCATGCGCATATAACCACGCCTACCAAGGCGCAATTGCAGTGTCGACGTTGATTTAAATGAACAAAGAATATCGGGGGTGGGGGTGAGTGAGGAGTAAAGTGCTTGACAAGTCTTATGACAGGCGCACGGCTTAACGCTAATTTAAATGAAAGTCCATTCACTGGGCTCCGGTCCCTTAGGTAATTTATTCACGTAAAACTTACTTAAAAAACTCTCTAAAATATACCTAAAATGGTTTCAAGGTCTGGAGTTGTGTTTTAATTCTTATATTTTTTATTCAAGAAGATTAAAACTGTCATACTCGGGTAAAACTCATGTCAGTTCTTTCCCCCGGCAGCCCTGTCATACTCGGGCAAAGTAATGGCAGTTCTTTTCCCCGGCAGCCCTGTCATACTCGGGCAAAGTAATGTCAGTTCTTTCCCCCGGCAGCCCTGTCATACTCGGGCAAAGTAATGGCAGTTCTTTTCCCCGGCAGCCCTGTCATACTCGGGCAGGGAAATGTCAGTTCTTTTCCCCGCCAGCCCTGTCATACTCGGGCAAAGAAATGTCAGTTCTTTCCCCCGCCAGCCCTGTCATACTCGGGCAGAGAAATGTCAGTTCTTTCCCCCGCCAGCCCTGTCATACTCGGGCAGGGAAATGTCAGTTCTTTCCCCCGGCAGCCCTGTCATACTCGGGCAGGGAAATGTCAGTTCTTTTCCCCGCCAGCCCTGTCATACTCGGGCAAAGTAATGTCAGTTCTTTTCCCCGCCAGCCCTGTCATACTCGGGCAAAGTAATGTCAGTTCTTTCCCCCGGCAGCCCTGTCATACTCGGGCAGAGAAATGTCAGTTTTTTTCCCCGGCAGCCCTGTCATACTCGGGCAAAGTAATGTCAGTTCTTTTCCCCGCCAGCCCTGTCATACTCGGGCAAAGAAATGTCAGTTCTTTACCCCGCCAGTCCTGTCATACTCGGGCAGGGAAATGTCAGTTCTTTCCCCCGGCAGCCCTGTCATACTCGGGCAAAGTAATGTCAGTTCATTCCCCCCGGCAGCCTTACTATATGAGTATGGAGCGGGATTCTCAACCCTCGACCTACAATTACTGTCTGTGTGTCTGTTTATTATAGCGGAGCAACTAGAGGCGTTTGTGGGCCGGAAGATGGCGGACAGCGCAGAGATCAAGGACAAGGCCATCACCTCCCACGTTGCCCGGATGAAGGGACGTAAGTATATCGTTCATTCATATGATAAATGGATAGTAACGGAATGGATCGGCCGTGGTAATCCGAGAATGTACATATTTGTGTTTTTATACTAGTCGTCAATTACGGATATCCGATCTTATAGCGCGTAGCTTGTGCCAAATTGGGATTACGCAGATCGATGACGGACAACATATTAACCCCTTCACCCCTACCCCTCTTTAGTTTTTATTTCAAATTCGGTTTTCTTTGATATGACAAAAAATCAACATGTCAAAGTATCATTACGCAACTGCGTATTTGCGTACAGTCAGCTACGCGCCCCTTTAATTGGGATTTCCAATCTACTTTTTTAACACGTACGTCATCTATGAACACATTTTAGTTATTTTGTGTGGCAAATTATCTCGGTCTACTAACAAGGTCGCAAATGTCAATGCTTTGAAATTCATCAATAAGTATGCATTTTTAATATTTTTTCTACAGACAAAGAGTTCAACAAGCCGGGAAAGTTTCAGATCGTCCGTCAGTCTCAGCCGTTCGGCAACGTGAGCGGGGTAGGGGGACTATTTTTTATCGCGTATGCAGCGTCGCCTGAGAACTTAAACTTTATGCTGGATGGAATGTTCCGCTTGTCGGACGGAGGGGGGAACACCCACGACGCCATTATGGAGATCAGCACCAACACCAAGGGCACGTACTGGTATGTCCCCTCCCAGGCGGAACTAAAAGCCGTCTAGCGGACGAACATTCGGATAACACTCGGTTAATTATAAACCAACACGGAAAGTGCAGAAAAGACAAACGAAAAAAAAAACAACAACAAGATTCTTCCGCTTGTTCTTTGGAAAGACCTTATAAGTATTGTTTATACTCGTAAAATAAGTATCGGTATTTAAGAGGTCACCAAAACGTTATGTGAATCATCCTTTCATCGGTGGGAATAAATTATTTTTTCATACATTTTGATCAATATATTTATTTAATGTTTGTTTTCATCTTAATATGGAAAATATAATTATATAATATACATATTTTTACGCTCTTTTCTTGCCAGAATGTATCAGTATGCTTGTGTCTAGCTTGTATTCTTTACATTAAAACCAGATTATTTTTCATACTTGTATTTAATAATAAATTGAAGGGAAACTTAAGTAAGAAGTAATTGAATATTAACCATTTATTATTTTGTTAAGAAAGAGATACAATGCATGACAATATTTAAATTTGATGAATATTAAAGCTTTCTAACTTACGGTGTTACAATAAATATGTTATTCTTCAATCAAATTGGAATTGTGTATTTCAAAGCATGAAATCCACAATAGAATCTCAATCATAAAAGTAACAATCATGTTTTCTTTACAAACAATACATGACACTTATAAAAAATACAGTATGCTAACACGAATTTAGTCTTTGTTATTTTATTAGCCGCCCTAGTCCTAATGTTGCAAAAACTGCAATAGAATTCCCACACACTGAATGTTTTTAATGTATTCCCAAAATCGATGTTTGGTTTTGAATGTGGTGCGCTAATATATTCCAAAAATGCATTGTGGTGCCTTAGTATATTCCAAAAGTCAATGTTTGATATTCGATGTTGTGCGCTAGTATATTCCAAAATGCATTGTGGTGCCTAAGTATATTCCAAAAGTCAATGTTTGGTCTTTGATGTGGTGCGCTAGTATATTCAAAAATGCAATGTGGTGCCTAAGTATATTCCAAAAGTCAATGGTTGGCCTTCATTGTGGTGCCTTAGTATATTCCAAAAGTCAACGGTTGGCCTTCATTGAGGTACCTTAGTATTTTCCAAAAGTCAATGGTTGGCCTTTATTATGACTGGCTGGTATATTCCAAAAGTCAATGGGTGGCCTTCGTTGTGGTGCCTAAATATATTCCAAAAGACAATGGTTGGTCTTTATTGTGGTAGGCTGGTGTATTCCAAAAGTCAATGGTTGGCTTTTATTGTGGTGGGCTGGTGTATTCCAAAAGTCAATGGTTGGCTTTTATTGTGGTGGGCTGGTGTATTCCAAAAGGCAATGCTTGGTCTTTATTGTGGTGGGCTGGTGTATTCCAAAAGTCAAAGGTTGATCTTTATTGTGGTGGGCTGGTATATTCCAAAAGTCAATGCTTGGTCTTTATTGTGGTGGGCTGGTATGTTCCAAAAGTCAATGCTTGGTCTTTATTGTGGTGGGCTGGTATATTCCAAAAGTCAATGCTTGGTCTTTATTGTGGAGGGCTGGTATATTCCAAAAGTCAATGATTGGTCTTTATTGTGGTGGGCTGGTATATTCCAATAGTAAATGCATGGTTGGTATTCATTGTGGTGCGCTAGTATATTCCAAAATTCATTGTGGTGCGCTAGTATATTCCAAAATTCATTGTGATGCGCTAATATATTCCAAAATTCATTGTGACGCGCTAATATATTCCAAAATTCATTGTGGGGCGCTTGTATATTCCAAAATCCATTGTGGTGCGCTAGTATTTCCAAAAATCTATGGTTGGTCTTCATTGTGGACTGGTGCGCTAGTATTTCTCAAAATCTTCATCGTTGGGCGATATCTCGCTCAAATCTTCTTTTTGTGAAATAGTGCAAAGGTATTTCTGATCAAACGCTCTACTTGACCCCCTCCCGGATCAAATACCATCGGCTCTGAAAAAAAATCACCGTCAAATTATGTATACAGTAAAACGCCATTTTATTGACTAAAAAGTCAATTCAAATATACTCTTTTAGCGATGAATATATATGTGGATGGTCATGTATGCGTAATTTCAATAAATGCTATAGAGCTTGGAAAAATCACTTTAATGTTTTCAAGTTGTTTACATTCACATTATTGGAATGCATATAATTATTTTAACCATTTAAGTACCATGTGGAAACGTAATAAAACAATAAAAAGTAGTGGGTGTGGCGAGAATTAAATATAACTTATTCGAATAAAAGACATGTGCACATATACAAATGATTATAGTCTGTACACTCGAATAATACATACCGTAAGAACAACTGAATAGTTTTATTAAATTTCCATGTAGTGTTATTAAATTGTAAGCATCCATTCCGTTCGCCAATAGACCACGAGACTAGTCCGTCAACGAAGGTCAAACTGTTAGTAACCCAATCGTCAGTACTCGGCTATCTCCGACAAACTCGGAAGATAAGCCGAGAGTGTTCCGATTACGTTCGACGCTCAAAGGAATAGGTGTGTGCAACGTATTCGTGGAATAGGGAGTACAAAAATAATTGTTTGTTTTTGTGACCTCGAACAGCATAATGTGCGCAGGGAAGTGGGGGGGGGGGGGGGTTAAATTGAGAGCGTCACCTTTGACTTGAGCCCCCCCCCCATAACCGAAGGTTTAAATTTTGGTTTAAATGTTAGCAGGGGGATTTTGAGGGTATTCCAAAAATATAATCCGAAAAGGTGCATTTAGGGCGTACACATGTACTTTATTACTATTTTTCTCCTATATTGAATTGTAAATTAAACTTTTAACGACCCCCCCCCCCAACGCACACAAACCTGGAGCCGCTAGTGCCCACTGTCGTTGCTTATCAATCTTTAAAACAACCATTAACCCGTAATTTTTTTTTTCAGGGCCTTACATAGTCTAAAATAATAGACGTGTTTTACGAGATTCTTCCAATCCCTAACGTGAAGGATTTGCCATATCAAAAATCGTACAAAAATTCCGCCAACGTACAATTATTTGGACCAGGCCTTACCTAACCAAAGTTGTAAATGCCCTCATTGGCTAATGCTAAGCCGGAAGAATTTACTTTAACTAAGGGATTCCAAAAAGGTGACGGCATGGCTAGATAATTACATTTTCTGATTAAAGTTACCTTTGTCAATACACGTATTGATAACTATCTCATTCCGAGAAGTCGATATTTGAACCGGTTCTGTTTGGAATACAATTCATGAATTTTCGTTTCGATTTCGACCGCATGATAATCGCTGATAATGATATAGTGAATTAAAAAAAATGCGCAGCGTCCGGCATGAGATAAAAGGACTTCGATGAATTAACAAAAACACACACACTTATTTTATAGGAACATGTACATGCATTGTGCCGGCATGTTATGTCACAATACAAGGTCACTGCGTCTTAAAATAGTGTATACATGTATGTTTGCAATAGTGCATGTTGTTACAGACACAACATATACTATTGGCACCTTTGGTCGCCATTAGTATTAATTTAAAGACATCGCTGGCTTGCTCAGAGCATGCACAACATGATAAAAATATTCGTATGATCAAATTGCATATCGTTATATTATGCTTGCAGATATGATTGACCCAAATTCCTGGACTGTATGTTCTAATTAAAGTTAGAAATAATTAAAACAGAATAATACTTATATTTTGTTTCATTTTTCATTTTACGAAATACAGTATTCAAATCAACCGCAAATCGAGCGGCTCACCTTGCTGTAAAGGGTTTTTCCAACATGGGTAATCCCCTATTTGTAGCGGATGTAGTAAGGCAGACATATTTCATATAAATTTACTACATCCAATAAAAATCATTGTTATATAATGCATCATGTGACAAATTTGTTTGAGGCTCGGCAAAGATTTGTTTTTTTTTAATAAAATTTCCACGTATCGGTTTTAATGTGGTCAGTGGGGTTTTGGGGTTTCCCTGAAAAAATGTTTGGCTAAATTGATATGAAATTTTGGAATTTGTTCTATGAAAAGGATATGATAAAGTTTACGTGGACAATTTGGATTGATATAAATCTATTTTTAGTTTATTTATTTTTATTTATTTATTTATTTATTTATTTATTTATTTATTTATTTATTTATTTATTTATTTATTTATTTATTTATTTATTTATTTATTTATTATTATTATTATTATTTTTTACAATTTATTTATTTATTTAAACTTATTTTTTCAAACTAATTAATTAATTTATTAATTAATTAATTAATTTATTTATTTATGGGGATTACATCCTCAAACCGTGGTGGCGGCGGTGTGTGTGTGTGTGTGCGTGCGTGCGTGTGTGTGTGTGTGTGTGTGTGTGTGTGTGCACGCGTGGGGATTACATCCTCAAACCGTACACACGGATGTACACACGGTTATTAATTAATTAATTAATTAATTAATTAATTAATTAATTAATTAATTAATTAATTAATTAATTAATTTATTTATTTATTTATTTATTTATTTATTTATCTATTTATTTATTTATTTATTTATTTATTCTCATTTAGTTATTTTTTTCATTTAAACTCATTCATTCATTCATTCAATCATTCATTCATTCATTCATTCATTCATTCATTCATTCATTCATTCATTCATTCATTCATTCATTCTCAGTTATTCATTTATTTATTAATATATTTGCTTATTTTTAATTTTATTTTTCGGGGGGAGGGGATAGGGGTGCGTCTTCCTAACCCCGCTACTGTAACTGGAGATGAAGTACCCTCCGCCCCCCCCCCCCCCAAACACACGCACACGCACGCACGCACGCACGCGTGCACACACACACACACACACACACTCACACACACACACACACACACACACACACACCGCCGCCACCACGGTTTGAGGATGTAATCCCCACACGTACGTTAGAACCTCGGCAAGCATAATTGCGGTGCCAGTCACATGCACATGTTTGTTTAATTAAACCCCTAAATATTATATACTAGTATATATATACTAAGCCAATGGGTGTTGACTCTCTCTTTTCACCGTTGTTTATACTAAGATTGTGCAAAACCTGGTATAGCTGTAAGCACGAACATCGATGTTCTCTGAAGCCACACTTTCTCGAATCATATCAAACTCACTGTTTTTGCTTTGGTATAGTTCGTGTAATATCTAATTGTACATTCTTTAAAATACCTTATTAGGGAAATGATTTTATGATTAGCACGATTTACAAAAAATATTTAGTAAAATCAAGAATGATTAAGGAACTTGGCTTGTTAAAAAATAAGTTGCTTCTAAATAAAAACTTGTTACGTTTTTATAAGAACTTCCAAGAAATTGAGCCCTTAAGTTTAATAATAAAAGTTACACAATACACAGAAATTATACAGAAGATAACAGCATAATCATAAATTCTAAGTTTGTGTACGATATAAAACCGCAAACTCTTCATAACTAGTACATTGAAATTGATCTTATAATTAAATCCGTATTTTTTGTTTTTTTAAGCGATTTTCAGAACTCATTTTCTCGTGCTCCCAATTCGCGCCTCATGTCTATTAATAGACCGTCACGTGACTTGATAGGTTAATATCAGTGGCCCTGACCTTACCAGGCAAACATACCGGTTAACAAGAATGGCTGCACGAAATTCGACTCGCTTGTTTCAAACTCTGAGAAAGGGCTTTTCTGGTGAGTGTCTTTTGTTGACAACTGGTTAAAATTGTACTTGGATGTGTATTTACTGTAGAGCATGAACTATTTTAAGCTGAACTTGACGTTTTAATCAATAACATTGAAATCAGAAGTTGTTTCCAAATCTAGGACACTCATAAATACAGTAAACAGGTAAATGCATATATACCTAGATCATATGATAGGAGAACGTGAGTGCATATATTTGAGAAATTCTTCAAAAAAAGTTGATACGACTGATATTATGTGCTGTCTGTTTGTGGCATAATGTTTAATATTGCTTGTCTCAACATGAACAAGTCTTTCAAAACTTAATATTTATACAAAATTTAAGAAATATTGTACAGCTGTTCTGTATTATTTTTTTTCTGAGCTGTACTGGACAGTTGCCTATGTCCCTATCAATTTTTAAGCTTTCTTAAAGCTGCACTCCCACAAATTTACTATTTTCACAACTTTTTTTTTATTTTTTGACCTTGAATGGGCAAATTTTTGCGTAAATATCACTGGCACCGGATTTTCAAACTCAATCATTTTTTTAAAAAATCAAAAAAAATCTTATAATTCCTTACTAAAAATTATAATACTGAATATGTAAAAAAATATTGAAAAATATTTTTTTTTAAATATACACTTTGTACTGAATAATAATTATACTAACATGGTATTGAACGTTTCTCTACCCGGGTCGCGTAATCATCTTATTACTCACTTCTAAAGAACTACTGCAGATTGACAGTCATCACAATCTAAGGACATGATATCCATCTTCAAAATACTCAACCTTAACCCGGGAGGAAATTCGCCGGTCATACGATTTTTTTGACTTTTTTCCCATTTTTCTGTTTTCCTGGATTTTCTACCACTGTTGACTTCCGGTTTGTTGTTGTTTTTCGCTCAGTTATAATGCACCCGAGTCAATTGTAACCACTGCAGTCTTTTCCATATTCTTTTGTTTGGCAAAGGATTACAGTATGGAGGGCTGCCAAATAAAATTTACATGTATAAATTGTTTCATGTCAATTTCAACTACTGGAAATTAAATTTCATAAATCTAATAAATACTCTGTCTCACAGCCCAGTCAAGACAGATAGCCACTCGCCCTTCGGCTGCCCGAAGGTATGGCGCCTCTCTCGCTGTCGGTACGCTGGCAGCTGGTGTTGGTGGATATGGTCTGTACACGTATCTGAAGCAGGCTGATATATCCGAGGCCCTTCAAAGAGTCATGCCGACAGTGTCAGCAGCTGGAAAACCCACAGCACAACCCAGTGTAAGAACAAATGTTGGAAGTAAATAAATACTTAAATTAATACCATTTTTTTACGTTTGATACTTATAATAGTCAAGGAATCTTTTTGCCCAAATATGTGTTACTTATAATAGTCAAGGAATCTTTTTGCCCAAATATGTGTTACCCAGTCTACATGAAACCATTTTCCCTTTTTCGGAAATTTTATCTATTTTTTTAGCTTGTCTGTCTGCGAAGGAAAAGACCATTTTCAAAGCCTTGTTGTTGTTTTTACTGAAGTCAGCGTTCAAAAGCTCTAACCATGGAAAATGGTTCCAAGATATTCAAATGAAACTTGGTACACTTGTCGGCAGAGACAATGTGCACTTCTACAGCAAGGCCAAGTACTCTTGCTTTAATATTTATCAAGTTATATGCCCTTTTTGGCCTGAAAAAAACCCAGTCGAGTATTGGATTTCACTCCGCAGTCCGCAGTTTTTGTGTTTAAAATTAATCATGCTTTAATCACTATCTGCGCAGCTAACATTTTTGTTAAAACTACTTTTTAAATAAATTTCATGTTCTGAGATTAAATCTTTTTCCCTAGTTATTTCTTAACACTCTTTAAATATTATGGAACTCAGGCATAAAAAAACAACAATTGGTTGTTTCCGGTTTTTAGCTCTACTGGCCAAAGGCCAGAAGAGCTTATGCGATGGTAATGTGTACGTAGTATGTGCATCCGTGCGGTGGGGCGTCCGTGCGGTCGTGCGTCCGTGCGTTCGTGCGTCTGTAAACAATTGGTTGTGAACACGATACAGTCTTCAGTTTTGATTGTATCTCGATGAAACTTGTACAGTATCTAGATATACATTAGAGCTCGGTTCTTTTTGAAAACCAGCCAGATCCGCCCATAAATGCCTAGATTATGGGCCATGAAAGTTTTAAAGAAATGCTTTCTATTTTAAGCCAGGTCTGCATGAGCGAATTCTATTTTTAGCCAAGTTTACATGTAGATGTAAATTCAGGTCTAGAGTTAAGGGAGACAATTTGTAAGTCCAGGATTTTGAAAGACAATTTGCTTTTTGCTTCTGCAGTTGATTTTGTGAATTACTCTGCCTTGTTCTCGTTGAAAGCCCAAAGGCCATTTTTTAGCTTTAAGTTCTGTAGTTTGCACATTCATCTTAACAAAATTGGTTGTGAATGTTTAAGTTATGCACCTGGTGTCATTACTGGCCACACCCAGGGTTCACAGGTTTGGTAAACATAAATCTGGAAAGGTTTGAAAATCTTTTTGTGTGTTCGTGCATCCATCTCAGCACAATTGATTGTGAATGTTTGTTCAAATTGATCAATGTTGTCCTAGGATGCCCTTGACTTTGACCTTTTGACCAACTTTTTTTAACTTTTAAAACTACAGAAATTTTTACTATGAGTACAGTTTTGAAAGCATTTTTTTTTGTCAGATGACTTTTACTTGGCACATATTAAAAAAGTTCATGCAACTAATCTGCTTACAATACTTCCTGGGCTCAGATGTTGAACGTGCTACGTTTTCAGGTAACCCAAACACAAAACATAAACTATATGTCGGTTGCCTTTTACCCATACATACATGCTGTAGATTGATATGACCACAAAAGCCATGCCAGTAGAGCATAGGCCCTTTTGGGCCTCTTGTTTAACCAACCCACATTTTGCCTTCAACCCTTATTTTTTTATTGCCAATAGGCAAAACAATATCTGACCATTCAAATTTTTCACATTTTGGGAGAATTTTATGGTGTTTTTTTTTTTGCATTTGAAACACACATAATTGTACCCTTAGTAATAAACTTCCCCATCCTATCATGCCTATATTTTTGGCACTATAGTCGGAAACAAACATTGCTGTTTTGGCCTTTTTATTTACAGCAAATTTGTACTGTGTGAACATGAGAGTTAAAGTTGTAGATTAATGTATTTTTTGTGTGAAGAATACAAAAATACAAAAAAAAATAAAAATGCTTGTGGTTTTTCAACCAAACGTGTGTCATTTAAACCTAATAGATTTATCATATAAAATTTAACATGACTTGTTAAGAAATAGTTTTGGATTAAAAAATGAAATTAGAGTAATTACAAGATTAGAAATTTGTAGAAAACCTGTTGTAACTTGACTTATGGTTGATTTAGTGAGACGGTATAGTATCTGTAAGTTCATATTTACACAGAACATGTAATAAATTTTATTTGGTATTGTTTATAGTATTATAGTAGGAGCCCTCTGCTTATGAACGAGCTTTCAACAAAATATTGTATTGTCAATAAATTAATAAAAATGCGTGAACCATACTATTGAAGCTATGATGTTTTAATAAATGAAGACTTCTTGTTCTAAATTAATTTTATATAATTCTTATAGAATTTTCCTGACTATGTTGAAATTGATATCTAAAAAAAAAAATAACATATGATATCAATGTATTTAAAAAGAAAGAAAATTTGATTATATATAAGTTGATATGCTCAATAATGAGATGAGACCATGATAAGTAATTAAATGCACATACAATGTTAAGCCCTGTAGGGATACTGGGCACAAAAGGGACTGGACAACTGGGATACTAAGACTTGGGGCGGTCAAGATGGCTCTGTTTATCATCAAGTAGGATGATAGTCTTAGTAGAGGCTCTAAACATCCTTTGGGAGGGGGAGGTGGGGGGGGGGGGGGTAATTAATGGAACCAATTTAAACCAAGGTGACATACAACTGAACCCTCTTTCTCGTCTGCTCTGGAGAATGTTTCATTTTAGATATCATTCATCTTTGTAACACAAACTCTTCTTTGGGCTACATTATTCTCCTTGTCTTGAGGGTAAAATTCCCCCTTTAAAATTATAAATTCCGTATTAAACTTCACGAGGGATGCGGTGTTGTGAAGTCATAATGCAGGTGTGGGCACACCATAAAAACTCCCAACATCACTGATTTTGGCTGGTTTAACATTACCCTTGATTTGGATACTTGGCACACTGGTTGATCACTCAAGGGATTTTGACAAATGTTCCTGCTCCAGGGGCAGGATAATTAGCAGCTTCTAATCCCCAGTGTGACATCCACCAACCCCTACGCCAAAATTAAAGGGCAAAACATTAATATGTGCATTATAAGCCTTAGATATATGTAAGACTTGTATTATCAGTTGTATATCAACCAGAAAAAAATATGTTCATTCCTGCTGTACAAATGCTCACTATATCATTATATTATATATTCTAGAAATCACCCTTACATTCAGTTCAGATTTTTCATTTTCTCTGTTAAGATGCTTATTAGATTGGTTAAGCTCAGTGCTGTCTTTCTCATGATTTTGGGACTGAAATAGGGCCCCATTCACCACCTTAAAATATATATATTCCCCTCTCCCCAACTTTGTGTCAAAATTCACCAATGTACATGCATGTTTTTGTCTGCAATATGCTGTCACAAGAATTCAGTTATTTATTATTATACTAAGTGTTAATATACAACACAACAATACACTTGCACTTAATGTTATACTGATATCATTAAATGCCATCTTGTATATATGTTTTTGGCAATGTTCAATTTGAATAATGCTAATAAAATTTTGACTTGACTTGAATTCATTTAAGAATTTAAAGAAGAATTTGTGTTGAATTTAAACTCCCTATTTTGGACAAAATTCACCTTTAGAAAAGGCCCCAGCCACATTCCTGTAGAGCTGAGAAAGATAGCCTGCAACTGCACAATATAAATTTATCACATTCATGGCAGACTATATATTGATTTCTTGGATTTTACACAGTCATTATTAAAATGGATGCATTCATAAACTATCTTCTATCAGAAATAGTGATTACAATTTTTTTATTAGACATTCTCATACCTAGATTAAAGTCATACCTAGGTAAAAGCATTCTGAACATTAGACTTGGCTAGAGTTTAAGGCTGATACTTTTTGTTCGTTTTAATCTTACACTTAAATAATGTTGTTTGAGATGTAGTCTTTACATATGTTAACATGGTTCTTAACCAGAGATATGTCATGATGTTTCATGGCTGAGTAGAGCTACATCCTGTTAAGATAAACTTATTTGAAGGTTATTTAAAGTTTAAAGTCAGATAACCATATCAGGAAATACCTGTCTTTATGCGTGGTCAGGATTACTTATTCATCCTAGTTTAAAGACTAGTAAATTGACTGGGCACAAGTAGATAGTGTCTTATGTAATTTTACATTTAAATATTTCAGTTATGACTTCTTTTATAATAATATTATATATTACACATGTAGTGTAATGTAGTGTAATGTATTTGACCGGTGCATGTTTCCCTTACTATAACTGCATGCATACATTATATAACATTATTTATATACCAGTATCTTCCAAAATATAAACATATCTATGGGCTGATAGTTCAGAACTTTGTTAAAGTTAACAATTTCGTGAACATCATAGTTGTTAACTTTCAAATCTGTATTGTTCTGGAAATTTCCCGCATACACTAACGATTGTTTCAGATTTTTTGTTTGACTTTAATATATGTGCTTATCGTTAATGTCATGTTTACTCAACAGTGAACAATGAGGTCGTTAACCATGTTGTTAACTTTCACGAAGTTCTAAACAATTGGCCCTATGTACTTAATATAGAACCTTATGCATGACCCAAAAATACTGCAAGTACAGGGCAATGTATTTTAAGTTCTTACACTTTTGTATGTTGCTTTTTAGGTGTTTTCCCAGGGTAAGAACCACGCCCTGTATCTCTGGATTGAACTACAGCCTAATGCCAATGCCAAGGAAGTGGTCAAGGTGAGTTGTGATTATCCGTATTAAAAAAGCATCGCTTCAAACAGCAAATAAGAGGGAATTATTTTGAGTAATGTATTTTTTCAAACAGCAAATCAAAGCGAATGATTATTTGTACAGTATTTATACAAACAGCAATTCAAAGCAAAGTATTTTGCATACTGTATTTATTTCAAACAGCAAATCAAAGCGAAAGATTATTTGTACAGTATTTATACAAACAGCAATTCAAAGCAAAGTATTTTGCATACTGTATTTATTTCAAACAGCAAATTAAAGCGAAGTAGTTTGTGTACTGTATTTTTTCAAACAGCAAATCAAAGGGAAATATTTTGTGCACTGTATTTTTTCAAATGTATTTTGTGTACAGTATTTTTTTTATAAGGCTTCTTGACTAAATTGATAAATTGTATTAAGCCGTATGTATGAAAGAAAAAAACATGTCCTGATAAGTCAGGTTTTTTAAGTTGTCTTCTTTGCTTTCTGTCAATAATGTTTTACTTTTCCTCCATAGTTTATATAATACAACTAAATCATAAATCATGTTGCCAATATGAAATAATATCATTATGTTTTTATTAGATAATTTGAGTGCATTGACTTCATAATCAAAAGCATTGAAAAGATGCACACTATATAGTGACATACATGTTTTATGTTTTAAGCCCTGTAAATAATCAAATTAATATTTATGATTTGAATAGAATATAACATCGCATTCATGGTCATTCAATACAAAATTTATTAAACTTGTTACTAAAAACTAAAAACAGCTAGCCAAGGCTGGTTTTTATCAATTTTAGAAAAAAACTTAAAGGGACTAGACACCAGATGATACAATTGAAAAAAAGAAACTTAACAAAAACTAAATTTGATATCATTGTGAACAACGCATTGAATCCTACTTACTGATGTATCACATGGCTTACGACACATGTATCATTCCCACTGATGTATCACATGGCTTACGACGCATGTATCATTCCCACTGATGTATCACATGGCTTACGACGCATGTATCATTCCCACTGATGTATCACATGGCTTACGACGCATGTATCATTCCCACTGATGTATCACATGGCTTACGACGCATGTATCATTCCCACTGATGTATCACATGGCTTACGACGCATGTATCATTCCCACTGATGTATCACATGGCTTACGACGCATGTATCATTCCCAAAAACATCTGGTGTCTAGCCCCTTTAATAACTTTAACTTCATACTATCCTCTATATGCTATACCCCTTTAATAACTTTAACTTCATACTATCCTCTATATGTTATATCTCTGGTGTCTAGCCCCTTTAATAACTTTAACTTCATACTATCCTCTATATGCTACATCTCTGGTGTCTAGCCCCTTTAATAACTTTAACTTCATACTATCCTCTATATGCTATATCTCTGGTGTCTAGCCCCTTTAATATCTTTAACTTCATACTATCCTCTATATGCTATATCTCTGGTGTCTAGCCCCTTTAATAACTTTAACTTCATACTATCCTCTATATGCTATATCTCTGGTGTCTAGCCCCTTTAATAACTTTAACTTCATACTATCCTCTATATGCTACATCTCTGGTGT
This sequence comes from Mya arenaria, assembly GCF_026914265.1. Lineage (NCBI taxonomy): Eukaryota > Metazoa > Mollusca > Bivalvia > Myida > Myidae > Mya > Mya arenaria. Next base: position 15,670,317 of record NC_069133.1, read on the forward strand.
CTAGCCCCTTTAATAACTTTAACTTCATACTATCCTCTATATGCTATAATCTCTCCTATCTCCTGCAGGCATGTAAAGATCTCCAAAAGATGGTGGATCAGGTCACAGACCCATCCATGAAGGACGAGGAGGATGAAATCTGGGCTGGTGTAGGATTCGGGACAACATTCTTCAAACAGGTGAGAGGCAGGCTTACAAGTGGGTCAACTTTTCCTACTGTTCCTACCTTTTTGTTAGGCTCCTACTTTGTCTTGGAAAAGCCCTACTACATGTAATACAGTATACCTCTTTTTTGGTGAAAATAGATCTCGAGATATAATAGCATATTCTAAAATCAGGGTGAGGAATCTAGTGACTTCAAAGGGGTTCTCATTTGGGCCACAACAGATGTAACATTCAGTAAAACAATTCAGTTACATTAATTTCTAAATAAGCCTTTGACAGGAATGATATGAAGAGATTTTTTAGCCTTAAAGTTTAAACTAAATTCAGACAATTTCTGTGATATGTTTAAATATAGCTTTTACCTCAAGTAAATGTTATATGTACAGCATCTATATAATTGTTTAATGGCTCGTGTGAATCAAAATTGTTGAAAACCAATCACGAATAAGCGGAGCTCCAGTAACAGCTGTTTTGAAGCAATCGAAAATTGAAAATAAGAGATGAATAATGAAAATAACAAATCAAAAACATGTGTTTTACAGGCAGGAGGCAAAGTGAGACAGAACTACACATATGACCATCGTCGAGGAACAAATGGAGAAATGCCCAGCTCACGTAATACTTAATTTTTAAATTGTTTTAAAAAATGTTCTTAAAAAAGAGGTGAACAGTAAAATGGAGGTTTTTGTCAGAAAACTGAAAATAATTTGCTTGGTAAATTTATAAAAAAATAGTTTTCACGTAATTCAGTTATGATTATATCATATGATCAAAATATCATCAGCTGTGTTCCTTGTATAGATGGATTGATATCTCTGACTCTTCAGTTGGTTTGAGTAAAAGCTCTGCATGAAATCAATAACATTATAAATAAGGTACAGTCGAACCCCTTTCGCTC